>NC_045609.1:23023904-23659262 GCF_009762305.2 Zalophus californianus
GTGTAATATGTTTGCTATGTTTCAGGAAATTTTTTTCACATTTTCCTCTATAGGTCAATGTATCATTCCAATGTATCATTCCACTGATTTATGTGGGGCCAGGTGCAAATGTTGGTAAAAAGCACAATGTTCAAAGTAGACCAGAGTAGTCTAAAGGAGGTTCATGGATCTGATGTTCCTGAAAAGAAATTTTCACCTTCTGTGTGTACGGAGTTTGATCTACCATTCAGGCATTATTTCATTGGTTGATTGATTTAAAGTATGGGAAGGCTTCACCTTCTTCTTCTTCTTAATTTGTAAATGGGTAATGTATTCAACTAATACAAAGGATAATTCTTAGACAAGTCCTTTAAAAAATTAGCCCATAATATACATAATTCTGTAACTTTATTCTCCTCACAACATATCACAGAGATCCTTTGAGGTCAATAGCTAAACTCTAGTGCATTATTTTTAATACCAACAAAATATATACAATATGGGTATATTATAATTTTTCAATCAGTCTATTGATGGATAATCAGATTGTTTTTAGCTTTATTTTTTACTTACAAGATGGAAATTAATATTTTTGTATGTATGCCTTTACATATGACCACCTTGGGTTCTATAGAGTAGTTTCCAAAATATAAGACAATGGATCAAAAGACATATAATATATAGATCTGCATATAGCTCTGTTTATTGACATTCCTAGAGAGATGTCTAGATACTGTCATAATATTTACTTAGCTTTTTTTTTATTTCATCAGTCTTGATTTCCCAATGGAAACTGTTTTTTTTTTTTAACACTCAAGAATAACAAAAATCATGCCTTGCCTTCCTCACAAAACTTCAACCTAGAAATGAAATATGTCTGAAATCAAATACTTTTTAATTGTTACCATGTTATATCAGGGATAATTTTCTATATTTTTTCAGCATCCCATCTTCTGACTTTTTTTCCCCCTCAAACTTAAGACAGAATAGTATGTGAGTTTTGTCCACCACAAAAATGACCACATTTGCAGGCTCAGTAGAACAAAGCATTTAGTAATATCAGTAGAACAAAGCTTCATTAATCAGCTTTCTATTTAGATCATTTACAAAGACTCATTTGTTCCTGAAATTTTACAAGCCAAATCCACTATTTTCTTTGCTTATTTTCAAATATTAGTCTAGGTATTGAGCCAGCACAATTTTTTCAATAAATGCTAAAATATACAGTCCACATCATGGCCTGTTCTGAAATAAAGGTGAGAAATTTTTTTCTACTTTTTGATTCTGAGCCAATGGTTTATTGTCCAGTCCCTCAAGTAAAGTTGTTGGACTTGTATAGACAGAAAATGTGTCCAGTTGACACATAATATTTTTTAATAAGAAAAAAAAGAGAAAAAATCCTGGGATCTAAAAAAAAAAATTCTTTTTTAATTCATCACCCATGAAATATATTATTTCATTTAATTTGTAACAATGTATAAGTACTTATAGATGAGGAAACCAAGGGTCAGAGAGGTTAAGTAACTTGCTCAATGCCTCAGAGCAAATAAGTATTGCTCCATTGCTCCATTTTCCTTCTGATTTTGAGACCACACTCTATACACAAATACATCCTCAGTTCCCTATTTAACATTGATCACCCATTTTTGTCCCAATCTTTTATCGTCTCGTAGTTGTAAGTTGCATACCAGTTAGAACCAGCTGCCAATGATGGTATAGACATGAAGGTAAAGTTTCAACTGGCTACGGTATTTCTACATAACTGGAGGGGAATTTTGACTTAACATGAACGAGGACCTCTGGTCTACTCTTGGAACATGAGGGAGGATATTTTGGGGCCCAGTGGGTTGGTCCCCCTTTTAAGGTTGACCTCTCTCCCAGAAGCTGTGCTGGTTGGTGACAGGACTACCTTCCAAGGAGCACTTTTCAGCCTCAGACCTCATGCTCCTGTTACTGAAGATATTTTCTACCCTAGCATCTTAAAGCTATTCCGTAAAAATTAAATAAATCTCATATGACCTGCTGGATGAACATTTTTCTCTCCTTCTGTTTCTTTAACCCTAAGGCTTATTGGGGAAGCTAATGCCATTTTTCTTTGAGGTTTTTAAAAGGCACATTGGAAAGTACTTCAAATCTTTACTGCTTAATAAGCTGATCATAGCGTGGGGGAGGAGCTATAATAGTCCCATCCTTACCGATTTACATTAGGATTCTACCTGAATAATTTTTTCACTGATAATTCTAGTAATTTTTCAAGAGTGGAAAATTTAGGCAAGATTCACATCATCTTAAGGGACACAACAACACATTCTCACCCTTCGACTGTCATGAGATACACAGCCTTTGCAGTTTAGTATGTAAAAACTGTAGAGAGGGTTTTTTTTCCCCCTTAACATGATGGCTTACTATAATGCCATTTTGTATGTAATTCTTTGACTTGACTAATGGTATTTCTTCTAGCATTAGGTATTTTTAAAAGTATTGACATATATGAAAATATTGCCTTACTTTTTCTTTTACTAATATATACCATACATTTTATTGGATTTTTATATGACCATAGTTTTACTGTTTTTAAAAAATTAATACAGGAAGAGGCCTAGCTTGGAGAAGTTGGATGAAAATCTACTGGGAGTGGAGGGATGGAGGTGGAAACTCTCCGTAAATGGCAAGAGAATCTTTTTCTCAACTCTTCTATTGTCACTCAAGTCTTTAGGGAGGAAATAAAATATCACACAGAACCTTTAAGTTCTTGCAGATTGAGGTTAAGTTTGAACCCTCCTTGCTGGTCCCTCCACCAGCGTGGCAACCCTTCTTTGACAAGATGAACTTCCATTAACCAAGCTCCGAAGGAACCCACCTGGGGCACCTGAAGCTGGTGCCATATGTCAGGGCGCCAGGCTGAAGGGAGTGGGGCGGCACAGAAGTGCTTCGAGGGGCTTCTCGCCCTGGGAGACTGTTCTATGCACACAAGCTCTTAACAGAAGTCGCTTGTACCCAGCGAAACGCATCCCCACACCTGCATGCACCGAATAACGAGCGCACACCCACACACCCCAAGTTCGGAAAGCAGAGCACATGGACATCCCCCTGGCCCCATGACTCCCCTGCTCTAGAGCACCTTCTGCAGAGCAGGCAAGCGCTGCCCTTCTTTATTCAAATCTTCCAAGTTGCTTGGACTGGGTGACACTGGGCCGCGACTGAGCCTTCCCTGTGTTGCCCCGGGAGAGGCAGCACCCTGAGGCACTCCGGCGTGTCCCAGAGATGCGCAAGCATCTCGCGCTCCTAGGAAGCTCCGGGCGAGGACAAAGAGGGTCCGGACAAAGATAGGCGGACTGCGGGGGAGATGAGCTCTTGGGCTGCTGGCGAGTGCCATAGGGAACAGTGCCCAGGGACTCCGCGCGCCCTCCCTTTCCCGGGGTGCGCTCACCATTTGTAGCCTCTCCCGCGCTTGAACTTGAGGGTGAGCCCAGTCTCCAGAAAGAGCAAGAGGTTGAGCAGCGCGAGCAGCCAGTACCGCGGCTCCTTCTTCACCTCGGTCACTCGCCAGATCCCAATCAGAGAGTGCAGCACGAACAGCAGCCGGGTGGCCAGGGCGTTGAGCAGGACCAGTCCCTCCATGCCGGCCCGCGCGCTCTGCCCGCCGCCCCCCGCCCCCAGCCTCCCGCCTGCGCCCCGCGGGCCCCCTCGGGAGCCCCGGAGCCCGCCCGTGGGCGGGAGCGTGACAACTCGAGACCCGCTGCTGCTGCCGTGCCTTCTCAGCCTCCCGAGCCCGGAGAACAGGAGACAGCGGCTCGCCCCTCCCCCAGACTTCCTGACAACTCTCCCAGAGGGGAGAATCTAAACCCAGCCTGTCTAGACTGCTGGGCTTTCCAGGGAGTCTGGGGCTGAGCCTCCGGGGGCTCCGGGGCGTTATTCCCCCGCGCTGCCCACTTCCCTCTCAATCCCGGGAGCCATCCCTGCAATCTACCCCATCCCACCCCCGCAGGGTGTCCTCCAAAACTTCCGGACTCCGAGGGATGGGGTGGAGTGAGGGTCGAGGTGATACATAGCCTGAAAGGGGGGAGGAGGACGCATCTGTGGCATCTCCTCCCTGGCTTTTCCCCCCAAGTAGTTTAATTCACTCACACTTCTTACTGGAACAAGCTGTCATAGTGACTCTAAGCTGGAACGGAGGAGGGCCAAAGAATCCGCTGTCCAAGCAGTTTTAGAAACACTGTTCTTGCGCAGTTCGAAGAATGAAAACTTCACAGGACTAGAGGAAATCAGATGGGGGCTTTCTGAGAGCTGTCCCTGCGCCTCATTTAAGTGAGTGGGTAGCCCGGGTCACTTCCACTCTTTGGTCATGGTGTTATCAAAGCAAAGGGATGTTCTTTATTATGTCGTCCCTACTCTCAACCCCCTCCACCCCCCACTAATTTCTTCTGAAAATTGGAGGGTAGCAAGGCAGGAAGGCAGAGGGGAGAGTGAGGGAGGAGGGAGAAGATAAAGCCAGGGGCTGGACTTGTGGGAGCAACTGGTGCAGCTGGGAACTGTACCCTTGAGGTCAATGACCAATGAATTCAACTCTCGTCTTTCCAGTATCCAAGGTGAAGAGGAAACTGAAGTCAGGGTTTCCCAAAACACCTTCATGATTTCTGTTTCCTTGTTTGGTTTCTTACTGCCTGTACCACCACTTATTTGACATTTTTCTTTAAACGAACTCAAATTTTTACTGAAATGATTTTTAAATGAAACTTTACATCACTTATAAAAGGAAAAACCAGTATAGTAGGTCATAGATGGAAGGTAATTACAAAAACAAAATAAAATGAAACTAGGTTATTGAAATCTCACTAGATATTAATTATTGCCTTCTAAGGCTCTGTACCTCAGCCCCCCTCTTTTTGGGGAGATAAAGAAGTGCCAGTCATATTATTACCAAGCAGGGATATTCTCTTGACCACATTAGTAAAACAGAGAAAAACACAAAAGGAGTATCTTTCTTGGTTAGGTTTATTCAATTTATGGTCATCCCATACCTTTCTTAAAATTAGGTTGAAAACTCTGAATTATATGATCAATGTGTTCATGAGGTGAAAAAAATCCAGTTGCTTAGAAGCTCAGTTATTTCTGATACTGTTATCAGGAAGATTACCTTTTCCCTGTGGGTGTGCATTCTTCCATATCTTAAAGGAAACCCAGCAGTGATTTCCTGGGACGGCTTACCATAGTGCTTTTCATTGTGGGGTGATGGCATAGTGACCAGTGACCTCACACTATTCAGTGACCCACAAGAGCACAGTGCACCAGTGCAGTGGGAGGCAGGGTTGTGTGGACATGGGAGCCTAGAGCCAGGCCAGCTGGCTGCCTTGGAGTCTTGGCTCAGCCACTTAGTAGTGCTATAAATTTTGTACCTCAGTTTCCTCATCTGTATATGGGGTACTAAGCCTATTAACTCACAGGGCCATTGTGAAGATCAAATGAGTTAATCCATATAAAGCACCTGGCAGGTAATAAGTACTTGGTAAACACTGGTGATTATTGCCTGGACCAAGAAAGTTAGTTCTGGGGAACCACTCTTTGATGATCCGAGACAAGAAATACTAGGAATGGAGCAGACAAACATAACACTCATAAGACCTGTCAAACCCTCTGGCTGAACACTACCAGGAACACATCTGTTGCTGAACAAGTTGGGTTTACTCATCTTTTAGGGAGAAAGAGCACATTCCAGGGAGAACTGTGGGCATCTCAGGAAGAAGGCATAAATTAGAAGGATTAGAGAGGACTTACTAGAAAGGATATGGGCTTGTGTTAAGGTGATTTAAGGTGGGCTAAGAAAGTGGGGCTTCACTTTAATTGGATGCTCTCAGTAAGTGGGGTTAATTCTGTGATGGGGTGTCTTAATAAAGCTTATTTAGATAGGAGACTATTAGGGCAGTTAGGGCAATGTTCATGTTTTGTCTGAGTTCAGACATAGTTACAGAGTGATCCTGTATTTTTTTTTAAAGATTTTATTTATTTATTTGAGAGAGAGAATGAGATAGAGAGAGAGAGCATGAGGGGGGGAGGGTCAGAGGGAGAAGCAGACTCCCTGATGAGCAGGGACCCCGACGTGGGACTCGATCCTGGGACTCCAGGATCATGACCTGAGCCGAAGGCAGTCGCTTAACCAACTGAGCCACCCGGGTGCCAGAGAGTGATCCTGTTTTTGTCTTGATCCATCAGGCTCACAGAATGGCTTTGCTTGATGTTCATTCTCTGTGAAAGTTTTGCATTCAACAGAAGAATGGCAAGGCCTGGCTGCGGGGCAGACCAGTTGCCTGGTGTCAGGGCTTGCTTCCCTCTTTCTCAGGCTTCCTAGGAAGGGCTCCAGGAGAAGGGCTTAACAAGAAAGGAAGGAGGTCAGTCTACAGCTTCCAAACATCTTTGTTGCTCTCTGTTTTGAAGGTTTAGGTTTAGTATAGTTTCCATTACCTCTGAGTCTGAAAAACAAAATCGTCATTAAATAGAACTTTAAGGTTATTTAAAAAAAAAAAATTCTCCTAAGCTCATTTTAGAAGACTGGAGTTTAGGGTGCCTGGGTGGCTCAGTCAGCTGAGCATCCAACTCTTGGTTTCGGCTCAGGTCATGATCTCAGGGTCGTGAGATTGAGCCCTGCCTCAGGTTCTACACTCAGCGCATAGTGGGCTTAAGATCGTCTCTCTCCCTCTGTCCCTCCCACCCCTGCTCATGTGCTCTCTCTCTAAAATAAATATATCTATATAAAAAAAAGACTGGAGGCTTCGAGAACTACCTTGAGATCTCCAATCCAATAGAGCAGCAAGCTTTAAAAAGAAAAAAACTAAGCAGCTTTTTTTTTAAACTACTCTTCTTAAAAAAGCAATTTCAGCCTCATGCACCCAGTTCTTGTGGTATAGGGTGGGGTTGCACAAAGTGGAGCTCACCCTATTGTCCCAGGGGACAGCAGTCACCATGCCTCTCTTGCCTTTTGAATGCCAAGTGAAATTGTTGTCAGGCCTTTCAATTAGAGTGATTTGGGTTGCATGGAAGAGTCTGTCTCAAGCTAACTCAAGTAAAAGGAGTAGTTATTGGAAAGGTACGTATGGTCTTACAAGGAGATGGGACCCCTTGGAAATCAAGCACAGAACATACAGTAGAGCCTTGGGCAACTGGAATTGTAGGACAGCTGTGGACTTGAGCGGGATCTCCTGGTTGCAGTTCGTAGGGATCTCACAGTTGCAGTTTGTAGACCTTTTCACAGCAGCTCTCTAACCCTGTCCACTTCCAGGCAAATCTTTCCCCGTTCTGAGTTCAAATTCCTGAGAAAAGGAATTCACTGAACTTTTTCAACTCTAGTTACCAGATCACACCATGGACCAGTGAGTAGGCTATTGAAAGAGTGTAATCCAGTCATTTGCCATCCCCAAGTAAAGACCAACATTGATGCTGCTTTCATCATCTTTCAACATCGCGTTTCGGGTAGGGCAGTTTGAGCAGGGCAGGAAGGGTCACAGTAAGCACATTGACTGATGCATCTAGGACCATGCACCCCTCAGCTGATATGCACACATCTTATGCCTATAGTGCTAGAGATGTCCCTGTCTGAAACTACTTAAACATTGTACATGCAATTATGGGCTCACCTATGGCCTCCCAACAGCAATGCAATCCAAAATCACATCTGCATCCCGAGGCCACCAAAGCTGCAGTGGATCTCAAAAGCCACAGCTTCCTAGTAATTTTCATTCCTCCTTTGGTTCCATTTTGATCCTATTCAGACATCATTCTTTTAAATTATTTATTTATTTATTATTTATTTGAGAGCGAGAGAGAGAGTGTGTGTGTGTGTGTGTGCACAAGTGGGGGAGGGTCTGAGTGCAGAGCCCAGCATGGGACTCCATCGCATGACCCTGAGATCATGACCTGAGCCAAAACCAAGAGTTAGAAGCTCAGCTGACTGAGCCACCCTGGCGCCTCCAGACATCATACTTACACATACATACACATACATATATGTGTGTGTGTGTGTGTGTGTGTGTGTGTATAATATGATGTATGGTAAAAATCATACACTATAGGAAAGTATACTTCTACTTCCCAGAGAAATTATTCATAATTAACATTTGTATTTATTCCAGTAGTTAAAATTATATTTTTAAAAATATACCTTACATTTCTCCATTTCTTAATTTGCCAACTTATAAAATTGTTGACTTCTTGGTTTCAAAGCTGGGGAGTCCCATACTTCCACAGTATTTTCTTTCTTCTGCGCTCCACCTCTACTACCCAAATTTTGTTAATGATGATGTTGTCTATAACAATAACATTCTGTTCTCTACGTATAATTAAGCATACTATGCTGATGCTAAAAACTGAAAATCAACAAAAATATTTAAAATATGTAATTATTATTCAATGTATTTTTCATATGCAATGTATGTTTCCCCTGAACTTTGAAGACATCCATTATCTTCTGGAATCCAGTTTTACTGATAGGAAGTCTCATGACATCTCATTGTCTTCTCTTTATAGATAAGTACTTTGTTAACCTCTGGACTTTTTAAGGATATTTTCAAACCTTGGAAGGCTTATCATTTGACTATGCATAGATATTGGACTTTTTCCATATACTCTATCCCAACAGTAGTCATGTGTTTTTATGTGGGGAAGTTAAATCTTCTGTTATTTACTTGACAATTTCTTCTCTATTGTTTCTGTTTTCTCCTTCTGGAATGCCTTATATTCTCCATCTTTGTCTTTTTGATCTATGTTCTAGTAGCGTTTCCTAACCTTATCTTCTTGATGTCTAACTTAACCTTCAGATGATTTTATTTTATTGTTTAACTCTATCAATGATTCTTTTGGCCAATTTATTTTGTCACAAGCCTTTCTTATTAATTGATTAATTAATTGGTATCTCATGTTTTTTCATTGCAGTTTGTTCTTATTTGATGGATGCAATAGCTTTTAAAATTCCTCTAAGAATATTACTTGTAACTTTTAATTTTGTCTTTCTTGAATTATTTTTGCTTTTACTTTATCAATTGCTCAGTTTATTCCATTCTTTCACTTTCAGGGTTTTATAATCTGGTGATCCTCAAATAATCAAATGATCCCTTGTTGTCCATTTATATTTGCAAATCATGAACGAGGATGGCCAGAAGAACATATTTGTTATAGGTGTTCTGAGTTGCTGTCTACTGAATGGGAGCATTGGTTATGGTACTAAAGACTAGGGCAGGGTACTCTTGTCAGGTCAGCTTCCCTTTGGGATTCAGTTAGGGGAAACAAGCTGTGGTGTCAAGGTAAGGAAGGTTCCTCCGACAGCTGGTGATTAGTGCACCTCATTCTGTCCTTGGTAGAGCTTCCTTGATTTATCTTCTCTACTTCATCCCACAGCCCTGGCTGTTGTGCATATCCATATCCACCTCCCCCAGGGATGCTCTGATTCTCTTTATACTTTTACTAGGAGTTTCACCCCACGCCCATCTGTCTCTAAACAACAGCTCTCAGATTTAGCTGGAAGTCATTGATAACTCTGAGTAAGGAAGCAAAGAAGATCTTCAAGCATTTCTGCTGTGCCAAATACAATTATTTCACAGATACCTTGAGCACGACTTTTCTTTGCTCTTGCTGGTATGATTTCAGCTTCTTGGGGGCTCTCACAGAAGAACCATGCTCACCTCTGCAAGCTTCGGCTATTTTCTTCTGCTCTGGTTTCACCATGGACCCCAGGCCTGTCTGTCCAATGCTATATTCCTGGAAGTCCTCAACATTTCAGGTCCACCCCTTCATACTTCCTAGTACTGGTTTTGTTGTATACTCTTTGGCTTTAAAAATTATTTTTATCATTTCAAAGGTGAAGTCTTAGTTTCTAGGCTAAAATTTGAATCAGAAAACTCACAGATTTCTTTGCTGTTGTGAAACGTGGATTAAATAGGATCAGCAACTGCAACTGTTGCACATTATATATGATAGTGGGGGAAAGCAGCAATTAAGCTAACGATGACAGTAATGTTTACTCTTCTTTTAAAAAAGTAAGTAAATTTCAGTGGAGTGATCAATTTTCAGACACTCCGAAAGCTAGCAAGGAAGAGAAATCTAAAGTACAGGTAAAGGACCTGGAGAGAGGTTGCCTTCTTCAAACTGCCTTCTTGGGCCCTGGCTTCACTTCCCAAATGATGTGACTGTAGATCGCAAATTCCTTAATCTCCTTGAGCCTTGGTTTCTCATCTTTAAGGTAAGAATGATAGTATCTTTGTGTCTATTGTAAGGATTAAATTGATTGATATTTCAAAAGTGCTTATAAAAATGCCTGAAATATAGCAGGCACTCAGTAAATATTTGTTGTGTAAATAACTGAAGATATGAGTGAGGGTTGAATGAATAACTTCTGAAAACAGAAATGTGTTATTCCCCAGCTGGTACCACAGCTGAGTCTTCTAAGGCCAGCTGCTTGTAAATAATAGGGGAAGTTATAAAGCCAGTAAATGTCATTGGTCTGAGCTCAAGGCCTCAATCCCGGAGGAGATCTTGAAGAGATCACAGATAAGTAGAGACACCACATTGTTGGTGGTGATGATAAGCAAGTTTAACAACGCTGGTGGTTTTACTACCCTGAATAGTGTGAGACTTATCTCCCAAGAGTGCTGAGTAGTTTTGAGTAGTTAGGATTTTGACTTTGGAGTCATATGACTTGGGTTTGAATCACAGCTCCTGTTATGGACTGAATTATATTCCCCCCAAACCCACACGTTAAATCCTAACTTCTAGTGCCTCAGAATGTAACCAGATTTTAAGATAAGGTCTTTAAAGAAGCGATTAAATAAAAATGCAGCCATTAGGCTGGGTCTTAATCCAGTTTGACTAGTGTCTTTCTAAAAAGAAGAAATTCGGGCACACAGAGAGACATCAGGGATGCACAAGCACAGAAGAGACACATGAAGACACAGCAAGAAGGGCACCATCTGCAAGACAAGGAAGGAAGCTTCAGATAAACCAAACCTGCCAACACCTTGGTCTTGGACTTTCTGTGATCCAGGCTGTGAGAAAGTAAATGTCTATCGCTTCAGCCACCCCATCTGTGCTGTTTGTTGCAGTAGCCCGAGCAAACTAAATGCTTCAAGCATATGATCTCAGTAAATGTGGGTAGGTTTCTCTCTCTCTCGGAGCCTCAGTTAACTCATTGGCAGAATGAGAATATTAGCAAGACTTAATCCACAGATTTTGAGGATAAAATGAGATTCACACTTAGCACAGAGCCTGCCTCATGGTAAGAGCTAAATATGTTAGCTATTATTATTATTATTGCTATAGTTATAAATAGTGATAATTACTATTGTTGTTATTAGTATCTTCAGAGGGTACAGTTATCAGGTGCCCTCCCTATATGGTTGGGAAGTGAGTGACATGGTTACACACCCAAAATGTTGCATCTTTTTTTGTAATTACAAGCCTATTTTACAGATGAGAAAACAACCTTCTTTTGAATGATATTTGGGGTCTGGTAAGAAGGCCTGAATATTTAACAAAATAAAGTATGACTATAAAAAACAAAATAATCAGTTTGACAAAGAAAGTTTATCCCAAACAGGAATTTAAATCATGATGCTTAGTTCATGTAGTTTGTGTACACAGTTGGTTAAATGGATATTTTGATCCATTTTGAATTTGTTCAAAGAAGCCTAGGGTTATAGCTTAGTTTGAAGATACTACATATTATTTAATCATGAAAATTCTTTTTTTTGACGTGTAGTTGACATACAATATTATATTAGTTTTAGGTGTGCAACATAGTGGTTCAACAATTATATACATTACTTGGTGCTCACCATGATCGGTGTAGTCCCCATCTGTCACCATACAGTTATTACAATATTATTGATAATTTTCCCTAAGCTGTAGTTTCCATTCCAATGACTTATTTATTTTATAACTGGAATTTTGTTCCTCTTTATCCACTTTACCTATTTCACCCATCCCTCTATACTGCTCCCTCTGGCAGGCACTAGTTTTTTCTCTTTAATGGTGAGTCTATTTCTACTTTTTGTGTTGGTTCATTTGTTTTGTTTCTTAGATTCTACATGTAAGTGAAACCATATGGTATTTTTTTCCCTATCTGATTTATTTCACTTAGCATAATATCTTGTAGATCCATCCATGTTGTTGTGAATGGCAAAAATTTCATTTCTTTTTTACGGCTGAGTAATATTCCTTTGTGTTGATATACCACATCTTTTTATGCATTTACCTATTGGTGGACAGTTAGGTTGCTTCCATATTTTAGCTATTGTAAATAATGTTGCTATAAACATAGAGGAGCATATATCTTCTTGATTTACTGTTTTTGTTTTCTTTGGTAAATACCCAGAAGTGGAATTACTGGGTCATACTAATCATGAAAATTCTTTTTTTTTTAAAAGATTTTATTTATTTATTTGACAGAGAGACACACAGCGAGAGAGGGAACACAGGCAGGGGGAGTGGGAGAGGGAGATTCCCGCTGAGTGGGGAGCCCAATGCGGGACTCGATCCCAGGACCCTGGGATCATGACCTGAGCTGAAGGCAGACGCTTAACGACTGAGCCACCCAGGCGCCCCAATCATGAAAATTCTTAACCACAGGAGCACTGAAATGAATTTACACTGGAAAGCATTGTAAGAAGTTGCTTCCTATAAATGCTTCTTTTAGGTATGATTTAGAAGTGGTGAGGGTGCTAAGAAGACATTAGTGGGGTAGTAGTCATAATGCCTTAGTTCTAGCTCTGTTTCAGGATCTTCCTTTATAAAATGGAGCCTAAGGGGCCAGCCTTGTACACTCCATGATCCTTAAAAGAATCACATGAAAATGTTCTGTGAAAATACATCGAGGTCAATGTTAACATACTAGTGCTGAGTCATGTCCATAGTATGTACCCTTGATATGATGTGATGAGAATGGTATTTTATCTCTGTGGTCTTCCTCCCCCAAACCTATAACCCGAATCTAACCATGAGACAAACCTAAATCAAGGGACATTCTACAGGATACGCTACCAGTACCTCTCAAAACTCTCAAGGTTACGAAAAACAAGCCAAAGACTAAGAAACTCTCACAGACCAGAGGAAATTAAGCAGACATGATGATTAAGTGTATTGTGGTATCTTGGATGGGATCCTGGAACACAAAAAGGATATTAGCAGGAAAATGAGTGAAATCTAAATAAGATCTAGATCTACAGTCGTTGGTAGTAATACACTGATGTTGTGTCTACAGTTGTGACTGATGTAATGTAGTGATGTGAGAAGAAGGAAAACTGGGTGGAGCATTAGGGGAACTCTTTGAATTATCTTTACAAATTTTATGTAAATCTAAAACTGTGATAAAATTTAAAAAGTTTATTTTAAAATGCATATAATATTTTATTTGGCTATTTCATTTTACTTGAAAGTAGCTTAAAAATTCAAACACTCACTTTAAAAATGTCTGAGAAAGGAATTATGGATATTGTGAGAATACTTGTAGAATAGCAGAGTCAATTATTCATTTGCTGTCTCCCATGAATAGAGTCTTTGCTTTATTATCATAGTAATCCACAAAATTATCTCAGTGCTGAGGAGACCACAGAGTTTATCATCCTCCTCACTTTGCAAATTGAGGCCCAGGATGGGCAGGTGACTTGTCCAAAGTCACAATTCATTTAGTTTTTGGCAGTGCTAAGAATGTGAAAGAAAAGATTTTTTTTTTAAATTGCATGTAGAGTACTAAAAAAGTACAGATATATATGTTTGTGGTTGTGCAGAAATATGTACATACACATAATATGTATTATATATTGCATTATGTATATAATCTTTCTTTTTAACAGAAATAAGATGTAAATGCATAATACAGTTTCCTTAGTGGGTCTGTTAGTCTGCTGGGTTTGTTTGGGTTTTTTTTGGTCTAGACCAAGAAGGAAATACATCCAGCTCAGTTAAGGAAGGAAGTTTGAGAACAAAAACAAATAAAACTGTGTCCCTTTCGTGTGACAGGCCTGTATGAGGTATTGAGGATTTAAAGGGGTGCAGATCTGGTCTCTAATCTTGAGGACCTCACAGCCTGGTCTAAGAAGCAAACATTCAAGCAGCTTTCCACTAGAACCTCCCAAGCACAGGGGCAAACGAAAGCACTGAGAAAACTCTGAGGAGAGGCATCTGACCCAACTACAGGATCAGCTTTAAAGAACACTCATGGAAGAGTGACCACCGGAGATGTCTTAAAAGATGAGTGAAGAGTTGGCCAAATGAAGAGAGAGCAGGAAGGGATTCCAGGCAGAAGGGACTTGTCCTTTGAGATTGCAATGAAGGAAGGAAGGGTGTGAGTTTAGATAAAGCAGGAGCTGAAGGGCTACTGGAAGTCGGCTGAGATCAGGCCTGAGGATACCAATCATCACAGTGAAGTAGGATATGAGGCCATGTGCTGACAGTGAGGGGTGGACATTGGGTGGGCAACTTGGTGAGAGAGGTAAAGATTTGGAGCTGTGTCTGAGGGAAAAGAGTAAAATGTAAGCAAAGGTAAATGAAGGGCTAATGAACAATTCTGAGCTGGCATTAGTACAAACATAAGGGAATATGGAATTTCCTCTGGCAGCGTTCAGCTGTCCAAGTGTAGAGAAAGTACAGAGGAAGTAGACTGTAGCATTCATTTTGGGTTCACTATTCCCAGGCAGGGCTGGCAGAGTATAGGGATCTAAGGGAAACAAGAATGGCTGATATCATCTGTTCAGACATCAGCTATAAAGCCCAGGGTGGGCGGGGTAAAAAGGGAAATTGAGGAAGTCAACAGACTAGAAGAAAATCCAGGTAGCAGGACATATGATGTCTCTATAGGGATAAGGGAATGTAAAAATCTCTTAAAACTAAATGGTAGACTAATCAACATGTGGAGTTCCTGAGGTAAATCAAACGAGATGCCCAGATGGCTGAGAGAGGCAACGGACATTCAACCCAGGTGACACTGACTTCAACAGAGGATGACACTTACCAGATGGTAAAAACTCGGTAGGGTGCCAGGAGAATGTATCCCGGGTGTTGGGGTTGTCAGGGCTGCAGAATGGCAAAGCAGTAAGGGATGGAAACGCAGCAAGGAGAGGACATGGGTAGAAATGCCTTCTGTTTAGGGACCAAGGATCACAGAAATGGGAGGAATGGCTAGAATAGATTGCTTCTAATACAGCAGGGAGGGAATCAGTTCATGTTGAAGGCATGGGCTTTGGGATCAGGCCAACCCACCTGTGTAAATACAAGCAAGTCCATTAACTCCCTAAGCCTCCCTTTCCTTACTTGTAAGAGCTCTGCTCTAAGAGGCTGTCGTGGTCCTAAAGAAGTCCGTGTGCCGATACCTCAGTACATGGGAGATACATAATAACTGAGAGCCAGTGGGTTTTTTCTCCATTTGACTGTGCCTGGGAGTCCTGGGGGGCTGGCCTGAGTGAGGCCTGCACACAGTGGACAGAGAGCCCTAGCTGCTCCCCTTGTCTCAGGCAGGCAGAGTAGCAGTGACAGTTTCTGATAGGACTGAAGGCTCTGCTTTTAAAACCAGTAGCAAGAAAGAGTTTAATATTGAAGTCTATTTTGAGATACAAAACATGGGAGAGGCCAACATCCCCAATCACTTCTGCAGATAATGTGTTCTAAAACCAATTCCCATTGGGGTGCTGATTATTCTCCAAAGGGCTAATCTGTTGTCCATAGGTAGGGAGGAGGCATAGACACAGCAGAAAATAAGGAGAGGGGAAAGAAGTTGAATTGAGGAAGGTGCAGGAACAAAGAGATGAGAAAAACCTGTAGAGAGGCAACACTGTCAAGTGAACTCAATCGAATTCCATAGCTCTGGGCTCAGGTTGTGTTTATAATGAAAGGGCCATTCACAAGATCCATGGGGTCTTTTATTCTCATTATATACAACATGTTGGTTATATTTATAAAATAGAATCATAACTACATCTGGAAACTTTACACAGAAATTAAGGTTGACGTATGTGCCAGATTGATTTATATTCCCTGATAAGATGGTAAAGTAAAGATTTATTTTACTTTGCACTCTTACAGCTTGGATTATTATTCATACTTTATTTTGCAAATTGGTGGTAACCCAACTGCAGCCAAATCAAGACTTCACATGCCAAGTTTTGGTCTGAAAAACTTTTTGCATCCAATATATATTTGGCCACAAAAATAAGGAGATCAAATAATAGAAAAGAAAGTGCTTTAAGTACTCTGGAGGTCAAAAACATGTGAATGGGGTTCTCATGGAGTGTGGCTAGCTAACATCTGGTAATCACTAACGCATTTCACTGTCCATTTGTAAGTTTCCCCCCAATGTTTAAGATCAATAGCTATACAGGAATGTAGTGACTTGCACAAAGAATAAAATTTATAGATATCAAGGACAAAGCCAGAAAATTACTCTGTTCTTGGCATCCATCCTTCCTGGGCAAGGACTTCGCATTTTCTTTCTGTTGATGCTATGTTTAATAAAGCTATGTGATTGGTTAGATTTCGATTGAGCTGAACATGTTTTGTTTTGTTTCTTTTCTATGACTCAGTGACAAAAGAAACATAAAATCTTCTGCATACTTTAATCACAGACCTCAGGTTTCTTCTATGTAATCTGAAGAAGAACTGAGAAAATATCCCCAGAAGAACTCGTTGTACCTATGGGGGTGGGGGGAGGGTAAGAAAGGGATGGTGAGGAAGGTGGATAATTTAGCTTATTTTCTTCTTTTGGCAGGCAATCTGTTTGATTTCTTGCTCCCTTTCGAATAACTCTCTTCTGCAAAGACAACTCCCATTTGTAAGGAAATTTGCAGATGAGAGCAGACATGTCTGTATTTCTGACCGCAAGGGTTAAAATTGCTGAGCGATATGTGGCAAAGCAGATGAAGAAGTTATGATTCTCATTGCTAAATGCAGTCAGTAGCTGAGATTAGATATATGTTCTCCACCTCATCCACAGATCCATATTGCCTTACATAAATTAACAGTAATCTACACGTTCCTTTGACAGAACAGGCTGGCCCACAGAATTGATGGATTAGTAACTAACTCAGAGATGACAACAAGGTATCAACTTGTGTGCCTACTCAGGTCCACTGGTAGAGGTTGCCAGGAATAGGAGGCATTAGAAGAATCCTAAAGCTCTTCAGAAAACTCCTGAGAAAGTGCCTAGTTGGTAGGTTTTGGATGTCTGCCAGGGGAGTGGGCAGAGAGAGTAGCAGCCCACAAGCTACCTAGTTACTGTCCCTGGCTTCACCAAGAGAGTTTGTCATAATAAGATCTGTTTCCCAAGGTTGGGAATTTTTATTTTAAGATCAACCCACAGTAACAAATGCATATGTATATTATGTAGTAATAGTAATAAATCCAATCATATGATGATGCTTTCCATCTTCAAAAGAACTTTCACATGTATCATCTCATGAGATTCTAAAGTGATTTCATGAGATAGAAAGGGGATGTATTTGTATTCCCATTTCCAAATGAGGAACTTCAGAAAAGATAAACAATTCGTGCTAGGTCATACAGCTGGTAAGTTAGAGAATTTAGGAAATATTTTGTAGTCATTTGAATATTTTGCAATCACTCAAATTTCTGACTCAAATTAGAAGTCAGAAAACTATAGGATTTTCTGATTCCTAAATTGTGCAACAACAAACTGTAAAGTTGACTACATAGGAGACATTTACAATAAATATGTGTGTACGTGATTAAGTGATAAGTCAGAGATAGCTGACCTTTGAAAGGTATGGATGATTGTATTGGTCAAGTCCAGAAAAAATATATAAAGAGATTTACTATAAACAATTGGTCCATGAAATTATGGTAAGACAAAAATCTGTAGAGTCCATGTCCCAGTTGGAGTCTGAAGAATGGCGGGCTGCTATAGAACCAGGAAGAACAGATGTCCCTGTTTGAAGGCCATGAAGCAAGAGAATTCACTCTTACTTGGGGGAGGGCCAGCCTTTTGTTCTATGCAGGCCTTCAACTGATTGGATAAGGTTCACCCATGTTATGGAGAGCAATCTGCTTTACTCAGTCTACCAATTTAAATGTTAATCTCATTCAAAAATACCCTTACAGAAAAACCCAGAATAATGTTTGACTGAATATCTGGGCCCATTCAAGTGGACACATAAAATTGATCATCACCAGTCTACCCCTTGTCAACTTGTCACCCATACACTTCTCCTTAAACCGTACTTAATCTCAAAATAAAGCAAATAGCAAGATCACCAACATGATACAACTATCCTGTGTACAATCAAAATACACTGACCCTTTTCCCAGAAGAGGCAACAAAGCCCTTGAGTGATATTTACTCTTCTCTTTGATATCTCATAATTTAAGTACTATGAGAGTGAGATGTTATGGACTGAATTGTGTCCCCTCTCAAAATTCCTGTATTGAAATCTTGATCGTCAATGTGACTGTACTTAGAGATAAGGCTTTTAAGGAGATAATTGAGTTAAATGAAGTCATAATGGTGGGACTCTAATCTGATAGGACTGTTGGATAGACACCAGATCTCTCTCTCTCTCAATCTGCACGTGCACAGAGGAAAGATCATGTAAGCACACAGCAAGAAGGTGGCCATTTGCAAGCAAGGAAGAGAGGCCTCATAAAAAATCAACCCTGTGGGCTCCCTGTTCTTGGACTTTCAGCCTCCAGAACTGTGAGAAAATAAATCTCTGCTGTGTAAGCCGCCCAGTGTGTAGTATCTTGTCATGGTAGCCCCTCCTGACTAATACGATGACCAAAGCCCTACCTGAGATATTTGTTCCTATCACAGAAGAGGGAAGTTATTTGAAGTACATCAGTCCAACAATTGTCTGCATGTGCTGAACCATTCCATTAAACTTCCAGGTGGGCATAAACCCTAAATGAAGCTTTTTTATAAAGTATCTCTGAAGACATCCTTTCCTGGTATTTTGAGAGTTGGATTATACCTTGTAAACTGCTAATCTTTCCATGTTTTCTCAAAAGCAGCATGGCAAAGTTTCCAATAGTAAGGGGATGACTGGCAAAGAGAGGAGACAGTCAATTCTATTGAGTGTTTGTCATACTCTGAGCCTTGTGGATACAATGGGGAAAAGATAAACATTATCTTTACCCTCAGGTACTCTTCTAGTGAGTGCCCTAGGCTCCAGGGTTGAGATAGAGTATTGCTTCCTCTGAATCTATAAGGTTGTCATTAAAAAAAATGATTTTAAAAAGTTATTTGGAGGGTCTAGCAGAAAGCCCAGCTATGCGTATAGGCTTAACTGGAGGTTATTCCTCCCTGGCTGGGGGAAGTGTTTGTTTTTTCATTTATTATCTTTGGCTATCAGCAGGAGTAGCACTTGCCTTAGTCTGGTCACCTTGACACCTTGTGCTACCAGCTGAGTTATAAAAAACTTGATTTAGGTCTGAAGAGTTTGTAGGTTTGCAGTCTGGGGTGTGTGTGTGTGTGTGTGTGTGTGTGTGTGTGTGTGTGTGTGTGTCTCGTGTTTTCAATTATACTTACAGAGCCAACTTCTAATTTGTTGCGAGGCCCATGTATATATGGAGGTGGTTTTCATTCTTTGGGCTACTTTTTTGACAAAGTTGAAGAGAGTTCTTGAAATATTTTCAATGTTAATATAACACCTTTAGGCAGTATGTCTTAAAGAAAAGCCAAACAAAGGCTGGTCTGTAACAACACTAGGTGTTTCAAATTTTCACTGTGCTGCAGTCATAGATTTTGGAGATGGCCTATGAAACTGTAAATAAAAGCAATACGATTTTTCTGTGAAACAATTTCTAAACTCTCCAACAGGTACAATGTGAGATTCATTTAATAGACTGGTACAGACTTTCCTTGGAGAAACTAGAAGTTTTATTTTTCCCTCGTTCTGTAGCAAAAGTTGATAATGCAGAAATATTGCACAAATGCCATGACTACAGCATCTTTTCCTTTTATTGAACAGCAGCTGTAACTTGAAGAGTAACTGTCTTCAGAAAATTGTGGAGACTTCATAGCAATGGCTGAAGCTATTTGGACTTGCCAAATTACCTAATGGAATAGGTAAGCTTTATGTCTTTTTTTTCTCTGAAGTCTCTGGTACAGAAGTTTTCAGCCTATAATGTTCTGTATTGAGTATGAAATTGACTGCAATTCTTAGTGTTTCATCTTTTCAAAACCCCCAATACAGGCAAAAAAAATAGTTGGAATTTTTTAACAACCCAAGATCTAAGAATTACACACATGCTGCCTTTGTTTCCCATAGAGCCTTAAGAAAAGTCATGTATCAACATGGCTACTGCTCAGTTACTAGCTCCTATCAACTTCTACAACAACTATGACGACAAATTCCCAAGGTTGTGGTAGTAAAATGAGTGATGAATGATGAATGGAAACAGTAGGGAGCAGATTAACGGACAGTGGTACTTTTTACAAGCAATCTAAGAAACTTCAAAAATAGTCTCTCATGAACCAACCCAATCCAATTTGGAGTCAAGGGCATTTAAGACAATTTTTATCCTTTTCTAAAACTATGAAGAGTTGAACATTTACTCACAGATAAAGATATCTTTAGTGGAATTAGCTGAACATAGATTATAATAAAAAAATCTTTTTTAAAATTATTATATTTTTTAAAGATTTTATTTATTTATTTGACAGCGAGAGACATAGCGAGAGAGGAAACACAAGCAGAGAGAGCTGGAGAGGGAGAAGCAGGCTCCCCGCTGAGCAGGGAGCCCGATGCGGGACTCGATCCCAGGACCCTGAGATCATGACCTGAGCCGAAGGCAGATGCTTAACGACTGAGCCACTCAGGTGCCCCAACACAAGAAAATCTTAATATGGCTGACCACATAAACCTCTCAAGGAATTTGGAGGTCAGAGCTGAGGCTTGAGCATGTTAGCATCGGAGGTAGATGACAGGTCCCTTGGCCCCACACTTCAAACTCCCTTTCTACCCTACCCTTTTGCCTCCCTGCCCCCTCCCCACTTCCAGTCTCATCCCAAATGGAGCTAAAGAAACTCACTTTCCTGCTTTCAGAGAGAGAAAGAGGCTGTTTATTCTTCCCTTGCTAACCCACTCCAACTTTGCACACTCCACACTAGTAGACCTTGCCATGCCCCAGGCTTCTGTGGGACCCACAAGTCTCAAAAAACTTGAATTCCATCCACAGCAGGGATATAGTCTAATGGAGGGTGAGTGTATAATGGGAGACATTGTAGGAGAGCCACTGCAAGGAGGGCCCCTGAGAGAAATCACTCACCAAAATTGATGAAGGATTTTGGCTCTGTGAGTCAAACTCACATGAGTAGCCTGAGCAGGTGAGGAAAGAGTAGTCCTGTGTGCTCTGTGAGGTGGTTCTATAACTCCTTCTGCCCTGAGTCACCTGCTTGCTTTGGGTGAGTGTTACAACCAGCTATGACTAAGGAAATAGGCCACTCCACTATGGGACATCACCTGTAAGCATAAGGTGTGAGTTCCTACTGTCTTACAGAAAAGAACCAAAGAGGCAAAGGCAAGTGGTGATGAAGCTTCAAGGGCAGTGTGGACCTGATGATGCTCCAGAGGGGAGCATCCATGGGTGATCAACACCACCACATGAGCCACTAGAGCAGGAGCCTCAGTCTGGCACTTCCGGAGATGATCTGTCCAAAGGGCACTAGCACTCAATAGAGTATCAATTATATGCAGGGCAACCATCTGCCCTCAGGGACTTGAGGGAAGACTTTTGATGACTTTATCTACAAGCTGGAGAGACCAGGGGACATTTGAGTTACTTATGTCTTAAATCACATTAGATCAAAACTTGTTTATTATTATAGAGCAAACCACAAATAGTTTAAGAATCTGTATTAGACCCTTTACTGCTACTCTGATGGGCCACCTGCTCCCATTATCTTTTGTTTTTCATTTGGCTTGCTTCATTTTTAGTCAAAAATAGACAAAATTGGGTCTATTTAATTTTTAAGTCTACACCTTTTCATAGCAAAAGAGAGACCTTGTTTTAAATTCTACACTCCTAATCAAATATTGTCCCTGTGAATTAAGACTTGTGCCTTGAGGTCAAAACTCACAGCAGCATAAAGACAATAGTTCAGTTCTGAAAATAGAATGTAAAGAGAAAGTGTAGAGGGTTGAGGACTCAGCCTTTGGGGACGCTTGCTGTTAGGCAGTGGAGGGAGCCCAGGAGAAGCAAGAGCTTAAAGTCAGTTGCCTCAGGCAAAGATCAACCAGTCCAGATGTCTACAGTTACTAGTAAAAATATTGGTGTGTATATACATGTATATACACATGAATGAGGAATTTCCCTCTCTATATAAATCTATAGATAGGTGATAGATGTATCGATAGATGTATCGATAGATGTATATATACCATAGATGCATATATGTGAGGTAACGCAGGAAGCAGGAGAAAATAAAAGTAGAGGAATTTATTCCTTCTAATTCCTTCCTGTCCCACCCTATTTCTGCCAGTGACTGCTTTCTGGGTTTACTGTTTCAATTTGATTGACTCCGTTCTTTGGCTCAAACTGCCATCTGGGCTTCTTGCCCCTTTCCTACATGTAGGCTTAAAGGAGATAATAGCTTCCCAATGTTACCAATGCCTGGATGCTTCAGCATTCTGTATTGGCTCCTTTAATTTTACCAACAACTTTGTGAACTCCTTTTCATTAAACTTGTCTCAGTTAAGCTTTTGAGGGTGCCAGCTGCCCCATGATGAGATCCTGAGTGTGATAGGTGCCATGTCCTTGTTGATTTTCCCACAAGACATCCAAGTGAAGATATAGATAGGCAAATAAAAATGAGTCTGGAGAAACGCTAAGGCTGGGAAAGTTTGGATTAGGGAAAATAACATTTAAGAATCATCAGCATACAGATGCAGAAGGGAGTAGTTTTGACCTTTTGCTCTTCAGGAAAGCAACCCTCCCCTCTCAGTGAACTGCCAACCATCTTAAATTACCATCTGGTTGAATTCAAGGCAGTCTTGGACTGCCCCATCCTCACATTCAGGAAGCCTGAGATCTAGGATTAAAGCCTAAATTACTTTCCTTTTTCTTAGTGTCTATCGAGACCAATATTCCTATGCCTAACATCACTGTTTACCTTGGTTATGAACAGAAGCCCAAATATCCCAGGCATCCATTTTGGCCAAGACTCTCATCTCCTTACTGCTGTGTAAGTCCCCACAATATGAACTAATTCCTCCTTCCTCTTCAAACTTTTGTACTTTAAGCAATTGTAGATTCTTAATCATATATTTAGTCTATGTCCATTATACACTATTCAAAAAATGGCTAACATTTGTCCAAAAAGAGCACAAAATAAATTCACTTAAGCCATTTCTTCATAATTACAATAGATACAATGTACTTCATCATTGAACAAACTCCATGATAAACATTTGGCCAATGAAGACAATGAGCCAAATTATACTGATCATTTCTTTACTATTTTGGGTTTGCACTGACATACATAGCCATAAACAGTTAATTGGATCTATAAATACTCCCAGTTAAGTTTAATTAGTTCTCTGCATAGAATCTAAGGTTATGATAGCTCTGGTGATGATTTTGAGTAATATTTTTTTAATTCCACAAGATGTTTGTTTTAAAAAATTGACCTAGAATATGCTCTGAGAGAAAAAAAATAAAAAGAAATTGGATAAAGGAGTGAGAAATAAGAGTATGAAAAGATTAGTTACTCTGTAAAAAAGCCAATATGATTGTAGAAGTATTAAAATCCCTGTAGGAGATTTACAGAGAAGTCTGCCCTGGATTAGAATTTGATATCAAATAACTTAACTGAAGTCATACAATTTCTGTGCCATTTGTAGTTGAGTTAATAGCATATGTTCCTGGAGGATTACAGCCAATGATTAAGGAAATTAGGTTTTGTTTGAATTTAATTTAGTTATATAAAGCTGCTACTATAATTTACAGCTTTGATATTTAATATTTAATAACCCAGATCTTAGAAGAATACTAGATATAGCTGTGTCATTATGCCTTGAAATATTATTCCCATAAGTCATTTATATTTGCTGGCTGATAAAGATGTTCATCAACTAGATGGACTCAACAGGAGTCCACTGATAAAGGCAATGCAGTTTTACAGTTTGCTGAGTCCCTTGTACGTTTCTACTCCATTTCCCACACCTGTAACTTACTGAATCATAATTTATCTGGCCGGTCAATTGTCATAATAAAGAAACATTGCAGTCTTTACTTCAGCAGCCAGCTGTGGGAATGACTCAACTCTGCCTTTCTCTCACATTTTATGTATCTGTGTCATTAAAAACCATAGGAATTTCTCTGTGAATATTGCTCCCTCAATATTTTTCTTTCTTGTTTTTCTTTCATTGCTTTGCCGTACTTTTTCCCTATCCATCTCCTTGACTTTTTGCTTCTTTTTTTCCTTCATTTTTTGGAGGCTTGTAGTAATAATTTCAATTTCTTTCCTGTATATATCTGTACCTCTTTGTAGAAATTCATTTTTTTCTTCTGATTTATAATGATTAATTTGAAATTTCTGTTCTTATAGATTAACTTTTATTTAAAAGATTTTATTTATTTATTTGACAGAGAGAGAGAGAGCACAAGTAGGGGGAGCAGCAGACAGAGAGAGACGGAGAAGCAGTCTCCCCGCAGAGCAGGGAGCCCAATGCAGGACTCGATTCCAGGACCCTGAGATCATGACCTGAGCTGAGGCCAGATGCTCAACTGAGCCACCCAGGTGGCCCTGTATAGATTAACTTTTATTTCTAAACATTCCTAATTTTTTACTCCCCTTATAAGAATATTTATACTACTTCAACTGCTTTTCTCCCTCAGGACTTGTGATTTAAACCTTTTATCTCTTTTATTCACATGTCTTTTATTATCCTTACAACTATGGAGAATTCTTCCCATCATTGTTCTGGTTAGTTTTGTTCCTCTTAGTCACTTTTACTTCTTAGTTTGGACTTCCTTCTAAGATAGGTCATGTCAGCCCTTCAGGAATTTCCCAAGGCACAGTCTCTAACCTCAAAGATTTTAGAGGTCTGAACAGAGAGTTTACTCAGGAATACCTACCCTAACAATTTATTATATCTATATGTATACATATATAATATATAATATGATATAATTAATATAATACAATATATACATATGCACATTATATATATTCTTTACATAGATAGCAAAGAGTAGAAATTAATAAAAATGAAATATTTAAAGTTGGCCAGCATTTAAACATGCAAGTTAAAACAGCAGAAATTTTTTTGAAGGGAAGAAAGAAATGCATTAATGCATTCTAAGAAATGAGGTTTTTTTAATGCTTTCCTGCCATCTCTCTAAAAATTTCAACTTGGTGAGCACAATTAATGATAATAATAATAATGTTGGCAAAGTTGTTGTGTAAAATGTATAAAATACCTGGAATCTTGTGTAGGATATAGTAAACTCTTAATAACTGTTAGATATTGTTGTTTACTATATTTTTGTTATTGTTACTCCAAAATAAAGCACCAATTAGTAGGAAATAGCAGATCAAAGTGAACATTAAGAAACAAACAAGCATTTGTAGTTTCCTGACTTGTTAATTTTAGCCATTCTGACTGGTATAAAGTGGTATCTCATTGAGGTTTTGATTTGGATTTCCCTGATGCCAAGTGATGTTGAACACTTTTTCATGTCTTTTTTTGGATGTCTTCTTTGCAGAAATGTCTGTTCATGTCTTCTGCCCATTTCTTGATTGGATTATTTGTTCTTTGGGTGTTGAGTTTGATAAGTTCTTTATAGATTTTGGATATTAACCCTTAATCTGATATGTCAGAAACAAGACAGAAGATCATAGGGGAAGGGAGGGGAAAATGAAACAAGATGAAAGCAGAGAGGGAGACAAACCATAAGAGACTCTTAATCTCAGGAAACAAACTGAGGGTTGCTGGAGTGGAGGGGGGTGGGAGGGATGGGGTGGCTGGGTGATGGACATTGAGGAGGCTATGTGGTTTGGTGTGTGTGCTGTGAATTGTGTAAGACTGATGAATCACAGACCCATACCCCTGAAACAAGTAATACATTATGTCAATTAAAAAAACCAAAATATATGAGTGAAATTCTGCAAAAATTAAAAAAAAAGAAACAAGTATTAAGGCAGTAATTGTAGTCATTTACCTAATCTGTATCTTTTGACTTCTTTTTTGCTCTATTCCTGGAGTTAAAAATTCTTAGGTATTCTTTGGAGTAGTCCCCAAATAACACAAACTAAGTCACCAGTCCAATATCAGCAGTCCCTCTTCCTGGCTCAAAATTAATCTGCATGAGTTGAAGAAAAATCCTGCAACAACGTACTTGAAATGCAAAATCTTTTTCTTTTTTTAAACTTCTAATTTTTGGCACCTGAAGATAGTGAGTTGCTTAAAATCTTGAAAAGCTTGAAGATCTGGTGGTTGTTAAAAATTTCAACCCAAGAACAACACAGAAATAGTATGTTTGCGCTACTGTAAAAAAAAAAAAAAAAAAAAAAAAACAGAACCATAAAGTAACCTCCAGAACTAGATCAAAAGATCCCACGACTCAGGTTAGAATTCCCTAATTTATTTGAAGAGAATTCATAGATCATTCACTCAGTACTGATTATAGTCACTGGCCTTCCCCCATTAAGGACATTAAAAACAGAAGAGAAGTTAACTGGAACAGTTTTAATCCTTAAAATCTAATACAAAGGAAAGGACAGAGTTTATTGTGTCCCAGTAAATCATGAAATAAACCAGAACACTCCCTGAAAGAAAGAAAGAAAATTCAGGTTGATCAAGGAGAGAAACAAGATTGACTTTCTCTAGCTGTGTTTTTATTTATTCACAAACGGGACCCAGTGAAATACTAGAAAGGGTAAAAATCTGCATAATGACTAATACCGAATAAAACATCTTCAGCTAAAGGGGTTCAGGCCGAATCTGTGAGATATAGAAATATAGCAGCAGGGGCTATTAAGAGATATTTTAAGTTATTAAGGGGAAAGAGACTAATGATGGGCATTCCTGGGAACAGATTGCCAGTAATAAGACATAAGGCAGTAGAACCAAAGCCTAATAGTTATAAAGTTTTAGGAATTGCCAATAGTTTTGAATCAGAAAATTTGAGTATCACATCCATGCTATTTATTAGCTCCCTGATCTTGAGCAATCATTAAGCTTGCAGAGCCTCTTTCTTTCCACAAGGAAAACAGAAATAATAGTATCTACACATTTCTACCTTATAGGTTTTGTTTTTTGTTTTGTTTTGTTTTGTTTTACAGAGGAAGGGAGGGGGGTCAAGGGAGAGGGGCAGAGGGAGAGAGAGTCTTTTAAGCAGACTCCACACCCAGCATGGAGCCCGATTAACCAACTGAACTAACCAGGCACCCCCCACTTTATAGGGTTTTAAGAGTAGTCAAATCTAATTATACTCTGAAATTATAAATATATAAAAGTATAAATTAAGTTTATACTTTTTATACATAGTTTGTTAATATCATTCAGCTTTTGCTTCATTTTTCATTGGTGAAGATATTTCTTACTTTATCATATTGTTTATGAATTGTTAAAAGGAAATGTATGTCTAATATATGGAAAAAAATCGAATTCCTACACTGGTCTTAGCTATATCCCCTAGTGCATCAGAATTAAACTTAATCCACTATCTAATGGTATTTCTTCAAATATTAAATGACAGTTCTCATGATACCCTTTAAACTTTGTATTCTGTGTATTAAGAAAATTCAAGGATTGGTTCATCCAGTTATTTAATGACATCAGAACTCTGAATTGTGCCTGGTTCCATTATTTACTCAAAATATGATACAGTTTCCCGGCCCTGGAAATCTTGGTCATTTTCTTTTCTTTTTTTAAGATTTTATTTATTTATTTGACAGAGAGTGAGAGAGCACAGGCAGAGGGAGAGAGAGAAGCAGGCTTCCCGCTGAACAGAGAGCCCGATGCGGGGCTCGATCCCAGGACCCTGGGATCATGACCTGAGCTGAAGGCAGACATTTAACTGACAGAGCCACCCAGGCGCCCCACCCTGGTCATGTTTTTCTAGATTCCCTTGAGTTTGTTAATATCCTTCTCAAAATATTGTGCCCATACCTGTGACAGACTCTTGCACAGGTACACATCCCCACTCCAGTTGCCCCTTCTCTTTGCCAGCAGGGACCAAATTTGTTCAGGTATTAAAGGATGGTGCTCAAGAAAGGCATCCTTCCCCACCCCGACCCTCAAACCAAGAGGTGAATATTAATTAATTTAAGTCAATCCTGGCAATTTTATTTTCCTGCCACCTTCACAGGCATGTGATGCAGTCTTGGCCACTGAGATACAAAAGGAAGGCTTCAGGTTTTTTTTTTTTTTAAGTTCTCACTCTTTAGAAAAGAACCGAGACCAGGTTTCTATCTGTGGGATGCTTATTTCTGAAGTTGTAAGGTTTGAACCTGCTACAGAGAACCTGAGATGATGCCAGGAGGACAGTCAAGGTTATTGCAGATCCACCAACCCATGGCTCCTTATCCAGGAAGCCGCTGAATTCACAAACATCAATTTTTCCCTTTTCCAGACATTCTTACTCAGGGCAATCAATTTTAGTCATTGCTTAAGCTCCATTTAGATGTGTAGCAGAATCTGTTAATGCCCCAACCCATTCCTTTTGCCCACCTGAGATGATCTGTTGCTGCAATAGCTAGTTGCCAGCACTCTGATGTTTTTCTACCTCAGATGCCTGTGCCTCTTCTCTTCCTGAAGGTGCAATGCTGTGGGGGGAAAGAAGGAGGTTAAGCCCCTTCTTCCTAACCTTCAATCAATAGAGAATGGGATTTAATGGAGTTGGGGATCAAGCCTCCCCACACTCTGGTGGGACATTTCTGAAATGCATTGCACACAGTTTCGCAGAGGAGTCCAACAGAGTCCCAGTGGCCTACAGCAGAAACCCACCTATTAACATACCCTTTGCTGGCTTATTTGCCTTCTTTTTCTCACTTTTTATCCCCTCAAATTTGCTTTTCTTGACCTTAGTAAAAAAAGGTCTTCCAAATAAATTTCATTGCTTGTCCCAGGGTCTGTTTTTGAGGAACCCAAAATAAGACAAGTTGGGTGTTGTGTTACCTGCAGCTGTCAGCATTCTGATGCAAATGTGGCGGAGTAGTATTGTCCAACAGAACTTTCTGTGATGGTAGGAATATTCCTATCTGCATGGTCCAGTATGGTAGCCATGAGTCACATGTGGCTATTGAGTAAGTGAAATGTGACTAATGTGACTGAGGGACAAAATTTTTCGTTTCATTTCATTTCGTCCATTTAAATTTAAATAGCTACATACGGCTAGTGGCTACCATATTGGCCAGTACCTCTCTAGATCCATTCCAGTGAAGATCAAGTGAATGCAAGAATTCTCTCCTTGTTTTTTTAAACACCAGAATTATATTCCACAACCATATATTTCATGCAATGAAGAATTGTAATTACTAGGCTGTGAAGAATACAAAGATGAATAACATAAGCAGCTTCTGCCTTCCAAAACTCAATCCAGTCAGAGAAACACACTAACATATAAATAGATAAAAGCAGGTACATGTTGCAAGAGTGGTGTAAAGAAAGCCCTATGGGAAATAAAAGGATGCATGATTAATTTCTTCTGTGGAAATCCAAGAATACTTCACTGAGGTAGCATTTAAGCTGAGTTCTGAAGTCGAATACAGTGTCTTTAGGGGAGACAGAGAGAATTACATTTATAGGTAGAGAAGAGACATAGGAAAGCAGTACAAACAAGAAGGAGAATGCAAGCAGCACAACAAAGCTATAGAACAAAATTCCAGGTGAATCAGAAAGTACACAGAGCTTTGAATTCCATATTAAACACACTTAAATTTTATTCTATGAGTGATAGATAGTCTTCAAAGCATTTGAGGTTGGGTGGTCATGGCTTTTTTTTTTTTTTAGAGACATAACTGATTATAAATAGGAATAATTGGAGACATAAAAATCAGTTAGACATTTACAACACAAGTCCACATAACAAATGATGTTGATGTGAACTTTGTCTACAGCACTGAGAATAAAAACAAGAGGCGGGTTCAGACATATCTAACAGGTAGATGTGGTAGGTTCTGACCACAAACTGAAAGAGGGCTATGAGAGAAGAGTTGGAGATGGTCCCAAGAGACTAAGGGAGGACAGGGTTTGGGGACGAAAGATACACAGACATGAAAGATGAGTTCAGCAGACAATTGGAAGGACAAATGCCAGATGTTGGTAATCAGCTGTGTCAGAAGATGCAGAGTGGGGGCAGGAAGAATGAGAGCAGGCTCTTGAAGTTTACTTTAGCTCAAAGAGGATGAAGAGTTTGGAAAAACCAATGGGAAGCAAAGGAAAGGATGAACTTTTGTTTTGTTGTGCTTTAAGAAGTACATTATGTTGTTACCTAATGTTGGGTAAAAGATGGCCATTTATTTTTGTTACATTCTCTTGTTGATTTGACTCATCATTGCAGGCTACTGAGTTTATTTTTTGACTACCAGTTATTGCACAGAAAAGTTACTCCAATTTTCCAGTTGTCTGCTTTTGTATTTTTAGCCTGAGAGGGTTATTTAAGATACAAAATAATTGAATAAGAGGAAAGGCTAATCACTTTCCTAGGAAAGGAAGCAGTATGGTAAAAATTGTGCAATGGTTGCTGTGGTACACCGCCCGTATCCCCACTGGGGATCAAGGCTCTCATTCCCAGAGATTGAGAGGGTTGGCTACTGACAGTTTACAGCTGCATTTTTTTTCCCCAGGAACTCTCCTTGGCCTTGCCCATTACACTTCTTCTTTGGAGGCAACCTGTAACCATTGGCTGGTTGATGTAGCCCTTTTGTTTCAGTTCTGGTCAGTTGGAAGGATCATCTCAGCCCTTAGCTCCCTCCAGGATCAGCTGAAGCCTGTGCTGCTACTTCCTGGCAGGTCACCTTCTCCTTTGCATCCCTCACTCAGTCTCTCACGGGCATTCTTACCACAAGCACTACCTCATGAACTACCTGCATGCAAAAATCTCCCTCTCAATGTCTGTTTCCCTGAGGAACCAACCCCAGCCAAGATGAACTGCAGATCAAAATCTCGATATTTTTTTGACCTGATAAAACCATTTTAACATCATTTGAAGTATCAGGATTCTTTTTACATTTGAAAGAAAAGATTAATGAGGGTGACTTTTTAAAAGTTATGTTCATTTAATCTGCATGGCACTGGTGCAACAATATGGAGACAAATGAATAGATGAGAACAGATATCTCAGATACAGATCCTACTATATACAAGAATTTATTATATTATCAAGGCCATTGACATGACAAAAATATGATAAAGATTAATGGCATAACATTTAAAGAGGAAAGGAAAGATTATTCACTAAATGGTGCTAGAACAACTGGATAGGAAAAATAAATTTAATTCTTACATACTTCAATAAATGGATGGATTAAAAATGTTAATTCAGTTTCATTAATCATCAAGGAAGCAAATTTAAACATCAATGGGATATTATGTTTGACTTGTCATATTGATGGAAGAGCATATTGAGGAGAATATGGGGTTAAGAATCTCCTTATATAATGTTAGTGGAAATGTAGATTGCTACAGCTTTTGAAGGGTAATCTAACATTTACTGTGAAAAACTTTCACAAAGCTTAAGAGTTTTTACAAATTCACCCACTTGTGCACATGTCAAAGTAGATATGTACAATCGCATAACCACCAACCGAATCAAAATCAAAATGCTTTGAGCACCTTAGAAGTCTCCTGGGTGTTCTATCTGGGATAATATTCCCCTCTCAATAAGTGAATAAGACAGACAGTTCTCTCATGGAGCTTATGGTCTACTGGGGGGAGACAAATACTAAGTAAATAATTACACAAGTGGTTATTAACAATTGATGTCAATTTTAGAGTGGAAAATTAAAAGTGCGAAAAGAGAAATACTATTTAGATTGGGGAACGTAAGGGAAGACAAAGCAAAATAAGTTATATTTAACACGAAGGACGAGGAGGAGTTAGCCAGGGAAGGAAAGTGGGGCAGGAAGAACATCTCAAGGAGAGGGAACAATATGTGTCCTGAGTTGGGAAAGAGCTTCCAGGGTCTGAAAAATAAAAATAGTGTTGGTAAACAGAAGAGTCAAGGCAGGAGGCAGCAACCAATCCCTGCTGGGGATTATAAACTGGTTAAAGATGCATATTTAAACCTAATTGTAATGGAAATCCACTCAATGGTTTTAAAGGAAAGTACAAATTAAAATGGTCATTGGTGGGCCACTGTGAAGACAATGGGTTGTAGGGAAGATAGAGTGGAAACTGCTAGACTACTAATTAGGCTACTGCAATAACTGATGATAATTTGGACCAGAAAAGTGGCTGGGAAACAAAAAGAAGTAGAGAATTCAAAATGTGTTCTAAAGTGCACCTACTGAGCTTGATGACTGGAAAGATGAGAAGACTGAGGGCGATTGAGATTGTAAATTCATGTAAAGGAAGAGCCTTGAAGGATGTACATAAAAGTGTTGGCTGTTATCTCTGCTTTGGGTTGGATGAGGGCAAAGGATTGAAGCAGATTTTCACTTTCTATTTTGTATATTCTAAATGAAAATTTACAATATTGTTTAAATTTAAGGTATTAAGGTAAGTTTAAGGTTTATTTGATACACATATTACAAAATGATTACTACCATAGGTTTAGCTAACACCTGTGTCACATTACATAATTACTTTTTTTTTTTTTTCTTTAAGTAGGCTCCATGCCCAGCATGGAGCCCAAAGCAGGGCTTGAACTCAGGACCCTATGATCAAGACCTGAGCTGATATCAAGAGTCAGAGCTAGACCAACTGAGCCACCCAGGTGCCCTAAATTACCATTCCTTTTTTGTGATGAGAACATTTAAGATCTACTCTTTTAGCAACTTTCAAGCGTATATTACACATTAACTTTAGTCACCATGCTTTATTATTAGATCCCCAGAACTACCTTATCTTATAACTGGAGTTTGTACTTTCTGCCCAACACCTCCCCTCTTCCCCAATCCTCCAGCCCCTGGTAACCACAATTCTAGTTTCTTTCTATGGGTTAGACTTTTTTAGAATCTACATATAAGTGATGTCCTACCATATCTGTCTTTCTCTATCTGATTTATTTCACTTAGTATAAACCCCATAAGCTCCATCTATGTTGTGGCAAATGGCAGGATGTTCTTTCTCATGTCTGAATAACATTCCTTTGTATAGATATATCACAACTTCTTTATCCATCCATCCATTGATGAACGCTTGTGTTGTTTCCATATCTTGGCTATTTTTAATAATTCTGTGATGAACATGGGAGTGCAGATATCTTTTTGATATCCTGTTTTCGTTTCCTTTGGATATATGCTCCTGAGGTTGGATTACTGTATCATATGGTAGTTCTCCTTTTAATTTTTTGAGGAACCTCCATATTATTTTCCATAGCAGCTATACCAAGTTACATTTCCATCATATCCTAACCAACACTTGTAATCTCTTGTCTTTTTGATAATAGCCATTCTAACAGGTGTCACCTGATATATCATTGTGGTTTTGATTTGAATTTCCTTGATGATTAGTGATGTTGAGCATCATTTCATTTACTTGCCATTTGTATGTCTTCTTTGGAAAATGTCTATTCAGTTCCTCTGCCCATTTTTTAATCCCATTGTTTAGATTTTTGCTATTGATTTGCATGAGTTCTTTATGTATTTTGCATATTAATCAAACTGGGAATGAGGAGTCAGAGGGGAGGTGGAAGAAGCAATGAGATGGGCCATCTCAAGCATCAGTCTTATAAGTTAAATTGTTGTGAGTCTGGAAGGTGGCACTACTGTATATGTGTCATTACAATTTTCATATTCTTTGACTCAAACTCTTACCTCAGGGGCTCTATTCTAATGAAATAACACAAATATGAAGAGATCTTTATGCATTCTCTGTAGCCATTATTCATGATACAACATTGGAAACAATATAATGCACAAAAATGGTGAATGGTACATCTGTGATTATCATATAGTCATTTAAATTTACATGGACAAATGCTTAAGCTTCAATATTAAATGAAAGTATATTTTTATGTCTGCTTGATTCATTACCCTTTTATGACACCCCTGCCTATGCAGACGACTATTCGTAGACTTAGCCCTGCCAATAGCAGCAACCAGATTTTACCACGGTGCAGCCGTTTGATTTCAATCTTGGGCAATCTTTGGTAGGCCCATTTACATTCCTGTCTGCTTTATCTAGTCTCTCAGATCTCCAGGCACTCCATTTAAGATGGATGGCATTTGCTGTCTTCAGGAGACCTACAACAGGATTCAGATACATTTGACTGCTGTAATAAAATTGACTTTATATATGAAATAACAAACACATTCCAGGAGAAATAAATTAAAAAGGTTAAGCTAACTGTGAGATAATCTGAAAGTCTATTAAAAACAAAAGGAGGGGTGCTAAAAAAGAAAAAAAGAAGGGACATTATAATGGTCAACGTAGATAGAAGAGAACAACGGCCTGCGTGAAGGTTAGCAAAAAGGAGAGCTGAGAGTTCATATTTGCCACTGTATCTGTACCCTGCCCTGTGCCTAACACACACTCCAAATCTGTTAATGGCCTTGTTCCAAGTTAGTTTTGTCTTCCCACGGGAAGGCAAAGTATTTGAAGGTCTTTACCTGCTCACTTATTTATATAGACACTTGTATAGTGTTGAACTGTTTACATTCAAAATGTATTTATTCTGCTCCTAAAACAACTGGCCCCGAGAGCTGTAGGCTGAGAAAGTACAGACTGAGTCATCTCTGGGTAGTGGGACTGGGAAGGGGTAACAGAAGACACTCACTCTCCAGTTTTTTCAAATACTTCATACTATTATTTTTTGACAATTTAAAGAATTGATATTCATTGATTTTATTAAAATTCATATATAAAAGCAGATTACTATGTTTTACGTAATCTTTCCTTGGATGTTGGAAGAACGTATACATGTAGTTTATCTGTATATTAATCCTATTCAAATCCAGGATGAGAAACAGCTGCTTGAAGCAAGCCTCAGAGAAGAGTAATGCTGTTGTTGGTGGTGGCAGTAGTTCTCATACCAGTAATTGTAGCAGGAGTATTAGGAGCTATAGGAGTAGTAGTAGAAATTTCCATGTATCTATTCAGCCCTGTGGATTTTTGTGACCTTCTTTATCACCTTTTTCCTAAAAACAACACTGTGATGTCATCATGAAATCATTCTCATTTAACTAAAGGGGAAAATGAGGCTCATAGTTTTTGCCTAACAAATTTTAGAACTAATACAAAATTCTGTCATTTAATTCCTAGACCTGTTAGTTTCACCATTTTTCTAGGAACTTTCACATTTAGTCCTCCCTAGTCAATACACACAACAAATTGGCACATTTAGGCTAGTATATTATAAATTGAAGTGTGCTCTATTTCTCAATATAAAAAAATTAATAATTTTTAATTATTTAATTGATTTATTCTAATCAATAAGCCTAATAGAATATTGATGAGTATAGAATCTTCTGATTTTATTTGTCTCATTGTCAATGACCTTTTCCCAGAGAAGGTAAAACTGGAAAGGTATAAAAATGAAGTTCAGTGTGTCCTTGGGACACATTATCATTTTGAAGTAGTTCTGAATAGGAAATGATCTACTATAGTGGCTGAAAATGAATATTGCTGCAGGGTCATCTGGCTTTCAAAAATTATTCTAATGAATCCTAAGCTTAATATAAATTTTAGGTGAATTATCACCTTACAGTAACTTGTGCTTAACAGATGCCATCCCTAAATACTATCATTTGATGACAATTAATAAGCCTTATAAAAGTTTTGTTCCTGACCAACTCACCTCCTGCTAAAGAAACTGTAAATCTTCACTTTACACTGCAATTTTTGCTGAGACACACACTTCAGGAGTTAAATTGGTGACCATTTTAGAATTGTGAATTTTAGCATCCGTGAAGTCTGCCGGTTTGTTATTTTCATGTTGCTGTGAATCACTTCCGAACTGTCATTTCCTTTTACTTTTCCTGTCATTCCTAAAGCTTTGCCACAGCCTGATACTCACTGGAATACTTAATACTCTGTTGTTTCTGTAGTGGCCAAGCCCTTTTCTCTGTGACATGGGAACGCATGCATGCTTCTGTCACCACCACTATCACTACCACCACTATCAATCAAGAAACACTTTCTTCATTCTTAATCTCAGGAAACAAACTGAGGGTTGCTGGAGTGGTGGGGGGTGGGAGGGATGCGGTGGCTGGGTGATAGACATTGGGGAGGATGTGTGCTGTGGTGAGCGCTGTGAATTGTGCGACTAATGAATCACAGATCTGTACCTCTGAAACAAATAATACATTATATGTTAAAAAAAAAGAAGAAGAAGAAGATAGTAGGAGGGGAAGGATGAAGGGGGGGAAATCAGAGGGGGAGATGAACTATGAGAGACGATGGACTCTGAAAAACAAACTGAGGGTTCTAGAGGGGAGGGGGATGGGAGGATGGGTTAACCCGGTGATAGGTATTAAAGAGGGCACATTCTGCATGGAACACTGGGTGTTATATGCAAACAATGAATCATGGAACACTACATCAAAAACTAATGATGTATCCATTCATCTGTTGAGGGAAATCTTTGCTCTTTCCACAGTTTGGCTATTATGGACATTGCTGCTATAAACATTGGCGTGCATGTACCCCTTTGGATCCCTACATTTGTATCTTTGTGGTAAATACCCAGTAGTGCAATTGCTGGATCATATGGTAGCTCTATTTTCAACTTTTTGAGGAACCTCCATACTGAATGGATAAAGAAGATGTGGTATATGTACACAATGGAATATTATGCAGCCATCAAAAGGAATGAGATCTTGCCATTTGCAATGACATGGATGGAACTGGAGGGTGTTATGCTGAGTGAAATAAGTCAATCAGAGAAAGACATGTATCCTATGACCTCACTGATATGAGGAATTCTTAATCTCAGGAAACAAACTGAGGGTTGCTGGAGTGGTGGGGGGCTGGGAGGGACAGGGTGGCTGGGTGATAGACATTGGGGAGGGTATGTGCTATGGTGAGCGCTGTGCATTGTGCAAGACTGTTGAATCACAGACCTGTACCTCTGAAACAAATAATGCAATATATGTTAAGAAAAAAAAAAAGAAGAAGAAGATAGCAGGAGGGGAAGAATGAAGGGGAGTAAATCGGAGGGGGAGACGAACCATGAGAGTCGATGGACTCTGAAAAACAAACTGAGGGTTCTAGAGGGGAGGGGGTGGGGGGATGGGTTAGCCTGGTGATGGGTATTAAAGAGGGCACGTTTTGCGTGCAGCACTGGGTGTTATGCACAAACAATGAATCATGGAACACTACATCAAAAACTAATGATGTAATGTATGGTGATTAACATAACAATAAAAAATTTAAAGTAAAAAAAAAACTAATGATGTAATGTATGGTGATTAATAGAACATAATAAAAAAAAAACCGAACACTTTCCTTGTATCTCCTCTGGAGCAGTCTGGGTAAGGCCTGCTTCTTTCCTTGCAAAGGGACCATCTCTCTTTGCCTGTGCAGATGTTCTTCCTTAGAGCATTTCAATAGCAGTTGTACATCTCTTTTTTGCATCATTGGGCTATATTTTCCATTTAGATTTTGATCTCATGAAGATATAGGAAAAGGATGAAACTGATGATACTGATGATTTTGAAATCCTAACATTGTGTAATGAGCATTTTACTAGGACTAAACATTTATGCCATGCATTTAATTTGAGCAGAAGGATGAGAAAATGAAGCATCAAGAAGGAATACCTCTTGAGGGAATACCATGACCAAGAATTCTGAAGAGTCCAGAAATAATTTCCAGCAGAAGGATTTTCAGAAGGGAAACACGGGATGAGAAAATACCCCCCTTCTTTAACATACTCAGATTTTGTGCTCCATGTTTTGGTCGTTATATTTTCTTCTTAATCTAACATTTTTTTGGGGGGGGAAGGGAGGTTCATTATGTACCAAGAATGTGTCCGAGCATTTTACATGCAATATCTCATTTCATGTTACAATAATTTTAAATACAAATATTATTATGTACATTTTATAGATTGGAAACAAAAGCTTAGAGAATTTAAATACCTTATTCAAATCAAATAGCTACTAAGAAGCCAAAGCCAAGACTTAGACACCAATCTTTCTCTAAATAGAATTTAAACCTTTAGTCAATTTTGGATAAAAGGTACCAGAAGCTTCTACTAGATTCAATAATTTTTTTGTGGGACATATTGTCTCTATAATATTTGAGTTATTTCACTCAGTAAACATATCTTAAGCACCTATTGTGTATTGGGCATTATTTAGATATTGGCATTAAGGTTCTGGCATTCCAGATATAGATAAAAAATTAAACATAAAGGAAATTATACAAGATGAACTATAAGGAGGTGAATGTCACAAGTTATGGCATAAGATTATGAAAGGCCTAGCTGTGCACAAAAATAGTGGAAATGATATGAGGCTTGTAGCAGATTGATTACAAGTGAAGGTGTCAGTCAGAAATATAATGCTGCTTGAAAATAACACAGACTTAACATGTAGTAACTGCAAAAATCTTCTATCTGTATTTAGCATTGGCTGAGCTCTTATGAGAACAAGTTGTGCCAGTGTGTCCACATTATAAGCAAGATATGGGAAGCTTGGAGAGAGTCCAGAGGTCTATAAAGAAGTTAATTAAAATGTAAAAAGGAAAATCCTTGAGGAAATATTTGAGGATTTGGGGCTATTTTGTCTGAGGAGAGTAAAAATGTGCAAGGATAACCTTCATAAGTATTTCAAAATACAAAAAGAATTTTCAGAGGCTGGGAAATAGTTGTCCCCCTTTTACACGAAAGAGAGAACAAAAGAAATGTGTATTCCCCAGATGGTAACACCATAAAAATGATATTATCCTATTTAAGTAGAATCATCTTAATTCTCCCTCTTGGGACTTGTAAATGGGCAGAAACAAAAACTGTAAAATGGCTAGAGGACAGAAATTTCTCTTCTTACAGCTTTCCTGACCCACACAGCCTGAGAGTACCCATCTAGATAGCAACCAAAGACATAACCGTGCAACATAAATGTTGCCTCATGCTCTGAGAAAACATACAGCATAGACTAGGGGTCTGAAACTCTTTTAGTTGGCCACATATTTTATAAAATTAAATTATTTACCAAAATAAAAAATTTATATTTTATATAATAAATCTCTTATTTCTCTAATTAAAAAAAATCAGAATATTGGGCAAACCTGGTGCCCATTCTCCCTGGGCTGAAGGTGTGTAGTGCAGCCCACATTCAATAGTCCCTGTGCCTTCCAGCGTGCCCAAGTCCCCATCATCCCCCACCATCTCCTAAAGCACTCATACCTGGCCAATTTCACTCCTTCTTGCTGCCCGCCTACTCCCTTTAGATGTTGGACTCTATAAACCTGGGTGTAAGTTAAAAGGAGCAGTGAAAGGGGGACCATTCAGTGACTTTGCCAAACCTAACTACCTTGCAGAGTTGCCCTCCCACCCCACCCACGGTTCTCTCTTGCTATCAATTCATTTAGAGCCATGTAACCAAGCCCGAGTTAGTACTAGAGTCCCTGAGCAGTAGTGCACAAAGAAGAGATACTAAAAAGAGATAATCCTCCTGGTATTCCAAGTATTCTATGGGGCCAGGCTTCTCTAACTTTGGGGCAGTGTAATAGTGTCTCCTTAAGACACAAAGAACTGTAGCACTGGATTTTCTAGGAGAATCATTTTTATTCAATGATAAGTCATTTTAAAAAATGATTATTATACTAAAACAAAGTATTATATTATGCAGAATTCAAGAACATTTACAAGATAAAGCACAAAAGATAAAGCCATTTGTCACTAGTAACAGTGAACCAGGTTTGCATATTTCTGCCTTTGGTGGTAATTTTGTTGGCAGAGTTTGAGGAGCATGACAGATTTCTGCCAACTCCAAATCATTTTAACTTCTATTTCCTGTGGCCTCAGCCTCTCCTGAATCTCTTCTTGGAAGTCTTATAAGCATAGGATATGTGTCCAAAGCACAAGCAAATCCTAATTAAAATTATTGCCACAAAAATTAAGCAACTTTTTTTAAAGATTTATTTATTTGAGACAGAGAGCACAAGTGAGGAGGAGGGGCTGAGGGAGAGGGAGAAGAAGCCTGATGCGGGGCTTAATCCCGGGACCCTGGGATCATGACCTGAGCAGAAGGCAGATGCTTAACAGACCGAGCCACCCAGGCGTCCCCCCAATTAAGCAACTCTTAATTTGAAATGTTATTTTATTTATTTTTTAAAAAGATTTTATTTATTTAACAGAGAGAAACACAGCAAGAGAGGGAACACAAGCAGGGGGAGTGGGAGAGGGAGAAGCAGGCTTCCCGCTGAGCAGGGAGCCCGATGCGGGGCTCGATCCCAGGACCTTGGGATCATGACCTGAGCCGAAGGCAGATGCTCAACGACTGAGCCACACAGGCGCCCCTGAAATGTTATTTTAAAAATTATCTCCACTTGAAGAACTATTTCAATAGAATGTCTTGGTTAAGGACACATTTCTTGAGTCAGATGGCCTGGGCTCACTCTCACTCAATAGCTCTGTGACTTTGAACAAGGTTTTTAACCTCTATGATCTTCAATTTCATTGGTCCTTCATAAGATTGTTATGAGATTTAAATGCGTCAACCTTTGTAAGGCATCTAGAAAAACACTTGGAATATGATCAGTGGTACAAAGCTTCTTGTGGGGGAAGTTTCATTTTTCTAACATTTTATTTTCATGTAAAAGGACTCTACCAGAAGAATGTCCTTTCTCCATGGAAGTGGGGGTGGAGACGGCCTCTGGTCATTTCTTTGCTACTTGGAGCAGGGAAATAAAGGGGTAGTGGTTGGTTTCTAATGTCGGCTGGGGTAATTGACTGTCAAAACAAGATCCTCAATGGGGTTAGCAAGATGGAGGAGGAGTAGGGGACCTGGATTTCGTCTGGTCTTAGGAATTCAGCTGAATAGAGATCAAACCATTCTGAATACCTATGAACTCAACAGGAGATTGAAGAGAAGAATAGCAACAACTCTCTGAACAGAAAAGTGACCACTTACTGGAAGGTAGGACGTGCAGAGAAGTGAATCCAAGGCGATATTCAGGACGATAGATGGCGGGGGAGGGGGTCTCCGTCGGCCGCTTCTGGCAAGTGATAGAGCCGCGGAGCACAAAATTGGAACTTTTAGAAGTCGGCTCCTCTGAGGGACGTCGCGCCAGTGGCTAAGCAGGGGGTGGAACCCTCGTGGGACAGTGTGGTCTCAGGACCCTCGGGGTCACAGAAAGATTCATTAGTTTTTCAAAGTTAATTTTTTTAACTGTTTTTTTTTTGAATTTTTCTTTTTCCCTTTTTCAACCAACATCTTATCAATCCCTTTTTTAAAAAAAACATTTTTTATTTTTCATTTTTAGAATCATATTTTATCCCTTCATAGTAGTTACCCTTATTTTTGGCATATATATATGTTGTTATCTCTTTAAAATTTTGAGATACAGTTTCTTCTAACAGATCAAATATACCCTAAGCTCTGAGTGCAGCAGAGCTCCCAGGTATCGGAGCGGGGAAGCTGGCTGCAGAGACGGAGCCGAGGAGCGGGCTCTCAGCTCGGGGTGGCCATAAACTGTGATCTGCGGCCCAGTTGGACCACTGCTCTCCCAGCAAGGACCCAACAAGTGGCAGAGCCGGGGAGACTCCCCTTCCTCCCCTGGGAGGAGCGGCGCAGGAGCGCACCGCAGGGATCTGCTGGGTTTGGAGACTCCACACGGGGTTGGGTGCCAGAGATAGAAACACTTGGTCACAGGCCGGGTGACCACGGAGTGCGGCCGGAGACCAGGGAGACAGGAGTGACCGCTTTTCTCTGGGGGTGCACTGAGGAGTGGGGCCCCGAGTTCTCAGCTCCTCCGGGCGGAGATTGGGAGGCCACCATTTTCACCCTGGTCCTCCAAAGCTGTACTGAGAGCTTGCAGGGAACAAAAGCTCCTGAGAGCAAACCCAAGCAGATTGCTTAGCCCTGCCTGGCAAGGGCGGGGCAATTCTGCCCCTAGCAAAGACATTTGGGAACCACAGCAACAGGCCCCTCCCCCAGAAGATCGGCACCAACAGCAAGCAAGCCAAGACCAAGTTTACCGATCGAGGAGACCAGGAGAACTCCAGCGCTAGGGAAATACTGTACATAGAATTAATGGCTTTTTTACCATGATTCATTAGTTTTTCAAAGTTAATTTTTTAAACTATTTTTTTCTTTGAATTTTTCTTTTTCCCTTTTTCAACCAACATCTTATCAATCCCTTGTTTAAAAAAAATTTTTATTTTTCATTTTTAGAATCATATTTTATCCCTTCATAGTAGTTACCCTTATTTTTGGCATATATATATATATATATATATATATATATATATATATATATAAGTTGTTATCTCTTTAAAATTTTGAGATACAGTTTCTTCTAACAGATCAAATATACCCTAAATCACTAGTGTATAGCTTTGTTCTAGTCTGCTGCCTGATCACATTCTCTCCCTTTTTTTTTTTAATCTTCTTTCTTTTTTCAAACAACTTCTTATCTTATCACTTCCTTTTATAAAATCTTTTATAATTTTCACCTTTACAGTCATCTTCCATGCCTTCACTGTATCAACCCTTATTTTGTACATGTATAAGTCTTTCTTTCTTTAAAATTTTAGGAGGCACTTTCTTCTAACAGACCAAAATACGCCCAAAATCTAGTGTGTGGCACTGATCTATGCACTAGCCTGATCATATTTGATCATATGCTGTTTTTTTTGTTTTGTTCTATTTTTGTTTATTTTTATCTTTTTCTTTTTCTTTCTTTTTTTTTCCTCTTTCTTTTTTCTTTCTTTCCCTTTCTTTTCCCCTGGTTTCAGGTCTTTTCTGATTGGTATACAGTATATTTGCTGGAGACGTTGTTAACCTGTTAGCATTTTGTTCTCTCATTCATCTATTCTCCTCTGGACAAAATGACAAGACGGAAAAAATCACCTCAACAAAAAGAACAAGAGGTAGTACCGTCTGCCAGGGACCTACTCAATACGGACATTAGTGCGATGTCAGACCTAGAGTTCAGAATCATGACTTTAAAGATACTAGCTGGGCTTCAAAAAAGTGTGGAAGTTATTAGAGAAACTCTTTCTGGAGAAATAAAAGAACTGAAATCTAACCAAGTCGAAATCAAAAAGGCTATTAATGAGGTGCAATAAAAAATGGGAGCACTAGCTGCTAGGATAAATGAGGCAGAAGAGAGAATCAGCGATATAGAAGACCAAATGATGGAAAACAAAGAGGCTGAGAAAAAGAGAGAGAAACAACTACTGGATCACGAGGGCAGAATTCGAGAGATAAGCGATATGATAAGACGAAACAACATTAGAATAATTGGGATCCCAGAAGAAGAAGAAAGAGAGAGAGGGGCAGAAGGAATACTGGAGCAAATTATAGCAGAGAACTTCCCTAATGTGGGGAAGGAAACAGGCATCAAAATGCAGGAGGCACAGAGAACCCCTCTCAAAATCAATAAAAATAGGTCAACACCCCGACATCTAATAGTAAAACTTATGAGTCTCAGAGACAAAGAGAAAATCCTGAAAGCAGCTCGGGAGAAGAGATATGTAACCTACAATGGTAGAAACATGAGATTGGCAACAGACCTATCCACAGAGACTTGGCAGGCCAGAAAGGACTGGCATGATATATTCAGAGCACTAAACGAGAAAAATAGGCATCCAAGAATACTATATCCAGCTAGGCTCTCATTGAAAATTGAAGGAGACATAAAAAGCTTCCAGAACAAACAAAAACTAAAGGAATTTGCAAACGCAAAACCAGCCCTACAAGAAATATTGAAAGGGGTCCTCTAAGCAAAGAGAGAGCCTAAAAGCAGCATAGATCAGAAAGGAACACAGACAATATACAGTCACAGTCACCTTACAGGCAATACAATGGCACTACATTCATACCTTTCAATAGTTACCCTGAATGTAAATGGGCTAAATGCTCAATCAAAAGACACAGGCTATCAGATTGGATTAAAAAACAAGACCCATCAATATGCTATCTGCAAGAGACTCATTTTAGACCCAAAGACACCCCCACATTGAATGTGAGGGAGTGGAAAACGATTTACCATGCAAATGGACACCAAAAGAAAGCTGGGGTGGCAATCCTTATATCAGACAAATTAGATTTTAAAACAAAGACTGTAATAAGAGATGAAGAAGGACACTACATCCTACTTAAAGGGTCCATCCAAGAAGAAGATCTAACAATTATAAAAACTATGCCCCTAATATGGGAGCAGGCAATTATATAAAGCAATTAATAACAAAAGCGAAGAAACACATCGACAACAATATAATAATAGTGGGGGACTTTAACACCCCCTGACTGAAATGGACAGATCATCTAAGCAAAAGATCAACAAGGAAATAAAGACTTTAAATGAAACACTGGACCAAATGGACTTCACAGACATATTCAGAACATTCCATCCCAAAGCAACGGAATACACATTCTTCTCTAGTGCCCATGGAACATTCTCCAGAATTGATCACATCCTAGGTCACAAATCAGGTCTCAACCGGTACCAAAAGATTGGGGTTATTCCCTGCATATTTTCAGACCACACTGCTTTGAAACTAGAACTCAATCACAAGAGGAAAGTCAGAAAGAACTCAAATACATGGAGGCTAAAGAGCATCCTACTAAAGAATGAATGGGTCAACCAGGAAATTAAAAGAGAATTAAAAAAATTCATGGAAACCCCAGAGGAATTCTACCAAACATTTAAAGAAGAATTAATACCTATTCTCCTGAAACTGTTCCAAAAAATAGAAATGGAAGGAAAACTTCCAAACTCATTTTATGAGGCCACCATTACCTTGATCCCAAAACCAGACAAAGACCCCATCAAAAAGGAGAATTACAGACCAATATCCTTGATGAACATGGATGCAAAAATTCTCACCAAAATACTAGCCAATAGGATCCAACAGTACATTCAAAGGATTATTCATCACGACCAAGTGGGATTTATCCCTGGGCTGCAAGGTTGGTTCAACATCCGCAAATCAATCAATGTGATACAATATATTAACAAAAGAAAGAACAAGAATCATATGATCCTCTCAAGAGATGCAGGAAAAGCATTTGACAATGTACAGCATCCTTTCTTGATCAAAACTCTTTAGAGTATAGGGATAGAGGGTACATACCTCAATATCAGAAAAGCCATCTGTGAAAAACCTACAGCGAATATCATTCTCAATGGGGAAAAGCTGAGAGCTTTTCCCCTAAGGTCAGGAATGCGGCAGGGATGTCCACTATCACCACTGCTATTCAACATAGTATTAGAAGTCCTAGCCACAGCAATCAGACAACAAAAAGAAATCAAAGGCATCCAAATCAGCAAAGAGGGAGTCAAACTCTCAGTCTTTGCAGATGACATGATACTGTATGTGGAAAACCCAAAAGACTCCACCCCAAAACTGCTAGAACTCATACAGGAATTCAGTAAAGTAGCAGGATATAAAAACAATGCACAGAAATCTGTGGCATTTCTATACACCAACATCAAGACAGAAGAGAGACAAATTAAGGAGTCGATCCCATTTACAACTGCACCCAAAAGCATAAAATACCTAGGAATAAATTTAACCAAAGAAGCAAAGGATCTGTACTCAGAAAACTATAAAATACTCATGAAAGAAATTGAAGAAGACACAAAGAAATGGAAAAACGTTCCATGCTCATGGATTGGAAGAACAAACATTGTGAAGGTGTCAATGCTACCTAGAGCAATCTACACATTCAATGCAATCCCCATCAAAATACCATCCACTCTTTTCAAAGAAATGGAACAAAAAATCCTAAAATTTTTATGGAACCAGACGAGACCCCGAATAGCCAGAGGAATATCGAAAAAGCAAAGCAAAGCTGGCGGCATCACAATTCCGGACATCCAGCTCTATTACAAAGCTGTCATCTTTAAGACAGTATGGTACTGGCACAAAAACAGACACATAGATCAATGGAACAGAATCGAGAGCCCAGAAATGGACCCTCAACTCTATGGTCATCTCATCTTTGACAAAGCAGGAAAGAATGTCCAATGGAAAAAAGTCTCTTCAACAAATGGTGTTTGGAAAATTGGACAGCCAATGCAGAAGACTGAAACTGGACCATTTCCTTACACCACACACAAAAATAGACTCCAAATGGTTGAAAGACCTAAAGGTGAGACAGGAGTCCATCAAAATCCTAAAGGAGAACACAGGTAGCAAACTTTTTGACCTCAGCCGCAGCAACTTCTTCCTAGAAACATCACCAAAGGCAAGGGAAGCAAGGGCAAAAATGAACTATTGGGATTTCATCATGATAAAAAGCTTTTGCGCAGCAAAAGAAACAGTCCACAAAACCAAAAGACAACCGACAGAATGGGAGAAGATATTTGCAAATGACATATCAGATAAAGGGCTAGTATCCAAAATCTATAAACAACTTATCAAACTCAACACCCAAAGAACAAATAATCTAATCAAGAAGTGGGCAGATGACATGAACAGACTTTTTCCCAAAGAAGACATCCAAATGGCCAACAGACACATGAAAAAGTGCTCAACATCGCTCGGCATCAGGGAAATCCAAATCAAAACCTCAATGAGATACCACCTCACACCCGTCAGAATGGCTCAAATTAACAAGTCAGGAAATGACAGATGTTGGTGGGGATGCGGAGAAAGGGGAACCCTCCTACACTGTTGGTGGGAATGCAAGCTGGGGCAACCCCTCTGGAAAACAGTATGGAGGTTCCTCAAACAGTTGAAAATAGAGCTACCGTACGATCTAGCAATTGCACTACTGGGTATTTACCCCAAAGATACAAATGTAGGGATCCGAAGGGGTACGTGCACCCCAATGTTTATAGCAGCAATGTCCACAATAGCCAAATTGTGGTAAGAGCCAAGATGTCCATCGACAGATGAATGGATAAAGAAGAGGTGGTATATATACACAATGGAATATTATGCAGCCATCAAAAAATGAGATCTTGCCATTTGCAACGACATGGATGGAACTGGAGGGTGTTATGCTGAGTGAAATAAGTCAATCAGAGAAAGACATGTATCCTATGACCTCACTGATATGAGGAATTCTTAATCTCAGGAAACAAACAGGGTTGCTGGAGTGGTGGGGGGGTGGGAGGGACGGGGTGGCTGGGTGATAGACATTGGGGAGGGTATGTACTATGGTGCGCGCTGTGAATTGTACAAGACTGTTGAATCACAGATCTGTACTTCTGAAACAAATAATGCAATATATGTTAAGAAAAAAAAAGATAGCAGGAGGGGAAGAATGAAGGGGAGTAAGTTGGAGGGGGAGACGAACCATGAGAGACGATGGACTCTGAAAAACAAACTGAGGTTTCTAGAGGGGAGGAGGGTGGGGGGATGGGTTAGCCTGGTGATGGGTATTAAAGAGGGCACATTCTGCGTGCAGCACTGGGTGTTATGCACAAACAATGAATCATGGAATACTACATCAAAAACTAATGATGTAATGTATGGTGATTAACATAGCAATAATAATAAAAAAAAAAAAAAAAAAAGATCCTCACCCCTCTCCAGTGCAAGAGAGGCTGGGGAGTCTTAGATCCAATCCAGGGAACCTCCTGACAATACTCCAGATACCAAGGGTGTATGCATTTCAGTAATGACCGTTTGGATCATTCCATCTAAATCCAGTCAGCTGGAGTTCTTGAGCAAGGGAAACAAGGGAGTTGGTTTTAGAAGATGGATCCAAATAACCTTGGCCTTGTAACCTTTCTAGTAAAGGTTCTGAACAATGATCTGCATTTATCCCCCTTGGAGGGATGAATGTCTACCTCTCTGAAATAGGGTATGATGGAGATGGACTATATTTAGTCCGCAAGTCACAATACCATGACAGGATATCCTTACACTGGATTGCAGCAGAATGCAGCCCACGTGGCTGTTCTTGGGAGTGGGGGTTGGGCATCTGAGTAATAATGGCATTGTACTTGAGGTATAGGAGGAAGAGTGGATATTGATGTTAGGTGGTAAAAGGGATAGACTTGGTGAACACTTAATATCTCTTTGCTGTCAATTTAAACCTCCGGCTGGGTATCTCCCAGATGTATCCGTGTTTTCCCATCATAGAAATGAAAGTATCTTAAACCTGCTTTCTAAGCTAATCTTGCAGCTCATGCTCAGGGGTGGTAGCGGTGGGAGCTTGAAGCAGTTCTAGACTGTGATATTTGGGTGATGTTTCTGGCTGAGCTTTGTTATCTGACCCTGAGTGATTATTTGGGCTATGTATTCCCTAATAAATTCCTCTGTGCTTAAATCCAAAAAAAAAAAAAAAAAAGCTATTCATATAAGGAGCTGCATCACCTTACCTTGAGGTGGTAACCTTGGGTGGAGCCGACTCTCCAGTGATCCAAAACTCAGTAGCATTAGAAGAGAAAGCAAGTGCCAAAAAATAGAACTTCTAACTCCAATAACTAGTTAAGTGTGTTTTGACATCCCAAAAAGCAATCAAAAACTAGATCAAAAGGAAGCTCTGCCCAAATAGTATTTGGTTTAGAAATGTGAGAGACTTGATCTCTAAATTTTACTTTGAAAAATCACATTTTAAATTAACAGGCAAATATTTAATGCCCTATTCTATTCAGGGGCATTGAAATAAGACCAACTATATTTACTTTTAGGTATTTGTTGGGAGGTGGTGCGTTGTTTCAGTTTTTGTCTGAAAGATTCTAAAGGCATAGGTTCTATTCCAGATATCATACTCAAAATCTTATCTATGCCCAACTAGCTAACAGTAGCTTATTCTAAGAGTAAGAACTCATGTGTTTGCTGTATTATAATATAATCCATAATTCAACGGCAGTAAATACCTAGGAACCTCCAGTTTTTCTGATAAACCTTGCCTGGTACTTCTCAGACTTTTTGGTCTCAGGACTACTTTACATTCTGAAAAACTATTAAGAACTTCAAAGAGCTTTTGTTTATGTGGATTATATAAAAAATATTTACAGAATTAGAACACTTGAAAAAATTAAATTTCTATTTTAATGCCATTAAATATACCATTAAATCAAATGGATGCTAAATTAAATGACATCTTTTTATTAAAAAAATAACTATATTTGCCAAAGTCAAAAATAAATAAGCAAAGCCATTAGTGGCAAGAGTGGCATTGTTTGCAAATGTCTGATTTCAGAGAATTTGGCAGAGTTCTCATATCACCTCCTGCATTTACCTGCTGCAATATATGTTTTGGCTGAAATGAAGATAATCTAGCCCTCACAGGTATGTATTTTGGAAGGGAAGAGTATTTTAGCAGCCTTTCTAGACAATTTTGTATATTCTTCTGTGATACTCTACTCAAACCTGAAAAGTAGTAGTTTCTTAAAGGATAGTTGCAATCTGGAATCTGAAACCATATCCATGAGCTTTTGCACAGATTGGAGTTACATCTATACGTCTGTCTTGCAGATTTTTTTTTACCCATGCATAATTTTTTTAACATTGTGCATGAGACATTTGGAAAATTTGACTCACTACATTATGTAAACAATCCAAGTGATGACACAGCAATGTCAAAAACCACATTCGTTAATATACCGTCAATCTTACCAGAAAAGCCTTTCAGAGTTGAAATACCATGAAGCACATGGTAACAGATAAACATTCTCTGAAGTTCTAATTTTTCCTTGAGAGCTCAACTTTTATCATTAAGAATAAATGCTGTCATTTGTGTTCCTGGAAGAAGGAGGCTCACTTGTTATTTTTAAGAAAATGTTCAAATACTCAAGTCAGAATAACTAGTTTGTCAGTTCAGCTTGTAACTCAAAGAATCACACCAGTGGTTTCCTTCCTGATGACCATGATGCTTTGAGATGTAGCAGAAATGTTTTATACATAATTCCCATTTCACCACATAGATTATTAAAAAGACTTAATAAAATCCAGGGTTTGGATTTAATAAAATTAATCATTTCTACCGCTTCATCAAGGGCATTCTTAAGTAAAACTGGCATTTTCTTTGCCTTTTTTCCCCTGTGAGGGCTGTTCATGATGAATAAGACCACTCTGACCACCATACAATTTGATGTCCCTGCCATGATGCATGCTAAGTGCCAGTTGTTTGACTGATCATTGCTTTTGCATCATCCCTACATGTGGACACAGGAAAAAAAAAAGTCAGATGACATCTTAGTATTATCATTAAGACAGTTTTGACCTCACAGACCCCTTAAAAATGTTCCAGGCCAAACTGCAGACCAGAGTTGGAGAACTGCTGACCTCGCTTAAGGAAATTCTCTCTTCTTTGAATTCCCTGTGGTGCCTATTGCCCTTACAATTTGTTTGACATTCCCTCTTTTCACATCTCTTCTGTCATCATCTTGAATTAACACTTGCATTTTTTATTATTATGGTTATCTTTCCACGTGCTCTGTTTGGTTCCCTCAATAGATAGTCCAGTGCCTTGCTACTCCAAACCTAGTCCATGGACCAGCAGCATTAGCATCACCTGGAGCTGTTAAAAATGCAGAATTTCAGATTGTACCCTAGCATTCCTGAATCACAATCTGCATTTTAACAAAGCCTACGGGTGATTTGTATGCACTGGTGTAGTGGAGACCTGGTATATTCACCTCTCTTTCTTTATTTCAGAATATCTATCATTACTCTATGTTTTAAAATACCCCAATTCCAACACATGAGGCTGGATCCACTTTTACTACAGAGGTGGATGTACAACTCAGGTAAGCTATTTAGAGTACTCCATCTATGTGAACAGAATGATTGGTCCATGGGTGGACGTGTGTAAACCAGACCAATCAGAATCCTTTTTCAGAAACATCTGGATGCAGGGAGGAAGAGAACGCTCTTTTCCCTAGGATTGTTAGCTGTAAAGTCAATGTAAACTTAAAATTGTTGCTGACCATTTTTGGTGCAACATGAAGGAATGCTCTCTGAAATGATTCTAAAAGATGAGTCAGAAGTCAAGGATGAAGACAGGCCCTCGATCACACCTTTCGAGCCCCTGGATCCGGCTCTGAAGCCATAGATCCCCATGATTTTCAGGAATATGAATCAAAAGATTCTGCTTCCTTGGCTAAAGTTAGTTTGAATTGGCTTTCTAATTCTTGCAACCAAAAGAGTTCTGACATGAGATGAAAGAATCTGTAAGGCTAAAAGCATATACTTTATATTTTTGTAACTCTCAAAATATCTAGCAAGTGCCTTGAATATGATAGTTACTGTTATTCATCATCTCAGCCCTCATTTAATTGAATCTCTTCATTTTATATCTTTCTAGGATGTTCATTGGGTTATGTTAAACCTGACTCAAACATTGCAACTGATCCTAACCAGCACCGGGAGGAGGATATTTTAAAAGTTTTTCACAATATAGCTCCACCCACTCTTACAGCTTCTCTGTCAATTCTTCTCCACCACTACCTTTTATTTCATTTTCTGGTTCTGGAAGGAGCCCTCACCTTCTATGCCACCAAGTCTTTGCACGTGCTGTTCTCACTACACCCTAGATATCTAACTGATGATCTCCTATTTCTTCTTAAAAAGTCTTTCCAAAGATCACCTCATTTGGGAAGTCTTTCCTAATGCCCACTCTTTCCCTCCTTTACATTATATTCCTTGTGGATTCTTTATCAAGCCTTGGTAAAGTGTATTAAAATTGCTTGCATATTTGTCAGTTTAGCCTGCAAACTTGTGAACCTCTTGAATGCAGAAATTTCACCTTTCATCCCTGCATTCCCAGGCTTAGTACAGAGCCTGACACTTACTAAGCACCCTTCAAATGTTTGTTAAAATCAAAGAGTAAAAGTAACAGGTAACAAAAAGATTTTAGTCATTATCATTGAACTCTGCCATTATTTGCTCTGTGACCTGGGTTAAATCACATATGCTACTGAGATCCAGAAATTCTTCATCTATAAAACTGGGATAATAGTGTCCTCCTTGTCCAGTATGATAATTCTATAGAGTAACAGGCAGAAAAATGACCTCCCCCCAAAGATGTCCATGCCTTAATCCTTAGAAACTTTGAATATGTTATATTACATGGCAAAAGAGTCTTTACAGATACATTAGAAGTTATAGACCTTGATATAGTGAGAGTCTGGATTATTCAGCTGAGCCTAGTCTAACTACATGAGCCTTTACAAGAGGAGAATTTTCTTAACTGAGAAAGAGAGGGGAAGGTAGAAGGGGAGGCCAGAAGGATTCAAAACCTGACGAGGACTTGATCCACCATTTCTGGCTTTGCAGATGGAGAAAAGAAGCCATTAGTGAAGGAATGCGGGCAGCTTGTAAAAACTGAGACTAACCCCTGGCCAACAGCTACAAAGAAATGGGGACCACAGTCCTACAACCACATGGACTTGAATTCTGCCAACAATGTGACTGAGCTTGGAAGAGAATACATCTCCAGAGCCTCGAGAAAGGACAACAGCCCCACAGGTAGCTTGGTTTCAGCCTTGTGAAGCCCACAGCAGAGAACCAGCTAGTCCAACCTGTGCCTGTACTTCTGACCTACAGAACTGTGAAACAATAAATAGTTGCTGTTTTAAGTCACTACATTTATGGTAATTTATTATGGCAGCAGTAGAAAACTAACACATATGTAATATAACATTTTATAAACTAAAATGTCAGACACATATGTGCTCTTAGAATTTGATACCGTGATCTATTGGAGATTTGGGGTGAAAGAATGTGCTGAACCAATGTTGGATCTATTATAAGGAGGATAAGGGAGAGAGAAGAAAGGATGTGATGTTAAAGTCATGAATTTAGTTTGCTCTTCAAATGTTTAACTTTGAGGTTGCCTCTTTCCAAATCCCTGGAGATTTGGCCTTCCTGCATACAGAGAGATTTTATTAAAGCTCAAGTCCCTTGTAAAAGCTTTTAATAGCTTTCTTTAAAAAAAATCATCTTTAACTCTCTCTTCTGTGCTATTCCACTAAATGCAAGAGAGCTCAAAGATACTAAAGAAACACAGGAGACAAAAATAAATCAGGGGCCCTCCTAGCTCCATTATTCAAAGCACTTAGTGGAATAGAAATGATTTAAGAGTGATGCAACCAGACTTCTTAGAGTAAATAGTTTTTATTTTCCTTATTGGTAAGCAGGAGAAAGAAGATTCCATATTCTCATTAGCAAAAATTTTGAATTATCTCTTGCCAAAAATAAGAGAACATCTTTCTTCCTGTCTAGTCTACTTTCTTTTTTAATATGGAGGCAAATCAAGAGTAAAGGAAAGGAGATTACAACTTTATTACTGCTTTTATTGGATAGTTACAATATGCCAGCAGGCTATCGGGTACTGCACAGAATATAGAAATGAGACCCTGACTACTTGGTCTGTAATGTAAATGAAGCCAATCGGAATGTGATATCACTACAAGGTTCAAACCAAAGCTATGGTGTTTCTCGTAACTGCACTTGGCACTTGAACGGTTGAGACTCACAACATGCTTCATAAACATTAATTAATTATTCTGGGTTTAAGTTTAATTCCTCCAGTGGATAGGACATATGTACAGAAGATGAAAGAGTCAGCTAATAATAATCACAATAATAGCTGACACTTGTAATCTTCAAAACACCCTTTAAGCATTTATTAATCAACCATCCCACCATCTTATGGGAAAGATAAATATTATTCTCTTTATTAGTAGCCTAAGAAATTGTGGCTTCAAGTGGAATGGTTTTGCCCAGGGATTTCCCCAAAATATTCCAGCTGGAGAGTCAAGAATTAGAATCCCTCTATTCACCAGGGGCAGACTGTAAAGTTTACCAATACCACATTATGAGAGGAGGTTCAAAGTGGTAAAACTTACAGAGGGCTTCTGTTACTGGAGAAACTGTACCAGGATACCCCTAGAAAAGAAGGAAAAGGGTGATGAATTGGAACATTGAAGTGCCCCCCAGAGAAAGTCTCCCCCTCAGGGGGTTTCCTGTAACAGCAATGCATGTTTTCCTGATTCCTCCAGCATAGCCAGTCCTGGAATGCTCACTAACTGGGTTAAAATGGAGGTTAAAAACATCAGGGGTGCCTGGGTGGCTCAGTTAGTTGAGTGTCTGACTCTTAATTTTGGCTCAGGTCAAGATATCAGGGTTGTGGGATCAGGCTCTGTGCTCAGTGGGGAGTCTGTTGGAGATTCTCTCTCCCTCTCCCACCGTCCCTCCCCCTTCCCCTCCCCATCTCTCAAATGAATAAATAAATCTTAAAAAGCAAAAACAAAAACAAAAAAACAAGCCCCAAAGGTAACATAGAGCCCACAGAAGTGAGTGACTGGCTCACATAATGTTTTATTTTTAATTAAACATATTTATGTGCAGTATTCCCCTAGCGCTGGGAGTTCTTAGAGTGCCAACACACTTGTACGTTCACTATTGGATGTGAAACAATGCATTTGACACCCTGGGTATTATCATGTGTACAGCACACGATTCTGGGATGACTTCCTGCACCCAAAACCACCTCCAGTTTAGGGCAGATGATGCTTCCTTTGTGGAACCATCTCTGGAAGGACAGTGGAGGTGCTAGAGCATCTCCAATTTGCAAACACCATTGCAGACTTTTCTACTTTTCTTTCCATGTTGTCCCACCACTTATGTTGCCTCCCTTTCAGCCCTGGTCTTTCCACCCCAGGTCTGGCCTTCTTACTCTCAACTCAGATTTTACACTGACTTTCCCCTCTGCTGGGAATGTTCTGAGCCCCATATCTTATCTCTATATCTAGTCAGATGTCATTTTCACCCACCCCATCCCTTCCCTTTATGTTTCTTCATAGCCAATGTCACTCCTGAAACTACATTATATATCTCTCACTAGAATGCAAGATTCATGAGGACATATCTGTTTCATTTACTACTGAAGCACTTAGATCAGAACCTGACAATAGGTATGCAACATATTCAGTGAACCAATAAATTAATAAAATGTGAACTTGAGTTTGAGCCTCACATTGAGTATAGAGATTACCTAAAAAAAAAGCCCTGCCAATAAATTGTGAACATATTTCCATGTCAGTTCTCCTGTATATCTTCATTATTATCTTAATGGCTGTATAATATTCCACTAACATCTAAATTTATTAAACAATCTTTGGTTTTGGGAAATTGAGCTTGTTTCCAGTTTTTCCCTTTTAAACTAGTATAACATGAAGATCATGTTGGGAAGGGGTAAGTGTGACAAGGAGGAAGGGATCAGGATGAAACAAAGCCCCCCCCCCCCGTTTGTTGGTTGTCAGGGGCTGCTCTGCTCCCTTATGACCCAGCTGATTCCTAGCGACTCAACCTCTTTTAACCCAGAGTTCCTGCAGCAGCCCTCTGAGGCTGTATGCTTGCTTGCTATTACTTGGTTCCCATGTCTAGTTATCTGGGTCTCAGTTCCTGCCTGAAGATGACAAGATATGGAATTATAAACATGAAGCATGTTCTCTGTAAATGTTGAGTCCCTTCCTACCCCCATTGATCAAAGGGAAAGGCACTAAGTTCATGGTCCCTTTACCCTGTGGCCTTATCCTGTGCTATGTCCCTTTGGGAGTTAATCATGGATAGAGTAATCCAATTACACTAGATTAGGATAATGCATTAATGCAAGAGGTTTTGAATGGCCAAATAATTATCTGCTCGATTTGGAGCCTTTAGAGAGAGATTATCAAGCACTGTGATTATTAAAAACAATTCTGGGAAGGGCCAGAGAAATTAGGAGGCAGAGGGAGAGTGTCAGTGGCTACTATCAAATGAGTCACATTATCGGGAAAACAGTACCCGATTCACAGAACAATCTAATCCAATGCCCTATTTCCCCCATTTCCCGCTTAAAGTATTTAGACTCAGCCATAAGAATAGCTTGGGCCTGTCCTAAATTCTGCCCTCAGTTTCTTGACTATAACAGAGCATGGAAGCAACTTGGAAGTTAGAATAGATTTTTGCTGAGAATAGATTTTGATCTTATATTGCTAAGACAGCACCCCATTCCACAATGCATACTGAAATAGAGCTTTTGCTCCTCTTATAATTATAAAATGCAAGATTGCTGGGTCTATTTCCTCGAGGCAAACAGTATAAATCTGCATACCTGGAATGCTGTTTCAATATTCATCTTTGTAAAAGCATCTGTAGGTTTTGTCATAAACACATAGTGTTTAAGGAAACTAAATTAATTACATACACTTTAATATTGAAAGTACAAAATAACAAACCTTACCTAGAATGCATATTTTATCTGTCTTGCTGAGAGGAAAGACAGATGAAAGAAAAATGAATACTTAAGTATTCATTTAGTAGTGTGGATGGTGAGGGGAAAACGTGTGGATGAAAAATGAATGTTATAATCAGATATTTGTGAAATAAATGGAATAGAAATATTTGTGACTCAAATACAAGTATAATCTCAGGAACTACTGAAACAAATATCATCACTAATAAGATATTTCTGGAGGCTCACAAAAATATAATCAATTTTTCAGTTCATAAAATTTCAAAAAATGGGATTTACATTTGCTAAACCAATTAACAAATTCTAATTTACTCAGTGTTGATGCTTCTAATTGGCAGCCGTGCATTTTTATGAGTCTTCTTGTTAATCTCTTATGGTAATCAAACTCACAAATTTAAAATTCATTGGTGTTCTTGATACATAGAACTATTTAAAATTCTTAATTAAATTAGGGTGACTAAAAGAAAAGTTGTTTTAAAAGTAAAATTATAAAGTGTTATGACTAATGCTGTACAAATTAACATAAAGTAGGTTTGGGGAGAATCATTCTGAAGACTTTGCAATTAGGAGCACCTGCTATTAGTGCACTTGTTAAACTTTTATCAATTAATCATTACTCTCTCAAATAGCAAGAAAAATTGAATGTTGTGAATATGAAGAGAGTGATTAATTGCAAGTGGCAAATTGCTGACTGGCTCCATTATTACCTGTGCTTTAAGAATTTTTAGAAATAAAGGTCTATTATCAGTTTTATGAATACATAAATTATACTAATGTGTTCAGTACTGGTTGGTTTTCTGTCTTCCTTATTCAGTAATAATTATTTTCTCAAAGTTTTAAAGATGACTTAGAAAATACAGATTCTGTAATAGGATATTATTACAGTTTCATCAAAAACATCTAATGATTTTATTATTTAATCTTATTCTCTAAATATACATCATCCATATTTTCTCATCCAAAAAAGCATGGGAAGAGGGAGAAGTTGTTTTGCTATGGTGTAGAAATCAATCTTTATTTGAAGTACAATTTAGGATTAAGCAATATAGCACTATGACTTCAAAATGTTAATTAATTCTCAATTTGGCCTGCTGTTGTAACCCAAGCATTTAGATTGCAAAGGGCATTTTTGTTAAAATTCATTTTATTACAAGTTAAAATTACACAAAAAAATTGATTTAGAAATGTGGTTCTAAATCAATGCAGCAATGGCAGAGTTCCTAAAGTATTTGCTAGAATGTACTTTTAATTATCCAAGATTCACACAGGGAACTCTAATGGTCCCTGAAAATCCAGAGATTATCAAGAAATGTGACTTTAAGTACCATGAAATTGCTATAGCTATTTATCTTAGCTACTCATAGATAAAGCCATATAACTGTTAGATGGAAAGAGTCTCAAATATAGGAAAGACTTCAGCTATATTCTAGATTTAGAAAAAAAAAAAAAACCCTTAGGACATTGTTCTAAATTAACAACGTGTGGGGGGAGATGAACTACAAACCAAATCTTTACAAATTCCAAATTCAACCAAAAAGTAATAAATATCAAAGCAGAATTCCGTTTTTACCTTCAGGGGAAAAAAATACCCCACACTGTATTGCCATCCATAAAAACTCTGGGATCATGAACTGCACGCTCACATTTACCTGAGCTCTTGTGCTGGCCTTTCAGATCATGTTTGTTCGTGAATGCCTGAGCCATTAGAAGGAAGTCACTGTGGATGGTAACTATGGTAACTAGACTTATCGTGGTGATCATTTCATAGCATATACAAATATCGAATCATTATGTTGTACACCTGAAACTAATATAACGTTATATGCTAATAATACCTAAATTAAAAAAAAAAAAAGAAGAACGAAGTCTCTGATTTCAACAGAACTGCCTGGCATGGAAAGACGTATCTAAATCAGGGTTTCTCTATTGACATTTTGGACTGGATCATTCTTTGTTGTGGGGGGCTCTTTGAAATAGAGGGTGTTAAGCAGCGTCCTGGGTCTCTATAAAATCTCTGCAGTTGTGACATCCACAGGTGTCTCTAGACATTGTCAAATATTTCCTGGGTGGTAAAATTGTCCTCCATAAAGAACTACAGTTCTAGAATGATCTAAAGTTCTAGATAATTTTAATGTGGTAAACCAGGTAGATAGGCTTCCAGTAATGGTGTCCCCTGTCAGGTGTTGGCAACCATCCTGCCTGGATTCATTTTCTAGTTCTGCTACTCACTATCCATGTGACTTTGGTTATCTTTAAACCTTAGTCTATTCATCTATAATATGGGAATAATAGTAATTTCCAACTTAATAGAATTATTGTGGGGAGTAAATATGATAATGAATATAAGCACATAACAGTGTCTGGCACACTATTAGTCCTCCATAAAAGTTGGTGGTTATTTTTGTATTATTATTTTAGGCTGTTATTGGTCTAGTATCATTTCTAAAACTATGGAATCCTAATTGTCTAGACATCTTATACTAGAGAAAGTTTCAAGCATAAATAATGGTAATAACTTACATTTGTTTAGCCCTTTAAAGGGTATAAATCCTATCACAGAGACTATTTTTAATTTTTCCATCAAAGAAATTTTTAGGATCACTATGCCCATTGAACACCATGAAGGAGGTCAAAAGAAATAAAAGTCTAGTTTGTGTATTCAAAGAATGTAAAACCTAGTTAGGGAAAATAATCTACACTTAAAATCACTAAAAAAAAATAGATGATGTTTCATGCATATTTATTGCAAACATGTTGAGGGTGGTAATGGTCTTAGATACCTCTTTAATTTTCCTCCTGGCAGTTTAGAAGTAGAAGCAGCTCCATAAATATTGGTGGGATGAAAGAATGGAAGGAATGTCAGAATAAAAAATGTATTTTCTTCCAAAATGTCTCTGACTTATTACATGGCCTTGTTGAAGCCAGTTCTGTGAGTTGGTCCCTCAATGGAGAAAATGTAATGTCTAATACCTGACATTTATACAGCCCCAAATAGTTTACAAAGAATTTTCATTTACATTATCATATCTCATGATAATATATCATCAGTCCCATTCTCCTCTGAGAGCTCAGCAATTTAATTACTGTAGCTATATCATGGGTCTTGGCCCCAGAGTTTTTCTCAGCCTAGGATGTATTTCAGTCTTTAAATGACCTTGATTTTATAAAATTATGCTTTAATAATGCCAGACCAATTTTATTATATATAAGATTAAGTTATAAATATAAGACCCCTTAGAATCTTTGTTTGTTTTGTCTTGTTCTTTTGTAGACAAGGAGATGCAGACCCATGGCCTCAAGAGAATTTCCCACGTTCTCTTGGTGAGTCACTGGCCAAGTCAGAATTAGAAGCTGATTACTCTTTTATTGTCTCATGGTATTAATCATTACAGAAGACAAAGGATTTAAATCTAACTCAAATTAGTCAAGCTTCCTTTGGCTCTGTGAAAATATTTCACTTGTAAGAGCATGTACATTTTTAAGCCTCTCAATTATTAACTCAATAAACTAATAAGCACATAATTTAGTTAACCAATATGGGAAGTAGTAACGTAACGCAGCTGACATCCCTTTACTAGTTATTTGCTTATGAAGTTTAAATGGAATTTCTTTCTTTTCAATTTCTGCTTTAACATCTAATATACATTGGAGCAATCAGCTTCATTTTAGATAGATTTTCAACTATCATTAAGTGAAAATGAATCAAATATTTTTAAGTATTATATGTACCCATTATGAACTTTTATTTTCATTTTACTCATTTGATATTTTTAGAGAACCTAATAATCATGCAATAAGCTTTATATGCTTCTTGTGTGATGTAGCTCCTCATAGATTTAGATGATGATTTTCTTACTCCTTTTGGACACAGACATGTAAGAGGTGGCTGATAAATATTGAAAATGTGGTTAGCTGCCTGCTAAGACTTTAAGAACCACCAGCTAAAATTGTGCACTTGGTCTAGTGAGCCATTCTTCATACACTTTGAATGCTTATAGGGTTCTTTATATAGAAAAGCTTCAATAATAAGTATGTACAATAAGAGATGAGTGAGTCAACTTGCAGTAATTATATTTAAGGCTAGAATGAAGGACCTTAGCGAGTTATGAATGTAATCATTGGTGAACTATTGAAGCAGAAGTTAAACATTTGTCTAACACTTTCTGAAACTGGAGGCACTTTTCATGGTCAAGTTTGGCTGAAAATAAAAAGACTGTGATCAGTTGTAAGTTTCTAAAGGACAGAGACCACATTTTATGCATTTCTCTATATGTTAACGTGCAGTCAGCATTTAATAAATTTTTAATAGAACCAACTCTGTCTTTAGAACATAAGTGAACTATTAGCCCTTCTCTGAAATCTAAGGATGGCACAGCTTCCAAGAAATCTTCTGCTTGCACCTTCATACACAACTAGGTTTAAACGTATGGATTATTTACGTGGATGCTAACTGGTTGCTAAATTTACTTATAAAGTTTCTAGAAGCTAAGTTGTCTAATGCTGTGCCACCATCGAGACTTCCCATTTTTTTAAGCCAAGAAAATGACCTATTTAAATAGAAAATCCCAAATCTTAAACCCTAAATCAAGAGAGACGTGGTATTCTCAAAAATACCTGGACACCAGGGCCAGTTGCTGTAGGTGCATCAGCAGTATTAATAAGAATTAAGGAGAACCTGGACAGAGAGAGATCCTGATAGAATTCTGTAAAGGAAGTCATTTGTGGAACCCTCTTAATTTGTCAGAGCCCATGATAGCCCCTCAGGGAAACAGACTATCAAAACTTAAAGAGGAGAGATCCATTTCCTCATAGTCAATACGCTTACCTTTCTTAGGAAAAAGCTACAGCTGGTATTCTCCAATCCTTTGTCTATATCCCTAAGGAGGAATAACTTAATGACCCACTGAAGTGGCGTTCCCTTGAAGGGTGATTTAGCCAGCCTTTGATGCCTCCCCCCCAATAACAATACTCATCTTATCCAGAAATTTCTATCATGTCTTCTTGCAAGATCTCACCAACACAGAGGCTTGCTTTTTGCTATGAAGGCCCTAAAACAGTATTATATAACCTGTGGGCCTGTACCCAGCTTCCCTTATCCCCTCCCAGATTGAAGAATTAGATATTCTGTCATCCCCCTGAGCCAACACCAATGCCCTGGGTAAAAGTCCCATCATTTTCCAGGTGCAGCTAACTCACTAGTATAGGTAACCATCCCTGAAGTTTCAAAAATGCAAACTCTTGCTTATAAATGTTCTCCATGGACAAATTGAGACTGATTTGCCAGGTTGAAAGTGAGCTTTCCGCTAGGAGCTGTGGGTTCAGGGAATGCTCACTACACAGTAAATCCAACAATTTCAATGCTTTACACCTGGTAGGCTCATTGCAAGTACTTCCTGCAAGGTAAAGTTTCTGTTCTCTAAGTCAGAATGTCATGGGTCCCAAAGTTAAGGAATACAATGAGCCGACCTTGATGATTATGAGCACCATTTCTGTATGAGAGATCTCAACTTTAAAGTATCCATCTCTCCAGAATCATAGCATTGATTCTTTATCTGTTGGGAGGAAATATTTTTAGAGCATTGCCCATTCTTTGTCCTGGTTTGAAAGGATTTTCTGGTAGCAAAACAAACCACTAGTAAAGTTGGGAAGAGCAATCTTAAAGGAACTGCTTTTGAGCTGGCTATCTCATGTCACCAGAACATCTATCTATTCAGTGTGAGCTTTTATCTGGTATGGTAGATGCAATTTGTTATAACAGATAAATTCCCCTGTCAAGGAAAACACCACCTGCCTGGATGAGTTATTTTCAGTCTTGGCTGCACATTTGAATCACCTAGATAGCTTTAAAAAAATACTGATGCCCAGGCCCTACTCAAGATATTCTTATTTAATTGATCTGGGGCAGTGCAAACCCTTTAGTATTATTTTTTCTAATTCCCCAGTGAGTGCCCAGAATTGAGAACTTCTGCTTAGATTTATAATCTCTCTTTGATAATCTTTTAAATTTATTTAGCTTTACAGTGTTCTACAAAGATAATCTTCCCTGGAAGACTGAAGGGTAAGATTGATGATGAACTCAGTAATTTCCCTACCTGAAGCCATTGGGGAATGGATTGGTCATCACTTCCCACTGGGCCACTATTTTAGATATAGAAAAATTAACCTAAAAGGGATATTTATCATTAGATGTGTTCATGAACTGAAGTTGGTGGAGTTAAATGGTAGATATAAATCCAGAGGAAATATTACACTTGTCCCTAGATCAAATATTCTCACTTATCATTTATCATCTAAAGACATATTAAAAAATTCTGCCTTGGTTACTCAGGGAAAAGGTTTCTCTCCTCACTTTCTTTTAACAGATTAATGATCACTTAAACCTGGTCTGCCCTTGATCTTCTAGGGTCTGATTTGACAAGGAGGGTTGGGCAGCCAAATGAATCCCTGACCAGATTTGTGTGCAACATGTGAAGTAAAAAATAATAAAGACTGATTGTGGTTTTACAAATTTCAAATCTTTCTATGATAGGAAGTTCTGATTCTGCCACAGTGGAGGGGAGTAGCCCCCTTCCTCCCAGACCATCCCCTTCACAATTAAACAACTCTGAACATAACACAACAAGCAAGTATAGGGATTCTCCGAAAGGTGGAAGGAAGGCTGGCTGCAAGAGACCTTGAGACCTGAGGAATAACATACCAGTGAGTTCCCTCAGTCTCCTGATTGCCTCACACTTCCTCACAGGTCTGAGAGGGCACTGCAGAAGCCTCTAACAGGTACACATCAAAACACAAACCAACAAAGAAGACAAAGCAAAACAGCACACACACACACACACACACACACAAAACGAAAGAAAGAAAAGAAAAAGAAAACCTTCAACAAAAGCTCATTCATCCCAAGCCAAGGGACCAGAAAACATGTGACCTCGAGTTAGAAAACCTTCTTGGCAATACCCGCCCTACCCTAGTCAAACACCAAGGGAAAAAAATCACCCCTCGCACCCATGCAGTTTCAGCCCTAGAGTGGAATTTTGATCTTCCAGCACAGTCCCTGCCCAGGCAAAATCAGGCAGTACATGGATTCCCTCATAGTTTGATATACAAGGGGCTGAGAAGGTAGCTGATCTTTGATCCCCTGCCCAATGGAAGTGAGCAGTGCTCCAATATCCCCACTGGGGTGGTGGAGCCCTTGGAAAGCGGAGCACTCACCCTGACCTGGCATCAAGGACACTAAACAATGGGTACCATTGGAGCTGTAAGCAGTCTACTTTCACTCCAGCCCTGGAGTCAGCAAGGCTAAGTGGAGAGCTGAACCTCCACACCCACTTAGCATTGGGGAGGTGGAGTAAAGTAGTATGAGGCAGGGCAGCTGACAGTCCACTTCCTTTACATGTCCCCACCCCTGGTGTCAGCAGGGCCCAATATGAAGCTAAGCCTTCCCCCACCCTCCCCGAGTCTGGCATCAAAGAGGTAGAAGATGTCACAGTAAATGGCAGGAATAACTGGAACTCCACTGGTATCAGAGGAGCCCAGTGTGGAACCAAACTTCCAACCACACCCTGCAGCAACAAAGCAGTGTGAGTCAGTGCCCATTTTTGTCACAGTCCTTCAAGAAGCTGAACATACACAATCACTGAGACCTTCAGGTACATTTTAACGGGGGCATGGCCTGCACAGAAAAGATGATTAAATAGGGGCCCAGTCTCCTAGTATAATGTCCAAAATGTCTAGGCTGCAATCAAAAATTGTGCATCATATTCAGAACCAGGATAATTATGCCATGAATTATAAAAGCAACCAACAGATGCCAGCACCAAGATAAATCAAATGTTGGGACAATTTGACAAGGATTGTAAACAACCCTCATAAAAATGCTTCAATGAGCAGTTAAAATTCTCTTGAGAAAAGTAAAAAAAAAAAAATAGAAAATCTCAGCAAAGAAATAGAAATTATTTTTTAAAAGAACCAAATGGAAATTATAGAACTGAAAAAATATGATAAGTGAAACTGGACAACTGACTAACGTGCTTAGTAGGAGAGTAGGAATGACAGAGAATAGAACCAGTGAGCTTGAGAACAAACCAATAGGGTTTACCTGATGTGAACAGTGAGGAAATAGATTGAAAACAAACAGAGTCTCAGGGACCTGTGGGACAATATAACCCACAGAAATGTACAGATTCAAGAAGCCAAGCAAACCTCAGATAGAATAAACCTAAAGAAATCCATGCCAAGATATACTGTAATTGAACCTCTGAAAACTGAAGACAGAGAAAAAATCCTCAAAGCATTCAGACAGAAATGACACGTTACTTATAGGAAAACACTAAATCAAATGAAAACCCATTTCTCATCTAAAACCCCAGAGGCCAGAAGAAGATAACACATTTTTCAAGTACTGGAAGAAAAGGACTCAACTGCAGATTCTAATCTATGAAAATATCCTTCAAAGATGAAGGGGAAATAAAAACATTCTCAGAAGGAAAACTAAGACAGTTTATTGTTAGCAAATCTATTGCTAAAGAGCAACTAAAAGAAGTTCCATAAATAGAGAGGAAATGATAATAGAAGGTTTTGAACTTCAGAAGGCAATAACATCAGAATGGGCAAAAATGCATAAATGTAATAGTCCTATTTCTCATGGCATTCTTTTATCATTTTTGATGAATAAAGCAAAAATTGTAACATCATGTAATGTGGTACTTAAAGTATGTGGAGTAAATACTAAAAACAACTATGTTTAAAAGGTGGGGAGGGAGATCATGCCATTTGTGACAATGTGATGGACCTAGAGGGCATTGTGCTAAGTGAAATAGAGTGAGAAAGACAAATACCATATGATTCCACTCATAAATGGAATCTAAAAAAATGAATAAAGAAACAAAAGACAGAATCAGAACTATAAACACAGAGAACAAACTGATGGTTGCCGGAGGGGCAGAGGTGTGGAGGGATAGGCAAAACGGGTGAGGGGGGTGGGAGATACAGGCTTCCAGTTATGGAATGAGTAAGGCATGGAGATAAAAAGCAGAGCGTAAGGAATAGTGTCAGTGTTATTATAATAGCAATGTATGGAGACAGATGGTAGCTACACTTGTGGTGGACACAGCATAATGTATAAACTTGTCAAATCAGTAAGTGGTACACCTGAAACTAATGTAACATTGTGTGTCACCTGTACTCAGAAAAAAAGTAGATAAAGAAAAGTAAAAAAAAAAAAAAGTGGGGATGTTAAAAGGATCTAAATGGAAGTAAAATTTTTAAACTACACTCAAAGGGGTAAAATATTTATAACATCATACTGTAATAACTCACATATGCATATTGTTATATACAGAACAACCACTATTAAAACTAAAAATACTGTAAATAAAAATAAGTAAATCCTTAAAAAGTGTTCTAATAACCCAGAAAAGCTTAAAAAAGCAGAAGTAGAGGAAAACTAAACTGAGGAAACAAAGAAAAAACAAATCTTTCCTTCTATATTTTTGCTGTCTTAAAAAATATATATCAAGTATCCACATAAGAGTACCTGAATTTGGCAGTCAGATCCAATCATAAAGAAGAATCCGAAACATTATTACCTAGGGTATTAAGTTCAGTGAGTGTACAAATAACTATATATATATATATTTATTTAAAAATAACATTTTAAAATGACAGTTCAAAATAAGTACTCAAAAAAATTTTTATTCTGCCCTCAAAATGGTAGCCTTCATTTTAGTCAATTTTTAGTCATTCATATAACTAATATTAAGTTATTATATCATCTGGTTAGATTAAATTGAGGTATTTCCTATTTTTAAAAGTGCTACCTTTTAGTCTTCCAACATTATATCATTAGCTTAATAAAACAGCCGTGTATATAAAATACTTTAAAATATTTTTAATATAAAGGAAATAAAAATGTAGTAATAAATTGAAAGCTAAGGTTTTCAGGCCAACATTCTAGTGAAAGAAGAGGTATATAAGATAACTTTTTCTTCTGATTTCGGTCACTATTACTTTTTTTAATCATATAATGAAGATACTATTCAAAGTAATCAAAGATTGTTGCTTTTATTAGCATTGTTGCTTTAGTGTATTTTTCTTTTTGCTCATTTGTACTTTGTGAGATTTCTTCAGTAAGCATGCACAAGGTTATATATTAAGATAAATATTCCAGAGGAGGAGCAAGATGGCAGAGGAGTAGGAGACCTGGATTTCATCTGGTCTAAGGAATTCAGCTGGATAGGGATCAAACAATTTTGAACACCTAGGAATTCAACAGGAGATCGAAGAAAAGAATAGCAGCAACTTTCAGAACAGAAAAGCGACCACTTTCTGGAAGGTAGGAGGTGTGGAGAAGTGAATCCGAGGCGATATTCAGGAGGATAGACAGCAGGGGAGGGGGCCTCCGTCGGCCGCTTCTGGCAAGTGATAGAGCCGCGGAGCACAAAATCGGAACTTTTAGAAGTCTGCTCTGCTGAGGGACCACACTCCAGTGGCTAAGCGGGGGTGGGGGAGGTGGGGTGGAACCCTCGCGGGACAGTGTGGTCTCAGGACCCTCAGGGTCACAGAAAGACCGGGGGTGCCTGAGTGCAGCAGAGCTCCCAGGTATCAGAGTGGGGAAAGCCGGCTGCAGAGACGGAGCCGAGGTACGGGCTCTCAGCTCGGGGTTGCCATAAACTGTGATCCGTGGCCAAGTTGGGCTACTGCTCCTCCAGCAGGGACCCAACAAGTGGCAGAGCTGGGGAGACTCCCCTCCCTCCCCAGGGAGGAGGGGTGCGGGAGCGCACCACAGGGATCTGCTGGGTTTGGAGACTCCACACGGGGTCGGGTGCCAGAGATAGAAACACTCGGTCACAGGCCCAGTGAGCACGGAGTGCGGTCAGAGGCCGGGGAGACGGGAGTGACTGACTGCTTTTCTCTGGGGGCACACTGAGGAGCAGGGCCCCAACTCCTCAGCTCCTCTGGGGCAGAAATTGGGAGGCCACCATTTTCACCCTCATCCTCCAAAGCTGTACGGAAAGCTTGCAGGGAACAAAAGCTGCCGAGAGCAAACCCTAGAAGATTACTTAGCCCGGACCTGGCAAGGGCGGGGCAATTCCACCTCCAGCAAAGACATTTGGAAACCATGGCAACAGGCCCCTCCCCCAGAAGATCAGAAAGAACAGCCAGCCAAAACGAAGTTTATCGATCAATGAGAACGGCAGAACTCCAGCACTAGGGGAATACTGCACATAGAATCCATGGCTTTTTTACCATGATTCTTCAGTCTTTCAAAGTTAATTTTTTTTAATTTTTCTTTTTCCCCTTTTCAACCAACATCTTATCAATCCCTTTTTTAAAAAACATTTTTATTTTGCATTTTTAAAGTCATATTCTATCCCTTCATAGTAGTTACCCTTATTTTTGGCATGTATATATATAAGTTGTTCTCTCTTTAAAATTTTGAGATACAGTTTCTTCTGACAGATCAAAATATACCCAAAATCTCTAGTGTATGGCTTTGTTCTAGTCTCCTGCCTGATCACAATATCTCCCTTTTTTTTAAATCCTCTTCTTTCTTTTTTCAAACAACTTCTTATCAATTTTGTTTATAAAATTTTTAATAATTTTCATCTTTAAAATCATATTCCATCCCTTCATTGTATCAACCATTATTTTGTACCTATATAAGTTTTTCTTTCTTAAAATTTTGGGAGGCACTTTCTTCTAACAGACCAAAATACACCCAAAATCTAGTGTGTGTCACTGATCTATGCACAAGCCTGATCCTATTTGATCATATTCTGTTCTTTTTTTATTTTGTTCTGTTTTTGTTTGTTTTTATCTTTTTCTTTTTCTTTTTTTTCTTTCTTTCCCTTTCTTTTCCCCCGTTTTCGGGTCTTTTCTGATTTATTAAGAGTATATTTTCTGGGGACATTGTTACTGTCTTAGCATTTTGTTCTCTCATTCATCTATTCTCCTCTGGACAAAATGACAAGACGAAAAAAATCACCTCAACAAAAAGAACTCAATACGGATATTAGTACGATGTCAGACCTAGAGTACAGAATCATGATTTTAAAGGTACCAGCTGGGCTTGAAAAAAGCGTGGAAGTTATTAGAGAAGCGCTTTCTGGAGAAATAAAAGAACTAAAATCTAACCAAGTCAAAATCAAAAAGGCTATTAATGAGGTGCAATCAAAAATGGGGGCGCTAACTGCTAGGAAAAATGAGGCAGAAGAGAGAATCAGCGATATAGAAGACCAAATGATGGAAAATAAAGAAGCTGAGAAAAAGAGACATAAACAACTACTGGATCACGAGGGCAGAATTCGAGAGATAAGTGATACCATAAGATGAAACAACATTAGAATAATTGGGATCCAAGAAGAAGAAGAAAGAGAGAAAGGGACAGAAGGTATATTGGAGCAAATTATGCAGAGAACTTCCCTAATGTGGGGAAGGAAACAGGCATCAAAATCCAGGAGGCACAGAGAACTTCCCTCAAAATCAATAAAAATAAGTCAACACCCGACATCTAATAGTAAAACTTATGAGTCTCAGAGACAAAGAGAAAATCCTGAAAGCAGCTCGGGAGAAGAGATATGTAACCTACAATGGTAGAAACATGAGATTGGCAACAGACCTATCCACAGAGACCTGGCAGGCCAGAAAGGACTGGCATGATATATTCAGAGCACTAAACGAGAAAAATAGGCATCCAAGAATACTATATCCAGCCAGGCTCTCATTGAAAATTGAAGGAGAGATAAGAAGCTTCCAGGAGGAACAAAACCTAAAGGAATTTGCAAACGCAAAACCAGCCCTACAAGAAATATTGAAAGGGGTCCTCTAAGCAAAGAGAGAGCCTAAAAGTAACATAGACCAGAAAGGAACAGAGACAATATACAGTAACAGTCACCTTACAGACAATACAATGGCACTAAATTCATATCTTTCAATAGTTACCCTGAATGTAAATGGGCTAAATGCCCCAATCAAAAGACACAGGCTATCAGATTGGATTAAAAAACAAGATCCATCGATATGCTGTCTGCAAGAGACTCATTTTAGATCCAAGAGACTCATTTTAGACCCAGATTGAAAGTGAGTGGGTGGAAAACTATTTACCATGCTAATGGACACAAAAAGAAAGCTAGGGTGGCAATCCTTATATCAGACAAATTAGATTTTAAACCAAAGATGTAATAAGAGATGAGGAAGGACACTATATCCTACTTAAAAGGTCTATCCAACAAGAAGATCTAATAATTGTAAATATCTATGCCCCGAACATGAGAGCAGTGAATTATATAAGGCAATTAATAACAAAGCGAAGAACACATTGACAACAATACAATAATAGTGGGGGACTTTAACACCCCCTTTGCTGAAATGGACAGATCATCTAAGCAAAAGATCAACAAGGAAATAAAGACTTTAAATGACACACTGGACCAAGTGGATTTCACAGATATACTCAGAACATTCCATCCCAAAGCAACGGAATACACATTCTTCTCTAGTGCCCATGGAACATTCTCCAGACTTGATCACATCCTAGGTCACAAATCAGGTCTCAACTGGTACCAAAAATTGGGATCATTCCCTGCATATTTTCAGACCACAATGCTTTGAAACTAGAACTCAATCACAAGAGGAAAGTCGGAAAGAACTCAAATACATGGAGGTTAAAGAGCATCCTACTAAAGAACGAATGGGTCAACCAGGAAATTAAGGAAGAATTAAAAAAATTCATTGAAACCAATGAAAATGAAAACACAACTGTTAAAAATCTTTGGGATGCAGCAAAGGCAGTCCTAAGAGTAAAGTATATAACAATATAAGCCTTTCTCAAGAAACAAGAAACGTCTCAAATACACAACCTAACTCTACATCTAAAGGAGCTAGAGAAAAAACAGCAAATAAAGACTAAAACAAGCAGGAGAAGAGAAATAATAAAGATCAGAGCAGAAATCAATGAAATAGAAACCAAAAGAACAGTAGAACAGATCAATGAAACTAGGAGCTGGTTCTTTGAAAGGATTAACAAGATTGATAAGCCCCTGGCCAGACTTATCAAAAAAGAAAGGAGAAAGGACCCAAATCAACAAAATCATGAATAAAAGGGGAGCGATCACAACCAACACCAAAGAAATACAAACAATTATAAGAACATATTATGAGCAACTCTATGCCAGCAAATTAGATAACCTGGAAGAAATGGAGGCATTCCTAGAGATGTATCAACTGCCAAAACTGAACCAGGAAGAAATAGAAAACCTGAACAGACCTATAACCACTAAGGAAACTGAAGCAGTCATCAAAAATCTCCCAAAAAACAAAAGCCCAGGGTCATATGGCTTCCCAGGGGAATTCTACCAAACATTTAAAGAGAATTAATACCTATTCTTCTGAAACTATTCCAAAAAATAGAAATGGAAGGAAAATTCCAACTCGTTTTATGAGGCCACCATTACCTTGATCCCCATACCAGACAATGAACCCACTCCATCAAAAAGGAGAATTACAGACGAACATCCTTAATGAACATGGATGCAAAAATTCTCACCAAAATACTAGCCAATAGGAACTAACAGTGTGTTAAAAGCGTTATTCACCATTACCAAGTAGGATTTATCCCTGGGCTGCAAGGTTGGTTTAACATCCGCAAATCAATCAGTGTGATACAATACATTAACAAAAGAAAGAACAAGAATCATATGATCCTCTCAAGAGATGCAGAAAAAGCATTAGATGAATTACGGCATCTTTTCTTGAATAAAACTCTTCAGAGTATAGGGATAGAGGGTACATACCTCATAATCAAAGAAACCATCTATGAAAAACCTACAGCGAATATCAGTCTCAATGGGGAAAAACTGAGAGTTTTCCCCTAAAGTCAGGAACATGGCAGGGATGTCCACTATCACCACTGCCATTCAACATAGTATTAGAAGTCCTAGCCACAGGAATCAGACAAAAAAAAAAAAAAAAGAAAGAAAGAAAGAAATCAAAGGCATCCAAATTGGCAAGGAAGAAGTCAAACTCTCACTCTTTGCAGATGATATGATACTGAATGTGGAAAACCCAAAAGACTCCAGCCCAAAACTGCTAGAACTCATACAGGAATTCAGTAAAGTGGCAGGATATAAAATCAATGCACAGAAATAAGTGGCATACCTATACACCAACAACAAGACAGAAGAGAGAGAAATTAAAGAGTCGATCCCATTTACAATGGCACCCAAAACCATAAGATACCTAGGAATAAATCTAACCAAAGAGGCAAAGGATCTGTACTCAGAAAACTATAAAATACTCATGAAAGAAATTGGGGAAGACACAAAGAAATGGAGAAAAGTTCCATGCTCCTGGATTGGAAGAACAAATATTGTGACGATGTCAATGCTACCTACAGCAATCTACACATTCAATGCAATCCCTATCAAAATACCATCCACTTTTTCCAAAGAAATGAAACAAGTAATCCTAAAATTTGTATGGAACTAGAAGAGACCCCAAATAGCCAGAGGAATGTTGAAAAAGAAAAGCAAAGCTGGTGGCATCACAATTCCGGACATCCAGCTCTATTACAAAGCTGTCATCATCAAGACAGTATGGTACTGGCACAAAAACAGACACATAGATCAATGGAACAGAATCAAGAGCCCAGAAATGGACCCTCAACTCTATGGTCAACTCATCTTTGACAAAGCAGGAATGAATGTCCAATGGATTAAAGACAGTATCTTCAACAAATGGTGTTGGGAAAATTGGACAGCCACATGCAGAAGAATGAAACTGGACCATTTCCTTACACCACACACAAAAATAGACTCCAAATGGTTGAAAGACCTCAATGTGAGACAGGAGTCCATCAAAATCCTAAAGGAGAACACAGGCAGCAACCTCTTCGACCTCAGCCGCAGCAACTTCTTCCTAGAAACATCGCCAAAGGCAAGGGAAGCAAGGGCAAAAATGAACTACTGGGACTTCATCAAGATAAAAAGCTTTGCACAGTAAAAGAAACAGTCAAGAAAACCAAAAGACAACCGACAGAATGGGAGAAGATATTTGCAAATGACATATCAGATAAAGGGCTAGTATTCAAAATCTGTAAAGAACTTACTAAAATCAACACCCAAAGGACAAATGATCCAATCAAGAAATGGGCAGAAGACATGAACAGACATTTTTCCAAAGACATCCAAATGGCCCACAGACACATGAAAAAGTGCTCAACATCACTGGGCATCCGGGAAATCCAAATCAAAACCTCAATGAGATACCATCTCACACCAGTCAGAATGGCTAAAATTAACAAGTCAGGAAACGACAGTTATTGGCAGGGATGCAGAGAAAGGGGAACCCTCCTACACTGTTTGTGGGGATGCAAGCTGGTGCAGCCACTCTGGAAAACAGTATGGAGGTTCCTCAAAAAGTTGAAAATAGAGCTACCCTATGACCCAGCAATTGTACTACTGGGTATTTACCCCAATGATACAAATGTAGGGATCTGAAGGGGTAATTGCACCCCAATATTTACAGCAGCAATGTCCACAATAGCCAAACTATGGAAGAGCCAAGATGTCTGTCCATCGACAGATGAATGGATAAAGAAGAATTAGTGTGTGTGTATATATATATATATATATATATATATAATGGAATATTATGCAGCCATCAAAGGGAATGAAATCTTGCCATTTGTAATTCCATGGATGGAACTGGACGGTATTATGCTGAGTGAAATAAGTCAATCAGAGAAAGACATGTATCATATAACTTCACTGATATGAGGAATTCTTAATCTCAGGAAACAAAGTGAGGGTTGCTGGAGTGGTGGTTGGTGGGAGGGATGGGGTGACTGGGTGATAGACATTGGGGAGGGTATGTGCTATGATGAGCGCTGTGAATTGTGTAAGACTGTTGAATCACAGACCTGTACCTCTGAAGCAAATAATACATTATATGTTAAAAAAAAAAAAAGAAGATAGCAGGAAGGGAAAAATGAAGGGGGGGGAAATCGGAGGGGGAGACGAACCATGAGAGACTATGGTCTCAGAAACAACTGAGGGTTCTAGAGGGGAGGTGGTTGGAGGGACGGGTTAGCCTGGTGATGGGTATTAAAGAAGGCATGTACCTAATGGAGCACTGGTGTTATACGCAAACAATAAATCATGGAATATACCTCAAAAACCAATGATGTAATGTATGGTGATTAACAAAGCATAATTAAAAAAGAAAGAAAAAGAAAAGAAAAAAAATATTCCAGGTTTCCATTACATAATGGCCACTAACAAATTCTAATTTCTCTGTATATGTTCTCCCAAAAAACATCAATCAGGCATGCAAATAACAACATCATCACAGAGAATACTGAAAACATTCAAAGTATTTTTATGGGGTGAGAATAACTGAAACTATAAAGCTGGAAATGCCAACAATGCAAATTAAAGACAATTTTCTTTATGTACATCAATGCAAAATTCCAAAATAAAATATTGGCAAAACAAAATGGTGCTTTAAAAACAAGGTATCCTGACCAATCCGGGTATATACAACAACAATGCAAAAACTGTTCAACATTTTAAAAAGCCATTTGTCCATCAGAACATGAATACACTTAAGGAAACATTATCATGCTTCTCCCTAGATGCTTAAGAGGTATTTCAGAATTCAACAATTTCTAACTTAAAAAAAATTCTGAAATAAGATTTAATGAATTCATCCTATGATGAATTATCCTAAAATGATTATATTGTGTGTATGTGTATGTGTATGTCTGTCTGTGTGTCAGTGTTTCCATTCCTTAACTCAAAATATAACATGTATATGGAAACACTTGATAAATTCTCACTAAGACAGCAGTAAGGGAACGATGCCTATCATTTGCATTACTCTTACTCTTATGTTAGAAATATTATCCCCCTCACACCAGTCAAATAGCTAAAATTAACAAGTCAGGAAACGACAGATGTTGGCGGGGATGCGGAGAAAAGGGAACCCTCCTACACTGTTGCTGGGAATGCAAGCTGGCGCAGCCACTCTGGAAAACAGTATGGAGGTTCCTCAAAAAGTTGAAAATAGAGCTAACATACGACCCAGCAATTGCACTACTGGGTATTTACCCCAAAGATACTAATGTAGTGATCCGAAGGGGTAGTACGTGCACCCCAATGTTTATAGCAGCAATGTCCACAATAGCCAAACTATGGAAAGAGCCAAGATGTCCATCAACAGATGAAAGGATAAAGAAGATGTGGCATATATATATATACAATAGAATATTATGCAGTCATCAAAAAAACCCCACAAAGCTTGCCATTTGCAACGACGTGGTTGGAACTAAACGGTATTATGCTAAGTGAAATAAGTCAACTGGAGAAAGACATGTATCACATGACCTCACTGATACGAGGAATTCTTAATCTCAGGAAACAAACTGAGGGTTCCTGGAGTGGTGGTGGGTGGGAAGGATGGGGTGGCTGGGTGATAGACATTGGGGAGGTTATGTGCTATGGTGAGTGCTGTGAATTGTGTGAGACTGTTGAATCACAGACCTGTACCTCTGAAACAAAAAATACATTATATGTTAAAGAAAAAAAAAAAAGAAGAAGATAGTAGGAAGGGAAAAATGAAGGGGGGGGAATTGGAGGGGAAGACGAACCATGAGAGACTATGGACTCTGAGAAACAAACTGAGGGTTCTAGAAGGGAGGGAAGCGGGGGGATGGGTTAGCCTGGTGATGGGTCTTAAAGGGGGCACGTTCTGCGTGGAGCACTGGGTGTTACCCACAAACAATGAATCATGGAACACCACATCAAAAACTAATGCTGTAATGTATGGTGATTAACATAACAAAATAAAATTTAAAAAAAAGAAATATTATCCAATGTGAATATAAAAAAATAATTAGGAATATGATAATTATAAAGGAAAAGACAAAAACGTATCTTGATATGTAGCTATGTATAAAATACATATAGTACAAATATGTGTAAAATGTATATAATATAAATGATATTTAAATATATAATATAAATGAATTGTGATAGTGTGCTAAAAAAGGATCAATGAAAATATGATTATAAATAGTAATATAATTCCATGGTATGCCATGATATATAAAATTAACATGTAAAATTAATATCTCACATATATAAAAATTATTGGTTAGAAAAAATAACAGAAGAAAAGATCTCACAACAAAAAAGTGTGAGAAAACAGAAATAAAATAAATATATATAAAATATATATATAATCTGTACATGGAAAATTATAAAACACTATTGCAAGAAATAAAAATAAACTTGAACAGACCGAAAGGCACCCTATATTCATTTTATAAATTATGTTATGTTAATCACAGTACATTACATCATTAGTTTTTGATGTAGTGTTCCATGATTCATTGTTTGCGTATAACACCAAGTGCTCCATGCAGAATGAGCCCTCTTTAATACCCATCACCAGGCTAACCCATCGCCCCACCCCCCTCCCCTCTAGAACCCTCAGTTTGTTTCTCAGTCCATAGTCTCTCATGGTTCGTCTCCCCCTCTGATTTTCCCCCCTTCATTCTTCCCCTCCTGCTTTTTTTTTTTTTTGACATATAATGTATTATTTGTTTCAGAGGTACAGGTCTGTGATTCAACAGTCTTACACAATTCACAGCACTCACCAAGACACCCTATATTCTTGGATTGAGTGATTCAATTCCTAAAGAGTCAATATTATTTGAGTTAATATAAAAAATGACATACGAAAATATGTGATCAGTAAAAATACTGATTTTTTGTGAAGCTAGAAAATTCGAGTCTTGAAATTCAGTAGCAAATAGTCAAGAAAATTTTGAAAAAGAAGAGCATATTAAATCATACTTTTGTAAAGTCATTATATTTAAACAGTGTGATATTACGTCTAAGAACAGACAGACAAAACAATGAAAGTGAATGGAAAGTATAGAGCAAGTATATATGGATATTCCATATATGATAAAGGTGGCTTTTCAAATTATTGGGAAAAGCTGGACTTTTAAGTAAATTATCACAGGGCAGTTGGAAAGTAGGAATTATAATTCAAAGTATGAAGCATAATTGGAAATATCAATAAATTCAGCAAAAATATATTTTCCACGGAAAAGGAAGAAGAAATAAAACACCATATGGAAGCCAAAATACAACTCTATTCATCAACCTTTGCAAAGTTATGTCGTATAACAGATGATCTCAAAATCTCAGTGGCCAGCAACAACAACTTGCCTCACTGGACAACTCTGGATTAAATGTGTTCCACATCATCCTGTCCCCTTTCATAGAGCCACCCCCTTATGAATCACTTCTATTCTTCCAACTGTCATTTAACACTCCCACATATGGTTCATAAGGTTTCCATTTGCTTCACATCTTTGCCAACACTTGTTTTTAATTTTTGTTTTTCTGGTGGGTGTGCAGTAGTATCTCATTGTGGTTTTAATTTGCATCTCCTTAGTGACCAATGAAGTTGAACATTTTTTCCTGGACTTGTTCATTTGCAAAGTATTTGCACATTTTTTACTTGGTTGTCTTATTATTGAGTTTTAAGACTTCTCTGTATATGCTGAATCCAAGTAGTTTGTAACATATACATTTTGCAAATACTTTCTCACCATCTGTGACTTGCCATTTAATTTTCCTAAAGGAATTTTCTGACAAGCACAATTTTTTAATTTTGGGAATATTTAATTACAATTTATTTATTTTTTTGGTGACTCCTATATTTTGTGTCCTATCTATGCTACTTTGGCCTTACCCAAGATCACAAAGATTTTCTCATATGTTTTTTTCTAGAAGTTTTCCACTTTTAAAGCCCTTGTGTTGAGGTCCATAATCCATTTTGAATCAAATTTTGTGTATAGTGTCAGGAAAATGCTAAAGCCCCCTTTTTCCATATTGATATCCAGTCAACCCAATACCATTTATTGAAAAGACAAATTTTCCCTCATCAATTCATTTTGTTAAATTGTCAAAAACTAACTTACCATATAATTATACATCTATTTCTTAACTCCCAATTCCATAACATTGATCTAAATATCTATATTGATGCCAATATTGTACTACCTTGTTTACTGTTTGAAGTCAGGGTGTATAAATCCTCCAAATGCATTCTTCTTTTTCAAAATTTTATATTCTATATACTCATATTCTCATATAAACTGTAGAATCAGTTTGACAATTTCTTTAAAAGTGTCTATTGGGATTTTATTTGCAGTTGTGTTAAATTTATAAATAAATTTGGAGAGAATCAATACCTTAACAATATTTAGTCTCCCAATTCATGAACTTTGTATGGTTCCCCAATTATATATGTCCTCTTTAACTTTATTCAGCAATCTTTTCAATTTTCATTGTACAGGTATTGTAGATGTTCTTAAAATTATCTCTAAGCATTATATAGATTTTTAATGCTATTGTATTTTCATTGCTAGTATCTAGAAACCCACTTTGTTTTGGTATACTGGTCTTGGATTATCATGTGATGCTGTTATATTCACTCAAAAGTTAGAGTTAGAGTAGGTTTTTTTTTTTTTTCAGTAGCATCCTTAGGAATTTCTATGTGCATCATGATGTTAGTCACAAAGTAAAAGCAGTTTTATGTCTTTCCTGTGTGCATGCGTGTGTGTGTGTGTGTGTGTGTGTGTGTGTGTGTGTGTGTGTTTATTTTCCTTGCTTTACTGCACAGGCTAGGATTTCCAATGTAATGTAAAATAAAATAAATGTGGCAGACATTCTTGCCTTATTCCCAGTCTTAGAGCAGGTGATTATTTAATCTTTCACTACTCAGTATGGTGTTAGCTGAATGTTTCCTTCTCTTACTCTAATATTTATGTTTGGCTGAGAGCTTTTAGAATCAGTGGATGATGCATTTTGTAAAATTTTGTTTTTACTACATTTATTGAGATGATCAAATGCTTTTCTCCTTTATTCTCTTTATATGGGAGAATTATATTGAGTTTAGAATGTTAAACAAACCTTATGATCCTGGAATAATACCGTACTTGATTATTACATATTATCTGTTTTTTATATTGCTTGATTTAGTTTTCTAATCTGGTTAAGGATTTTGCATCTAGTATTTTGAAGGATATTGGTCTTTAGCTTTGTTTTCTTGTAATGTCTTTGTCTGAAGATGATAACAGTATAATCCTGGACTCATAAAGTGGTTTGGAAATTATTGCATCCTTCTCTATTTTCCAAGAGAATTTATGTGTGATTGGTATTATTCCTTTTTTAAATATTCAATAGAATTTTCCTAGGAAGCCACCTGGGCCTGGAGTTTTCTTCCAGGAGAGCTTTTAAGTAATGAATTCAATTTCTTTAGTAAATATAAAACTATTTAGGTGTTTGTTTCTCTGTGAGCTAGTTTTGTAGTTTACAACATCAAGGAGTTTGTGTAATTCATTTACATTCCCAAGTTTATTGAAATAAAGTTGTTCATCATATTTCCTTATTATCCTTTTAATGACTGTCAGATCAGTAGTGATGTTTCTTATTTTATTCCTGATAAAGGTCATTTGTGTCTTCTCTCTCTGGTTTTTTTTTTTTTAATCCATCTAGTTAGTTTATCACTTTTGTTGACCTTTTCAAAGAATCAGAACTCAAAATTCAAAATTCAGAATTCAGATTTTTTAAATTTTATTCATCTCTATATTTTCTTTAGGTTTGTTCTCATCTTTATGAATTTGCTTGCTTTAATTTTTTATTGTTCTTTCTTTAGCTTTCTATAAGGGAAGTTTAGATCATTGATTGTGTGCTTTTTGCACTTTATTAATATAAGCTTTAATAGATATAAATAGTGCTTTAACTGTATCACACAAACTTTGAAATGGAGTTGTTTTCTTTATATATAGTCCCAAATATTTACTAATTTCTCTCAGAATTTCTTCTTTGACCCAAGGACAATTTAGAAGTGTGATGATCATTTTGAGGATTTCCCATTTATCATTTACTCATTGATTTTTTTTTTGCTTAATTCTGCTATAATTAGAGAAGATATTCTATATGACTTTAATCCTTTAATATTTTATTATTAAATTCATCTACTTGTATTATGATCCTGTGTGGTAGACAGAAAGTGCCCCCCCAATATGTCTATGTCAGAATCTCCAGAGCCTGTGAACTCCCAGAAACTTACACATCAAAAGGGTGATTACAGAGGTGATTAAATTAAGGATCTTGAGATAAGGAGATTGTGGATTATCTGTATGACAGTATAAATATATGTAGAATTTTGCTACATATTGCCTATTCTCCATAAAGAATTATGGAGAATGCTATTTTTCATTATCACCTACAATATATATTATTGTCTCTATCCCTACAGCCTTGCTAGGAGAATATATTGTGAAATTTTTGGATTTTTGCCAGTGTGGATAAATCAAATATTGTACCTCTAATCAGTTTTAATTTATATTTGATGTACAGTGATTAAGCTAAGCCTATTTTCATATACTGAGTCATTTGCATTTCTTTTATAGGTGAACTGTTTATATCTCTCTCATGTCCTTTGTTGTTTTTTATATTTTCTCCTTCTAGTAACTGTTTTTGTTTGAGGTATTAACCATTTGCCTATGATGAAAACTGCAAGCATTTTCCCCCAAGTTTATCATTCATCTCTACTTTGTTTGTGGTGTTTTCTGCCAGTGTTTAAATTACTTTTGACCCAGTATACTGACTATACATCTTTATACCATATCCTAAAGAGAAAAAAGAACTGACACAAAATATTAAACCATACTGTTTATGTGTATCATAGAATAAAGTAAATGTGCTAATTAGAAACAAAGAATTTCAGTATAGAACAAACAAAATAAGCACAAGACCAAAGAAATTAAGGAATGCACTATACCATTAAATTTGAATCTTAAATAACAATATAAACTCAATATTTAAGTATACTTATATTTACATATGTCCTAGTTTTATCCACTGAAATGCTTCTGGAAGCAATAACAGCTCAGTAAAAATGAATACTCCTGACATACAAGTCTTGATTTCCGACTACCAATTCTCACTAAAAGAAATCATAGGTCCTTCAGGAAATTTGAATTCAGATCTGGAGCATAGAAAATACAAGGTGAAGCTGTAATATCTTATGATGCCATCAGGCAAAATTTATGTCAAAAGGACACAGACATTTTTAAGGGACTTATTCTAGTCAATTTTAAGATAGTAATATTTAAATATTAAGATTTGAGTAGTGTTCATTTCGGCAGCACATATACTAAAATTGGAACAATACAGAGAAGATTGGCATGGCCCCTGCAAGAGGATGACATGCAAATTTATGAAGTGTTCCATAATTTTTTGGGGAAACAGGATCTAGTGTCCTTTGGGTTTTGTTTGTTTGTTTTTGTTTTGTTTTGTGTGTGTTTGGGGTTTTTTTGGATACAGAAAGAGCAATATTTAAATTTATTTTATATATTTTATATATTTTTTAATTTTTAACTTTTTTTTCTTTTCTTTCTTTCTACTTTTCTTTTCTATCAAGCTTCTCTAACAAGCAGACCAAAACACACCTAGGATCTAGCTTCCTTTATTTATTTTATTTTATTATTTTATTATTTTATTTTAAAAAATTTTTATTTTGTTTGATTTTCTTTTGCTTTTTGCTTTTTTGTTTTTGTTTTTTCCTCCAAAATGACAATATGGAGGAATTCACCCCAAAAGAAAGAACATGGCCAGAGCGGTAGTCAATACAGGTATAAGTAGGATGTATGAAATAGATTTTAAAACAACAATTATAAGAATACCAGCTGGGCTTGAATAAAGCATAGAAGACACTAGAGAATCCCTTACTGCAGAGATAAAAGAACTAAAATCTAGTCAGGCCAAAATTAAAAATGCTATAACAAAGATGCAAGCCCAAATGGATGCCATAAAAATGAGGATGGATGAAATAGAGGAATGAATCAGTGATATAGAAGATAAAATTAAGAAAAATAATGAAGCTGAAAAGAAGAGGGACACAAAGGCAATGGGTCATGAAGGCAAACCTAGGGAACTCAGCAACTTATTAAAATAGAATAACGTTTGTATCATAGGAGTCACAGAAGATGAAGAGAGAAAAGGGGGCAGAAGGTTTATTTGAGCAAATTATAGCAGAAAACTTTCCTAATCTGGGGAAGGATACAGGCATCAAAATCTTAGAAACACAGAGAACTCCCATTAAATTCAACAAAAACTGACCATCGCCAAGGCATATCATAGTCAAATTCACAAAATACACAGACAAGGAAAGAATCCTGAAAACAGCAAGGGAAAAAAGTCCTTGGCAGGCCAAAAGACAGTGGCAGGGTATATTCAGTGTGCTGAATGGGGAAAATACGCAGCTAAGAGTACTTTATCCAACAAAGTTGTCATTCAGAAGAGAAGGAGAGATAGAGTTTCCCAAACAAAAACTAAAGGAGTTCGTGACCACTAAACCAGCCCTGCAAGAAATATTAATGGGGACTCACTGAGTGGGGGAAAAAAAGACCAAAAACAACGAAAGACTAGAAAGGAACAGAGAATATCACCAGAAACACCAACTCTACAGTGACATAAAATTCAAATCTTATAATAACCACTTTGAATGTAAATGAACTAAATGCTCCAATCAAAAGACATAGGGTATCAGAATGCATTAAAAAAAAAAAAAAACACGATCCATCTATATGCTGCCTACAAGAGACTCATTTTAGACCTAAAGACATTGGCACATTAAAAGTGAGGGGATGGAGAACGATTTGTCATGCTAATGGACAGCAAAAGAAAACCAAAGTGGCCATACTTAAATCAGACAAACTAGATTTTAAACTAAAGACTGTAACAAGAGATGAAGGGCATTATATCATAATTAAGAGATCTACCCATCAAGAAGATCTAACAATTGTAAATATTTATGCTCCCAACTTGGGAGCACCCAAATATTTTAATCAATTAATAATAAACATAAAGAAACTCATGGATGATAATACATTAATAGTAGGGACTTTAACACCCCACTTATGGGAATGGACAGATCACCTAAGCAGAAAATCAACAAGGAAACAATAGCTTTGAATAAAACACTGGACCATGGACTTAACAGATATATTCAGAACATTTCATTCTAAAACATCAGAATACACATTCTTTTCAAGTGCACACAGAACATTCTCCAGAATAGATCACACACTGGGGCACAAATCATCCCTCAACAAGTACGAAAAGTTTGAGTTCATACTATGCATCTTTCAGACCACAATGCTGGGAAACTTGAAGTCAACCACAAGAAAAAATTTGGAAAGACCACAATAACATGGAGGCTAAAGAACATCCTACAAAAGAATGAATGGGTTAATCAGGAAATTAACAAAGAAATAAAAAAGCACATGAAAGCAAATGAAGATGAAAACACAACAGTCCAAAACCTTTGGGAGGCAGCAAAAGCAGTCTTAAGAGGGAAGTATATTGCCATACAGGCCTACCTCAAGAAGAAAGAAAAGTCTCAAATACACAACCTAACCTTACACCTAAAGGAGCTAGAAAAGAAACAGCAAATAAAGCCTAAAGCCAGCAGAAGAAGGGAAATAACAAAGATGAGAGCAGAAATAAATAATATAGAAACAAACAAACAAAAAACCCCAGTAGAACACATCAACAAAACTAAAAGCTGGTTCTTCAAAAGAATTAATAAAATTGATAACCCCCTAGCCAGACTTATCAAAAAGAAAAGAGAAAGGATGAAAGTAGATAAAATCACCGATGAAGAAAGAGAGATCACAACCAACACCACAGAAATACAAGCAATTATAAGAATACTATGAAAAATTGCATGGCAACAAACTGGGCAATTTGGAAGAAATGGACAAATTCCTAGAAACTTAGAAACTACCAAAACTGAAATAAGAAGAAATAAAAAATTTGAACAGATCCATAACCAGCAAATAAATCGAATCAGTAATCAAAAACCTTCCCAGAAATAAAAGGCCTGGGCCAGATGGTTTCTCAGAGGAATTCTACCACTTAAAGAAGGATTAATACCTATTCTTCTCAAACTGCTCCAAAAAATAGAAACAAGGAAAACTTCCAAACTCATTCTATGAAGCCAGCATTACCTTGATTCCAAAACCAGACAAAGACCTACTAAAAAGGGGAATTACAGGCCAATAACCCTGATGAACATGTATGCAAAAAATCTCAATAAACTACTAGCAAATCGAGTGCAACAGTACATTAAAAAAATTACTCACCATGATCAAGTGGGATTTATTTCTAGGCTTGTAGGGGTGGTTCAATATTTGCAAATCAATCAACGTGATGCACTACATTAATAAAAGAAACGATAAGAACCATATGATCCTGTCAATAGATGCAGAAAAAGCGTTTGACAAAATACAGCATCCACTCATTTTTTAAATTTTATTTTATTATGTTATATTAATCACTATACATTACATCATTAGTTTTTTTTTAATTTTTTATTGTTATGTTAATCACCATATATTACATCATTTGTTTTGGTGTAGTGTTCCATGATTCATTGTTTGCATAACATGCCCTCTTTAATGCCCATCACCAGGCTAACCCATCCTCCCATCTCCCTTCCCTCTAGACCCCTCAGTTTGTTTCTCAGAGCCCATAGTCTCATAGTCCAATCGTCTCCCCGTCCGATTTCCCCCCCTTCATTTTTCCCTTCCTGCTATCTTCTTCTTTTCTTTTTTTAACATACAATGTTTTATTTGTTTCAGAGGTACAGGTCTGTGATTCAACAGTCTTACACAATCACAGTGCTCACCATTACACATACCCTCCCCAATGTCTAACACCCAGCCACTCCATCCCTCCTAACCCCCACCACTCCAGCAACCCTCAGTTTGTTTCCTGAGATTAAGAATTCCTCATATCAGTGAGATCATATGACACGTCTTTCTCTGATTGACTTATTTTGCTCAGCATAATACCCTCCAGTTCCATCCATATCATTGCAAATGGCAAGATTTCATTCCTTTTGATGGCTGCATAGTATTCCATCGTGTGTGTGTGTGTGTGTGTGTGTGTGTGTGTGTGTGTGTGTGTGTATCACTTCTTCTTTATCCATTCATCTGTCAATGGACATTTTGGCTCTTTCCATAATTTGACTGTTGTGGACATTGCTGCTATAAACATCGGGATGCATGTACCCCTTCAGATCCCTACATTTGTATCTTTGGGGTAAATACCCAGTAGTGCAATTGCTGGGTCATAGGGTAGCTCTATTTTCAACTTTTTGAGGAACCTCCATGCTGTTTTCCAGAGTGATTGCACCAGCTTGCATCCCTATCAACAGTGTAGGAGGGTTCCCCTTTCTCCACATCCTTACCAACATCTGTCATTTCCTGACTTGTTAATTTTAGCCGTTCTGACTGGTGTGAGGTGGTATCTCATTGAGGTTTTGATTTGGATTTCCCTGATGCCGAGCGATGTTGAGCACTTTTTCATGTGTCTGTCGGCTAGTTGGATGTCTTCTTTGGAAAAATGTCTGTTCATGTCTTCTGTCCATTTCTTGATTGGATCACTTGTTCTTTGGTGTTGTCAAACTCAACACCCAAAGTACAGCATCCGTTCTTGATAAAAATGCTCAACAGAGTAAGGATAGATGGAACATACCTCAATATCATAAAGGCCATATATGAAAGACCCACAGCTAATAACATCCTCAATGGTGAAAAACTGAGAGCTTTTCCCCTACAGTCAAGAACAAGATAAGGATGTGCACTCTTACCATTACTATTTAACATAGTATTGAAAATCTTAGTCTCAGCAATCAGACAACAAAAAGAAATAAAAGGCATCTGAATCAGCAAAAAAAAAATCAAACTTTTATTATTTGCAGATGACATGATATTCTATGTGGAAAGCCTGAAAACCTCCACCAAAAAATTACTAGAACTAGTACATGAATTCGGCAAAGTGGCAGGATATAATACCAATGTGCAGAAATCTGTTGCATTTTTGTACACCAATAATGAAGCAAAAGAAAATGAAATCAAGGAATCAATCCTATTTGCAATTGCAGCAAAAAGAGTAGGTTACCTAGGAATAAACCTAACTAAAAAGGTAAAAGATCTGTGCTCTGCAAACTATAAAACACTTATGAAAGAAATTGAAAAGGACACAAAGAAATAGAAAAACATTGCTTTTCATGCTCATGGAGTGGAAGAACAATGTTTAAATGTTTAAACAAAGTAATCTACACATTTAATGCAATCCTTATCAAAATACCACCAGCATTTTTCACAGAGCTAGAAAAAACAATCCTAAAATTTGTACAGAACCACAAGAGACCCGAAATAGCCAAAGCAATCCTGAAAAAGAAAAAAACAAAACTGGAGACATTGTGATTCCAGATTTCAAGTTATATTACAAAGCTGTAGTCATCAAGACACTATGGTACTGGCACAAAAAACAGACACATAGATCAATCTCTATTCTGTTGAATAGAGAACCCAGAAATGGATCCTCAACTCTATGGTCAACTAAACTTTGACAAAGCAGGAAAGAATATCCAATGGAAAAAAGTCTCTTCAACAAATGGTGTTGGGAAAACTGGACAGCAACATGCAAAAGAATGAAATGACCACTTTCTAACACCATACACAAAAATAAATTTGAAATGAATGAAAGACCTAAATGTGGGACAGGAAACCATCAAAATCTTAGAGCAGAACACAGGTAGCAAGTCTGACCTCAGCCGTAGCAACTTTTTACTAGACACATCTCCGGAGGCATGGGTAATAAAAGCAAAAATAAACTATTGGTACTACATCAAGATAAAAAGCTTTTGCACAGTGAAGGAAACAGCAAAACTAAAAGGCAGCTTGTGAAATGGGAGAAGATATTTGCAAATGATATATCTGATAAAAGGTTAGTATCCAAAATCTATAAAGAACTTATTAAATTCAACACCCCAAAAACAAATAATCCAGTTAAGAAATGGGCAGAAGACATGAATGGACACTTTTCCAGAGAAGACTTTTCCAGATGGCTAATAGACACATGAAAAGATGTTCAACATCACTCATCATCAGGGAAAAATAAATCAAAACCATGATGAAATACCACCCTTCACCTGTCAGAATGGTTAACAATATGAGAAACAACAGGTCTTTGCAAGGATGTGGAGAAAGTGGAACCCTCTTACACTGTTGGTGGGAATGCAAATTGGGGCAGCCACTCTGGAAAACAATATGGAGGCGTCTCAAAAAGTTAAAAATAGAACTACCCTGTGATCCAGCAATTGCACTACTAGGTATTTACCAAAAGGATACAGAAATACAGATTTGAAGGGGTACATGCACCTCAATGTTTATAGCAGTATTATCAATAATAGCTAAACAATGGAGAGAGCCCAATGTCCAGCGACTGATGAATGGATAAAGAAGATGTGGTATATATATATATATATATATATATATATATATATATATATATATATATATATATACATACTCGAATATTACTCAGCCATCAAAAGAAATGTAATCTTGCCATTGGCAATGACGTGAATGGAGCTAGAGTGTATTATGCTAAGTAAAATAAGTCAGTCAGAGAGAGACAAATACCATATGATCTCACTCATATGAGGAATTTAAGAAAGAAAAAAGATAAACATATGGGAAGGTGGAAAAAAGGAGAGAAGGAAACAAACCATAAAAGACTCTTAATGATAGAGAACAAACTGAGGGTTAATGGAAGGAGGTAGGTGGGGGATGTACTAGATGGGTGATGGGTATTAAAGAGGGCACTTGTTGTGATGAGCACTGGGTGTTGAATGTAAGTGATGAATCACTGAATTCTATTCCAAAAATCAATTTTGCACTGTATGTTAACTAACTAAAATTCAAATTAAAAAACCCACAAATATATACAGTATAATTGGATACTCAGAGGAAGTGTGATGTACTGAAATACACATAAAATTTGGAATGAGAGAAAAAAATATTTGAGTATCAAATAGGATAATTTTTATAATTCTTTGACTATAAAAAATTTCAATATCAAAAAGCATAACTAAGTTTTTGTAAAACATTGAATAAATAAACATAGGAGTCTCATAATGAAAGAGAGAGACAGAGTGAGAGAGAGAGAGAGAAATTCAAGGTGACTAATACATGGAATGATTTTATAATTTATTACTCAGTCTAATTTTTCTAGACTGAATGGGAGCACAATAATATTTGTGCTGGGAAAAGAGACATACCCAGGACTGTTGAGGATAAACTGGAATATATAGTCATCTTGTTATTACACCAATTCCTTACTCTGACAGCTGGTAACTAAAAGGAAAGAGGTGATCAATTTTTAGGAGGAAAAGCATTTTTTTCACAAAAGAATATCAGTTAATAAGCATATAAAATATAATAGTATTACAAAATCATAGTTTCCTGGCCATCTCCATGAAATCAGTAATCCAGGCAAAGATTATTTCTAAAAAGATTAAAATTATTAGGCAATCGTTGTTGGAATATAAGATATATACATGTTGCCAAAGAAAAATATGTCTTACAATGGAGAGATCACTGGTCATCAAGTCTAAGCAATCAAACTTAGCATCACTAGTACTGGGATAACCTGACATCATGTGCCTCTTGATATGATGCAAAGCAAACTACACAACATCCCCTATGAAATACCATCTTCCAAAACATTTACTGTGAATCTGGTTTTTAGACACATTCCAGTTTTCCAGAAATAAGGGATAGAGAAAAACAGTATAAACACCAAAAGGAAATAGATACTTTCAAAATGTGGGACTATCTATGAAAAAATTTACTTGGTCTTTTTAAAAAGTCAATGTAATTAAATACCTAAATAAATTAATTGCTAGAAGACTATTCTCAATTTATGAATACCAGCGATAAAGCAAGCAACTGTAAATATGGCCATTACCAACTGCTGAATCTTGATGAAGGATATTTATTTTTGTTAGGTTTTCTTGCATGTTCGAAATTTTTCATAATAAAAAATTAGGAAAAAATCTGGTTGTTTGACAGTATTGTCTTGATTGGATATTGATCAGTTCAGTCAAAATAGCTAAAATGATAGTATATCACCTTTAGATATTAAATTTTCTTCTCTTCATGACCATCTAATCAGTTAATAGGACATTATTTTTAGTGACTTGTTTTATTAATTTATCCTTATATTTGCAAAAGATAGAGCAATGGTAAAAATTGAAAAAAATAAAATATTCATCATATCAGCAGGAATTTCTGCTTGATTTATTATGCAGAGATGATGGCAGGGTTGTGATTTGGGCACCATAAAAAGGAATAGAAAGCCAGATAAGTAAGATTCTCTAGTCTTTTTTTCAATTTTAATTATGTATGTCACCCACAGTTCAAGCCAGCTGGTATGTTGAACTCAGAGCAAAAAAAGATAACATTAGGCATCAATTCTGTTTATCTCTGCAAACCAATATTTTGTCTCTTTAATTAAGCTTGGCTTGTGGCTATTAAGAAAAGAATGTCTAAAATTATTTACCCTTTTCCCTCCCCCAAAATTAAACAGGATGTCTTTTAAAGCTAACTCTTTAACACAACTTCCTGGTAAGTAAGTTTCACTACAATTCTCTTTCTTAAAGTTTTGCTATTTATAATTTGCATCAAAATGTTTAAGGCAAGTAGATAACAAAATATCTAGCTGCAAAGGAATTCTGATTTCTTCTTTTGTTATTAGCAGTTTAAATACTCATCGTTTTTAGACTATAAGATTGAACTCTGTCTCAGCATTGTGTATCTTAGATTGGGAAATATTATAAAGCAGGAATAAGTAGAAATAGAACTAGTGCCTGACAGAACACCACAAAACGGAAATGCTTAATAGTAAGTTTTATATCGATGGTCGTCATTTGAGAGTGAGGTCAATTATATTATGGATGTGGGCTTTGATTACCTGCTGGGACTAGGAGCTCTGTTCACTGTGTTTTCACTTGGCCCTTCTCTGAGCATGTAGTGAGTAGTGATTTGCAAGATGAAATGAAATATTGACAACAGGGTAAAGAACATTCAAAAGACATTACTTGTTATCAGCAGTTCAGCAACTGGTATCATCTTCACAAACAAGAGTTTGGGGGAAAAATGTTTTTCCCGAAAAGGGCCACATAGTAAATAATCTAGGCTTTGTAGGCCAGACTGTCTCTGTCACAGCAACTCAACTCTGCCATTGCAATGCAAAAGTAACCTAGATAATACATAAATGTAGTGGTGTGGCTGTGCTGCAATAAAACTTTATTTATAAAAATATTCATGGTAATTGATACTTATCAAAATCTAGGAAAATCATGATGAACACTAAGCCTTGATGTAGTGGAAATGTGAATAATTTACAAATATTAATTATGTTAGGGAACCATTTATTAATTTAAAATATGAAATTCCTAAGAGAATAAAACTATCTGGTTCCCTCATTTGGTGATCTCTCAGATACAAAGAAAGAACTTAAAAATTTTAATCTCTGATTACTAGCTTTCACTTTGCTGAATATTGTGGTCCAAAGGCTGTTTCATGTATCCCATCTTGTCTTTCTTTTCCATCTTCTTTCAATATAATACTGGCTCACCACTAGGCTTTTTGAAAGGTAACTAACTAAAATAAAATAAATAACGAAGCCTTCCATTAGAGAACAAGATGTAGATTTTACACAAAAATTAGAACTCCAACAAGTTGTCTATAGATTTCTTTCCATCTTCTATAATGATAGCATGATTTATAGATTCTACAGACAGAGCTTATATTCTGGGTCTATATGAAAATGACATGCCCTGTGCTAAGCATGTTATTTATATACCTCTTTCGATATACTCAACAATTCTATTTACCATACACCAAATATAATAAGATACCTATGAATAAACCTAACCAAAGAGGTGAAAGACCTGACCTCTGAAAACTATAAAACACTGATGAAAGAAATTCAAGATGACATAAAGAAGTGGAAAAACATTCCATGTTTATGAATTGGAAGAACAAATATTTGTAAAATGTCTATACTGCCCAAAGTGATCTATACATTTAATGCAATCCTTTTCAAATTACCAACAGCATTTTTCACAGAACTAGAAAAAAAAAATTTAAATTTTTGTGGAACCACAAAAGACCCCAACTAACCAAAGCAATCTTGAATAAGGAAAACAAAGCTGGAGGCATCACAATTCAAGTCTTCGAGTTATATTACAAAGCTGTGTTAGTCAAAACAGTGTGGAATTGGCACAAAAATATACACATAGATCAATGGAGCAGAATAGAAAATCCAGAAATGAACCCACAATTATATAATCAATTAATTTTTGACAAAGCAGAAAATAATAACCAATGGGAAAAAATGCAGTCTCTTCAACAAATAGTGTTGGGAAAACTGGACAGCAACATGCAAAAGAAAGAAATTGGACCATTATATTACATCATACACAAAAATAGATTCAAAATGAATAAAAGACCTAAATATAAGACCTGAAACTATAAAAATCCTAGGAGAGAACACAGGTGCTAACTTCTTTGACATCAGCCATAGCAAATTTTTTCTAGATATGTCTCCTGAGGCAAGGGAAATGAAAGCAAAAATAAACTATTAGGACTACATTAAAATAAGAAGCTTCTGCACAGCAAAGAAACAGTCAACAAAACTAAAAGACAACGTACTGAATGGGAGAAAATATTTGCAAATGGCATATCTGATAAAGGATTAGTATCTAAAATATATAAAGAACTTATACAACTCAACACCCAAAAAACAAATAACTTGATCAAAAAATGGGCAGAAAAAATGAACAGGTATTTCTCCAAAGAAGACATACAGATGGCCAACAGACATGAAAAGATGTTCAACATCGCTTACCATCAGGGGAATGCAAATCAAAACTACAATGAGATACCACTTCACATCTGTCAGAATCGCTAAAATCGACAACACAAGAAACAGCAGGTGTTGATGAGGATGTGGAGAAAAAGGAACCCTCTTGCACTGTTGGTGGGAATGCAAATTGGTGCAGCCACCAATTGGTGCAGCCAAATGGTTCCTCAGAAAGTTAAAAGTAGTACTGCCATATGATCCAGCAATTGCACTACTGGGTATTTACCCAAAGATCACAAAAACACTAACTCAAAGGGATACGTGCACCCCCATGTTTATAGCAGCACTATTAATAATAGTCAAGATATGGAAGCAGCCCAAGTGTCCATCGGTTGATGAATGGATAAAGAATAATGGAATATTATTCAGCCATAAAAAAAGAATGAGATCTTGCCATTTGAAATAACATGGATGGAGCTAGAGACTATAATCGTAAGTGAAATAAGTCAAGTCAGAGAAAGGCAAATACCACATGATTTCATTCACATGTATAATTTAAGAAACAAAACAAATAAGCAAAGGAAAGAAAAGAAGAGAGAGAGACAAACCAAGAAACAGACTCTTAACTATAGAGGAACAAACTGATCATTACCAGTGGGGAGGTGGATGGGGGGGATGGGTGAAATAGGTGAGCGCATTTGTTGTGATGAGTACCAGGTGATGTACAGAACTGTTGAATCACTATATTGTACAAGTTCTTGGGCAAAGACCTTGAATAGACATTTTTTCAAAGAAAACATATAAATTGTCAAAAAGTACGTGAAAAGGTGAACAATATCACTAATCACCAGGGAAATGCAAATCAAAACCACAGTTTTTACATCACTTCACTTGTTAGAATGACTGTTGTAAAAAGACAAGAGATGAGTGCTAGTGAGGAATATGAGAAAAAGGTCCCTTGTGCACTATTGGTGGGAATGTGAATTAGTATCCCACTATGGAAAACAGTATGGAAGTTCCTCAAAAAAATTAGAACTACCCTAAGATCCAGCAGTCCCACTTCTTTTTTTTTAAATTTTTTTATTGTTATGTTAATCACCATACATTACATCATTAGTTTTTGATGTAGTGTTCCATGATGCATTGTTTGTGCATAACACCCAGTGCTGCACGCAGAATGTGCCCTCTTTAATACCCATCACCAGGCTAACCCATCCCCCTACCCCCTCTCCTCTAGAACCCTCAGTTTGTTTTTCAGAGTCTATCGTCTCTCATGGTTCGTCTCCCCCTCCGACTTACTCCCCTTCATTCTTCCCCTCCTGCTATCTTCTTCTTCTTCTTTTTTTTCTTAACATATATTGCATTATTTGTTTCAGAAGTACAGATCTGTGATTCAACAGTCTTGTACAATTCACAGTGCTCACCATAGCACATACCCTCCCCAATGTCTATCACCCAGCCACTCCATCTCTCCCACCCCCCCACCACTCCAGGAACCCTCAGTTTGTTTCCTGAGATTAAGAATTCCTCATATCAGTGAGGTCATAGGATACATGTCTTTCTCTGATTGACTTATTTCACTCAGCATAACACCTTCCAGTTCCATCCACATCATTGCAAATGGCAAGATCTCATTCCTTTTGATGGCTGCATAATATTCCATTGTGTATATATACCACATCTTCTTTATGCATTCATCTGTCGATGGACATCTTGGCTCTTTCCACAGTTTGGCTATTGTGGACATTGCTGCTATAAACATTGGGGTGCACGTACCCCTTTGGATCCCTACATCTGTATCTTTGTGGTAAACACCCAGTAGTGCAATTAGCAGTCCCACTTCTGAGTATATATCTAAAGGAAATGAAATCACTGTCTTGAAGAGATACCTGCACTCCTGCAACATAATTCACAATAGCCAAGATATGGAAACAATATAAGTGTCCATTGATGGATGAATGGATAAAGAAATTGTAGTATAAATACACAATGGAATATTATTCAGACATAAAAAGTAGGAAATCCTGTCATTTGTAAAATATGGACGGGCTTGGAGGCATTATGTTAAATGAAACATCAGAAAGAGAAAGACAAATAGTGTATGATCTCACTTATATGTGAAATCTAAAAAAGCCGAAGTCATAGAGATAGAGTGTCTACTATGTATTGGTTCTGTACTAGATGCTAGGTGTACATTGGGCAGCAAAAAAAGCAAAATCCTTTGTGGTTATTAGGGACTGGGGAGTGGGAAAAAATCAGGAGACGTTGGTCCAAGGGTACAAATTTCAGTTATAAGATGAGTAAGTTATGGTGACAATAGTTAACGATACTGTACTGTAGATCTTAAATACTCTCACCACCTTTATAGCAAAAAAAGTATAATTATGTGAGGTGATGGATGTGTTAACTTATTTTATTATGATAATCATTGTTCAATGTATACATGTATCCAATCATCACACTGTATACCTTAAACTTACACAATATTATATGTCAATTATATTTCAATAAAGCTGGAAAATATTTTTTTTTAATTTGGCAAAGGGCCCAAACAGATACTTCGAAAAGGAAGATCAATGAATGCCTAATAAGGATATAACAAAGTGTTCAACATCATCAGTCATTAGGAAACTTCAGTGAGATGCCATTCAAATCCAGTAAAATGGCTAAAATTACAATGACTGGCAGAGTGAAAGTTGACAAGGAAGTAGAGAAACAGAAACTTTCGTACAAGACTGGTGAGAACATAAAATGGTAAATATCTTTGGGAAAAGATTAAGTAGTTTAACTTAACTCTTACAGAGGTAAACATACCTTACCCTATGACCCAGCAATTCCATTCCTAGCTAATCATCACAGTGAAATGAAAATATGTATGTTCCCTTAGCTCCCAAAGTAAATCATCAAAATCTGTTTGTATTAGTGAAATCTGCTTTTGGTATGCCTGGGACTGAGACATGTTTTAAAACACTGCTTTTTGAAAATAAACTTTAACTTCAAATAAAATTGTAAATAATTTCCTGTCCATTTGGAGATTATTTCTGACTGAAAGAGTCATCAAAACAAAAGTTTAAAATGCTAAATTTTTCCCAAATGATTTTTCATGGGGTTCATTCCATTCAACCAACATTATTTAGTATCTCCTGTGCATAATCTATTATATTGGAATTAAAATGAGAAAAAAATTATCTGCCTTCACTGCATCCAAAACATAGTTGGGCAGATGAACACATCGGTTTTTTAAGGTAGACAGTGATTATTGCTACAGAAGCTAGAATGAATTTTCTGTAAGAATATAGCTGTGAAAACAGAGATTAATTTGTCTGAGAGTATAGGGAAATTCTTTATAGACAATACAGAATTTGAATTGAACTTTAATAGGCAGATATGATGACAAAAATAAAAAATTGTGTTAATTTCTTAAAACTTTGATGTATTTGTTGGTAAATGTTGAGTGAATTCACTCAATAGATATTAAATCAGCAAATAGTTACCAAGCGCTTAGTATGTCAAATTGGATAATTGGCATACTAGGTATTTAGTAAGTACTTATATTTTATACACTTCCTTCCATTTCCACTACCACAACCCCTAGTTTAAGACACCAGCCGTCTCTTACTTGGACTGAATGACTTCCTAAGTGATGTCCTCTTCTTGTCTTTTAATTTCCTCTGATGCATTCTCTTCACAGTAGAATGATTTTTAAAAACCTTCTAGGAATATGTTATAAGGTTTTAAGCAAATGATACCTGTTCTTGGAATGTTCTTTTCCCTGCTCTCATGTATTTGTGTCCTTCTGGCACTTCAAATTCACATTCACATCGTGGCACTTCCTTCTCCTGACCACTCTTCCCAATTCAAAACACATCTTCGTTTGAGCACATTTCCATTTTTAAATTTGTACTTAAAGGTTGGTATCGTTCTGTATTTTAGTTCTCCCCAACAAGACTGTCAAGCCCTTGAGGGCAAGGATTTTGCTTTTTTGGCTGCCCAATATACCCCTAGCATCTAGTACAGAACTAATACATAGTAGACACTGAATAAATACTTGTTTGATGGTTTGATGTTGTATTGTGGCAAAATCAGACATGATACTTGACTTCACGTAACTAACAGCCTTACAAGTGAGGCAAATATTAATCAAATAATCACAGAAGTAAATAGAAAATTATAAATTGATAAGTGCTTGAAATATAGCATAGGATTTTATAAGAACATGTAATAGAAGGATGAGACCTACCTAGAGGACTCAGGTGAGAAGAGCCTTTCAGTAAGAGAGAGCAACTTGTGAAAAGCCTTGTTGTGGATCAAACATGATGGGTTAGAGCAATAGTTCTCAACTGGGGACATTTGTCAAGGTCTGGAGGTATTTTGAGTTGTCATAACAGAGGTGGGATGTGCTACTGGCATCTAATGGGTAGAGGCCAGAGATGCTGCTAACCATCCTATAAAGAACAGCACAGCTCTCCACAATAATTATCCAATCAAAATGTCAACAGCGCTAAAGTTGAGAAACCCTGGGTTACAGTATTATTTCTCAAACATTTTTTTTACTCTAGTAAGAAATAGATTTCACAACATAATCCAGTAAACAAACATACAAAATTAAAAACATTTACATAAAATAATGCTTACCCTTTTTGCTTGTGATATACTCTATTTTCTATTTGATTCTGTTTTTTGATGCTGGTCTCAATTCACTAAGTTTATTTCCTGACATACTCTTAAGTCTCAATATGCAGCTAGAAAAATCCTATGTTGGAAGACTGAAAGAAGGCAATTGGATGGAACTCAGAAAGAAAGAGAAGACCCAGGAAGTGGTAATAATCGTGAGGCAGGCCAGGGTAAGACTCCTCAGGGACTTTTAGGCCATGTTAAGGATTTTGGTCTCTATCCTAAGAGTAACAGGAAGACACTAAAGGACTGTGAGCAAGGGTATGACATAACTAGATCTTTATTATAGTACAGAGCAGCACTGCCCAACAGAAATATAATGCATGCCACATATCTATTATTATTAAATTTTCCAGTATCTTCATCTCTTTAGTAAGATAAAAAGAAATGGATAAAATTAATTTTTAATACTATGTTTTAGTTAACCCAATAGATCATTTCAACCTGCAATCATTATGTATCACTTGATGTTTGTATCAATGAGTTATAAGTCCTTTAGTTAATGGGTGCTTGTATTGATCAGTATGAAGGCATTAGTCTTTCCTCATTACCTGCCCCAAACTTCCTTGGCAGGCAGTTTTTGGCTCTTTTAAAATGTTGTGTGTGTGTGTGTGTGTGTGTGTGTTTGTTTAAAAATCTACCCATGTTCCACCCGCCAAATACAGGTTATTATGTCTTTGCTTCATGATATGTTAAAGCTCAGATGTGAGCTTACATCGTGCAGATTTCCTGACCACTCTGGGTTCTGCCTCTGGAGCTGCAGTTCACCCATCAGTCACTCGGCCTCCAAAATAACAAGCATTACAATGTCTTGAATGATCTTTCCTATTGTTACATTTTACAGCATATGTTCTTCTTACCAGAAACTCTTCAAATACAAATAGGAAACAAAACATCTGAAAATTTGTTTATTACAGAATTTATATATTTCATATGTTAAATGCAGACAAATTAATATATATATATACATATAGAAATAAAGTGGGATGACACAATATAAATTTCTCTGAACCCTTCTCTTCCCCCCTAACCATAGCTGTCACCATCTTTCTATATCATTAGAACACACTTCAGCATCTGAATCTACCAAGGGGGAGAATAAATCCCTCATCCCTGGATTTCAAATTGCTTACTGCTTTTTTTGCTACTACAAACAATACTGCATAAACATTTATGTTAGTGTTTCCACATTTATTTTGTTATTTTTTAAGAATAAATTTTTGGAGTAAAATATTTCCATGTAAAAGTTTATGCAAATGTTAAGGGTCTTAACACAGCCAAACTGCTTCCAGAGAAGATAGCTGGTTTCTCCTTCTCAAGCAGCGTGCAGTGCTGGAGTGGCAAAACACACACCTGTCCAACCAAATGCTTTGTGGTTGCCAATTTGATAGATGAGGAAGTGTCATCTCAAGTTTGTATTAATTTGCATTTATTTTATTATCAGCAAGTCTCTATGAATTTTTTTATGTGTATAATGGTGATTTGTATTTCATTTGTGCATCATTTATGCATGTCCTTAGTCCATTTTTCTCTCAGAATATTTGTTTTTCTAATCCATTCATAAATGCTCTTAATATATTAAGAATATTAATCTCAATAACATATGTTTTAAATACCTGTTGGCCATTAGGGGAGAAGGGGTCTTGGGTGATATTTTCATTTAAAATTTATGTCTTCAAGCCTGTCAATCTTTTTATGTAGCTTCTGACTTGATATCACATGAGCAAGTCATTCTTCAACATAGGTTACATAAACACTCATTAATATTTTCTGTTATACTGCTTTTATGGTGTCATGTTTGGTATTTAAATATTTAATCTATATATACTTAATTTGATATAAAGTAAGGTACAATTTAATTATTTTTCCAAGTAATTAACCTATTAGAACAATACACCAAGGTATAATCAATTCCTTGTTCATTGACTAGATTTTCCAACTTTATTATATAAAAATGTTCTACTCAATGAAGTAATATAGAATTGAGTACAAAGGGAGGATATTTTGACAGCTAAAAATAGTACTAAGATCTCTAAATATGAAACATATGTCCAGTTTTTCTAAAATTTTGAGTGTTAGGCAATGTGTATGCAATTTCCAAAGCCTCGATTAAATGTGAAATTAAAGTACAAAATAAATTTCCAAAGTTACTTCTTATCTCTGTTATAATTTCTAGTTCTCTCAGTTTACTTGAAACAACTTTTATGAAGCAAAGGAAATTGATTGGGAAGAAAATTTGCCAGTGTTAAGCTTGAATGGGTAATTGAGTTTCTAACTTTAATGGTATCTTATTAAATGCCTTGAAATATTAATCAAGAAAAGTCAAACATCAAAATTCTTTTCTTGATAAAGGAGTTCTTGTTGTTCTTAGTAATGACACAAATTTGAATTAATGGAAACATTTTCAGCTTTTTATTATGGAAATGTAAAAACACAAACAGAAGTAGAGAGAATAATATGATAAACCTGATATACCCACCACGAAGCTTCAAAATCTTTAAACTCTTACTTAGGGCTCTTGCGTTTATATTAAATACAAAGCCACCATCTCCTTAAAATAATGTAAAACATTTTCCTAAATCTTCAATAAACATTATTCTTCACAAGTCCCCAATTACTTTTTTCTTTTTTTTTAAAAAATTTGTGTACTTGATTTGTGATTCAAATAAGGTGCATACCTTGCAGTTTATTGATGTATGTCTTGTCTCTTTATAGATTCACCTTCAATATTCTGGGTTTTTACATTTGTATATATTTTATTTTTGTTAAAGAAACTGGCTCTTCTGTCATATAGAATTTCCCTACAATCTGAATTTTGTTGATTGCATATCCATAGTGAGATAGAAGAATGTTAAGATTCAGATTTAGTTTTTTGTGTGTATGCCATGGCTATTTTATAGGTGGTTTTATGTTTTTTCATCAGGAGATGCATGATATTTATTGTCCCTATTTTTTAATATCAGTAAACATTGGTGATCATTACCAATCTAGCACTGGTAATATTCTAATTCTACCATTTCTTCTTCAACTGTTAGCTGGAATACATAAGAAGAAGCTTGGTTTCATCAGTTATTTGAATACTGTAAGGTGCAGATAATATTGGAAAGTATGGGTAAGTATTTGGATCTCTCCATTTACTAGTTTTTAAAATAATGAGTTCTTGGGGCACCTGGGTGGCTCAGTCATTAAGCATCTGCCTTTGGCTCAGGTCATGGTCCCAGGGTCCTGGGATTGAGCCCCGCATCGGGCTCCCTGTTCAGCAGGAAGCCTGCTTCTCCCTCTCCCATTCCCCCTGCTTGTGTTCCCTCTCTCGCTGTGTCTCTCTCTGTCAAATAGATAAATAAAATCTTTAAAAATAAATAAATAAAATGAGTTCTTCTCTAGTATTCAGAAATCAAAATTAATTCTGATTTCTGCATATTTGATATATCAAATGTTTCCATTCCAACTGATTATCCCATCTCTGTTCAGTGGGAACTAATTCTGGTTAACTATTGGTTCTTTTTGGTATTGAGAGCCTGTTTGGTAACTTCTTTTGTATCAGGCACAGCAGTTGCCACAATTCCTTTGTACATTTCTTCAATCAGGATCCAGAATTCAGTCATTCCTTTCAGAATCCTAGTTTCTTTAGTTGGAAAAATGATATTTCAAACCCAGTCTGGGTGCTGATGAGGCTCAACTGGGTTGATAATTGTTTCTTGGCTTTTTCAGAGGACCAATCTACAGAGTATCTATTTTATTAAATGATATATTCAGGACTATATGTTTACATCAGTATCGCCTTTCCTTCATGATGAAAAGCTTGGTTTTTAATGATGTCAATATAATTACTTATTTGCTCTATCTCACACAACACATAAAACAATCTCAGAATAACTATAGAACCACTGCCACCAATAATATAGTATTGAAAATAGCTTTTAAACCTTTTTTGCAATTCTTTTTCCCCTTAAGACTACATCCTACTTGTAATATACAGTCAAATTACTGAGTTTTAAAGTCATTTGGAATAGGTCAGCTGAAGACAGAGTTAGGTTCATCTGTGCCATCTTGTTTAGATTTTAAGAGATTGCTTTTAAATTAAAATTTCCTTTATAATCATGTAAAATTTTTAATTTTTCCAAAGTCAAATCTTCCAAACAAGTTATATTTAAAGAGGTCTGTCTCTTCTACCCTATTTCTTCCCTCCCACTATATGTAAACTTTTTAATTTGTTTTTACTTTTGGTTTTATGGTTATCTTTTCACTGTTTTGTTAAAAAAACACACATATCTCCTCTTTTTAAAACATTAGCATACTTTTAACACCTTGTTTCTGCCCTCATCAATATATCCTGGAGATTATTCCATAATGGTATAGAGAGATATTTCTCATTCCTTTTAAAGTACTCTATATACAGATACGCAATAGTTTGAACAACTAGTCCCCTACTGTTAGATATTGGGATTGTTTCTTGTCTTTTCTATTACCCTAGTGCTGTAATAGTCTTGTGCATCTTTTCAAATCTTTGCCCATGTTTGGGTCATAAAAGATTTCTACAAGTGTAATTGCTGGATCAAAGGGTAGATGATAGATAATAGATAATTTTGCTAGATATTGGAAAATTCTTCTCCATAGACCATCTACAATTCTCACAAGCAGTATATAAAAGTGTCTACTTATCCATAGCCTTTCTTATTTATTTATTTATTCTTTTTATTATGTTATGTTAATCACCATACATCATTAGTTTTTTTTATTATGTTATTTTAATCACCATACATTACATCATTAGTTTTTGATGTAGTGTTCCATGACTCATTGTTTGCATATAACACCCAGTGTTCCATTCATATATGTGCCCTCTTTAATACCCATCACCAGGCTAACCGATCCCCCCAACCACCTCCCCTCTAGAACCCTCAGTTTGTCTCTCAGAGTCCATAGTCTCCCATGGTTTGTCTTCCCCTCTGATTTCCCCCCCTCATTTTTCCCTTCCTACTATCTTCTTCTTTTTTTTTTAACATATAATGTATTATTTGTTTCAGAGGTACAGGTCTGTGATTCAACAGTCTTACATAATTCACAGCGCTCACCATAGCACATACCCTCTCCAATGTCTATCACCCAGCCACCCCATCCCTCCCACCCCCCACCACTCCAACAACCCTCAGTCTCTCATTCTCCAAAGCTGTACGGAAAGCTTGCAGGGAACACAAGCTCCTGAGAGCAAACCCGAGCAGATGACTTAGCCTGGACCCGGCAAGGGCAGGGCAATTCTGCTTCCGGCAAAGACATTTGGGAACCACGGCAACAGGCCCCTCCCTGAGAAGATCACCAAGAATAGCCAGCCAAGACCAAGTTTACCGATCAATGAGAACAGCAGAACGCCAGCACTAGGGGAATACTGCACATAGAATTCATGGCTTTTTTCCCCCTGATTCTTTAGTCTTTCAAAGTTAATTTTTTGAAATTTCTTTTTCTTTTTTTTTTGAACTTTTCTTTTTCCCTTTTTCAACCAACATCTTATCAATCCCAAATAAAAAAAAATCTTTTTTATTTTTCATTTTTAGAGTCATATTCTATCCCTTCATAGAAGTTAACCTTACTTTTGGTATATACATATATGAGTTGTTCTCTCTTCAAAATTTTGGGATAGTTTCTTCTAACAGACCAAAATGTACCCTAAATCTCTAGTGTATGGCTTTGTTCTAGTTTCCTGCCTGATCAAATTCTCTCCCTTTATTGTTTTTTTTTTTTTTAATTTCTCTTCTTTCTTTTTTCAACTGACTTATCTTATCAATTCATTTTATAAAATATTTTACAGTTTTCATCTTTACAGTCATATTCCATCCCTTCATCTTATTTTTGTAGATATATAAGCTTTTTTTCTTTAAAAATTGGGAGGCAGTTTCTTCTAACAAACCAAAATACACCCAAAATCTAGTGTGTGGCATTGATCTATGCACTAGCCTGATCATATTTGATCATATTTTTAAAATTTTTTTCTTTTTCTTTTTTTTTTTTCTTTTTTCTTTCTTTCCCTTTCTTTTCCCCTGGTTCTAGATCTCTTCTGATTTGTTTAGTGTATATTTTTCTGGGGTCGTTGTTCCCCTTGTTGCATTTTGTTCTCTCATTCATCTATTGTCCTCTGAACAGAATGACAAGACGTAAAAAATCACCTCAAAAAAAGAACAAGAGACGATACTGACTGCCAGGGACATAATCAATACAGACATTAGTAAGATGTTGGACCTAGAGTTCAGAATGACGATTTTAAAGATATTAGCTGGGCTTGAAAAAAGCATGGAAGATATTAAAGAAACCCTTTCTGGAGAAATAAAAGAACTAAAATCTAACCAAGGCAAAATCAAAAAGTCTATTAATGAGGTGCAATCAAAAATGGAGGCTATAACTGCTAGGACAAATGAGGCAGAAGAGAGAATTAGTAATATAGAAGACCAAATGATGGAAAATAAAGAAGCTGAGAAAAAGAGAGATAAACAACTACTGGATCATTAGGGCAGAATTTGAGAGATAAGTGATACCATAAGATGAAACAACATTAGAATAATTGGGATCCCAGAAGAAGAAAGAGGGAGAGGGGCCGAAGGTATATTGGAACAAATTATGCAGAGAACTTCCCTAATGTGGGGAAGGAAACAGGCATCAAAATCCAGGAGGCACAGAGAACCCATCTCAAAATCATTAAAAATAGGTCAACAACCCAACATCTAATAGTAAAACTTACAAGTCTCAGAGACAAAGAGAAAATCCTGAAAGCAGCTCGGGACAAGAGATCTGTAACCTACAATGGTGGAAACATTAGATTGGCAACAGACCTATCCACAGAGACCTGGCAGGCCAGAAAGGACTGGCATGATATATTCAGAGCACTAAATGAGAAAAATATGCAGCCAAGAATACTATATCCAGCTAGGCTTTCATTGAAAATAGGAGAGATAAAAAGCTTCCAGGACAAACAAAACCTAAAGGAATTTGCAAACATGAAACCAGCTCAACAAGAAATATTAAAAGGGCTCCTCTAAGCAAAGAGAGAGCCTGAAAGTAACATAGACCAGAAACGAACACAGACAATACACAGAAACCATCACCTTACAAGCAATACAATGGCACTAAATTCATATCTTTAAATAGTTACCCTGAATGTAAATGGGCTAAATGCCCCAATCAAAAGACACAGACTATCGATTGGATAAAAAAAAAACAAGACCCATCAATATGCTGTCTGCAAAAGACTCATTTTAGACCCAAAGACACCTCCAGATTGAAAGTGAGTGGGTGGAAAACAATTTACTATGCTAATGGACACCAAAAGAAAGCTGGGGTGGCAATCCTTTTATCAGACAAATTAGGTTTTAAACCAAAGACTATAAGAGATGAGGAAGGACACTATATCCTACTTAAAGGGTCTATCCAACAAGAAAATCTAACAATTGTAAATATCTATGCCTCTAACATGGGAGCAGCCAATTATATCAGCCAATTAATAACAAAAGCAAAGAAACATGTCAACACAATACAATAATAGTAGAGGACTTTAACACCCCTCTCACTGAAATGGACAGATCATCTAAGCAAAAGATCAACAAGGACATGAAGACTTTAAATGACACATTGGACCAAATGGACTTCACAGATATATTCAGAACATTCCATCCCAAAGCAACAGATCCCTGAGGTGGGCTCCCGCGCCACTCCTCCCGGGGGAGGAAGGGGAGTCTCCCTGGATCTGCTGCTTGTTGGGTCCCTGCTGGAAGAACAGTGGCCCGACTGCGCCAGGGATCACAGTTTATGGCAACCCTGAGCCGAGAGCCCGCTCCTGGGCTTCATCTCTGCAGCCGGCGTCACCGCTGTGATACCTGGGAGCTCTGCTGCACTCAGGCACCCCTGGTCTTTCTGTGACCCCGAGGGTCCTGAGACCACACTGTCCCAGCAAGGGTTCCACCTACTGCTTAGCCACTGGAGCAACATCCTTCAGCGGAGCAGACTTCTAAAAGTTCCAATTTTGTGCTCCGCTGCTCTCTCACTTGCCAGAAGCGGCCGACGGAGGCCCCCTCCCCCGCCATCTCTCTTCCCGAATATCACCTCGGATTCACTTCTCTGCACGTCATACCTTCCAGGAAGTGGTTGCTTTTCTGTTCAGATAGTTGCTGCTCCCCTTTCTTTGATCTCCTGTTGAGTTCGTAGATGTTCAGAATGGTTTGATCCCTATCTAGCTGAATTCCTGGGACCAGACGAAATTTAGGTCTCCTACCCCTCTGCCATCTTGCTCAGAGTCTCCATAGCCTTTTCAAGTATGTATGCTCTCAAACTTTGGTTTTTGCCCATCTGATAGGTGAATAAAGGTCTAACGGTACTTTTAATTTGCATTTCTTTTATTACAAATGAGGTTAAGCATTTTTCCATATAGTTAAGAACCATTTGATTTTCTACTTCTGTGAACTTTCTGTTCATTTCACTAGAATATTTTCATGGAAAATTTTGCTCTATTTTAGAAGTCTTTATATTTTAGAGATTATTAGTCCATGTCTATGATTAATCGCAAATATTTTCCCCAAGGTTTTAATTGGTCTTTTTACTGTGTTTAATTAGCTATACACACTTTTTCAGTTTTCTGTGATTAAATTTATTGCTCTTTTCTTTTATTGCTTCTAGATTTTTGACTCATAATTTAGAAATATTTCCCCAAATTCCAGGTTATGGAAAATTCACTCATGTTTTCTTCTAGTACTTATAATGTTGTGTAGTTCTTTTTTATTCCCCTTCATTTATCCATTTGTATATCTGATCCATTTGGAAATTAATGTGGTGTACAAGAAAAATATTGGGATAATAAGTAACATGAAAAAAGATGGCTGTAAAAACATTTTTTGATCCCCAATGTATAATTTTAATGAACTATTTATTTTCTCCAGTACTCTACTATACCTATTCTTTTATTAAAATTTTTTAATTTTATGTTAATCACCATTCATTACATCATTAGTTTTTGAGGTAGCGTTCCATGATTCATTGTTTGTGCATAACACCCAGTGCTCCAAGCAGAACGTGCCCTCTTTAATACCCATCATCAGGCTAACCCATCCCACCACCCCCTCCCCTCTAGAACCCTGTTTCTTTTTCAGAGTCCATCATCTCTCATGGTTCATCTCCCCCTCTGCTTTACCCCCCTTCATTCTTCCCCTCCTGCTATCTTCTTCTTTTTTTTTCTTAACATATATTGCATTATTTGTTTCAGAGGTACAGATCTGTGATTCAACAGTCTTGAAAAATGCACAGCACTTACCATAGCACATACCCTCCCCAATGTCTATCACCCAGCCACCCCATCCCTCCCACCCCCGACCACTCCAGCAACCCTCAGTTTGTTTCCTAAGATTAAGAATTCCTCATATCAGTGAGGTCATATGATACATGTCTTTCTCTGATTGACTTATTTCACTCAGCATAACACCCTCCAGTTCCATCCACGTCATTGCAAATGGCAAGATCTCATTCCTTTTGATGGCTGCATAATATTCCATCGTGTGTATATACCACATCTTCTTTAACCATTAATCTGTCGATGGACATCTTGGCAATTTCCACAGTTTGGCTATTGTGGACATTGCTACTATAAACATTGGGGTGCACGTACCCCTTCGGATCCCTACATTTGTATCTTTGTGGTAAATACCCAGTAGTGCAATTGCTGGATCCTATGGTAGCTCTATTTTCAACTGTTTGAGGAACCTCCATACTGTTTTCCAGAGTGGTTGCCCCAGCTTGCATTCCCACCAACAGTGTAGGAGGGTTCCCCTTTCTCCGCATCCCCCCAACATCTGTCGTTTCCTGACTTTTTAATTTGAGCCATTCTGACTGGTGTGAGGTGGTATCTCATTGAGGTTTTTATTTGGATTTCCCTGATGCCGAGCGATGTTGAGCACTTATTTATGTGTCTGTTGGCCATTTGGATGTCTTCTTTGGAAAAATGTCTCTTCGTGTCTTCTGCCCATTTCTTGACTGGATTATTTGTTCTTTGGGTGTTGAGTTTGATAAGTTCTTTATAGATTTTGGATACTAGCCCTTTATCTGATTTGTCATTTGCAAATATTTTCTCCCATTCCTTCGGTTGTCTTTTGGTTTTGTGGACCGTTTCTTTTGCTGTGCAAAAGCTTTTTATCATGATGAAATCCCGATAGTTCATTTTTGCCCTTGCTTCCCTTGCCTTTGGCGAAGTTTCTAGGAAGAAGTTGCTGCGGCTGAGGTCGAAGAGGTTGCTGCCTGTGTTCTCCTTTAGGATTTTGATGGACTCCTGTCTCACGTTTAGGTCTTTCAGCCATTTGGAGTCTATTTTTGTGTGTGGTGTAAGGAAATGGTCCGGCTTCATTCTTCTGCATGTGGCTGTCCAATTTTCCCAACACCATTTGTTGAAGAGACGCTTTTTTCCATTGGACATTCTTTCCTGCTTTGTCAAAGATGAGTTCACCATAGAGTTGAGGGTCCATTTCTGGGCTCTCTATTCTGTTCCATTGATCTATGTGTCTGTTTTTGTGCCAGTACCATACTGTCTTGATGATGACAGCTTTGTAATAGAGCTGGAAGTCCAGAATTGTGATGCCACCAGCTTTGCTTTTCTTTTTCAACATTCCTCTGGTTATTCGGGGTCTCTTCTAGTTCCATACAAATTTTAGGATTATTTGTTCCATTTCTTTGAAAAAAGTGGTTGGCATTTTGATAAGGATTGCATTGAATGTGTAGATTGCTCTAGGTAGCATGGACATCTTTACAATGTTTGTTCTTCTAATCCATGAGCATGGAACGTTTTTCCATTTCTTTGTGTCTTCCTCCATTTCTTTCATGAGTATTTTATAGTTTTCTGAGTACAGATCCTTTGCCTCTTTGGTTAAATTTATTCCTAGGTATCTTATGGTTTTGGGTGCAATTGTAAATGGGATCGACTCCTTAATTTGACTCTCTTCTGTCTTGTTGTTGGTGTATAGGAATGCCACTGATTTCTGTGCATTGATTTGATATCCTGCCACTTTACTGAATTCCTGTATGAGTTCTAGCAGTTTTGGGGTGGAGCCTTTTGGGTTTTCCACATAAAGTATCATATGATCTGCAAAGAGTGTGAGTTTGACTTCCTCTTTGCTGATTTGAATGCCTTTGATTTCTTTTTGTTGTCTGATTGCTGTGGCTAGGACTTCTAATACTATGTTGAATAGCAGTGGTGATAGTGGACATCCCTGCCACCTTCCTGACTTTAGGGGGAAAGCTCTCAGCTTTTCCCCATTGAGAATGATATTTGCTATAGGTTTTTCATAGATGGCTTTTATGATATTGAGGTATGTACCCTCTATCCCTATACTCTGAAGAGTTTTGATCAAGAAAGGATGCTGTACTTTGTCAAATGCTTTTTCTGCATCTCTTGAGAGGATCATATGATTCTTGTTCTTTCTTTTCTTAATGTATCACGTTGATTGATTTGCGGATGTTGAACCAACCTTGCAGCCCAGGGATAAATCCCACTTGGTCGTGGTGAATAATCCTTTGAATGTACTGTGGGATCCTATTGGCTAGTCTTTTGGTGAGAATTTTTGCATCCATGTTCATCAAGGATATTGGTCTGTAATTCTCCTTTTTGATGGGGTCTTTGTCTGGTTTTGGGATCAAGGTAATGCTGGCCTCATAAAATGAGTTTTGAAATTTTCCTTCCATTTCTATTTTTTGGAACAGTTTCAGGAGAATAGGTATTCATTCTTCTTTAAATGTTTGGTAGAATTCCCCTGGGCAGCCATCTGGCCCTGGGCTTTTGTTTGTTGGGAGATTTTTGATGACTGCTTCAATTTCCTTAGTGGTTTTGGTCTGTTCAGGTTTTCTATTTCTTCCTGGTTCAATTTTGGTAGTTGATACATCTCTCGGAATGCATCCATTTCTTCCAGGTTATCTAATTTGCTGGCATAGAGTTGCTCATAAGATGTTCTTATAATTGTTTGTATTTCTTTGGTGTTGGTTGTGATCTCTCCTCTTTCATTCATGATTTTGTGGATTTGGGTCATTTCTCTTTTCTTTTTGATAAGTCTGGCCAGGGGTTTATCAATCTTATTAATTCTTTCAAAGAACCAGCTCCTAGTTTCGTTGATCTGTTCTACTGTTCTTTTGGTTTCTATTTCATTGATTTCTGCTCTGATCTTTATTATTTCTCTTCTCCTGCTGGGTTTAGGCTTTATTTGCTATTTTTTCTCTAGTTCCTTTAGGTGTAGGGTTAGTTTGTGTATTTGAGACCTTTCTTGTTTCTTGAGAAAGGCTTGTATTGCCATATACTTTCCTCTTAGGACTGCCTTTGCTGTATCCCAAAGATTTTGAACAGTTGTGTTTTCATTTTCATTGGTTTCCATGAATTTTTTTAATTCTCTTTTAATTTCCTGGTTGACCCATTCATTCTTTAGTAGGATGCTCTTTAGCCTCCATGTATTTGAGTTCTTTCCGACTTTCCTCTTGTGGTTGAGTTCTAGTTTCAAAGCAGTGTGGTCTGAAAATATGCAGGGAATAACCCCAATCTTTTGGTATCGGTTGAGACCTGATTTGTGACCTAGGATGTGATCAATTCTGGGGAATGTTCCATGGGCACTAGAGAAGAATGTGTATTCCGTTGCTTTGGGATGGAATGTTCTGAATATGTCTGTGAAGTCCATTTGGTCCAGTGTATCGTTTAAAGCCTTTATTTCCTTGTTGATCTTTTGCTTAGATGTTCTGTCCATTTCAGTCAGGGGGTGTTAAAGTCCCCCACATTATTGTATTGTTGTCAATGTGTTTCTTCGCTTTTGTTATTAATTGCTTTATATAATTGCCTGCTCCCATATTAGGGGCATAGCTATTTATAACTGTTAGATCTTCTTCTTGGATGGACCCTTTAAGTAGGATGTAGTGTCCTTCTTCATCTCTTATTACAGTCTTTTTTTTAAAATCTAATTTGTCTGATATAAGGATTGCCACCCCAGCTTTCTTTTGGTGTCCATTATCATGGTAAATGGTTTTCTACCCCTTCACTTTCAATCTGGGGGTGTCTTTGGGCCTAAGAAGAGTCTCTTGTAGACAGCATATCGATGGGTCTTGTTTTTTAATCCAATCTGATAACCTGTGTCTTTTGATTGGGGCATTGAGCCCATTTACATTCAGGGTAACTATTGAAATTTATGAATTTAGTGCCATTGTATTGCCTGTAAGGTGACTATTACTGTATATTTTCTGTGTTCCTTTTTGGTCTGTGCTGCTTTTAGGCTCTCTCTTTGCTTAGAGGAGCCCTTTCAATATTTCCTGGAGGGCTGGTTTCGTGTTTGCAAATTCCTTTAGTTTTTGTTTGTCCTGGAAGCTTTTTATGTCTCCTTCAATTTTCAATGAGAGCCTAGCTGGATATAGTATTCTTGGCTATTGCATATTTTTCTTGTGTAGTGCTCTGAAGATATCATGCCAGTCCTTTCTGGCCTGCCAGGTTTCTGTGGATAGGTCTGTTACCAATCTCATGTTTCTACCTTTATAGGTTACATATCTCTTCTCCCGAGCTGCTTTCAAGATTTTCTCTTTGTCTCTGAGACTCGTAAGTTTCACTATTAGATGTCGGGGTGTTGACCTATTTTTATTGATTTTGAGAGGGGTTCTCTGTGCCTCCTGGATTTTGATGCCAGTTTCCTTCCCCACATTAGAGAAGTTTTCTGCTATAATTTGCTCCAGTATTCCTTCTGCCCTTCTCTCTCTTTCTTCTTCTTCTGGGATCCCAATTATTCTAATGTTGTTTTGTCTTATGGTATCGTTTATCTCTCGAATTCTGCCCGCGTGATCCAGTAGTCCTTTATCTCTCTTTTTCTCAGCTTCTTTATTTTCCATCATTTGGTCTTCTATATCACTAATTCTCTCTTCTGCTTCATTTATCCTAGCAGTTAGTGCCCCCATTTTTTATTGCACCTCATTAATAGCCTTTTTGTTTTCGACTTGGTTAGATTTAATTCTTTTATTTCTCCAGAAAGGGTTTCTCTAATAATTTCCACGGTTTTTTTCAAGCCCAGCTAGTATCTTTAAAGTCATGATTCTGAACTCTAGGTCCGACATCGCACTAATGTCTGTATTGAGTAGGTCCCTGGCTGACGGTACTACCTCTTGTTCTTTTTGCTGAGGTGATTTCTTTCGTCTTGTCATTTTGTCCAGAGGAGAATAGATGAATGAGAGAACAAAATGCTAACCGGTTAAGAACGTCCCCAGAAAATATACACTAAACAAATCAGAAAAGACCTGAAACCAGGGGAAAAGAAAGCGAAAGAAAGAAAAAAGAAAGAGGGGAAAAAAAAAGAAAAAGAATAAGATAAAAACAAACAAAAACAGAAGAAAACAAAAAAACAGAATATGATCAAATATGATCAGGCTAGTGCATAGATCATTTCCACACAGTAGATTCTGGGTGTATTTTGGTCTGTTAGAAGACGGTGCTTCCTATAATTGTAAAGAAAGAAAGACTTATATATGTCCAAAATAAGGGTTGATACAATGAAGGGATGGAAGATGACTAAAGATGAAAATTAAAAAAGATTTTATAAAAGGAATTGATAATATGTTGTTTGAAAAAAGATTGAAGAAGATTTAAAAAAAAGGGGGGGAGAGAATATGATCAGGCCGGAGACTAGAACAAAGCCATACACTAGAAATTTAGGGTATATTTTGATCTGTTACAAGAAAGTGTATCTCAAAATTTTAAGAAGAGAACAACTTATATATATCTATGCCAAAAATAAGGGTAACTATTATGAAGGGATAGAATATGACTCTAAAAATGAAAAATAAAAATGTTTTTTTTAAAAAAGGGATTGATAAGATGTTGGTTGAAAAAGAGAAAAAGAAAAATTCAAAGAAAAAGAGTTAAAAAAATTAACTTTGAAAAACTAATGAATCATGGTAAGAAAGCCTTGAATTCTAAGTGCAGTATTCCCCTAGCGCTGGAATTCTCCCTTTCTCCTTGATCGGTAAACTTGGTCTTGGTCTTGGCTGGCTGTTTGTGCTGATCTTCTGGGGGAGGGGCCTGTTGCCATGGTTCCCAAATGTCTTTGCCGGAGGCGGAATTGCCCCGCCCTTGTCGGTCTGGGCTAAGCAATCTGCTCGGGTTTGCTCTCGGAGCTTTTGTTCCCTGCAAGCTTTCCGTACAGCTTTGGAGGATGAGAGTGAAAATGGTGGCCTCCCAATCTCCGCCCGGAGAAGCCGAGAACTCGGGACCCCGTTCCTCAGTGCGCCCCCAGAGAAAAGCAGTGAATCACTCCCATCTGCCTGGTTTCCGGCCACACTCCATGCTCACCCGTCCTGTGACTGAGCGTTTCTATCTCTGCCACCCGACCCCGTGTGGAGTCTCCAAACCCAGCAGATCCCTGCAGTGCGCTTCCATGCTGCTCCTCCCGGGGGAGGAAGGGGAGTCTCCCCGGCTCTGCCGCTTGTTGGGTCCCTGCTGGAGGAGCACTGGCCCGACGGGGTCACAGATCACAGTTTATAGCCACCCTGACCTGAGAGCCCACGCCTCGTCTCCGTCTCTGTAGCCCTCTTCTCCGCTCCAATACCTGGGAGCTCTGCCGCACTCAGTCACCCCCAGCCTTTCTGTGACCCCGAGGGTCCTGAGACCACACTGTCCCACGAGGGTTCCACCTCCCGCTTAGCCGCTGGAGTGATGTCCCTCAGCGGAGCCGACTTCTAAATGTTCTGATTTTGTGCTCCGTGGCTCTATCACTTGCCAGAAGCGGTGGAGGCCCCCTCCCCCCCAACTATCCTCCCAAATATCCCCTCGGATTCACTTCTCCGCACGTCCTACCTTCCAGTAAGTGGTCGCTTCTCTGTTCAGAGAGTTGTTGCTACTCTCTTCTTTGATCTCCTGTTGAGTTCATAGGTGTTCAGAATGATTTGATTCCCCATTCAGCTGAATTCCTGAGACCAGATGAAATCCAGGTCTCCTACTCCTCCGCCATCTTGCTCCAGCTGCCAACTATACCTATTCTTGTAGGGAGAATAAAAATGTTTATAATATAATTCCATGATTCAGTATATTATCTTTAATTTTATTATATTAGCAACAACTAACCAGACAATTGATGAGCTTAAGCCCAATAAACACGCCATAGAAAAGAAAGATGCAACACTTTTGACCTATCTGAAAATTTCCAGTAACATTTTAAATATATTATCACTAATATCAGCATTTCCATTTTTCTATTTTTACTTCATTATAATAGCCTAAAGACACTTTTTTAAACATTCCAAACACCAAAATTTCACAAGCAAACATGATGACAGTGTTAGTTCAAATTTATATTATGAACTAAAGGTATGCTCTAGGACAAAGGAATTGGTGATTTGCATATACATAAAAATCCATATTTGGCTGATGTAGAGTACCTAGGGATATTAGTGTACACAGTACTGAAAAAAATGTGTCACATGAAAACTGGAAACTATCTTAAATTCTTAAAAATGCATTGATTTATTTTCAGACTTTCTATAATGTACTATTACTCTAGCTAGTCTATTGCTGGTACCACACTGTTTTAATTATTGCAACTTTATATATATTTTAAAATCTGGTCGAGGTCATCAAATGGAGATTAGTCAGGACTTCCTCTCTTTACTTGAACTTCCCCAGCCCAGTACCCTTCGGTAGAGCACAGTTAGAACAATCACATTTGGCAGTGATGTTTTTTGGTTCATTATGCTGCTGTGCATTGTAATTTCTAATACTCTCTAAGAAGTATGATCATGGGTGGTAGGCAGAATAACTCCTCCCCTGCAAGATGTCCATGTCTTAATCCCCAAAATCTGTGAATATGTTATATTAAGTGCCAAAGGGGAATTAAGGTTGTAGATGTAAAGTTGCTGATTAGCTGACTTTAAGGTAGAGAGATTATACTGGATTATCCAGGTAGTCCCATTTAATCACAGGGGTCCTTGTACGTGAAAGTGGGAGGCAGGAGAGTTAGTGTCAGTGTGATGCAGGGTGCTAATGATTCAGCTGACCATTGTTGGCTTTGAAGATGGAAGGGGACTGTGGGCCAAAGACTGTGGGCAGCCTCTAAAAGCTGGAAAAGGGATTCTCTTTTCAGGCCTCCAGAAGGAACACAGCCCCACTCACACCTTCATTGTAGTCCTGTGAGATCACATCAGATTTCTGACCTCCAGAACTGTTATGTAATAATTTGTATTGTTTTAAGCCAGTAAGTTTGTAGTAATCTGTTACATCAGTCATAGAAAACTAATACACCATGGAAGTCGTTTTTTAATAAGCACCCCACAAATAATACATTGGGACACATTTTATTAAATTATGACTTGATTCAGATTGAGATGAGTTATTCGTTATTCACAGGAATCCCCAAAATCTAGGCAAGAAACTAGGTGACCCAGGCAAAAATTACGTTATAATTTTATCCTTAAAACCTTTCTATTCAAAAACTATTGTTAGAGGCCCTACTATATGAAGAGCACATTTTAGTTATCTCATCTGTGCACACATCTGTGTGAACACACACATACTCGCAAAACTAAGTCTTCGTAGGTTCCCAGTATTATCTTATGCACACACTCACAGAATTTTATGCTGTAAACTTATCTTCAGCTGCTTCTTACTACAAAATTTACCTTCCCTGTGTTTTGGTGTAGGAAAGACGTTAGGGTTCAAAGCCAATGGCTGAGAAAGAATTCTTGAGACGTCTTTCATGCAAAAAGGTGATTTTATTAAAGCACAGGGCCAGGACCCGGGGGCAGAAGGAGCTGCACCAGGGTCCTGAGGAGTGGCCCGTTATATATTTTCAAGTTGGGAGGGGGTTAGGGATAGAGTAAGTCTCCAAGGAATTTTGGAAGCAAAATTTTGGACCTTGAGGGGCTTAGCTATTTTTGCAAAAAGGTCATTTATTACAGTCTAATAAAACCTGAGTCATGAGACCCTTCAGATGTATATCAGGGGATCGTATGGTTGGGGCATGACTGCCAACATGTATCTTGGGGGATAGTGATAAAGAAAATTTCCAAAGGAATTTTTATATACTAAAATAGACTTACAGGATTGGGGGGGTGTTGGCCTAGGATTACCCTTTGCCCTTAGCAAGGTATCAGCATTAAAGCAGTTGAGTCCCTAGAGGAATGTCACTCTGCCGGTTTCAAGGACTCGTCAGTGAGCTCTAAGTAGTAAGGAAATTTAATAATTTTTCTTCTGCCTTTGTTTCCCACATCATGTGTCATTCATCATCCACTCATTCAAACATTTATTAAATACCTACAGTGTTATGGGAATGTGTTTATCATTCAGGAGATTCAGATATATCCCTCTGTATCTTCCCCCATCCACTTTGGAATACAACAAAATCATGAGATCAACGGCATTCACTGCTGATACTAATAGAAGTGCAGTGTATTTTGTGGATATGTTTTAGTGGGGAGAAACATTTGCAGAACACTCCAAGGGCAATGGGTGACATTGAACAGTTCAGCAATGTACTAACATGGTCAAAATATTATGGCCGCCATTTTGAGAACAGATTAGAGGAAAACAAGATTGAAAATATGGAGAAAGCAGTGGGAGATACCTAGAGGGAGAGATGCCTAAGATGCTGGCCACAGGAATGAAGAGAAGTGTTTGTATTCTAGAAAAACTTAGAATTTAAAATTAACAGGAATAAATTGTGGTTTAGTGAGTGCAAGGAAAGAACTGAGGATCACAATGAGCAAACTGTGTGGAGGGTAGCAGCAGATACAGATCTGGGGAATAATGGGAGGGGGAAGCATCTTTGTGGAGAAAGTCAGATGTAGAAGATGTTACCTGTTTAATTGGAATGGAAGGGTGATCTCTAATCAACGTTGATACTGTCATGGGTGCTAATGTCCAAGAGAATGGTTATAGGTGAGGTTTAGAAACAATTCTGTGGTCTTTGTTTTCTAACTCAAAGGAATTAGAGATAACAGACATTTCAAACAAAGATAGAGACCAACCTGAAGAAAAGGTCAGAGCAGGTATGGAAGTGCTTTTGGAGAGAGAGGTGATTTTCATATCATACTCTAGACTTAGAGGCCCATCTCATCTGCTTGTTGGATAACCCCAGTGTATACTTATCCTCACATATGGGCCATAATGTACTCCTGGAAAAAGCTGTGACCTGAATTATCTTTAATGAGCCACATGATCCAGGGAAATGCAGACTGCTTTCCCAGAGCTATTCTGATTGTCTACATTCCCAGTGCATTAGTGACTGAAGTCCCCTATTTGGCTTTGGTTGTACAGACACTGCTGAAATGCATCACTGAAGCTTAACTTGGAACTTGTAAGAATGAGAGCTACCCAGGAAACACAGAAGAAAATAAATGCAAAGACAGTCTTAAAAAAAAAAGTGAAATGATGTATCCTCCTTCACCCACCTGATTCTTATTCTGAGGTAGACTCAACTCAGATTGATCACTAAGGCCTTTGCTATGAAAAAGTATGATTTTTGAGCCTGTATCTTTTGAAGATTCCTGAAAAGATCTAACACAGGGCTGCTGAGTTTCGTCAAACATAATCTGCTCTGGAGACCCTGTGGAAGCAAAAGAATTATTGATCTGAAGAAATAACATAAAGACTGTGAGAAATCCAAGGGAGACTACAGGCTGTTGTGAATTGGTCTGGGAGGAATCGGGAATCCCATTAGGACCAAGGCAGCCTGACAGCAGCAATGAAGTATAGATTGGGGCAGATTTTTTAAGCTCTGCTCTTGTCTCACCCCTCATTGCCTTGGGATAATCATTGCTTGCTCTTTTACATCAGAAATCACACATAACTACAAAGGCCCTTGGGTGTGGATATTCTTAGAGCAGCCTTTTTAGGGTGAGGAGCTGGTATAGGTATAAACTGTTCAGTCACCTTTGCCTAGTCATTAATCCAACCTCCTCTCCACCAAACCCCCAGGACTGGAAATTTATAACCCGAAAGGATTGTCACCTCCTAGTGCTGCTTCTGTCTAAGAGTTTAGAATAGAATGCCCAAACAGAGCTATTGCCTAATGGAATGGAGCAAACTAGATTAGTCTAAGGGATTCTGTGGTGCCTAGAGCTCTATAGTTTATTCCTGTAACCCTCCTTCTTCACCTTTGCCTGATCTTCAGTCCTTCCCTTATATATCATAGAGTTTTCAATCTGTGGGTGTGGACTCATTAATGGATTATTAAATCAATATGGTAACTAGTTACTAGTATTTTTCAATTAAATCAAATAGACCATGAAATACCAGAGTGCATTGCTCATCTTAAAATAAATATTATTTTGTAATATATATAAAATAAATTTAAGATATCATTTTGTAAATCTATATCAAATGGGTCATGAGAGGTAAAATGTATTTCTTACTGAAGAATAAGATCAAAAACATTTAAAAGCTGCTGCAGGGCTGTTATTCCCAGGGAAACATGACTTCACACACAGCTGAGATGCAAATTATAACAGAAAGATAATAAACTGAACAAAAATAACTGTATGATGAAAAACTTTTGGAGTAGATAATCCAAATAAGCATAAAGAATATACTCAGAGAATGAAGATATTAGGAGTGTTACATAGTTCCAAGAAGAAAGAAAAAAGAACAAGGTGAAATATGAGGTGTGAAAGTATGATAGGTGAATAAAGAACACCAGTTTGTAATTTGTTAAACAAATTCATGTGCCGAAATAGCAGATTGAGGACCTTTCCCAAAAGAGAGCAGGAAAAGAAAACGAGTGGGACATACAAAGAAAATAAGACTTGTAAAGATTACAAATATAAGTGAAAACAAATGGGTAATAGAAGAAATGGATGGATCTTTTAAAAAATACAAATGAAAAAAAATTTGATAAGGAAAATAAATTTTCCCAGTTTAAAGAAAGATTGAAAAGAAGACTTTATGGGGCACACAATAATAGATAAAACCCTACACGGGCACACAGTATAGTAAAATAACATCCAAAAAAAAAAAATCCTAAAAGCTTCCAGAATGAAAGAACAGATATATTACAAAGAAACAAGAATTACACTGAAAAGAAAGAAGCAAGAAGATAATAAAGTATTATTTCTAAGATGTAGAAGGAAAAAGTCTGACCATAACATTTTTTATTTACCAATATGTCATTTAAATCCGATGGAAAAAATATCCTCACAAGATTTGCCAAAGTCCAACCTCTGGTGCCCTCTTTAAGGAAAGTACTCAAGCAAAATAGAGCTAATCCCTGGAGGATAATTTAAGATATTCAGAAATTAATGTACTCAAATTACTTTTTAAAACATATTGTCATCTGAAAAATAAAGACAACATAAATAAGAATACATCTGAAACAAACTAGAACTAAAATTCTAGAAAAATCAAGAGAAGAAACAATGCATGAGAGAATATTTATCTTTTGGAAGAAGACACAGACATTCAAGAAATAAATATAAAATGAATTTTTTTTAGAAAACTACAACTTACCAAAAATAACCCCAGGGGAGATAGAGAATCTAAACAGATCATTTTCTTGTACCTCTGAAACAAATAATACATTATATGTTAAAAAAAAAAAAAGAAGAAGATAGCAGAAGAGGAAAAATAAAGGGGGGGAAATCGGATGGGGAGACGAACCATGAGAGACTATGGACTCTGAAAAACAAAGTTTTTCCCCTAGAACAGAGAGTTCTAGAGGGGAGGAGGTGGGGTGATGGGTTAGCCTGGTGATGGTATTAAAGAGGGCACGTTCTGCATGGAGCACTGGGTGTTATACGCAAACAGTGAATCATGGAACACTACATCAAAAACTAATGAGGTAATGTATGGTGATTTACATAACACAATAATAAAAAAAAGAAAAAGAAATAGAAATAGTAGTTAAAGAGAACGCCCCGCCACACACACACACACACACACACAGACACACACACACACGAAAGGACTAGGTCCAGAAGATTTCACAGGAGAATCCTACCATTCTACTTTTATGAAGCAATTAAAACATAATCCCAAAACCTGACAAAGATTTCTTCATAAAAAATACAGATTGATCTCACTTAAAAATAGTACTGCAGAATTTTTATATGACTTGTATATTAGCAAACAGAATTGAACAATGCATTAAAGCATGATTATTATGACTAAATAGGGTTAACTAAGGGCATACATGTGTCTTTCAACATTAGAAAACCCTTAATATAATTCATCATTATAGTCAAGTAAAGGAAAAATATTATCATCTCCATCGACACAGGAAAGGCACATGACAAAATTCAATATTCAATTTTATTCATTTTAAAAACACTCACTAAAATAGGAATGAATGGAGATGTTCTTAACATTTTACCTACCTACCTACCTACCTACCTACCTACCTACCTATATATCTATCTATTCAAGTGCTGGTATTTTTCTTAATAAGGAAGCACTAGAGGCTGTCCTACAAAGATCAGGAAAAGAAAAGTCTAGCCACTAGTCCCCCTGCTATTAAATATTGTATTGGAGTTACTGACCAATCTAATTAGATAAAAATATATACTACAGACAAATATTTGTGTACTCCTAGAATTCTTATTTTGAAACTCTAATCCCCAATGTGATAATATTTGAAGACGGGACATGTGGGAGGTAATTAAATCATGAGGGTGAAGCTGTCATGATGGGATTACTGCCCTTTTAAGAAGAGACAGGTGAGGGCTTGCTTCTCCCCTCTCTCTCCAGAATGTGGGGATATAATTAGGAAGAGGGCTGTCATCAGGAACCAAATTATCTGACACCTTGATCAGCCTTGATCAACCTCCAGAACTGTGAGAAATAGATTTCTGTTGTTTAAGTGATCCAGACTATGGTATCTTGTTTCAACAGCCTAACCAGACTAAGACAGTATGTATAGTATGCTACCATTTATTTAAGAGAGTGGGTGGATGGGATGCCTGGGTGGCTCAGTTGGTTAAGCTCCTGCCTTCAGATCAGGTTATGATCCCGGGGTCCTGGGATCCAGTCACACATTGGGCTTCTTGATCGGTGGGGAGCCTCCTTCTCCCTCTGCCTGCTCTGCCTGTAGTTCTCCCCACTTGTGCTCTCTCTTTCTCTCTCTGATAAATAATTAAAAAATCTTAAAAAGAAAGTGGGTGGATACATAATTTTTAAAGGACGTTTACTTGCTTTTTTACTTGCCATTAACTGCAAGGAAATGGAAGGAACAGGACAAAGAGATAGAGATAAAAGCTAGACCCACATGAAAATAGCTAACTGATTTGATAAAGGAGCAAATACAATTCAATGGAGGAAGGGTACTTTTTTTCAAAAAATGGTGCCAGAATAACTGGGCATCCATATGCAAAAAGATTAATCAGAACACAATCCTTCCACATAATTGAATTAAATATAATTTTACTATACAATCCAACAATTGCACTCCTACATACTTACCCAAATGAGTTATGTCCATACAAAAATTGGCACACAAATATTTATAGTGGCTTTATTCATAATTGCCAAAAACTGACAGTGACCAAAGTGTCCTTCAATAGGTGAATAAACTGTGGTAATACATACAATGGAATATTATTCAGTGATAAAAAGAAATTAGTTATCAAGTCACGAAAAGAAATAGAAGAACCTAAAATGTGTATTATGAACTCAAAGCAGTCAGTCTGAAAAGTTGCATACTGTATAATTCTAATGACATGACATTTTGGAAAAAGCAAAACTATAGACAGTAAAAGATCAATGGTTGCCAAGTTTAGGAGGAAAGAGAAAGGATGAAAGGCAGAGAAAAGGGGATTTTTAGGGTGTAAAACCATTCTGTAAGAAACTTTAATGGCAAATACATATTATTATGCATTTGTCAAAACCCATAGAACTGTACAACACAAAGAGTGAATCATAATGTAAGTAATGGTTATTAATTAGTTATTAATAATGTATCAATATTTGTTCATTAATTGTAATGTACCACACTCATGTATCATACTAATGCAAGAGCTTAACAATAGGGGACTTTGAAAAAGGGCATATGGGTTAGGTATATGGAGCTCTGTGCTATCTGCTAAATTATCCTAAAAATCTAAGAATGTTCCAAAAAAATGGTAATTTTTACCAGTTCTACTGAGATGTAATTAGTATATAATATAGTGAAAGTTTAAGGTATATGATATATAATGATTTGGTATATGTGTATGTGTATATATATATATATATATATATATATATATATATATATGAATTGAATACCACAAAAGTTTAGTTAACTATAGTTATTGTGCTGTACATTAAATCCCCAGAACTTGTTTATCTTAGAGCTGGAAATTTGTACCTTTTGACCACCTCATGAATCCCCCCAAAATCCTCTACCTCCTGCCTCTGGCAACCACCAATCTATTCTCTGTTTCTATGAATTTATTTTTTAGATTTTTTTAGATCCCACATATAAGTGAGATCATATAGTATTGGTCTTTCTGTCTGACTTATATCATTTAACATAATGCCTCATGTCACAAATGACAGGATTCCTTTTTTATGGCTTAATAATATTCTTCATGCATTCATCCATTGATGGACACTTAGGTTGTTTCCATGTCTTGGCTATTGTAAATAATACTGCAATGAACACAGGGGTACATATATCTCTACAGGATAGTGATTTCTTTTCCTTTAGATAAATATCTAGAAGTGGAATTACTGCAACATATGGCAGTTCATCTGTTAATTATATTTAAAAATAAAGTGAAATGAATGTATATGTGTATCCACTATCTCTATGTGTGGTACATATAGAGACACGGCTCCAAGTGACTTTAAAACATAATTTTACTACATAGGCCTAGTGAATAAATCATCAGGATAAAAAAACTGCAAAAAAAAAATCTTAAGCTATTTTAACAATCATTTTTTAAATTTTTTTAAGATTTTATTTATTTATTTATTTATTTGAGAGAGAGAGAGAGAATAAGAGACAGAGAGTATGAGAGGGAAGAGGGTCAGAGGGAGAAGCAGACTCCCTGTTGAGAAGGGAGCCCAATACGGGACTTGGTCCCAGTTCTCCAGGATCATGACCTGAGCCGAAGGCAGTCGCTTAACCAACTGAGCCACCAAGGCACCCCTATTTTAACAATCATATTGTTGGTGGTAGTATAGGTATTGTTCTGATACTGTTGTGTATGTAATGTAGGATCCAACAAGTAGTTATTATTTGATAGACTAATTCTTTTTTCTTAAAAATTTATTTATTTATTTTAGAGAGAGAGAAAATGTGGGGGGAGGGGGAGAAGGCGAGAGAGAATCTCAAGCAGACTCCCCACTGAGCACAGAGTCCAACATGAGGCTTGATCCCCAAACTCTGAGATCACGACCTGAGCTGAAATCAGGAGTTGGCCACTTAACTGCTGAGCCACCCAGTGTCCCCTTGATAGACCAGTTCCATCAGGGGTAGTGTTATGGTAACTAGGATTCTCATTATGAGAGAGAGAACATACAGATGTAATATTTTTAAAAGCTTAATAAAGAGCAAACACAAAATTCTGTGATTCGGAATTAGAATAATAAGAATTAATTACATATTCCTAGCTTTATCTATGGAAAAATTTAAAAGTAATGATCAACTCATTGTAAGCAATATGCACCCCTAACATTCAGATTATGGCATTTTACTCTAAAAAAGAAGCAGGGCTCCTCAGGGAAATGACTGATTCAAGTTTAGGGCCAGAAATGTACATGATAAGTGTGAATATCACAATGACAAGAAGGAAGCTATCAAAATCTACTGTAACTGCATCAAAATGATTTAGGAGCCAAACTGAAGGGTCAAGGATGGAAAAATTAGAGCATCAATAATGAAAATAATTTCAATGACTAGAAACATATCAAATATATTTAAATCCATGAGTTCATGATGACTTTAAAAAAAAAAAAACACAAGAAGGGGCGCCTGGGTGGCTCAGTTGGTTAAGCGACTGGCTTCGGCTCGGGTCATGATCCTGGAGTCCCGGGATCGAGTCCCGCATCGGGCTCCCTGCTCGGCGGGGAGTCTGCCTCTCCCTCTGATCCTCTTCCCTCTCGTGCTCTCTATCTCTCATTCTCTCTCTCTCTCAAATAAATAATAAAATAAAATCTTAAAAAAAAATAAAAATAAAAAAAAACACAAGAAGGAAAAGAAAAGAAAAAGCAAATGATTCTTACTTGAGAAAGCCAGATACTATGGTTAATTTTATGCATTAACTTGAATGGGCCATGGAGTAACCTGATATTTGCTCAAACATTATTTCGGGTGTCTCTCTGAGGGCATTTTTGTATGAGATTAACCTTTGAATTGTTAAACTGAGTAAAGCTGATTGTCCTTTCTAAAGTGGTGGCACTTATCCAATCGGTAGAAGGCCTGATTAGAACAAAAAGTCTGATTCTCCCTGAAGAATGAACTTCACCTGCCTGACTGCTGACCTGGGACATCAGTTTTCTCTTGCCCTGGGACTGGAACTTACACCATCAGCTCTCCTGGTTCTCAGGGCTTCAGACTCAGACTGGAACTATACCACTGGCTTCCTGGGTCTCCAGCTTACTGATTGCAGATCTTGGGACTTAGCCTCTATATATGTGAACCAATTCCTTAAAATAAATCTCTTATACACCACATTCTACTGGCCCTGTTTCTTTGGAGATCCCTGATACCAGGGAACCATCTCATTATTTTGAAAATTTGTAAATAAAAAGTATCAAACTGTTATCCTGCCTTTGTATATGAATGGTATCAGGTATCACTGTCTTACCAGATGAGGGTTGTTTAATTTTATGGAAGAATCCCAGCTAAAAATTAAGAAAGTAATGACAATTAAATATCATCATTTTGCAACCCCTAATGACTTAATGGCTCTAAGAATTGATGACCAGAGACAGAGAGAGACAACTATGTGATATGTGCCCCTTGATTCAAGAACAAAATACCACCTTTGAAGAACTCTTATCAAGATGCTAGATCCAAATATTAACTTGTAGGGAATACATTGACCAGAGAAACATGTTAAATGGCATCACAGGGATGCAATCTGTAAAATGCCAACTATGAGAAAATCTATAGGACAACCAATATATCTTTATCAACAGTAGGAAAGAAAATATTGCAAGAAAAAAAAACTATGAAGAGAGAAACTAAGAGATTAAAAACATTTTTAAAGAAAAAATTGCAATGAGCGGACTTATTTGGATTCTCGTTCAAAAAAGAAAATTATAAAAATAAATGATGATGAGAGAGGTGCATATATCACTTCAGATTGGTGTTTTTGTTTTCTTTGAATAAATACCCAGGAATGGAACTGTTGGACCATATGGTAGTTTTATTTTTATTTTTTTGAGGAACCTCCATACTGTTTTCCACAGTGGCTGCACCAATTTACATTCCCACCAACAGTGCATGATGGCCCCCTTTTCTCTACATCCTCACCAATACTTGTTATTTTTTGGCCTTTTTATAGTAGCCATTCTGACAGGTATGAAGTGATATCTTACTGTTGCACACCTGAAACCAATAGGCTATTGTATGTCAGTTATACTGAAATAAAAAAATAAAATAAAATAATTACCTGTAAATAAACTCTTTATATTTGCTGATTTAATAGTTACGTTTATTTTTTGAGATTCCTTATCTTTTAGAGATGCTTTCTAAGATATTTATTGATGAAATGATTTAGTATTTGGGATTTTGCTTCAAAACAATGCAAGAAAAGGATAAGTCAGTGGGAGAGGGAAACAGGAGATGATAATTCTAAGGTTTGTGTGAGTCCAGGTCACTAAATAATTCTTTCTGTGTGCTTTTAGTATGTTTTAAAATTTCCATGATTACACATTTTTATTTATATTACTAATGCATAGTTAAGGATAAGTGTTATCTGAGCTATTTTTAAAAACAAATCAGTAACATTTGTCCAGTGATTTTTTAAAAAAATGTACTCATAAAAGAGAAAGAGAATAGTGGGGAAAAAAAATGGGGATAGAGGCCAAACTTTGATTTGTGGATTTAATGTTGGAACCTAAAAATATTTTATATGATTATAAAATAAAATTCAATCAAAAAGAAATCATTAAAAATCTAAAAATGAAACAAATGAAGCTAACTCAGTCTCCAGTTGGTGGCATAATTATGCAGAGAAGATCTATTCCAAATGACTTTAAGATGCAGTAATTTTATTATACACTCTCAGTGGGAAATAATCTAAGAATAAGCCATTTTTGGTAATCATGTTTTTGGTGGTAGCAATGGTACTATTGTAAAACTGGTGTTTTTGTAATCTGTGATAAAGTAAATGAGTATTATTATTATTATTATTATTTTGGGGTCACTGAGAATTGAGCTTTGGGGCATGGGAGAAAATAGATATGATGTAAATTTAATGAGGATAAGTAAATACTTATTTACTTATATATAAGTAAATACATATAAGTAATATATATACTTCCAATATATATATTGGAGTAATAGTACAAACACATAATGTATTTTATCTTCTTTTTTTTTTTAAACGGGTGCTTTGTATTTTATCTTCTTAAGATATATATCATTTCTTGCTCTAGCCATGAAAAGTCCTAGAAACAATGACCAGTATCAACAATATATTAGATTCTTATTGCCGCTATAACAAATTACCACTTAGTGGCTTAAAATAGCACAGATATTCTGTTACAGTTCTGGAGGTCAGACACTCAAAATCCGTTTGACTGAGCTAAATTCAAATTGTCAGCAGAGCTGGTTCCTCCTGGAAACTCTAGGAAAGGAGCCATTTCCTTGCTTTTCCCCACTTTTATAGGCTGCCTGCATAGAATGTAGCTTTTTATAATTGTATTATGGTTATGTTTTTTGAGTCCTTACCTTTTAGAGATACAGTCTAAGATATTCATGGGTAAAATGACATGAAATCTTGGGTTTGCTTCAAAATAATTTTGGTAGTTGTGGGGTGGTGGGCATGAGGAAGTTAGAGATGAAACAATATTGGCAATATGTTTCTAATAGTTGAAGTAGGATGCTGGTCTATTGGTTTTATTATATTATTTTCTCTGTTTTTAACTTGATATAAATTTTACATACTAAAAAGTGTTTTACAAAAATCTTTAGGGATAAATAAATGTAAGTAGGATTCTTAGATTAAGGTAACCACATAGAAACAAATAAACAGATTCATAAACAAAAGAATGCATAGCTTAAATTTTAAACCAGATAAAAGAAAACCTAATCTGTCCAATGGAAAATAGGGAAGAAGAAAAATAAAAGTAAAACATATCAAAACTATTAAATAATAAAATAGGAAGAAATGCTAATATAACACTAATAAATGGACCAAACTTATGCAAGGAGAACTAGACAAGCTGAATTGACCTAGATCTATTTTTAAAATTGATTTAATAATTAATAACCATCTGAAACAGAAAGCACCAGGCCCAGAAGGGTTCACTGGTAAATTCTACCAAACATTTAAGAAAAAAATTATTAGCTCACTGCAAAAGCAGAGGGAATACTTTCTAATTCATTCTATGAGTCTAGCATTACCCTAATAGCAAAATTAGACAAGAAAAATTAGAAATTACAAGAAAAGAAAACTATACACTATATCTCTCATGAATGTGGATGTGAAAATCCCCAAGAAAATAGCAAATTGAATTCAACAATGTATAAAAAGAATTACACACCATGTCCAAGTGGGATTTGTCCTGGGTGTGCGGCCTTATTCAATATTCAAAAATCAATTAAAGTAATCCATCACATCAACAGGCTAAAGAAGAAAAATCATATGTCCATATCAATAGATGCAAAAAAAGAGTTGACAAAATTCAATATCTGTTCATAAAAATTAAAAAAAGAGGTTTCAATAAACTAGGACTAAGCAATTTCCTCAACTTGACAAAGAGCATCTACAAAAAAACCTACAGCTAACATCATTATCTCATCATTAATGGTGAGAAACTTGAAGTTTCCCCACTAAGATCAGGTTAAGGCAAGGAGTACCCTTTCACCACTTCTTTTCAACATTGTATTGGAAATTCTAGTTAATGCAATAAGAAAAGAAAACAAAGGGTGTACAGATTGGGAAGGAAGAAATAAAATCATCTTTGTTTGCACATGACATTTTCTACATGTCTACGTAGAAAGTCTGAAAGAATTGACAAAAAACAAAAACAAAAAATGGAACTAAAAAGTAATTATAACAAGATTTCAGGATACAAATTTAATACAAAAGTTTGCAAAAGTCAATTACTTTTTTATATATCAGCAATGAACAAGTGGAATTTACAAAATTTAAGATGCAATATCATTTATGTTAGCACCCCCAAACATGAAATATTTAGGAATAAATCTAACAAAATATGCACAAGCTCTGTATGAGAAAAAACAAAAAGCTCTGACAAACAAAATCCAAGAATAACAAAATAAATGGAGAAATATTCTGTGTCACGGACAGGAAGATTCAATATTGTCAAGATGTCAGTTCTTCACAACTTGATGAAGACATTCAAAGCAACCACAATAAAAGCCCCAGCAAGCTATTTTATGGGTATTGAAAAATGCATTCTAAAAGCCTATATGGAAGAGCAAAAAACCCAGAACAACCAACACAGTGTTGAAGAAGAACAAATTGGATGACTGACACTATCTGACTTCAAGACCCACTATAAAGCTACATTAATCAAGACAATGTGGTATTGTTGAAAGAAGAGACAAATATAGATCAATAGGAGAGAATAGAGGGCCCAGAAATAGACCCACATAAATATAGTCAACTGATCTTTGGCAAAGAAACAAAGGCAACACAAGGGAGCGAAGATCATCTTTTCAACAAATGGTGTTCAAGCAACTGGACATCTACAAGAAAAAATATATATATATATAATCTAGACACAGACCTTACACTTTTCACAAAAATTAACTCAAAATGGATCACAGTCCTAAACATAAAATGCAAAACCATAAAACTCCTAGAAGATAAAAGGAGAAAATCAAGGTGACCTTATGTATAGTAATGACTTTTTAGATACAACACCATAGGCACATCCATGAAAGAAAGCATCGATAAGCTGGACTTCACTAAAACTAAAAACTTTTGCCTTGTGAAAAACACTGTTAAGAAAATGAACAGGAAAGCCACACACTGCCATAAAATATTTGCAAAAGGCACATTTGATAATGTACTATTATCCAAAATATGCAAAGAACTCTTAAAACTCAATAGTAAGAAAAACAACGCAATTTAAAACATGGGGCATAGACCTTAACAGATACTTCACCAGAGAAGATGTACAGATGGCAAATAGGCATATAAAAAGATGTTCTACATCATAGGTCATTAGGGAAATGAAAATTAAAACAAGAGATAGCACTACACATTTATTAGAATGGCCAAAACCCAGCATATTGAAATCACCAAATGCTAAGGAGGATATGGAGTAATAGCACCTCTCATTTTTTGCTGATGGGAATGCAAAATGGTACAGCTACTTTGGAAGACAATTTGGCTGTTTCTTACAAAACTAAACATACTCTTACAATGTGATCCAGCAGTCATGCTCCTTGTTATTTACCCAAAAAAGGGAAAGCTTGTGTCCACACAAAAGCTTGCATATGAATGTTTGTAGCAGCTTGTTCATAATTATCAAAATTTGGAAGCAACCAAGATGTCCTTCAGTAGGTGAATGGATAAATAAACTGTGGCACATCTAGACAATGGAAAATTATTCAGCTCCAAAAAAATGAGTTATCAAGTCATGAAAAGACATGGAAGAATATTGAATGTATATTGAAAGAAAGAAGTAAATGTGAAAAGGCTATATCTTACATGATTCCAACTCTGATATTCTGGAAAAGGCAAAACTATGGAGGTAGTAAAAAGTTCAGTGGTTGCCAGTGGGGGTGGGAGAGGGATGAATAGAATAAATAGGTGGAACACAGAGGATTCTTAGGGGAGTTAAAATACTCTGTTTGATGCCATAATGATGGATACATGTCATTATACATTTGTTTAAACCCATGGAATGTCCAACACTAGCAGTGAATCATACTGTAAACTATAGACTTTGGGTGAATATGATATGTCGGTGTAGGTTCATCAATTATAACAAATGTACCATTCTGGTGGGGGATGATGATAAAGCATGTGTGGGTTCAGGTGATGTATGGGTAATCTCTGTACTTGACCCTCAATTTTACTGTGAACCTGATACTTCTCTAAAGAAACAAAGTCTTAATAATTTTTTAAAAAAAGCAAAGGAGAAGACTTACACCACCAGATACTGACATATTACAAATGTCTTCTAACAAAAAATTTCTACTCTCACAAAAGCAGAAAAATTATAACAGATTAAAGAACTCAGAAACAGACAGTTTTTATATGGTGAAAGTTGTTCTATAATGGGGGAAGAGACAGACTGGTAAATGTTGTGGGGGAAAACTGGCTCATTAGGTGAAAAAAAAATGGTTTTCCATTTAACACTGAAACAAAAGGTCAATATGGTTGGATTAACATAAATGTGAAAGGTAAAACTACAAAGTTAAAACAATTATAAACCCCAAGAGGAGAAAACTCCACGAAGGCACTAGAGAGTGAATAAGTAGGAAAAAGACAGAGGGGAGTTAACACTTGCTAGAAGAAAATAGTATGAAGTGAGTTTCCCCACCTTTGTTGTTGTTGTTGTAACCTGAGGGCAAACCACAGCCAAGATTGTATGAGCTGGCTAAAACTTGAATGAAAAACATGCAGACTAGCTCTCTTGAAGAACCAGAGAACAGGGTTCAGAGCAACTATCATAATGGAAAGTGAGGGGGAAATTCCAGAAAGTAGAAATCCAGAGAGAGAAAGCCTCAAATTCTTTTTATGAACTTTGTCCAAGCCTCTGGCTGGTATCTGAACATATTCACAGAATAGATTTAGTAGCCTAACTAATTAATTATAAGAGAACTGAACTGAAATTTGGACTGTCATTCACTAGAGGGGAGATAGAGAATCTCAGTTTGAGTTAAGCTCATTTAATTGCCTACTAGAAGAAAAAAAAATCAACATGTTTTTTGAAGGAATATAACAGAACCTAGAGTCTCCACAACATATCATTTCCAATATCCAGGATACAGTTCAAAATTACTCTTAAAAGAAACAGAAGAATGCTATCCATTCCTAAAAGAAAAGATAATCAATGGAGACCAAACAACCAAACCTAAGATGATTCACATGTTGGAATTATTAGAGAAGGATTTAAAAATATCTATTATAATTATGTTCAATGATATAAAGAAAAATATGTTTACATTGAATGAAAAGATAGAAATTTTCAGCACAGATATAGACCTATAGAAAAAAATTACCAGAAATTCTAGAACTGGAAAATATATAATCAAATAAAAACTTCACTGGCTGGCCTAACATCAGAATGGAAATGACAGAGAAAGATGAGATTGGTAAATATAAATTATTCAATCTGAAGATGAGAGAAAAAAATTAGGGGAAAAAAACAGGTTTTAAGGACCAGTAAGACAATATCAAATATTCTATTATATGTGATTTGGAATTCTAGAAAGAGAAGAGAGAGAGAATGGAAGAGAAGAAGCATTTAAAGAAAAAGTTGATATATAATGTTGAAAAACATCTTTGTGTCTTGAATTAAATCCCCAAAATACAAATGATATGTGAAAATTGTACATAAACATTGTATTGAGGGCGCAAAAAGAAGCACTGAAGGTGAATATATTCAGGGAAATGGATGCACCTAGAGATTACTGGGTCACTCCTTACAAATGTATTGAATAAGCAGGACAAGTAAATGGAAAATATGGATAATTTAATAAATGATGTGGGGGAAACTGGCTCACTATGATTCTCAATCTATTTGCTGTTCTTATTTATACATAAATTCTAAGCAAAATCAACCACTGACTCATTACAGAGTTGCTTACCTGAATTCCTTCATACGTACACTATTCTTCTCCACTATGACCTTGGACAAGTGAGAATATTTTTCAAAACATTCATCCAACTCACATGATGAGCTAAAGAACAAATCTGAGGATCCACTAGAGACTGGGGCAAATTTATGACAAAAGGCAATCCTGCTCCTCCTGGTTTCTGAGGCATCCTCAGGGATAAATGGCTAATCCAAGAAGGAATTCAGTTACCAGTTATCATCAAATTGAGCTCCAAAATATAGCCAAGTAGACCTCTAAACCAGAGGTTTCCTGAAAGTCAAGATCTACCTCTGGCTCTGTAGGTCTCTGAAGATCCTGGACATTGGGAAGATTGGGCCACTTTTTCTTCCTTTCTGAAGTACTCTATTGGTCTCCCAGGCCATCGCTTGGGCAAAATAAGCTCTTAAAGAGTCTCCAATTTTAATGAGGCCTCTCATCAAATGGAACAAACACTGAACCGGATTGGCAAGGTTAAAAGCTAAGGCCTAAACATAAAGGCAAGGACTAGTGTTATTTCCACAACCTACTTTCTCTCTTTCCATAATAATTTCCTCCTTATGGCCTACTTATTTCCTTCTACCAGACAACCAGTGTTCTAAGGCTGTTTCCTCAATGCTCAGCTCTTATTTTTGTGTTAGCCTTTTCATGTTCTCTCTGACACAGTCCAAAATAGTTTACTTTTCTCCTCAATCTCTCGCCAAATTAGAGTTCACCTCTCCTCTGCCCCAGCCACTTGGGTTCTTTTCGTTACTAGCTAACAAAAGAGAATGAAGGTGGGAATTACTGATAAGTAATGGCAGAATATGAAAGCCTTTCCAGATGTTTACATTGTAGCTAAGGCCTTCAGAGTCTTAACTCAAATGAGTGAATAACTAGAACATTCCCCAACTCCAGAAGAGTCCATAGATGAACAATTTCAGAGGGAGACTTGGACAGACTTGGACAGAAGAGAGCTTCAGTGGCCAGGCTCCAATGCCCTTACCCCCATTCAAAAGCATCTGATCTCCTCTTTCCTGCTTTCTTGTTGGAGTTCTGAATAAGATTTAACAGAGGAAAGAGCATACCACTATTTTAAATTAAAAAAAGAGCAAACACAAAGAAAAATCAGTGAAATAGAACACTGTGGGTTAGAGCTTCTTAACCATCCCTGGAGAATCAGCAGTGCTAGGTACAGTCATCATGTTGTACATTATATCCCTAGTATTTATATATCTTATAACTGGAAGTTTATACCTTTTGACCACCTTCTTCCCATTACCCCTCCCTCTCCACCACATCCCCCCATTCCTGGTAACCACAAATCTGATCTCTTTGTCTATGAATTTGCTGTTTTGTTTGTTTTAATTCCACATATACGTGAGATTATACAATATTTGTCTTTCTCTGTCAGATTTATTTCACTTAGCCTAATGCCCTCAAGATCAATCCATGTTGCAAATGATAGGGCTTTCTTGTTTGTTTGTTTGTTTGTTTGTTTTAATGGCTGAATAATATTCCACTGCTGTGTGTATTTGTGTGTGCATGTGTGAGAGATATATATACCTCACAACTTCTTTATCCACTCATCCATTGATGGACACTTGGCTATTGTTACTAATGCTACTATGGACCTGAGGGGGTACAAATATCTTTTCAAGTTAGTGTTTTCATTTCCTTTGGATATATTACTAAAAGTGGAATTGTGGGATCATATGGTAGTTTTATGTTTAATTTTTGGAGGAACTTCCATGCTGTTTAGTGGCTGCACCAATTTACAATTCCACCAACAGTGTACAAGGGTTCCCTTTTCTCCACATCCTTGTCAACACTTTTTATTTCTTGTCTTTTTGATGATAGCCCTTCTAACAGATGTGAGGTGAAATCTCATTGTTGTTTTAAATTGCATTTCCTCAATGACTATTGATGTTGACCATCTTTCCATGTACCTGTTGGCCTTTCATATATTTTCTTTGGAAAATATGTCTATTTAGATTCTTTACCCCTTTGGCCATTTTAAAATTGGATTCTTTGGGGGGAGGTTGTTTGTTTTTGTTTTTTTTTTCTTTTGCTATTGAGTTGTATGAGTTCTTTATATATTTTGGATATTAACCCCTTATCAGATATATGGTTTGCAAATATTTTTTCTCATTCTGTAGGTTGTCTTTCACTTTGCTGATGTTTTCTTTTGCTGTGCAGAAGCTTTTTAGTTTGATGCAGTCCCAATTGCTTATTTTTATTTTTGTTGCTTGTGCTTTATGTGTGATTTCCAAAAATTCATTACCAAGACCCATGTCAAGTAGATTTTCTCCTCTTTTCTTCTAAGAGTCTTATGGTTTCAGGTCATTTGTTTAAGTCTTTAGTTCATTTCTAGTTCATTTTTTTTTAAAGATTTTATTTATTTATTTGAGAGAGAGAGAGAATGAGAGAGAGCACGAGAGGGAAGAGGGTCAGAGGGAGAAGCAGACTCCCCGCTGAGCAGGGAGCCCGATGCGGGACTCGATCCCGGGACTCCAGGATCATGACCTGAGCCGAAGGCAGTCGCTTAACCAACTGAGCCACCCAGGAGCCCCATTTCTAGTTCATTTTTGTGAGTGGTGTAAGATAGGGGTCAAGTTTCATTCTTTCACATGTGAAATATGCAATTTTCCCAGCATCATTTATTGAAGACACTATCTTTTCTCCATTGAGTAGTCCTGGTTCCCTTGTCAAATATTAGTTGACCATATATGTTTGGGTTTATTTCTGATCCCTCAACTCTGTTACATTGTTCCATTTGTCTGTTTTTCTACCTGTACTATACTGTTTTAATTACTATAGCTGTTATAGTATAGCTTGAAATCAGGAAGTGTGACACCTCCTGCTTTCTTCTTTCTCAGAATTTCTTTGGCTAGTTAGGGTCTTTTGTGGTTCCATGTAAATTTTAGGAGTGTTTTCCCATTTCTGTAATAAATGCCATTGGAATCTTGAGAGAAATTACATTGAATCTATAGATGACTTTAGGTAGTGTTGACATTTTAACACATTAATTCTTCCAATCCATGAACACAGGATAACTTTCCATTTATTGGTGTTTTCTTCAATTTCTTTCATCAGTGTCTTTTTGCTTTCAGAGTAGTTTTCAAAGTTGTCTTTTACCTCTTTGGTTAAATTATTTCTAAATATTTTATTGTTTTTGATGTTATTGTAAATGGGATTGATTTCTTTATTTCTTTTTCAGAAAACTGTTACTGCACAGTTTTTAAATACCCTTGCAACTGTAAATCATATATACATACACATACCTTCTATTGTAATCTCTACAGCTAGTGTTGATCCTCAGAAGTATTATAGAATTGTCATATGACAGAATGGGCTTTTCTTCTTTTTCATTTTAAAACATCCCTGTCTGCTTACTTGTTTCGGCCCCCTGCAGTGAATGAAGAAAACCTTGCAAAGGTTTATAGATACAGGTTGGACTCCCTAAGCAAAGAACATTGCAGGATGCTTTTATACGTAATGAGAACTCCCCAAATCCACAGCCTTAAAACAATCCAGGTATCTAAATTACTGATGCATTAAATTCACTCAGGTAATACAGTAGTAAATAAAATAACTTTTAACAAAAATATTGGCCAGTTTCTAGGAGTTTTCATAAATTGAAATGTATCTTCATAATCAAATTCCTTTGGTTTTCCTTTGTATTGTTTCAACTTTGTACCTATAAATTAAGATTTAAAGCCTATAGGCAATTTAATAAACATATAATGCAGAATGTTTGTCATTAGAAGAAATGTTTGTCATTATATGCTAGACCCTTATATTAAGAAAGAACAGTAAACAGAAATATTGTTTTCATTTCTTCAAATGGTAAAGCCAGAGCAGTCTGTGGGTGAAAATAATGCTGAAACTAGTTTAGCTGAAAGATAGAAAGAAAAAAAACTATAAAAGGGAGGAAGGAAGTCGAGAGGGAAGGAGAGAGGGAAAATAAAGAGATTACCCACATTGGATTCCACTACCCACAGTGGAATCTCCACTAAGCACTTCAGTTTACAATATTTTCAAATCCTCACTAAGGGGTTTTGTAGAGGATAATTGCAATATTTGAGTCGCTAAATCAATTTAAGTCACATTAATGATCTGTAAACTTTAAAACTGTTGTTAGTTTTAGTGATTCTGTGGCATTCCTGATTTCAAATGAACACATTTGTAATCATGAGAACTACTATCTTGTTGTGGAGGCAAAGGGAGATAAAGATCAGCAGTTGTCACACTACATTATTATCCAATTGTGCTTAATGGAGAGTTTATAGTGAATGGGAGTGATAAGAATTCTTTTTTCATCCTAAATCAATGTTTTGCTTTGCTTAAAAAGTTACTAAAATATTGAGTAAATGTTTCCCTTTAGTATTGGAGTTATAGGATATAATTATGATCTACTAAAGTAAGTGAAAAGAAACCAACTTTAAACAATTATATAACTTAATGTTTTTAACTTTTGTTTAATGATTAGATTATTTTTTAGTAGGAAAAATTATGTTTGAATGTAAGAAATAAATAATTAATAAATTAGATTGTCATGATTCCCTCTCCCCCTCAAATCTCTCCTCCTTCCTCTTTTCCTCTTTTTTTCAACTGGTGGCATGACCACCTATCAATATATAATTAGTCTCTGGTAACATCCTACAATAAGTCCATAAATGTATGAATGAACAAATATAAAAATGATGAGTAACACTAAAAATGTACTTCTGTAGGCCAGGCTCTGCATTAAGTACCAAGGAATTCTCCATGAATAAGACATGGCAGCTCCCTAGAGGAGCTGAGAGTTTAGAATCTCCACTAAGGACTAATTTCTATTTCCACTAGTGGCCTCATTAGAGCAAAAGAATGCCAGCTCTTAATTCTTCATACAGCTATTCTGAAAGCATATTTCCCAGGTCTAGCAAACAACTAAACTATAATGATTCTCTAGTCTCCAGCAAAATGACCACTATATTCTACATTTTGGAAAGGATGACTGCCTTGTGTAATCCTGGCCAAGTCACTTGCCAGGCCTGACTTAATCTTTATCAACATCTTGTATTCTTAGCCTTTCAAAGTGATACTTAGAAGAAACAAGGGATATTCCTTTAATTTCACAAATTTTATGACCATTGGAAAAAAGCCAAAGATGGGGTTTAGCTACAGTCAAATTTTAAAAATATATTTTGTCTTGGAATATGGAAATATGTCATATTTCCAGACCCAGCTGAGAAAGAGGTAGGGTTTGTGGTATGATGCTTTAGAAAGATGGCCATATAGGATGGACAGTGGCCTTAAGTATGACATGAACCCAAGGTTGTAGCCAGAGAAAGAAGGAATTCCAGCCTATCCTGTATCCCCCATCTTTTCTGTCCTACTCTAGAAAAAGTACTGGATGCAAGTGGAAGTGATATTTATAGAGATGCCATAGAATCTGCTTTAGTTTATAACTTGTAGAAAATTCTGTCCATTTTGTTACAATAAATGCTTCTCATTAGCCGATTGTTTGTGTTATATTTCACAGGACACATCAGAGTATGGTAACATTAAAGTTTAGAACTTGGAAATGTATTCACTATCTTATAGTCACACTGCTGGGTGGATGGCTTGGTCACAGTGAACTCAGGCTGTGTTCAACTTATAGTAAACATTCATGCAGAAGAACCTCATTAGAAATACATGGAGGAGAGAGGCGGAGCAAGACGGCGGAGGAGTAGGAGACCTAGATTTCGTCTGGTCTCAGGAATTCAGCTGAATAGGGATCAAACCATCCTGAACACCTACGAACTCAACAGGAGATCAAAGAGGAGAGTAGCAACAACTCTCTGAACAGAGAAGCGACAACTTACTGGAAGGTAGGACGTGCGGATAAGTGAATCCGAGGCGATATTCGGGAGGATAGACGGCGGGGGAGGGGCCTCCGTCGGCCGCTTCTGGCAAGTGCTAGAGCCGCGGAGCACAAAATCGGACCTTTTAGAAGTTGGCTCCGCTGAGGGATGTCGCTCCAGTGGCTAAGCGGGGGTGGAACCCTCGCGGGACATTGGGGTCTCAGGACCCTTGGGGTCACAGAAAGACCGGGGGAGCCTGAGTGCGCCAGAGCTCCCAGGTATCGGAGCGGGGAAGCCGGCTGCAGAGACGGAGCCGAGGCGCGGGCTCTGAGCTCGGGGTTGCCATAAACTGTGATCTGCGGCCCAGTCGGGCCACTGCTCCTCCAGCAGGGGCCCAACAAGCGGCAAATCCGGGGAGACTCCCCTTCCTTCCCGGGGAAGAGCAGCGCGGGAACGCACCGCAGGGATCTGCTGGGTTTGGAGACTCCACACAGGGTCCGGTGCCAGAGATACAAACGCTCGGTCACAGGGCGGGTGAGCACGGAGTGCGGCCGGAGACCGGGGACAAGGGAGTGACTGCTTTTCTCTGGGGGCGCACTGAGGAGCGGGGCCCCGAGTTCTCAGCTCCTCCGGGTGGAGATTGGGAGGCCACCATTTTTGCCCTCGTCCTCCAAGGCTGTAGGAGAGCTTGCAGGGAACAAAAGCTCCTGAGATCAAACCCGAGCACCTTGTTTAGCCTGGACCGACAAGGGCGGGGCAATTCCGCCCCCCGCAAAGACATTTGGAAACCACAGCAACAGGCCCCTCCCCCAGAAGATCAGCGCGAACAGCCAGCAAGCCAAGACCAAGTTTACCGATCAAGGAGAATGGGAGAACTCCAGCGCTAGGGGAATATTGCACATAGAATTCATGGCTTTTTTTTACCATGATTCATTAGTTCATCAAAGTTAATTTTTGTTAACTGTTTTTTTCTTTTTCTTTTTCCCTTTTTCAACAAACATCTTATCAATCACTTTTTAAAAAAAAAAACATTTTTTATTTTTCATTTTTAGAGTCATATTTTATCCCTTCATAGTAGTTACCCTTATTTTTGGCATATATATATATAAGTTGTTCTCTCTTTAAAATTTTGAGATACAGTTTCTTCTAACAGATAAAAATATACCCTAAATCACTAGTGTATGGTTCTCTTCTAGTCTCCTGCCTGATCACATTCTCTCCCTTTTTTCTTTTTTTTTTAATCTTCTTTCTTTTTTCAAACAACTTCTTATCTTATCAAGTCCTTTTATAAAATCTTTTATAATTTTCATCTTTACAGTCATCTTCTATCCCTTCATTGTATCAACCCTTATTTTGTACATATATGTCTTTCTTCCTTTAAAATTTTAGGAGGCACTTTTTTCTAACAGACCAAAATACGCCCAAAATCTAGTGTGTGGCACTGATCTATGCACTAGCCTGATCATACTTGATCACATTCTGCTTTTTTTTGTATTGTTCTGTTTTTGTTTTTATTTTTTTTCTTTTCTTTTTTTTTTCTTCTCTTTCTTTTTTCTTTCTTTCCCTTTCTTTTCCCCTGGTTTCAGGTCTTTTCTGATTGGTATACAGTATATTTGCTGGGGACGTTGTAAACCTGTTAGCATTTTGTTCTCTCATTCATCTATTCTCCTCTGGACAAAATGACAAGACGGAAAAAATCACCTCAGCAAAAAGAACAAGAGGTAGTACCGTCAGCCAGGGACCTACTCAATACGGACATTAGTACGATGTCGGACCTAGAGTTCAGAATCATGACTTTAAAGATACTAGCTGGGCTTGCAAAAAGCGTGGAAGTTATTAGAGAAACCCTTTCTGGAGAAATAAAAGAACTAAAATCTAACCAAGTCGAAATCAAAAAGGCTATTGATGAGGTGCAATAAAAAATGGGGGCACTAAATGCTAGGATAAATGAGGCAGAAGAGAGAATCAGTGATATAGAAGACCAAATGATGGAAAATAAAGAGGCTGAGAAAAAGAGGGAAAAACAACTACAGGATCATGAGGGCAGAATTCGAGAGATAAGTGATTCGATAAGACGAAACAACATTAGAATAATTGGGATCCCAGAAGAAGAAGAAAGAGAGAGAGGGGCAGAAGGTATATTGGAGCAAATAATAGCAGAGAACTTCACTAATGTGAGGAAGGAAACAGGCATCAAAATGCAGGAGGCACAGAGAACCCCTCTCAAAATCAATAAAAATAGGTCAACACCCCAACATCTAATAGTAAAATTTACGAATCTCAGAGACAAAGAGAAAATCCTGAAAGCAGCTCGGGAGAAGAGATATGTAACCTACAATGGTAAAAATATTAGATTGGCAACAGACCTATCCACAGAGACCTGGCAGGCCAGAAAGGACTGGCAAGATATCTTCAGAGCACTAAACGAGAAAAATATGCAGCCAAGAATACTATATCCAGCTAGGCTGTCATTGAAAATAGAAGGAGAGATAAAAAGCTTCCAGAACAAACAAAAACTAAAGGAATTTGCAAACACGAAACCAGCCCTCCAAGAAATATTGAAAGGGGTCCTCTAAGCAAAGAGAGAGCCTAAAAGCAGCAAAGATCAGAAAGGAACACAGACAACATACAGTAACAGTCACCTTACAGGCAATACAATGGCACTAAATTCATACCTTTCAATAGTTACCCTGAATGTAAATGGGCTCAATGCCCCAATCAAAAGACACAGGCTATCAGATTGGATTAAAAAACAAGACCTATCCATATGCTGTCTGCAAGAGACTCATTTTAGACCCAAAGACACCCCCAGATTAAAAGTGAGGGGGTGGAAAACCATTTACCATGCTCATGGACACCAAAAGAAAGCTGGGGTGGCAATCCTTATATCAGACAAACTAGATTTTAAAACAAAGACTGTAATAAGAGATGAGGAAGGACACTATATCCTACTTAAAGGGTCTATCCAACAAGAAGATCTAACAATTGTAAATATCTATGCCCCGAACATGGGAGCAGCCAATTATATAAGGCAATTAATAACAAAAGTGAAGAAACACATTGACAACAATAGGATAATAGTGGGGGACTTTAACACCCCCCTGACTGAAATGGACAGATCATCTAAGCAAAAGATCAACAAGGAAATAAAGACTTTAAATGACACACTGCACCAAATGGACTTCACAGACATATTCAGAACATTCCATCCCAAAGCAACGGAATACACATTCTTCTCTAGTGCCCATGGAACATTCTCCAGAATTGATCACATCCTAGGTCACAAATCAGGTCTCAACCGGTACCAAAAGTTTGGGATCATTCCCTGCATATTTTCAGACCACAATGCTTTGAAACTAGAACTCAATCACAAGAGGAAAGTCGGAAAGAACTCAAATACATGGAGGCTAAAGAGCATCCTACTAAAGAATGAATGGGTCAACCAGGAAATTAAAGAAGAATTAAAATAATTCATGGAAACCAATGAAAATGAAAACACAACTGTTCAAAATCTTTGGGATACAGCAAAGGCAGTCCTGAGAGGAAAGTATATAGCAATACAAGCCTTTCTCAAGAAACAAGAAAGGTCTCAAATACACAATCTAACCCTACACCTAAAGGAGCTGGAGAAAGAACAGCAAAGAAAGCCTAAACCCAGCAGGAGAAGAGAAATAATAAAGATCAGAGCAGAAATCAATGAAATAGAAACCAAAAGAACAGTAGAACAGATCAATGAAACTAGGAGCTGGTTCTTTGAAAGAATTAACAAGATTGATAAACCCATGGCCAGATTGATCACAAAGAAAAGAGAAATGACCCAAATCAACAAAATCATGAATGAAAGAGGAGAGATCACAACCAACACCAAAGAAATACAAACAATTATAAGAACATATTATGAGCAACTCTATGCCAGCAAATTAGATAACCTGGAAGAAATGGGTGCATTCCTAGAGATGTATCAACTACCAAAACTGAACCAGGAAGAAATAGAAAACCTGAACAGACCTATAACCACTAAGGAAATTGAAGCAGTCATCAAAAATCTCCCTAGAAACAAAAGCCCAGGGCCAGATGGCTTCCCAGGGGAATTCTATCAGACATTTAAAGAAGAATTAATACCTATTCTCCTGAAACTGTTCCAAAAAATAGAAATGGAAGGAAAACTTCCAAACCCATTTTATGAGGCCACCATTACCTTGATCCCAAACCAGACAAAGATCCCATCAAAAAGGAGAATTACAGAACAATATCCTTGATGAACATGGATGCAAAAATTCTCACCAAAATACTAGCCAATAGGATCCAACAGTACATTAAAAGGATTATTCACCACGACCAAGTGGGATTTATCCCTGGGCTGCAAGGCTGGTTCAACATCCGCAAATCAATCAACGTGATACAATACATTAACAAAAGAAAGAACAAGAATCATATGATCCTCTCAATAGATGCACAAAAAGCATTTGACAAAGTACAGCATCCTTTCTTGATCAAAACTCTTCAGAGTATAGGGATAGAGGGTACATACCTCAATATCATAAAAGCCATCTATGAAAAACCTACAGCGAATATCATTCTCAATGGGGAAAAGCTGAGAGCTTTTCCCCTAAGGTCAGGAACGCGGCAGGGATGTCCACTATCACCACTGCTATTCAACATAGTATTAGAAGTCCTAGCCACAGCAATCAGACAACAAAAAGAAATCAAAGGCATCCAAATCGGCAAAGAGGAAGTCAAACTCCCACTCTTGGCAGATGATATGATACTTTATGTGGAAAACCCAAAAGACTCCACCCCAAAACTGCTAGAACTCATACAGGAATTCAGTCAAGTAGCAGGCTATAAAATCAATGCACAGAAATCAGTGGCATTCCTATACACCAACAACAAGACAGAAGAAAGACAAATCAAGGAGTCGATCCCATTCACAATTGCACCCAAAACCATAAGATACCTAAGAATAAATTTAACCAAAGAGGCAAAGGATCTGTACTCAGAAAACTATAAAATACTCAGGAAAGAAATTGAAGAAGACACAAAGAAATGGAAAAACGTTCCATGCTCATGGATTGGAAGAACCAACATTGTGAAGATGTCAATGCTACCTAGAGCAATCTACACATTCAATGCAATCCCCATCAAAATACCATCCACTTTTTTCAAAGAAATGGAACAAATAATCCTAAAATTTGTATGGAACCAGAAGAGACCCCGAATAGCCAGAGGAATATTGAAAAAGAAAAGCAAAGCTGGCGGCATCACAATTCCGGACTTCCAGCTCTCTTACAAAGCTGTCATCATCAAGACAGTATGGTACTGGCACAAAAACAGACACATAGATCAATGGAACAGAATCGAGAGCCCAGAAGTGGATCCTCAACTCTATGGTCAACTTATCTTTGACAAAGCAGGAAAGAATGTCCAGTGGAAAAAAGACAGTCTCTTCAACAAATAGTGTTGGGAAAATTGGACAGCCACATGCAGAAGAATGAAACTGGACGATTTCCTTACACCACACACAAAAATAGACTCCAAATGGTTGAAAGACCTAAACGTGAGACAGGAGTCCATCCAAATCCTAAAGGAGAACACAGGTAGCAACCTCTTCGACCTCAGCCGCAGCAACTTCTTCCTAGAAACATCACCAAAGGCACAGGAAGCCAGGGCAAAAATGAACTATTGGGATTTCATCAAGATAAAAAGCTTTTGCACAGCAAAAGAAATAGTCCACAAAACCAAAAGACAACCGACAGAATGGGAGAAGATATTTGCGAATGACATATCAGATGAAGGGCTAGTATCCAAAATCTATAAAGAACTTATCAAACTCAACACCCAAAGAACAAATAATCCAATCAAGAAATGGGCAGAAGACATGAACAGACATTTTTCCGAAGAAGTCATCCAAATGGCCAACAGGCACATGAAAAAGTGCTCAACATCGCTCGGCATCAGGGAAATCCCAATCAAAACCTCAATGAGATACCACCTCACACCCATCAGAATAGCAAAAATTAACAAGTCAGGGAACGACAGATGTTGGCGGGGATGTGGAGAAAGGGGAACACTCCTACAGTGTTGGTGGGAATGCAAGCTGGTGCAACCCCTCTGGAAAACAGTATGGAGGTTCCTCAAACAGTTGAAATTAGAGCTACCATTCGATCCAGCAATTGTACTCCTGGGTATTTACCCCAAAGATACAAATGTAGGGACCCGAAGCGGTACGTGCACCCCATTGTTTATAGCAGCAATGTCCACAATAGCCAAACTGTGGAAAGAGCCAAGATGTCCATCAACAGATGAATGGATAAAGAAGAGGTGGTATATATACACAATGGAATATTATGCAGCCATCAAAAGGAATGAGATCTTGCCATGTGCAACGACGTGGATAGAACTGGAGGGTGCTATGATTAGTGAAATAAGTCAATCAGAGAAAGACATGTATCATATGACCTCACTGATAAGAGGAATTCTTAATCTCAGGAACAAACTGAGGGTTGCTGGAGTAGTCAGGGGTGGGAGGGATGGGGTGGCTGGTAGATAGACATTGGGGAAGATATGTGCTATGGTGAGCGCTGTGAGCACTGTTGAATCACAGATGTGTACTTCTGAAACAAATAACGCAACATATTTTAAGAAAAAAAAAAGAAAAAGAAGAAGATAGCAGGAGAGGAAGAATGAGGGGAGTAAGTCAGAGGGGGAGACGAACCAGGAGAGATGACAGACTCTGAAAAACAAACTGAGGTTTCTAGAGGGGAGGGTAGGGGGATGGGTTAGCCTGGTGATGGGTGTTAAAGAGGGCACATTCTGCATGGAGCACTGGGTGTTATGAACAAACAATGAATCATTGAACACTACACCAAAACAAATTATGTAATATATGGTGATTAACATAACAATAAAAAATTAAAAAAAAAAAGAAATACATGGAGGGCAATGGAGGCACAATGCTAGGAACATATTTCTCTCTCACTAAATGAGTGCTAATAAACTCTTCCTCTTCATAGAAGGTCTAGTATGGATTTAAAGCTGTGTTTCCTCTAAGTGGATCTGTTCTACCAAATTTATAATTTTGCCATTATCTATGCATCAACATACAAAGACTTAGTAAGTACTTAAATACTTGATAATTTTCTTTATCCTGGCTCACAATATTTACATAGTTTGTCCCAAGCAATAATACCAGTGAATCAAGCTTTTCTATGCCTGCTATGTACTTTCTACTACACATTAAAATGTGTAATTAAAATCTAAAATGTTTATTGGTTCACGTCCCTAAAATCTCATCCAATTTATCCCAGAAATGTGAGAACTATTCTTAGAAAAACATTGGTTTAGTGCAACATGGAATCTTTTCCAATTGGTAAAATGGCATTATGAATAGTTGTAAGTAATATTTTTAAAATTCAGGTATAACTGATTTTAACACATGGAAAAACAATCTGTAAAATGCTAATGTGACTCAACATGGGAGTCCCAAGAGATTATAAAATACTTTGTTGAAACAATGTTAGAAAAATTTTGTCTGAAATAATAATATGCATTTTTGAAATTTCTTCACAGTAAATGCACAATCATTAACCTGTGATAATTTTCTCATAATTTTTAGAAGAGAAATTCCAGTCATCTCTTATAATCCATTAATGATATAATGAGAAAATATTTTCAGATAAATTCTTTAGGGGGTTCCTTCCTCTCAAGCAAAGAAGGTTGATGGACAAAGGTCCATGTGAAAGAAACATCTGGGAAATCATGATATCAGGGTCTCTTAATATGAACTGGGTTCCCAGTCAACGCCCTGGGACTGGGGTGTTGACTGGGAATTTTTTCATAATTTCCTTCATTAATGCCACGGGAACGATTGATTTCATTCTAGTTTTACTCTGCTTAAGTCATTCCCGCAAGTGGAGATGCAGCACATGGTACAATATCACACGTCCAGCAACATGCTTGTTCTTATGAGAGACCTTCATGGGAGATGAGATCTCTGGTCTCTCAAGCAGCTTACAGTCTAGCTAATGAGAAAGAGAGAAATAAATAGAAGATAATTTATAGCCAAGGGCTAAATAATGAACCAGGGTCAATCAGCACTGAAGGAAAGGGAGATAGAGGGGACCAGAATCTTTCAGAAAAACTCCATGGAACAAATGAAACTCAGGCTGACCCTGTGATTGGTCACAGTCAAAGAAACAAAAAGAAGGAAAGGCATGCCAGAGAAGATAAAACATGAATAAGGATACAGATGCCAGTGGCAGTGAGCTGGTGTTTCCCATCCCCTCGTGGGGTAATGCAGAGACTGGACTAATCGTTGCTGGGACTGCCAGCCCTGTGTCAAGATAAAAGAAAAAGATTTAGCTTTCACAAAATAAAAACTTCCAGAAAAACTGAATGCATTCCCTTAGGGTAAAACAAAGCATGGAGAATTTCAACTCCAAAAGCAGAATTTTTCCGAGTTAGAGATAATAGGGGGAACAGAACTGGAAGCCAGTACGTAGCCCTGGGAGGGAGCTTGCCACCATATGTGGCAGCTACACATTTTCCCCTTCTCTTTATATTAACATTACATCAATGCTCACATTTATTTCCTTGGGGATGGGTATCTGTTTCTCGTTAGAACTCTTACTTTATCTTCCTTTTTGGTATCCTTTCTCAATTATTAAATTTTACACCAATTAATCTTATTAATAAAAGACCCCAGATTCAAGTAACATTTTTTTTCTTGGGTTTGGAATTGCTTAAGCAGACTAAGAGTAGAGTCAAATCAATTGCTTCCACGGGCATTAATGAAGGAATCATGAAAGAGTGTTGCCTGGGAACCCAGTTCATGTTAAGAGACCCTGATATCTCAATTTTCCAAAGGTTTTTTTCACATGGGCCTTTGTCCTTCATCCTCTGCTGCTGCTGAATTTGCTTCATGCAGAAGTTTTGCTCTCACAGCCAGATGCCCCTGGTCAGGAGGAGAAAATATCAGCCCCAAATGGACATTCCTAAATACTCAGGTGTTTAGAAAACGTCTGGGCTTTGGGGACAGTGCTTATCCAAATGATTTGATAATCTTCACTGTTCCATTTGAATGGTCCTAGGAAAATGTAGATTCTTATTATTTGCCTACAATTTACTATTATTTCAGTATTACCACTACAGTGGAAAATGGTGGTTTAGTCTTGAAATTTAATGTTAAAATTGTACCATAGTTCAGATTTTAAAAACCTTTTATTAAACAAGTCATCTAATTTGCTTTCTCCCCACTGAGTGGTGGAGCTACTTTAATATCATTCATACAGAAATAGCTCTGCATCCTGAGGGAATAGCCGATGAGAGAGCTTGAATTCCCAAGCATATACAAAAGGGATACTATATTAATGCTTTCAACTCTGCTGACCTCGGCAGAGATCTTGATAGCAACCTGAGACACACCCTCTCTCTCCATTAAAAACAAATGTACCCTGACCACTTCAACTTCAAAATAAAAATGCAGAATCACTCAATAAGCTTGTGTGAGTAGTATAGTTCTGGGGAAAACTGTATTTATAAAAACTCTAGACTAAATTGAGCATAGGCTTTTGGACTCAAATCAGTAAGTAAGGCAAAGGAAATAGGGGAAACAAGCCCATTTATTATGATTACCTTTTAGAAAATACCCAACATGCTTTGCACCAAGATTTAAGAACACATTCGATGGGTGATCTTGTTTCTGTGTCATGATGTTCACAGAGAAGTTCCGGCATACCGACAGCACTCCCAGCAACAGTCTAGGGAACTGGTTTTCCTCTTTGGGAAGTCATAAATCTTGCAGCTGTTTATCATGACCTAACAAAACCTCTGTCTGAAGGAATGGCAGATGCATTCTGACTCTAATCTCTGATATCAGCCTGGGATGGCTGGTAATGTGTGTTTATAGAGAGCTGTCCAAAAGCTGGGATGTGTGATGAGTGTCATGGCCCTGCCTTCCTTGGGAAGTCTAATTGCCTATCACTACCTGATACAGTAGGGAAGGGGCCCCTACCAGGCTGGAGAATCCCAGAAGGGCAAGGGGAAGCACTTCTAAGGCTAATTCTGAAACCAAAGGAATGCAAACACAGATTAAACAGATTTCCAACACTTATAATCAATAAATTTGGTAAAATCACAAATCTTGTAGATTCTATTCTAGAAAGATCTTAAAGAAATAAGATGACAACAGGAGGTAGCTACGACTAAGACTGACAGATTGAAATAACAACTGCACTGCCTGGGACTCAGGCTGCAAGAGAAACCATGAGGAATCAGACCAGAAGAGCTTTCTCCTCAGATGAAGAGCACCCAGGAGGCAGGAAGAGAGATGGGGCTGGGAGATGGAGGGAAGCTTCCGGAACAAACCATAAAAGTGCATAACTGGGTCTGCCAACGGTGGCATTAAGGAAAGTGGCTGGAAAATCAATATGGAAAGCAAAAAAAAAATTTTAAAGAAGTCTTGAGAAAAATGAAAAACAGCCTCATTAAAACATTTGGAAGTGATTATAAAAACCACCTTGAAATAATCAGTGTTAAACACAGCTTCAGAAAAATGTACTGGGATTTGACTCTATTAACTCCTTCAGTCCTACACCTAAGTCAGTTTTCACAGACACAACACTGTAGGAAATATATCCTCCATCCCACTCTACCAGTTTTAAACAGGAAACCATTAATACAGAGGGGAAGTGACTCAAACACAACTGAGAAAGACATGAATTAAAATACCCTTGCAAATTAACTCTGATTTTTTTCTTTACGTTGTAGAAATCAAAAAAGAACCCCAAACAATTCCATCATGATTTTACACAAAAGGGAGCACTTAAAGTGTTTGTAATTAACTGATACAGAAACTGTATTATTACATCAGAGTTTTCTGATTTATTTGTTAAATGATACCATTTCCTTGGCCAGAGAAGAGGTCACAGCAGAAGTGGGGCTTGAGAAAACCAGCAACAGGGTGTGTGGACTTCCTGGCCCTTCCTTTAGCACCATGGTCCCCTGATCAGAGGTCACTGACACCAGAGGTCAGAATTGCAGGGAGCCCATGAGCCTTAGGACTCCTGGACTAAATTCTGTATATGTTTATTTATCCTTTTTTTTCCTTCCTGGCCCAAAAATCTGTTAACTTTTCAGCAGCATCTCAAAAGATGTTTGGGACTTGAAGAAAGGTTAAGATTAAGTTGTAATATGAATAAATGACTGCTTTCACAATGTGTGGGGGAGGGCAGGTAACCCCAAGAACCACACTCTACAAATGCTGCCACCTGTTAGCTTACTATTAAATCCCATTAGAATAGAAGTCTTCTACACACGTATACACACACACATATATATAATATATATACATATACATATATATGTGGGTATATAAGTATACATGTATAATATACATGTGTATATACATATACATGTGTTCATGTTTGTGTGTGTGTGTGTGTGTGTGTGTGTGTGTGTGTGTGTGTATGTATAGGACCTCAAGCATGCCTTGATTCTTAATATCATTCTCCAGTAAAAGGAACTAGAGCTCTTTGGAGAAATAGCTGATTCTAGGACAGGGACATGATGAGCCAGGAGCATTTTGTAGTACCAGAAAATAAGGCAGTGCTTAAATATGTAAGGAAATAAACAAACAGACAGACAGATAACAAGAGATTGGGAGTATGTCAAAGGGACATAGCAACCAACTGAAAGAGCTCCTAATGTCCAAAGCTGGAATGATTTGAGCAAAAAAAAAAATAAATAAAATAGCATTGGACTATAACCCAAAGAATAAAAGAAATATCCATGAATCCACAGTGACATAAATAAGTGATTGAATAAATAAATAAATGGGGGAAAAGAGACAAATCTCTTATGAAGAATTCTAAATAATTGATGTATAGATTCTCCACCCTCAAGAGGGGGAACAGAACTGCCCACTCCTTAAGTGTGAACTCTGTAGTAGTGACTTTCTTCTAAAGAGTACCTTATGAAAAGAAGAGGAAGAAAATAGTAACTTTCCTGTAGAAAAACCTGAAAAACATTATTCAGCCAGATGAATGAGGTCAATATCAATAGTAATAAATCATGTAGATAGTATCCTTGATAAGATATAAGGAAAATGGCACTTTACCTCTGTGGTCTTCATCCCCCAAATTTATAACCCTAATCTAGTCTTGAGAAAAATGTCAGACAGATTCTAATATAGGGGTATCCTACAAAATACCTCACCAATGCTCCTGAGAACTATCAAGGTCTTCAAAAACAAGGAAGGTATGAAAATGCCACAGCCAAGCAGATCCTAGGGAAACATCACTACTAAACATAATGTGATATCTTAACGGGGTCCTGAACCAGAAAAAGGACATTAGGTAAAAACAAAAGAAATAAAAATTAAGTATAGACCTTAATTTTTTCAATGAACCCAGATATATACACCTGGGGGAGGGCAGGGTTGAACATAGAAATGGTAAAATTGGGGGATGAGGCTGTGTGGAATTTTAAAAGAATTCTAGCTGAATCAGAAATGCTTTCTTTCTTTAAAGTAATACTGGACCGAATGTGATGGGGGGGAAATCTGGATGGGACGTGTATTATTATTGCTATATTATTTTTTTAAATTTTTTGTAGGTTTTAAATTTATCAGGAAAAATAAGTAAGTATGTTTGTCAAAGCAGAAAGCAGGTAACTCTTGGAGTTTTGAGCTGTCATCTTTGTGCAACAGTTTTCAAATTGAGCTTTGCAGCCCTATATTTCTTAGCACTGCCTCAAGAACCACAGCAAAGGTGTCAAAAGCTGAGTGAGCAGGGCTCTAGGCAACTACCTCTGCTTCAACCAGAGCAATTGGCTCCTCTCTGTTTTATAAAATGGGGAGACTTTGTAATAAGTTAGAGTGTTTCTTTAGACTGGGGACCGCTGGTTGCTACTTTTTTCCTTGGGAACAACATCCTTGAATTTTAGCAGGACATGTGGCCACCCCTAATACAAGTGACATTTCCCATGCCTCCTTGCAGATAGGCGTGACAATCTGGCATCTAAGTTCTAGACAATAGGATGTAAAGAAAACGTCCTTAAAGGGAGCATCATTTTTTTCCCCTCCTCCCCCTTCCTCTTGGTTGGAATATGGATGTGATGATGGAAGCTTCCAGATTTAATGAATACCTTGGTCAACAATTTGACTTTGGAAAAGTAAGAACGAGATAGAACATGAGAAAGAAATAAGCTTGTGTATTGTTCATGCCACTACTATTTGGTGCTTTTATTTTTGTGTTCCTCGCAGCCTAACCTAATTTGAACATCGGTGAGATAGACCTTGGGACTAAGAGAGGACTATTTCCAATGTCATGGGCTAGGATTCTGATGTTGTAAGGGAAGCTGGTTCTGGATGCAAGCTGTTTCCAAGACAGGAAAACCCTCATGCCCCAGCTCCCCAGACACTGAGGGAGGGTCTGCCTCAGGAAAATGACCATAGACTTTATTGTGAAAGAACAATTTCTTGGTAGACCCATAAGAACAGGAGTGTGGGTAACCATAGCTGTGCCTGACACTGCTCGAGACAGTTTCCTTTTGCTGCCCACATTGAGTCCACCACCAGCCAAAGATGTCAGTGTGTAGTAGGTCTTTGTCATGCTTCATGCAGCGGACCCACACACTGCTCCTGCCTCCAGCAACCACACCACACAGCAGCAACAGCAACAGCAACAGCAAGGAAATCCTGGCTCCTGGGAAACGCAGTAGACTATTTTGGATTTTCTTCCATGTTAGGTCATGGACTGAATACATACTTCTAATGTTTTTGGGCCTCTTATGGAAAGGAGGGTCCAAGGAGGAAAGAAAGACATTTCTATGACAGCAAGATGGGACTTGCAGTCATTTAATTTGAGTATTAAAAGGGAGATGACCTTGTGTTGAATCCCTACATGGTGAAGAGGGACATACCGGTTACATGTATGGGTATATAAAGGGTAAGGATAAAATCACTGCCTTACTGTGAATGAAAGCTGAGGATTTTATAGTACACTGCTTTAAACACCATACTTAAGGTCAGACACACAGGGTTTGAATCCTAGTTCCCCCATTTTATGTTCATGGACTCCTAATTTAATCTTTCTGAATCTCCATTAGCCCAGCTTCGTATCCAAGAAACAGTGTACCAGGCTTCTCACCTATTCAATGATTGGCAAATGACTTTTATTTTGAGTCCCAATTCAAATATTTTTGTTGCTACCTCTTGGAGCACTATGTTGAAGATTTTGATGTAGCCTAACTTCACTGGAAAAGTGCTCTGAGTCTTCAGGGATACACAACAGGAGCACAAGCACAGAAAGGGAGTGAGGGGTTCTGATACCTGCTGTGTAGTTAGCATTCTTGTTCCAGACCCATGCAATGATTGGCATGTACAAGCATGAATCTTGTAAAGTCAGATAAATACAAGAAAGAAACCAGAAAATTGGCCATGAAAAGCAGAAATTCCCCCAAAAAAGGATTTCAGACAAAAACAAAGATTCTAGCAATAGAAGATCATATATGGAATTTAACCACTCATTTACATATGTTCTAGAGGTAACATCTGAATATATGTTTGTGTGTATAACACCTAAATGAACATGGCTGTTATCTAAGTGACTATACATATTTGAACAACATCCATAAATATGCAAATCCACAAGCCATGTCAATTAACTTAATATCAACTTTCATCCCCCAACATCTTAGAAATTCCTAATGATTGCCATTTTGGGGACACAAGAGATGAAGGGCTGGGAAGCCCCCAAAATGGGACACTATTTATTGTAATTTTTTCTCAAGTTTAACTGTCAAGTTCACATATGACTTCTTATAGGATTAAAATTTAAGGTGGCTAAATGACCAAGAACAGAAATGGGTGTCTGGTTCTCTTCTTCTGATATTGCTCCACTGTGGCTCTCTCTGCCTGCAGACTGTAGTATATGAGCTAAACAAGAACAAAGCATGGTTGTTCCTACGCCCAGTTACAAGGTAGATCAAGAAACAAGCTGATATGGGAATCCCGGAATAACTACAACTTCAATTGTAACTTCCAGTTCAGGCCAACTTTGTGATCTGCACCATAACAAACTAAAACAGTTTAAAAACATTCTATATTGCTTTAGAGCTCTCTGATTAGCTGATGAGATCAAACCAGATCTGCAGCACCGCTCAGGTTGCTCCTTGGCCCCAGGCTTCGTCTTTCTGGTCCCCATTTGACTGCAGTGTGGTACCCATCCTTATGAAGAAAAACAAAAAATCTAATAAATTTTCTGCCAGGAAGCCTTCTCTGATATCATCGGTCAGATTAATCCCTTCTTCCATATTCATGGAGTTCTTTAGAATCACACCCATCATGGGGCACCTGGGTAGATCAGTGGGGTAAGCCTCTGACTGGTAATTTTGGCTCAGGTCATGATCTCAGGGTGGTGAGATCGAGCTCCTTATCGGGCTCCGTACTCAGCAGGGAGTCTGCTTGGGATTCTCTCTCTCTCCCTCTCCCCCTCCCCCCACTCATGCTCTCTCTCTCTCTCTCTCTCTCTCTAAAATAAATAAATAAATCTTAAAAAAGAATCACACCCATCACTATATACACTATATGCTATAGTATATGTATGTATATATAGATATACATTATTTTAATGCTAGTGATAAATACGTATGTATATGTTATATATTTGTTTATAATATACAAATATCTATGCATATTATGAATACATTTATTTAATAATATTTATATAAATAAAATAATGTACATATGCATTACTTTAATACTAGTGATAAATATATGTATATAATATATATTATATATACATATACAAATGCATATGATACACGTACATATAACATATATGTATAGGTATAATAATCTCTCTCCCATGAGGCTCTGAAATTTCTAGAAGACTTTCTATATTCCCAGTAAGATTTAGCACTTTACAGGTAGCATTTATTTACTCATACCCATTAAGACATGTTCAGCCACAAATAACAGAAACAATCACCCCAAAATGGCTTACACAAATAAGGAGTTATATTTTCTTCACTGGTTGAGAAGACTGGTAAGAGAGGTAAGGAGTCGGGCGCCTGGGTGGCTCAGTTGGTTAAGCGACTGCCTTCGGCTCAGGTCATGATCCTGGAGTCCCAGGATCGAGTCCCACATAGGGCTCCCTGCTCAGCAGGGAGTCTGCTTCTCCCTCTGACCCTCTTCCCTCTCGTGCTCTCTATCTCTCATTCTCTCTCTCTCAAATAAATAAATAAAATCTTAAAAAAAAAAAAGAGAGAGGTAAGGAGTCCATGGCTGGTATGACATCTCGCAATGTCATTTGGAACCCAGGCTCTATCCAGCTCTTGCACTCCCTTACTTTGGATGTATCATTTACAGAACTACCTTGTGAACTCAGCATGGCTGTTCTACATCCCCGCTTGCATCCACAACACAGAGAAGAAGGATGGAAGACGAAGAGCATTTGGCACTTGGATGGGCCTCTCCCTGAACCTTAATTAGCTTTATGGGAGCCCCATCTTGTGACTTATCTTTGTATCTCACTGAATAAAACCATGTCACATGACTATCCTTGCTACAAGAGAAGTTGGTAAATGTAATATTTAGAACACATACAATACCACACTACGTAAAATTGGAGTTCATTTAGTTAATGGAAAGGGACGAATAGATGACACAGGTTGACTAGAAGTATGTAGCATCCGGAATGTTACCCAGTTATTACATAAGATTCCTGGCCAATCATTTCTACACACTCTGTTCATCTTAGTATATGGTTTGAGGACAGTGTTAGCATAGCAAAAAAAGCTACATATAACATTTATTTTGACATAATCATTGGAATTACTTCTTTCCCACAGCATTCAGTCATTAGCCTCAAATGCCAGGAAACTTTTTTTTAATCTGAGAACTATCTCAAAGAAAACAAGAAGACAGTTATTCACTCTTGGATGAGGCACCTCTTAATAGATTTATTTAAGCTATGATAAAAAGATTTTAAAGATCAGAAAATCTCAGTATAGGAAAATTAAGTGGTTAAATAACAACAGGCTACAATCTGCAATTATTCTCTAGATCACTCGTTTGTCACTTAATTAAATGTGCCCTCAATCATAATTCTGTTCTTTTCAACAGCACTACAAGCTCCCTGAGGACCCCCAGCCAAACTCTATGATTCTTTGACTCTCGATGCCAAGAGCCCTGCACTCAGTCAGCGCTTAAGAATTGCTCGTTGAAGATTCGGGAGAGGAAAGAATTTCCTAAAACTACTGTTCTAAACACTGAACAAATATGTTGTTAACACACATTAAAACTGAAAAGCATCCAGATTTCTGTCAGGGACTAAGACCCAATAGGAAACCATACAAATGAGGTTAAGCTTAGCTGAGGGCAATTTTGCAATCAGGATCAAAAAAATTATCTGTCTTTATCCTTTTTGTTAATTCTTCCCACACTTCAAGGATGGTAACAGAGATGGCTATGTTTTAAAAGAACTTACTGGAACACAAAGGGAATTTAGTAATGACCTAATTCAAACCCTTTGTTCACAGATGAAGAAACTGAGACTTGGAGAAGTCAAAGGGCTTGAAGCCATTTAGATCTTTAGTAGAACAAGTTTCCTGGCTTCTGGGGCTTTTGGGAAAATCAGCATAGTGGACTGAATATTCCATCTCTGTTCAAACGTTCACTTTCTCAGAGTGTCATTTTGTTTCGCAAGGCCTGATTGTTTTGCATTAACATGTTTCATCAAGACTTGAGAAATGCTTTTTATAAATGCTGAAATAAGGCAGGTAGAACCATCTGCCTTTGCTAGCCTTTGTCAGTGGCGTCCCCCAGCTTTGAGGAGTCACACTTCTGGGCTCAATACCACAATGCGGGAGCTAGGTCTGCTGGCAGAAGGGCTTGAGGCTTCAGAACTACCATGGCAGTGAAAAGATCCTGAACCACGATATTATCAGTACTGTGGTGGGACTAATTATGCCACCTTCTGTGTGACACGCCCATGGTCATTCATAAGGGCAGCACTGTATGCTGTCAACTAAGACCAACATTACATTCAAGGAAAGGGACTCGGGGGCAATGGTAACTATTCCAGACAGAAGTGCTCCCAAGGGAAACCCAGGAGACAAGATGGCATGACAAGGAAGAAAATGCCTTTTCTAACTCCTCCAGGACCAGTGTGACCCTTGGCATGACACACTCTATCTCTGAGCTTTAGTCTCCATGTCTTTGGAATGAGGTTGAACCACACATCTGGCTCTAAGGTCCCTATCAGCTTGAAACTTTAAAGCCTCTAAGTGGTAAGAACTCCATTTTACTGTCAAAAGTCTCACTTTATTAACATTGCTTTCTTTATGGGTAAACATGTAAAAAGGCTTGTAACCAAGTCACTTTTGTCTTAATGGGCTTTTTTTATAATGTCTTCTTACTTTCTAAGAAAAGTACTGTATTTTATCAAATCTTTCAGTCATAATTCCAGATAGGAGCCGTGGTTGTCTAGACCCTTTTGGCCTATTGAACTGTTCCCTGAGATATCATAAAAAATATTTGGTTCTTATTCTCCCTTTGTTGTTTCATCCAACTTTTTTCTTTTCCTCGTACAGCATTTTATTTGCCACAACCAAGCCAGTTCCAGGGCAGAAAGGGATTCACAAGCCTTCCAATCTTGTAGGCACTGAAATTTCTGACCAACATACCAAAACATGGGATTCTGGATTGTTTTGAAATGAAGAAAACAAGATGATTCCCCAAACTTATTTAAACTGCTAAAATTATATAACCATCCCCCAAAGCAAATATTTAAGTTCTAATGTACTGAGAGAAAATAAGACCATTATTATTAATTAGTATTAATTGAGGTTTCCTCTTTTGCTTGTTTACTCTTCCATGCTAGTCCATCATTCAGCCTGTGAATCAGACCTCCCAGAATAACCTGATTGGGGCAAATTCAACACATTTTAGTTTCATTTTCTCCAATTCAAATACAACTTGCACAATGAGGTGAGCGTCTAACAATTCAAAGGAACAAACCATTAAATTAAAATTCCTAACTTGATTGTTTGAATCACACTGGGCTAAATTTACATCCTCCATCACACTGTGGGAATTCACTCTGTGGGAGATTTTTCTAGCTACATTTTTTTTTTAAGCAAACCTTTTCTTTTCTCCTCTTTTTTAAAGGGTGAATTACTTGTCGCTGTACCTTTAACGATAAGATGAAAGAAATAAAAACTGGGCTCCAGGAGAAAACAATGAGGCAATAATTCTGAAATTAAAATACAGCACATGATATATCAATATAATTGTCCTGTGTATGTGAAGATAACTCTGCTTTGATGGTGTTATTTCCTGAGTACGCAGAACCTAATAAAATCTGGAGGGCTGAACTGATGAGAAATTCAGCGTTAGAGATTATGAAAAACATACACTAAAATAGCCAAACAAAATTACTGAAGAACAATTTTAGTGGCAAATTATTTATCTAAGTAATGCAGGAAGATTTATAGAGATCTTCCAACATTAAAATAAATTAGTTACTTCAAACACTTCTTTGACAAAGGAAAATGATAAGCTTATATAACTATTTGTTTGACCTTGAGCAACTCAGTTGACATTTCTGTGCCTCGGGTTTCTTTATGTTTTGTTATTCATCCATTAGGAAATTTTCTTTAAATTTTTCTAAAAATTTCTATGATTGTATCTTTGTGGTGACAGCTTTTTTGCCCCTTGTTCTTGATTCATCTCATTTCTTCAAAATGGAATTGTTAATTATAAAATAGAAAAGAAAGGTTTGGTATTGATCGTCTCACGAGTTGATGATATAAATACCAAATTGCAACAGATTCAATTATGGAAGCATCCAGAATGATGCTTCCAAGTATCCAAGTAAATATGAAGCATCCAAGGAAAACAATCATCAAGATGCTAGCCTTCACTACACAAGGAACAGTTGGACAGCATATTGCTTGATGTGACCTTGGGCATGTCATTTCACTGTTCTGCATCCACTTCCTTTTCTGCACGTATCAAATAGAGATAGCGACAGAATCACTGGGAGACTTAAATGAGATAATGTGCACATAAATCTAAGTACCTACCATTGGGTAAAAGCTCCATAAATACTGTTGTTACCATATTACTATAATTATAACAGATAAGCTTTCAGCTGTGATTACCATTTTGGGAATAAATTTGAAAAAACAGAACATTCCACTTCAACATGAACATTACTATTTAAAATTAGATAGGAGAAATTTGGTAGAAGTCTTTCAGCTCTTTCCTTATAAATAATAAAACAGTCACTCAAATAAGAACTCATTATTTTATGAAGCAGCAGAAAGAGAAATCAAGAAATCAATGCCATTTACAATTGCATGAAAACCCATAAGATACATAGGAATAAACTTAACCAAAAAGATAAAAGAATTCATTATTTTATAAGAAAGTGATGAACCTTGATTGTATAGTCATAGAAAAGGAATTTGCAAGCTACGGCTTGCTATGAAAAAAAAAAAAAAGATGAAGGAGGGCGCCTGGGTGGCTCAGTTGGTTAAGTGACTGCCTTCGGCTCAGGTCATGATCCTCGAGTCCCGGGATCGAGTCCCACATCGGGCTTCCTGCTCAGCAAGGAGTCTGCTTCTCCCTCTGACCTTCTTCCCTCTCGTGCTCTCTATCTCTCATTCTCTCTCTCTCTCAAATAAATAAAATCTTTAAAAAAAAGATGAAGGAGAAGGAAGAAGAAGAATTTTTTTTCTATTTCTTGGTATTTGTCCCTAGATTTTGAATTATTTTCCCATCTGGTTAGTCCCTTCTACTTATGAACACACAAATCAGACTTTATTAAAACTGCAAAGGTTTCTTAAAATGCTTTTTTAAAAAATATTTTCTATAACCTCCACTGCTCCTTATTCCACCAACAGCTCTTCCTCATACAGACACATCGGGTTTCTACCAGCTCACTCGGAAGTCGTAACAGGACAGATGTTGACATATTATACCAGGGAATTCCCCCAGGCTCAGCCTGTGCTGGTAATTCCTAACCCCAAATTATTCGAGTAGGGCCAATTTATTCACCTGACATTAATAATATGGAGATAGTTCTTAGAGCAGTTGTAAGTACAAATTAAAATAATAAAATTTTTAGCAGATAGCTTAGAAGAGGAAGGTGCCCAGGTTACTCTAACACACTGCATTTTGTGTCATTGGTCCTTTGATGGAAAAGAGACCAAAGTGCAATCTAGTATTGGGATGAAAAATCAGTGACAAGTTCAAAGACAGATAAATATAGATATATAAAATAATTAGAGTCAGAGAAACCTAACTCCCCAACCCCAAGAATCTTTGGAGGAATTAAGAAGGATTCTTGGGTTTCACCCCTACACGTGGGATGAGAAGTCAGGTGAATTTTATGTACTTAGAATTTTAAGTACTTAGAATGCTTAAGCACTCAATATCAACAATACTGTTAGTGATGCTTTTCCTTGTTTTGATTCAGGGTGGTTTGCAAAAATGATAATAACAATGAAGTGAGTCATGGACTAAGTATATCACATGTTACTTTTTACAAGTTGCTGACCTTTTCACATCTTGACCGCAAAAAGATAAGAGACAATTTTCTGGTTATTTGCTCTAATATTTGCACCCACTTTCCCCCTTATAGCACTTACCAGAATTTGTAACCATATATTAATTTTATACCTTATTGATTGTCCTTCTTTAATCTGGTTGTGGGGGATTTTTTAGGATAAATATACCAGATCCCTTATGTTGCAATATATAGTAACAAGTGTGTACTATTCAGGGGCACCTGGGTGGCTCAGTCAGTTAAGAATCTGCCTTCAGCTCAGGTCCTGGGATTGGTCTGAGTTGGTCTCCCTGCTTGGTGGGGAGTCTCCTTCTCCCTCTCCTTCTGCCCCTCTCTCCACCTGTGCTCTCTCTGTCTGTCTCTCTCTCTCTCAAGTAAAAAAATAAAATATTTAAAAAACCAAATTTGTACTATTTAATTCTCCTGTTTGCCCCGCACAAAAACACTCATTTACCCACCATTGAACCAATCTACAGTTTTCTTTACTTTGTCATGTCTCCTGACTATACTCTAGTCACCTCGAGTGGATTTCAAAAATGCTCTAGTCCTAGAAAAGACAATCATAGTCTTCCCTCCAAAAGGGAAACTTCTGCTAATGCTGATGAAGTGGCATGAGATGACTATATTAGATAGAGAAAGAAAGGAAGGAAAGCTATTTCATAATCAGAAACTTGCATCAACCCCTAAGTAACTGAGTAGTTTATCTATTAGGTTTCTTTACCTGGAAGCAACAGAAAACAATTCTGGCTTACTTAGCCAAACACTAAAAAGAAAATAAGATAGGGAAACTGTAATTTGTCACCACATAAAACTGAAAAGTTCAGGAGTAATATCTTTGGCATCGTTTGACCTAAAGGCTCATATGTTATCATTAGTGTCCAGTTTCTCTCCAACTTCTTATTCTGTCCTCTTCCATAAGGTTTTATTTTCTGGGTTCAAATAGTAACACGAAGATTGTCAGGAACTCTAGGGCTACATCTACTCAGGTTCAGATCTACCAGAAAAGAGAGCATGCATCTCAAAAGCCCTAGAAAGGACTAGGATTGAACTTCATTGACTTGCTTTTGTTTTAACTCAACCAATCACCATGACTGAGGGAAATGCACTCTGCTAATTCACTTAAGTGTAAGTTGCAGGTGCACATGAAAGTCAAAACACAGACTGCGAATAGTGAGGGGGTTGTTATCTAAAAGAAAACGAGTAATCTGATACCTGGAAAAGAGTGGATAACAATAACAATAATAAAGCTAATATTTTATTCGTTCTTTGTGTCTTACTATATACTAGGAATTATTCTATATGTACTTTATGTATACTAACTCATTTAATTTTCACACCAAGGTACATATGATTATTATCTCATTTTGCAGTTGAGGATATTGAGGCTCAAAGCAGTCACAAATAACCTTCCCAGAATTACCCAGCTAGTTCCTGATAGAGTTGAGATTCTAACCCAGGCAATCTGAAGCCACGGTGTCGTCAGAACCATTCTAATGTGCCAACTGTGCTATATCTAGTGGTAAAAAATCCATTATAATTGTATATTGTCATAGACTCTAGCCAAGTACTTCTTCTCATTGATAGTATTTGGCATATAAGAAGCATCTGTTGAATCAATGAGTTAGTAAATGAATGAAAGAATGAATGGATGCTGTATGAAGCCTCCTGCAATCTATCTCAGCAAACTTTGCACTTCAACTAAATCATAAATTCCCAAAGATAGTCATACCTTATGAGTTTTCTATGTCTTTTCCAAAGGCAAGCACAGTGTAAATACATAAAGAGCTTTAAAAATAACATCTAATTATGGAAAGCCTACTTGCCCAGTAAATTTTAGAGTAATAAAATTGAATCTTTATAGAAAGTGTCCCATTTTACAGACGACAAAATCTGATGTGAAAAAAGATGACATCCTTAAAGGTCATATAACTAGTAGTGGGAGAGCTGGTACTAAAATTCTTGTCAGTCTTACCATCATTGATGTTTTCCACAGCCCTGTTCTCCATTGTACTTTTTCCCTAAGAGTTCACTCTACAAGAGGTCATATACACACTGTATATGACCAAGAATTTATGTGGAGCTGTGCATGTATGAAAGTCCAAAAAATTCACATTGAAAGAACCATACGCCAGTTGGAGGGAGGTGTGTTTTCTTTCACTATAGTGATAGGAAAAGAAAAGGGGAAATTTTAAATAAAGAAGAAATAGTCAAGGCAACTAATGGGATACGATGTCAAGAAGGAGCCCCAAAGACAAGCACCCTTTATTGAGAATAATTTGACCAGCTTTAAGTCTCCTAAATTCAAATCTGGAATCTGCCAAGGATGCTCAAATGTATTCAGCCAGTCAACTGCAATAAAGACAGTGAATGGGCTCCAGAACTCTCTGTTACTTAACTCTTTGTGAAAAATTTTAGGGTTGTGTTTCTGTATTAGATTACTTGTCAGCTGAATCAAAAGTTCAGGACTAAGAGTCAAGAATAAATCAGTAGAGAATGAATGCTTTTCTCCTCAAAGACTCCAATAATATAAAATTACTAGAGCGAGCTAAGTTGGAATATACTGAATAACTGAATATATTTATACATTACAGATGGTGTGGAACGTGGCCAGTGATACCTTGGGGATAACTTAAAGTCTGGCTTTCCTAGGGGCAGAGAGATAAAATAGCCAAAATAGAATCCCTTCAAACTTGAATCAAAGAGATGGAATGAAAATGTAAACTCATTTAAAAACTCGAAGGACTTATCTACCCTAATACAAACCAAGGGAATAACTCAATACCTTTGAAAAAACTGTATTGTTTCTTATCAAACAATCAGAGTAAAAGGTCTTCAGAAAAATAAATCAGCCCACAATGCCACCATACAGACGAAAAATCTGAGACTGTGTGTTCAAAGGCAAAGTGGAAAGGAGAAGAGATGAATCAATTTTTTGTAAAATTCACATAAACTATTCTCCATTTTAAAGGGGTTGGAGACTCAGAATTAACCAGATTGGCAATGTTGATTTAACTCACAGAGCAATTTATAATTCTATTTTTGTTAGAACTAAAGGACACTTTAAAAATCTAGTCTAACCAATTCACTATATAACTCAGACAATCCAGGTTCAAAGGGATTAAGCTGCTGACCAAGGGCACACTGCTAGTTCAGCTGTAGAAGAAAAATAAATATCTAGGATGCCTAAATCCTAGTCAACTGTTTTTTTCCAACACACTATACTTGACTTGATTTCTGTGTTTATTATACTTTCTCTGGCAGCCACATTTATGAAGACATATCTAAATATAAGCAGAAAACAGAATTTTAGGGGGCTGAATTTAGTTTCAAAAGAAAGTGCCAAATCCAAATTTCCCTAAAATGTATTAAGGCAATATTTTATCATCATTTTCAGCAAAATATCTACTGGACATCTGTGAAATTCACAGTATAGTTGAACTAAATATTTTACCTTGATTTTGTTCGGGAATAATTTGGAACGAATATTTTCTTAATATCCATCTTACTTATCTACATGATAATAAAATTAATTCATTAATTTTGTAGGGCAAAACGTTTCCAAAGTATTACGAATGCATATATATGTATGATTATGTATATATCCTCTTTGATGAGATCATGTTTCCTGTCTTTACTACTTATGACCTCATTGTTATTACAGGGCCTCTTGACATGTTTGGAGTATGATCATTATAAATGTTTAATTTCACAAAGATTATGCTCTAGTAAGAAATGTATTTTATTCTTCCTTCCATTGGTATAAAGCTTAAATATTCTTTTCATAAGTCTGACTCCTTGTCATCAGATAATCTATTTTAAATGAATTTTCCTTTTCTTGGTTCCAAAATGCAAATTGAGGCGGGCACTCAGGAAAGATTATTCCTTTGTTTTTAAACTGCTTTTTTCAAATAAGATGTAGCTCTATCTTGCCACCCATCAGGGCCTTTAAGAACACTGGTCACTTCTCCGATAAGTATTGTGACCAAATGCTGACAGTCTAGTGAAGGAAAACTACAGTGTGGTTTGAATTCATCTTGTCTTCCTGCCCAAATCTGTAGTTACATGTTCTCTCAGGATTGTGTTGTGGATCATAGCACCTCTGTGACTGGGTGAACTGCCTCATCAACATGCCAGACATCCTGGGCACAATGTTTTTTATAAATAGTAAAGGGATTAAGGTTGAGAAACATTCTCAGTGTCAATGTGAAAAGTCCAGTCAATCCCCTGAGATGACCAGGGTTAATCTCTTGATATTATCTATATTCTACTGTCTTTAATGGCATCACACTCTGGTTTGGGGGGACAGAAACTCCTGTCCTCCTAATGAGTTAAGAGAAGAATTAAGCACAGAATTACACAAATAACAACAATCTCAGAGAAAATGCTCACTCCAGAATTTGACTCTATTCTGAGTTTCTCCAAACAATCCACCTTACCAGATCACAAAATACTCTGCATTTGCAATAGTTCCTCTCTCTGAGAAGGTTAATGGAGGGTGGATAGGTGGGTCCAAGTTCCAGCCCGCCAAACACACCTTCTTTTCATGTGAATTTAAATTATCTCTAGCGTTTTCCTCAGCTATGGATACAGAGCCACACAACTGCATCCTTAAGAGTAACTCTAAAATCTATCCATTAAATCTTAAGCACTTCCACATTAGTGATGGTCTACAAGGACATGGGACCTCTGGAGTGTTGAGTCCCATAAGGGTCATATAGTCTTCTCCTTATACTTATGCCTCCTATTGAACACTGAAGGTATTATTGGGGTCCTCAGTAGAGCAATTAATAAATAATCATTATTTGATTTGACCCAAATCTGAGAGAGAGTAAATTAAGGGAAGTAGGCATTTGTTTACTTTATTCATTTATTCATCCAACAAATAGTCATCCATGCCTGGCCTTTTAAAGTTTCTGACCAGATAAAAACATATGAAAAAAAAAAAAACATTTTCAAAGAACTTCACTGGCTTCTCTTGTCAAACCCTTAAATCACTGGTTTGTAACATTATAGAGGAGAAGTCTCACAGATTCCTTAGAGACATTGTTGAAAGCTATGGACTTTCCAAAAAACAAAACTAAACAAAATACCTAAGTCCAGACAAACACACAAAAGTTTATTTCCAAGGTTTTCAGTTGTCCCTAAAATTTACCAAAAGATACATGCCTAAAAATCACTGCTCTAGGTCAAAATCCTCCCAATTAATAAACTGCTGATAGTCTGTATCCAGTCAGTGTCATAGCTTCCCTGTCCTATGTAATCGCTTTAACACACACACACACACACAACATTCAATAAATTTACCACTAGTTAGGCACATTGCTCTATTGCAGGACAAAGTATACATCCTCAGTTACTATAACCATTCAGTACAAAAAGTAAGAGAAGAGTAGTTCCTTTATTTGTATAGGTTAGATAAACACAAATTTTTGTGTGTTGAATTATAGAGGCCTTTACAAACTATTTTAAAGACTAAGTTATGATTTCAGTGACAAATAGTACAATTTTTCTACGTAAAGTTAAGAAGGAAACATCAACATAAGTGTATATTGAGAAAAATCAATCAGTCCCCATTTTCTGCCTGAAAAAGCAGATTATAGCCTACCTGGAGCATTTGATTTCATTAATTTCCCCCATCTAATCTAGTATACTGCTCTTCCACTTCCATGGCTGTGGCTCAGGCCCAGACTATGTTCCATTACCTGGATATACAAATAGGAGTCCTGGCTGACAGATGATTGTTTCTACAGCAGATCAATATCCCATTGCTCCAGTTCATGGAGACTTAGCCCAGTTTGTCTCTGTCAGACCTCAGCATTTCTCATCTCTGAGATCTTGGTTTGGGTGCCTCTAAACCTGGGGAAGGGCCTTTGGGGGACCTGGGAGTGACAAGCAGGAGCAGATTCTGCATGTGCTAACTCTAACCATGGAAAGTATTCATGTCTTGCAATTCCAAAGAAAGGAGCAGCATTTTCCTCTAGCACAGTAAATGATCCTAAATATAAATCAGTTGGCTTTGACAAATTTCAATATCCACTAAGTAAATCAAATCTAATGTATGAAGACAAGCATCTTGATGAACATTAAGGTATTAGTGAAACATATATTTGATAGTCTTAAGGAATTATTATATTTTTAAGAATGATAATGGTGATTTTTTAAAAGGTATTCTTAACATTGACAAACACATACTAAAACATTTATGAATGAAATGTTGTGATGTCTAGGGCTTGCTTTAAATAACCTAGAGAGCAAGGGAATGCTGAAATATAGACAGATGAAACCAGGTGGGTCAGAAGTTGATAACACGAAAACTATGAGATGCTACTTGGCAGTTGATCACATTATTCTCTCTCTTTTTACATGTTTGAAATTGTTCATAATAAAAAAGAGTTTTTTAAATAAAAAGGAAATCACAAAGAAGTAGAAACAACCCAAATTTCCCTCACCTGGTGCATGGATGAATAATATGTGGTCTAACCACACAATGGAATACTATTCAGTCATAAAAAAGAATGAAGTCCCAACACATGCTACAACAAGGATGAACCTTGAAAGCATCATGCTACATGAAAGAATCCAGGCACAAAAAACCACATATTATATGATTCCCTATGTGTGAAACATCCAGAATAGGTAAAAATCTCTGAAACAAAAATTAGATTAGTAATTGCTGTAGACCGAGGAAGATGTGGAGACTTACTTGGGTGTGATGGCTAAGGAAACTAGGGAGTTTTGGGCAGTTAATGACAATATTCTTAAATTTATTGTGGTAGTGGATGCACAACTCTATTGATTTAATAAAAGCCATTGAATTGTACACTTCATAATGAAGACATATGGGGAACAATTTAGAAAAAAATTAATATCAACTGTGTGTTTGATAACATTGAAGAAGTAGTATTAATTTTATTAGAAGGGATAATGGCATGGTAGATATGTATGAACGTTTCTTATTTATTTATTGTTTGTTTGTTTGTTTTTAATAGCATACCAAAGTATTTAAGGATGTCATATTATGATGTCTGGGATTTGCTTTAAAAATAATCTCAAAAAATAGGTGAAGCAATGTGGTCAAATCTAAATAGTTGTTATATCAAAGTGATAGGTATGTAGACTCCATTATACATTTCTTCTTCTTCTTTTTTTCTTCTTATGTATGTTTAAAAGATCACAGGATAAAAAATTAGAAAACAAAAAGAAATTAATGAGATGTGGGAAAGGAGACTTTTTGTACCAGAGTGGCTATTCTCATGTGAAGATTGTCATCTTCCACAGAATACTAGTTCTGTTAATAATGATTACTTAAATGTTAATAATGATTACTTAAAATGGGAACATGTGGCCAAATAAGCTTGAGAAACACTGTTTTACAAGACAGTAAAACTTTTTAGCATCTTTACCGTGTGAAGAAACAAGGTGAATCTCCAAAGATTGAAGATATACTATGTTATCCCAAAAGTTATTTTCCATGTACATGCTGTTTATTAGATAATAAAAACAGCAAGGCAAGATCATTCTGTAAAACACAGCCTATCATATTTTATACAGTGATGTGTCTTCCTGCAGGCAACCCAATCTCCTACTGGTACCTATCCTTCCATTTAGAGGCAAGGGACTAATAATAAACTAGTTCAGTTTCTTCAAATATCTCAAATTCCCATTTGTTTGAAAATGTGTCTACGGCCTAGAACCAGCCATAGTCCAGACCAATGGTGCAAGGTCAGAATCATACATTGGATATTGCCAAGCTTTACCCTCACTGAATTCCTAAAATTTTGTCTTGTTACATGTGTTCAATGAGCTGATGTTTTATGATGTTGGAGGAGTACCTGGTTTTGGCTGACCAAATCAGCAATGCATGCCTCACAACTCCAGTGTTCCAAGTAATTCCAGTCCTTCAGAATATAGTATATCCCATGGCACTGATTCATGGAACAAACCCCCTAGAAATTTCATCATCAACTCATGGCAGAAACTCTCCTGTCAATAAAGAGATGAGAACCTTGAGGTGCTATTCTATGAACTACCGTTTTGCTTTCAGCTTCTTCCATCTTTTGGTAACCCCCTTAATATTCAAGCCTTTTGGAAGAAGAATCACAAAATTTGAATTGCAAATTAATGCTGCAGTTAGTACAGATGTAATAAAATACATCTAAAAGACACTAAATCTTGGGTACATTAACATTTGCTTCAAGGTGATTCCAAGAATGGATATCAACAATTCACCTTTCACATTAAAATTTAGCATCAACTAAACTGACTAATCATAGAAAATAATTGTTGAGGCCCTCTAGACACACTGTTGAGTTACAGAGTTGAAAGTATCAGGTCTAAAATCAAACTGCATTTGAAGTTCAGCTTCACTGTAGTTTAGCTATCTAGAATGCCTTAGCTAAACTTTTTAATCTTCAATGATACTCTGAAAAAGAATATAATAGTACCTACTTTTATGACTTTCATGAGGACTAAATGAAATGATATGGGAAATATAAAGTGTTTAATGTAGTATTTGCACATGGTATATCTAAATGTTAGCTGTCATTATTGGTTTTTTTTTAGATTCCCACACTTATTTTTCTCAAAAAATTAGTATTCTAGGGGCGCCTGGGTGGCTCAGTTGGTTAAGCATCTGTCTTTGGTTCAGATCATGATCCCAGGCCCCTGGGATGGAGCCCGAAGTCAAGCTCCTTGCTCAGTGGGGAGTCCGCTTCTCCCTCTCCCTTTGCACTTCCCCCTCCACTTGTGCTCTGTCTCTCACTCTCTCTCTCTCAAATAAATAAATAAAATCTTAAAAAAATGGTATTCTATTAAACACATTAGGGGATAACATTGATTTAAATAGAATCAACTTCTGTTCTCCATATCAAGCACAGTACCCTTACATGTGAGTATTCAAAAGTTTATTACTGAAGATGATGGATGAATGATTAAATCAGGGTCTTCTAAGCCTATAGAGGAAAGTTTGGTAGACTTTTTGAGCTGGTGGCAGGAAAGAAACCTCGCCTCTTTTCACTGAGGATCCGTAGCGTATCCTGCTAAACAGAATTGGAATATGTTTCTCTAAATAAAGTTTAATATGTTACTGAAAAGAGTATCACGACCAAATTCCATGCTACCTTGGCATCAGAATTTCTTTGAATCTGATTATTATCTTAAGCCACATTCTAATGAGCCCAAGGTGTCCTGTGGGGAAAATAATTACTCAATTCTAGTAGTTGGCAGATATCCCACTTAAAAAAAAACAACACTTTAAACTTGCCTTTGCATTCCTCATTTCAATACCAGTTAAATCAAAGGTGGATTGTGATTAAAATGAAGGCATTTTTATGCACTAGCATTTACTGTATGCATTTCCTAAATTATATTCTTTTTGGTCTTGTTTAAGAAAAGGTTTGGTTCTTTAAGGTTTTCCTTTCCACATGAATTAAATTTTAAGCCTTTCTTTTCCTAGTGAGAAAAGTATGAAAGCTCTACATATGACCCTTGATGACATATGATCTAGCAATGACTTCATTTCTCTTCATTTGCAGACTTTACATTCAAGAAACTACTTAAATGGAGACTTATTGCTTAAAAACTGACCTCTTTGTTTAAAATGTTCAAAAAATACACAAATTTAAGAAGTACAAGTTTGTTTCAAATTCAGAGGCACCAACATAATGATTTGTTTTTAAGTTACATTTTTTAAGAGAAGTCACAATATAACATCTTTAATTTGCAGTTATTCTCAGGGATTTCTAAACATCTTTCTGGGTTAAATTTAGAATAGAGTATATAAGCGAAAGAATTTTTTTTAAAAAGCTCAAAATATTTTGGTGGTCAACCATGTATTCAAGCTTGGAGGGGCCTGGAGAAAATGAGATCTGCGGTTTCTCCCTAGATTTGCCACATATTAGTTATATTAGTAGCATTGGTCACAGGGTCTCGCAAAGGTTCAGTTTCCTTATTTCTAACACAGGGGGACTGGACATTTATGACCTCTATAGTTCCTTTCAGGGCTATGACCCTATGTTGGAACCAAATAGATTATGGGAAAATCTAAATCATTGTGAGCTGAAAGAAATGTGAAGGAAGTTTTTGATAGTAAAATATTGTGAAATACCCAAACTTTATTGAAACAGAATCAGACTATAATGCAAACAACATCTGGATGTTATTTTTAGGAACCAAGTGCAAAAGGGGAAATCCAAATTATGTTAATGTTACACTGGCTAACATCAGAACCTTGGGAAAAGAAACACTTTAAAGAAAAAACAAGACAGAAATGACCCATAAGAATAGTGTAGTAACTATAAACCAGAGTATATTCAAAATAGGGGAAATGAAGATACTCAAGTCGAGGAAACTGACAAAACTCTATCAATATAACCCTTTATATCAATGCTGGCCTAATTGACTTTATAATGTTGTATCTTAACTATAATACAAATTTATATCTTTATGAAAGTCTACGTGATAGTCATTTCCCAGACAAGAGTTCTGCCTTAAAAAATATTAAATTAGATTTACAGCTGTATTTCTCAGTCAGTTGAACATTTTTATCTACCCTTTCCAGTAGAAACATTTTTAGTGGTTGTGGCTACTAAATGTTCCCAAATTAGCTGGGAACATTCTCACTGATGGGGCTTAAATTTTTGCTAAAATTTTCTTTGCTCTCATTTGACTACATTGAAAATCTCTCTGGGGCTATTTTCATCCACACATCACTCGAAGTACCACCACAGCAGAATCTTGTGAAGCATATACCAAGGCAAAACCTCAAGGTTATGTGAAAGCATAGTAATAATAAAAATAGTGATGGCTAGTACTCCTATCATTTATTGAGAACCCAAAATATAAGCCCACCATAAGCCCACATACCAAGATGTACCAGGATGGATGTTATCTCTGTATTTGAGCTGAGGAAACTAAATTGAAGCTCAAAGATGTTAAGTAACTTACATAAAGTCAGGGACCTGGCAAGTAGCAGGGCTAGGATTTCAACCCAGGTCTAGGAGCAGCTGGGTGGCTCAGTCATTGAGCGTCTGTCTTCGGCTCAGGTCATGATCCCAGGGTCCTGGGATTGCGCCCTGCATGGGGCTACCTGCTCAGCGGGAAGCCTGCTTCGCTTCTCCCTCTCCCACTCTGCCTGCTTGTGTTCCGTCTCTCGTGGGGTCTCTCTCTATGTCAAATAAATAAATAAAATCTTTAAAAATAAATAAAAAATAAATAAACCCAGGTCTACTAGCCTCTAGAGTCCACAAGTAGGCAAAAGATGCCTGCTGAAGCATCTTCTGCTTGGAGTTGCTCTGCCTCCCTTCCTCCATCTATCCTATGGTGCAGAGCGGTGACATTTGCCTGGGGGAAAACATTCAGGTTTGTGGTCCTATGAAGGTTATGACCATCTGCATACTTTTCTATTTGTTCTATAGCCAATTTGAGCAATTAAATCTCGATAGCCCTGCTAGGGTCATCTGAAAACCAATGATCAAAGACACTGCCTCTAGTCCACTGCACATTCCAAAACATCAAACTCTTCCAAAAGCTGCCATTCCAGGTTTCCATCTTAAGAAGACAGAAAGATCAGCTCTTGAGTGGCAAGCCCATAATCAGGGCTTCCCCCTTGTCAACATGTCAGAAACATGATGTGGGATATCTGTTTGGCACAGCATCCACCCATGACCACTAAACATTTTCACTGGGGGAATGTGACTCTTAGATTCATGGCTTTTACAGACTCTTGGGCATGCCCTTAATTGGTTTAATTGGTTCTCTTTAAATAAGTGAAAATCAAAGCAGACTAATTTAAATTTGAAAAAAAATCCCAATTATTACTTCTTAATAACCAGACTTTGTCTTTAAGCTCTCACTTAAGGTGGTACCTCTAATCTCCTTCAATCATGCCCCCTTCTATAGCCCTCTCACTCAAATGCATCATTCATTTTCCTGTATAAACTTCCCTAGTTCCTGTCACTTGTTCCTGGGCTGTTTACAAAAACAGATAAAGGAAATGACTCCTTACTTTGTTCTTTTACCCATATGGCATAGATGTGTCTAAGAATGGAAGTCACAGGTCCCATGGGCAGAGAATAGAGGAAGGGAGAAAAATGATTTATGATGGTTAAAGTGTGGGATGGTGCAGGAAGATAAGAGAATAAAGCAATCTCTTGCATGAGCCTTGTTCCCAAGGATGATTAAAAATAAATGGCTAATCTTTCCTTCTGCTTGAGTGAAAGTCTTGTACTGACATGTGGGTGGACGAGGCCATTCCTTCTGTAAGCATCTTGAAATAAAGTCAGTCAAAACAAATGTTTATCGAATATTTACTATGATCAAGACTCTATGAATAATTTCACCTTCTGTACTTCAATTAGTTCAGTTTTAACTAACGCTTAGCTAAATTTTGCCTTTCTTCTTATCCCTCCTGGATCTTGTAACCTAGAATCTTGCTCAGCTCCTATTTTCCCATTTAATTCTAAGATAATATGAGGTTATTTTAAGCATCTGCTGTTAGTCATCAAAACTTCTTTCTCACCCATATGTACATTGGGGAGTTATTTTGGCATGTGTTTACCAAGCTATACACTATGGTTCCTGGCACATCGTTTTTACCAGAAAGCTGATTAAATATGTTTTTTGTGCAAGCCTCAAAGGACAGGAGATTCATTGCCCAAAAGATTTTTCTCAAGAATGGCCATGATTCTACAACTTCAAAAATTGTAAACTTCTTAATAATATGACTGTGTTTGGAATTTCACTTCTATTCTTCACAAGCACAGGGATATAGATAAACTAGAAGCTCAATAGATATGTATTAAATAGACTTTATTCATTCTTCTTCTAGATGTTATTCTTTCTCAGAAACTGACTTAATTTTCTCCCTTTCTTAGCTGGTATATAAAAGTGATTTCAATTCAGCCTCATGGCTGGTATTATCTGAGATTTGTCCAACTAGAGTAGCCCAGCTTCACGAGAGAAAGGATAACTCTCACTGCGGTGTGTGTATTATATATTTACATTATATATTACATAAAAATATATGTGTATCATAAATAAGCAAACAATCAAGAATAAATAAACAATAGCTTTGTGGTGGGCTTGCTAAAGAAAACACATTGAAATGGCAGACAGTGGAGCTATAAGACAAGGAATGAAAAGAATTGTGATGGACAAAAGAACCCACATAGAGCATGTTCACTACCTCCCTCAGTATAATCGGAGCAGAGACTCATGGGAAGAGTTAAATGAGATAATACATGGGAAATGTTTGGAACAGCACCTAGCACATAGTAAGCACTCAATAAAGCTTTTTTATTACTATTGGTTTTGGTGTGCGTACTATATGCTTGGCATTATGACGTGGTGTTAGGGATACAATGGGGGACCAGTACCACAGAGCTCATAGTGTAATGAACAGAATAAACATGAAACAAATATACAAGTATTCCCTGCTTTCCAAAAGTAGAACATTCCTCTGAAACATTTCTTAAGCTGAAATGGCATAAAGCAAAGAAACAATTACCATTAATTTATGTGGAAAAAAATGTTGAGCATTCTCAAACCCCAAAAATAACCTTTCTTGGGCTTTTCAGATACTGTAGAACACATTTTGCTAAAAGATACACAAAATAAGTCAAGGTAAAGCACAGATGCTCAGAGATAGTTCAAAGCTATGGTGGCTTGATGCTGAGATGCTGAGTGTAGTTCCCAGGGAAGGAGCTTGGTGGGGCCACCCTTGCTGCTCGGGGTGTGTGGCCTCTAGAACAGCTTGCTGCAAAACAAACACTGATTGTTATTTTCACTTTTTGCCTTTTTTCATAAAAGTGAAAATCCTTGGGGTGTCTAGGTGACTCAGTCAATTAAATACCTGACTCTTAATTTTGGCCCAGGTCATGATCTCAGGGTCATGAGATGGAGCCCTGCATGGGGTTCTACGCTGGGCATGGAGCCTGCTTGAGATTCTCTCTCATTCTCCCTCTGGCCCTTCCTACCCCTCCCCCCAACTCTGCCCCGCTGCTGTCAAATAAATAAGTAAGTAAGTAAGTAAATAAATAAGTAAATAAGTAAATAAAGTGAAAATCCTCTTCAGATTCCTTTAGCTAGTGAAAACAGGTACTAATGTAGATTTTTTTTTGTAACAGTGAAGTGGTGTAACATGAACTTTATAAATGCTGGGGCAGAGGGATTCCTGTATATATAAATGAAAATTTTCAAATTCTGACAGGTCATATGATAGGAGCAGAATGCTAGGAGAAAAAATAATGAGCAGATGCTCCTTTCAATAAAGAGGCAAAGGAAGGTCTGAAGAGGAGACATTTACACTGGTTTGGGGACCTCAGCTGGGAAGGTATCTTCCACTCATGATCTCTTTGTGGTCCTTCTCCAAAGAAAAGAAAAATACTGTCTTCTCTATTTTAATTATATCATCAATGTTACCCGTGAGCTCTTTTCCCTTAGTTATACTTCTGCATAAAGCAAGCTTAGTTCTCAGTCATCCCTGTATTTTTTTCTAACTCGTGATTAAGTGCTACAGCTTTTGGCATCAGACAAATCTGGGTTAAAATCCCACTTATGAGCTGTATGCCTCTGGCCATTTTCCTCATCTGTAAAAATGTGGAAAGTAAAATTGCCTCCTTCAGAGAGATGGAGTGAGATAAATAAAATACTTTTGTAATGCCATTATCACAGTTCCTGACATAGGCTAAGTGCTCAATAAATAGAGACTATAATAAGATTTCCAAATTTTGGATTATTCATAACATTTTAGTGGGTTTGTTATTGAACAACCAGGGTCCCATCACCCTCTGCATTATTCTTGATTATATCTAGTTCACCTTCATCAATCTAACCTCCTCCAAAAAAAAAAAAAAAGAAAGAAAGAAAAAGAAAGGAAGAAAGAAAGAAAAAGCTCAAAACTCATATAAGTAAACATTCCTCAATTTGCTTAGCTATAAACTTAATTTGTGGACACCTCAAGGAGCTATGTAAATCTCATCTGTTTTTTGTTTTTGTTTTTGTTTTTGTTTTTAATGTGGATGTCAATCTCCCCAATATCACCAAGTAGTTGCTGGTCACTAGAACAATCCATGCCTTATTCACAGAAATGCTAAAGTTTCCCAAAGCAAAGACTGTAAAAAGCAGGGGAAAGAGATCATTCTCTCTGCCAACTCCTTTCCAGCTTCTTCCATTTTGTTAGAATGACAACTAACGTACTCCTTCTTTTACGTTATTTTCTTAAAAAACATGGATAAGCATTTGCATTTTAAAAAAGTGGCAATTATCACTGTGAGGCATTTGGATTCCATGCCAACATCCACTGCTGCCATATTTCACAGTGTGCCTGAAGGCCTTCACTCCCCTTTTACAGTGCATATAGATTCACCCTCAGACAGTTCCATCTACAATGACTGTAACAAATTAAATTTTTATGAATAGTTGAAAATACTGTCCAGTATTATGACTCCCAAAAGATCAGAACAATACCCTTACCAACAAGAGTTCTTTAGCTCTCTGAACTTATCTAGGCTTTTTGGTTCTACTTCCTTATTCAGCCTTCCCAGTTCTGTGGAGAATGGCAACTGTCATAGTCCCAATTTACAGATGGAGAGAAACCAAATTCTAGAGTGTTTAGAGATTTCCAAAAGCCACTATCAATAATATTTATTATTTACAAGTCGCTCATTAACAGGCCATCTGAAAGAGTTTAGCCTGGAAAGGTCTCCTCATTTTGATGAAATAGGAAGCAAATGTTTTCAATCAATATTCAATTAGGATATGTGCTTACAAAGCAAAACAAAACAAAACAAAACAAAAACACCAAAACACCAAAATTTATGGCATATACACCAGTGTAGTCCTCAGAACTGTTGGTGTTGTCTGGTCTGGACACCCCATTGGTTTAAAGTATGGAGATAAAAAGCCTGCATCACAGTTGTGATACTCTCCCGAGTGAGGTACATTCTCCCAGTGCAAGATGTCTCCCTTCTAGAAAGTTCCACCCCTTGGGACCACCTGGCTGTTTCATAAATCCATGTTTCTCATCATAGGAGTAGCTAGGTGAAACAGTGAGACCACTTCAAAGCAAGCACATCACTTCCGGACGTCTCTAAACGCATGCCCTTTTGCCTCTTGGCCATAGGTAGGGGCAGAAATTTTCAAATACACCAGAAGAGAATGTAAAATCTTTATTCACAGAAGCCTTCCCTTAAAAATAGAAACTTGTAGTTCTTTTCCATCACCATGAATGGGGGCCATTTAAAAAACGCTGTAGAACAACAAACCACAGCCTGCCATCTATTTTTGTAAATAAAGTTTTATTAGAACATGGTCATTCCATTGATATATGGTTCCTCTATGACCTTCATGTTACAATAGTGGAGAATGTATGGCCCACAAAGCCTAAAATATTTACTACCTGGACTTTTATGGAAAAAAGTTTGCTGATCCCTACTATATAATGTGGTCCCACAGTTTGAGGCAGAATAATGCCCTGGTTTAAAACTCAGGCTCCGAAGTTGGTATTCTGTTTAAAGCCTGGTTCTGCTGTTGAGTAACTGAAACCTTATGTAAACTATCCAACTTCTCTGGGCCTCAGTGTCCTCATCTGTAAAACAGGAAGATTAATAGCATCTACCTAAGAGAAGTGTGGAAAAGATTAATTGAGATAATACATCTAAAGGTTTCAAATATTGCTTGGCATAAAACATCTTTATTAATATCACATTGGCAACAGCTGTATAAACTGAACTCCAACAGGAAAGCTTCAGCTGAGTTGTAAATGGCACTTAAACATGCTTGTAAGAATTTCCAAGATTCATCACTGTGTTATACAAAGGGGATTCTCAGCTTATTTCCACTGACAAGCAACAGGCTGACATAAATGACAGCTTAGGAACACAGCCATTTTATATCCTTCCCTCACTCTATCCCCAAACCATTGCTTTTGATTTCAATAGCTTATGTCTACATATGTCATACATTAGTCTGTAGTCAGACATTCAGACTTCAAATTATTTGATCTTCAAACTTGTCATTCTTCATGTATTTTGTCTTCATCCCATCTCCCTTGGCTTTTTTTTTAATGCCTAGCATTCATTCCTTAATACTGATTTTACAACACCCACAAATTCTAGAGGTTATGGAGGATGATGGGAGGAGAACCCCCACACTTCCACTTAAGCCAATGAGACTCACAAGATAGTGTACCAAAATCCCTAGGGAGTATTTAAAATGCAGGTCCAGCCCCCACAGAATCTTATTTTATAGGGCTTGGATGGTTCTAGAAAACTGCTTTAGTAGGACATGACACAAATGATTCTTACATTGGATAGTACTTTGAAAAGCATTAACCTACTCCTCCTCTTTCTTTCTTCTACTTTATCAAGAGATCGGCTTTTTGAAATCAGTACATGCATCACCATGTCCCCTTTCTCTCTGAAAAACTGGCTTGTATATTGGGGGCTGGCAAGGGTGGGAGTGGGGTTAATATTTTTATGGGCCTACATTGGTCCCAGTAGGATAGCGTGAATGGACTTATTGAAAAGAAAACAGAATTTTATGTCTGCATGTAAGAACAGTATAGATTTTTTGAGATGCGTAATGATGCATACCATGTACCAGAGGGTAAAATTAAGCTCATAAGACTTTTCAGCTATATTTGATACTTCGGAACATGAGGGTCCTTATAGATCAATTTAAACTATCTGGTTGAACTATCTGCTTTAGTAATTACATGATTTTTTTCTGACTTTGCCAGTTTTGATTTGTAACTCCAAGTTTGGGAAAACCATCTCAAGTTAAATGTTGATTTTTAAAATCATTCTGTTCATCCCTACCCGCCCCACCCCCAGCAATGGGATGAATTATTAGTAATATGTTGAGGGTGTACAGCTCTGCCAAGATTTACTTCCTGTTTCTACTTGGGCTGGTTTAGTATTATTTTCCAATGTTCTGAAATTGCATGTCAGAATTTATTTGAAAACATAATAATTTGGAAATGGGTATCTTGCTAATTGGAGCATCTGTCTCTAGCTACAGCTCTTTTCTTCTCTTTGTAACATTCTGATTTATAATGATCATCTCACCTTTGCAGATATTGCAGTATTTAGGAATAATGTTCAACCCTGTTCTGTCTCTGGAATAACATAAAGTCATCCCGGGTTATGCTATTATTCTACCACCTACGAATTATCTCTGTGCTTCATTCCCTATCGGTTTGGTTTGTTGCCAAAGTAGTGATTTATGTTTGCTTGCTTCTGGACTATATTATTGCAATGCTTTCATATACAGACTAACTGATTAGACTCTGCACAGAAAGAAAGGAATACAGTTCACTTAATCGAGTGTGTTACACACAACTCCCTGCTTCCTTAGACTTCCTCATGGTTTCCTTTTCTGAGGTGGGATACGGAAGCCATGCCACCAAAGCCAAGACCCTGACAATTTCCATTAATGTCTTCGAAGCCTATAGATCTTAGTTTTCTAGAATTGCAAGTACCACTTACAACTGGTATAGCAAAAGAGGGGCTGGTATTTTGATAATTGGAAGTTTTATCCAAATAGATGTATAAACCGGAGCTGATTCTGCTTTTGCTCTTAGTTTTCTTTCAGATGTCATTTAGTTTCAACATGATGTATACAAACAACCTTATCCTTATGGAGTTGGGCCCTTTTGTATTGCCTGGCATGAAGGAATGATGGTTCTGGAGAAGAAGGAGTTTCTCACATAGTCTGACATTTCTCCCCATATAGCTAACCTTTATCCAGCATCCCCGGCCAATAACCATTCAGCATCCCTTTGGTCACCTTCAGTGGTTGGGGCTTCAGGATTTTAAACACAGCTGGTAGCACTGCTGCATATTTCTAGTTGCTGGTTCCTTCTTCCTTTTCAGTAGGATCCCAAACCTCCTTTGAGGGAATCACCTTGGAGCCTCGTTTTGTTTTTCTTTCTTTTCTATAGCACTTGCTATGGACTGGTTGTTTGTGTCCCCCCCCAGATTCGTATGTTGAAACTCTTATCCCTAGTGTGATGGTATTTGGAGATGGGGACTTTGCAAGGTAATTAGGTCATGAGGAGGGAACCCTTATGATGGGACCCTTGGGCTGGCCCTTATGAGAAGACACAGGAGAGAGTTTGCTTCCTTTCTCTCTCTCTACCAAATAAGGGTACAAGATGGACTTCTATAAACCAGGAAGAGAGGCTTCACCAGGAACCCACCATGTTGGCACTGTGGTCTCTGAATTCCAGCTTCCAGAGCTGTGAGAAAGAACTGCTTCTTGTTTAAATCACCCAGTTGATGCTATTTTTATGATAGCAGCCCAAATGGAGCAAACCAGCAGTCATGAAGTATATTCCATAGGGCTACTATGCAGATAAAAAGACAGTTATCCAATTTGTCTTAAGCCCCTTCACCAACTAAACATACCAAATTTCTTTTGCTATCCCTCACCTCGCTGGTTTTCAAATATTTCACCTTTCTGTTCAAGCTTGTAGGAAATACTTCTCTTTGTCAATTTCTCTCTGTGACCAGCCCATGTGGTCCTGATAATATAACAAACCACTTGTACTACAACAGACATGCATAGGCCATATCTTCCTACTCAAAAACTTGAAATTCTAAGAAACTCACAGAAGAAACCCAATGCAAAGAAAAAGACTTATCAAACAAAGTACTCTGCACAACTCTATGGGAGAGAAAAATATTAAATTAAATCTTATATATATATCTCCACAATGACTAATGGATCAAGTTTCCCATTTACTTCCTGAAAGAATGGACATAATATTAATTTTTAAAGTTTGAAAGGATATAATCCAAACGATAATAATACTAATTCTTTTGGAGTATAAGTATTACAGATACCTTTTGTTGCTTTTGCTTATTTGATACTTCTAATTTTTTTCTACAAGGAGCCAGCATTGTTTCTGTAACTCTTTTTAAGACAGCCAGCATTGTTTATGGAACTCTTTTTACACTCAATATTCTAAAACAATTTGCCAATTAATTATCATGGTATAGATGACTTCCAAATGTTTAAACTCTGGGCATTAAAAAAACGTGGAAATTATATTTTAACATCTGTCAGTATAAAACAATTATAGTTTTATAATTAATTGAGACAGAATCATGAGAAATTATCCATGACCCTAAAGTAGAGGCAAGGATTCTGAACAAAGAATTCATTGGAAACATTCAAGCAAAAGCACTGCCTCCAGGCACATTGTTTTAAATCCATTTCTTTTGGAACCTTATTGTGGAAGATACACATGCAATGATGTTAGCCCAGGGTAACACACAACAGAAAATGTATTATTAAACTTGGAATACTTATAAGCATCCTTAGACAAAAATGCCCAAAGTAGCTGCCTGAATTGAGACATCTGGAAAATGGAGGCATTATGTGTTGACCTAGGATAATTTGCTATGATGCTGGTGATTTTCTATTCATTTTCTTCAGTACTTTTCAAAAGACTATTGTATTTAAAAACCAAATTGCTGGCACTACGCAATTTGAAAAAAAAATACATCAAGTACACAAATTACTGGAGAAAAATGCTGCCTGTAGTTTCCAACCAAGTTAGATCCACAGAAAATGTCATGTCAAAATCCTACAGGGTCATCCTTTATACATTTGAGGATGAATTTATTACCTTACTACCCAGACACATCCCAGCATTATAGAGCAAAAGCTGCCTGTGTAATAGAAGCTTATGCAAACAGTGATTTCTTGTGGTTAACTTCCAAACGTCTTCAGATTATTCTTGTGCACTCTTGGAGCTTATCTCTTCACCCAGCAGCAGACAAGTGAGTTAATATGTGGTGCGTGTGTGTCCATTTCTGTTGACACAATGCACAGGCTATCAGTCGCTATTAATTCCAGGAGAGTAAGGGCAGGGCAGAGGGCAGGCAAAGCGGAATCCCAACAAAACAGAAAAAGAGAATATGCGCTGTCGGATCTCTTTTTGTTGAACAGTTCAGTTGGGCACCACTGATCTTTTAAAGTCTGTGTGCTACCTTCAATTACTTGCTGAAAGCAGCACAGATTGGCTCATACATGTCATTGTTTGGATAGCACAGAAACATGAATTAAATCTGTCAGTCTTTTGATCTGCATGCCAAGTCAACAGTGTAGTCATTGTAAGTACTTATCCAAAAAAACCCACCCCCCCAAAAAAACCCCACTTTGTATTCGGCCATGAAGAAGAGAGGGAACAGTTTTTGCCCTTTTGCCTATTTTTATCACTCTTCCAGTAATACTCCTTTTTAAAATGACATTTTTTTTTGTCAGTAGGAAAAAAACTCTTGTTAGATACAGTTCTTAATTACAGATTTTGAGATCTGTGAAGGCTTGCATTACCTCCTTCCATTCAGGACATAACCACACGAGCAATAGAGAGAGAAAGGTAAATAGTAACTCAAGGAAAATACTGTTTTGCATTGGTCCCGGTACAATGGTGTACAATTCCTTCCCTTAGTACTTTTCATAAAATTGAATACTCTGGAAGTAGAGAGCACATAAAACAACCTTTCAGGAAGAAAGGGGAGGAGACACTGAGTTTCATTCAAGCTGAAGTTCAACGTTAAAAAACATAATCGTCTCCTGGAAGAAATGAGGTTGGCACTCTCCTTTTGTTTAATCACCCAAAATAAACATTCTTATCATGTAGAGTGCTTCAAGAAAGAAGGAAATGCTTTCCAAATCATGTCATTAAAAGCACAAAATTTGAGAACCAAGATTAAAAGCTCCATAATTTTTTATTTAGCTTGTGTTATGGTTAATATTAATAGAAAAAAGTGCAAAAGTTTACATTTGAATAGCCACAAATAATTAGAAGGAGATGGATAGCACTGATGGTTGAACAATCCCTAAATCTCAGAGTAGTAACTGTTTCTTAGGCATCTAATAAGTAGGAGATTGACCCCATCTAGCCATTTGATGTGGAAAGCAATAGGGCAAGCTTTAAGGAAGACAAGCGAGGTAGAGCAAAGGATCTCAGTAATAACCTATGTGATCAAACTCTGAACAATAGAGCAACTCTTTCTGATTGAAAATCATTTTGAATTCATATCCCCACAAAGCAATCTGGAGGTAAACCAATCAGTCTCCAGCATGGAGAGTTAAGTCTCTGGAGCTTCTGGGTTAACACCTTTTATGAAAACTACATTTATTTTATTTGAGGAGCTTAAAAGAACTCCCCTATCTGACCAACAATTAATATCCAAACCAATGATGGGCTGAAAAATTGCGTTGACCATAATTGGGAGTCACTACAAGTTCCTTTTTCTAGACGGAGAGGAGAACAAAGATGCTACTGAATGTGTTGTCTTGGGTCTTTTTGTCTGGCTGACCTCTCTGTAGATGAAAAATCGGTGACAGCTGTAGCTGTGTGCGGCACAAACATCGCTCTCAGTATTCTGTGTAACACACACACTTCAGCTCGCTTTGCTTTGTTTCCAGAGGCGTTTTATTCTCGAGTTTCAAAGCTGAGACGCAAGAAAAAGTGCCAATTGGAAGTCAAAAACAAAACAGTGAGGAGATACACTTTAATAGATTCATCTGCATCGCTTTGTTAGCAATCTGTGGTTCAGACTTTCACTTCTCCATCACTCGAATGAAGCACGTCTGAGTCACATAAAGACATAGTCTCTGAATAGCAAATTGTCATAGGAGAGGGAATCATTTTTGGCCCCTCATTCCTGCAAATAAAGTTTGCAAGGAGCAATGGAAGAATTGCAGGTTGTGTTTGGACTGGTTCTAGTGTCAGCTTCCAATGTTTGATTATCTGCATAAACCCAATATTTCATCCTGCTAAAGTGGGAGTAGAAATCTCCTGAGATCATGCCTTTAAACAGTATTTCTAGTACTTCCTGCTTTCAAATGTGTTCTTTCTCCCCACACCCTCTGTCTCTGCTCTCTTTGTCTTTTCTCTCTCTCTCTCTCTCATCTCTCTCTCTCTCTCTCTCTCTCTCTCTCTCTCTCTCTCTCTCTCTCGTGTGTGTGTGTGTGTGTGTGTGTGTGTGTGTGCATGTGTGGTTTTCCTTCACAAATTCTGGCCGGATCTTAAAGCAACAGGAAACTGAAAAATAGTTTTTTGTGCTTTTGTCCATCAACAATGCCTCTGTTTGAACTTACTTGCTAAATATCATGTGTCTGAACTCTGTCATATAAGGACAGGAAGTATTACAAGTATTCAGTATGACTGAGATGTGGGGCCATGTAAAATTTCAGAGTTAATAATCTTGCACTGTTTTTTAGTGAATGAATACCAATGGGTTAAAGGTGCATTTTTACCAAAAAAAAGAAAAAAAAAAAAGCCTATCCAGAGAAAATCAGGGTACTTTGAGTCTGAAAATGAAGGTGATGCTCTTTTCCATGCCTTGATAAAAGGCCAAAAATATAACAAACAGATCCTTCTATGTAAGTAACAAGGAAAACCTGGCCTTTAATTAAGACAGCAGCTGTCATGTTTGTGGTAATGTTCTCCAAGCTTCATGGTCAGCATCACAGTGGAGATTTAGTAATCAGCCAAGATTCTGGGGAGTCTTGCTGTAACAGCCCCTTCCTCAAAGTTTTAGGTGGAGTGAGGCCCTATAGCTTAGCAGTTATAAATTTGGAACATGGAGCCAGACAAACCTGAGTTGAAGTCCCAATTCTGTCATTTACTGGCTGGGCGGCCTTGGGCAAATTACTTTACTCTCTGAGCCTGTGTATTCAACCTTTAGAAGTGGAAAATAAAAGAGCCTTACAGGTTTGTACAAGAGAGCTTCTAAATTTGCTGGAAGGATTAAGAGAGAGAATTCCTATAAAGCCCTGGCAGGTAGTATGTGCTCAATGGAGGGCAATGACTTTATTTTATTATTATTGAATTAAAGGTTCTATCAGCTGTCAGTTAGCCCCGGGGGCATTGGCTCATTGATTCATCCCAGAATAGAGTTCTTCACACTGAGTGAAACTTCCAGTGGATCCCAGAGGGGAGAACACAGCAGAGGGAAGCAGGGAGAACAGTGAAGGAAGAAGGAGGTGGAGGCAGGAGAGAAAGTTCTGCTCATCAATTAATGTGCTGTTGTCTCTGAACCTCCCCACTGAAGGGAGAAAATTAAGCATCAGCCTTTGAACTCTAAACTGTGAGCTAAAACTATAGGAGTGTCTTGGACACCTTCCCACTTGCCACTCCAGAGATACTGAAGAAGACTGGTGGGAGTCTACGTGGTTTCAGAACATAAAGCTGCAATGAGGGAACCAGAGATGGACAAAGTCTAAGCTTCATGAAGATTATGCAGAGTGGAGGATGGTACGGGTGAAGTAAGGGGCGACTTCGAGGTCCCTCTTGAAAATTCTAGGCTCTGCCCTTGAATGTCAGTCCTGCAAGCAGAGCTCGGTAGCCTAAAGAACCCACTCTGTGTGAACAAGACATTCACACTTGCATGCACACACACACACAAACCCAAGTGCCCTTCTGATTTCAGAAATGCTTCCAGCATAAGTATTTAATTACCTAATAGACAATTTAAGACTTAAACCTAAGAGTTGGACCCCAAACTAGCACTTAGCCCACAGTCACTTTAATATCAGTAATTAGCCCAGAAATGCCTTCTGATATAATACCTAACAGCTCACCAAATGGCTTCTCAGAAAAAATTATTATAATAAAATATCAGTAAATGTCAAGGCAGTAAATAGCACCTAGTTGTTTAAGCCGAAAGACAACTTATCTTTCCCTTGCCACATCCAAACTATTGGCAGCCCTGTTTTCTCGGCTCCAAATAGATCCCAAGTCTGGCCCAGTTTCACCATCTCTCATTCCCACCCCTCGTCCAAGCACCATCACTTCTCACCTGTTGCTTCTCTCACCCTTGGGAATCCACACTTTACACAGAAGTCAAATAAATGGTTCTAAAAGTCAATCAGAGCACATTGTTCCCTGCTCACCTTCCTCCAGTGTCCTCCCCCACGGCAGATGAGTAGCCCTGCTGCTCTGCTTTCCAGATGCACACCCCACTTGTCTCCCCAGCCTTTGGTCCCTTCACTAGAACCTTGCTCCTTCTTTGGCTCCTTTGCACATTCTGTCCCCTTTGCCAGGAACATTGGTCTCCATCATTTCCTGTGGCTATCTCCTTAATATTATCCATGCCTGGTTTGAAGTGACACTTCACAGGATTCTTCGCTGACCGCTCAGGGAAATGGCCACCATTCTCGTGGCCACACACTCACATCCTGGCTTCATAGTTCTTACTGCTATTTGACTGTGTCTTGGTCATTTCTTTGTCGACTTGCTTGGTGTCTGCCTTGCCCAGTCTGAAGGATAAGCTCTGTGAGGCAGATGCTTTCTCTTATGTACCACTGATTCTCCTATTCCTAGAACGCTGTCTGATGCAGACTTTTGTTGAATAAGCATATGTTGAGTACTTCCTATGAACAAGTATGATAGTAAGCTCTTTATATGGTGTATTTTATTTGATGCTCCCCAACATTTTGAGGTGGGCACAATTAGTGTCCCCATTTTCACAGAGGAGTATGAGACATATAGATTAATAACTTGCAAATGAATGATGGCAACTGTCTTTCAAAATCAAGTGTATTGAGACATAATTTATCAAGAGTAAAATATTCCCATTTTAGGTATAGAGATTAATGAGCTCTGATACATGTATACATCTGTGCAATCAGCACTATAATTAAGATATAGAATATTGCCATCACCCCAAAGTGTTCCCTTATGTCTTTTCTAAGCTACCCCTAATGAACTCTGGCCCCTGGTGATTTGCTTTCTAATTGCTATCGATTAACTATAGCATAGACTCCCTTGTGGCATCTATATTTAAAGCCAGTTTAGAAACCACGCTCAGAGCAATGTCCACAATAACCAAACTATGGAAAAAGCCAAGATGTCCATCGACAGATGAATGGATAAAAAAGATGTGGTATACACACACACACACACACACACACACACACACACACACACACACAATGGAATATTATACAGCCATCAAAAGGAATGAAATCTTGCCTTTTGCAATGATGTGGATGGAACTGGAGGGTATAATGCTGAGCGAAATAAGTCAATCAGAGAAAGACATGTATCATATGATCTCACTGATATGAGGAATTTTTAATCTCAGGAAACAAACTAAGGGTTGCTGGAGTGGTGGGGGGTGGGAGGGATGGGGTGGCTGGGTGATAGACATTGGGGAGGGTATGTGCTATGGTGAGCGCTGTGAATTGTGTGAGACTGTTGAATCACAGACCGGTACCTCTGAAACAAATAATATATTATATGTTAAAAAAAAGAAGACAATAGCAGGAAGGGAAAAATGAAGGGGGGGAAATTGGAGGGGGAGACGGACCATGAGAGACTATGGACTCTGAGAAACAGAGGGTTCTAGAGGGGAGGGGGATGGGGGGATGGGTTAGCCTGGTGATGGGTATTAAAGAGGGCACGTACTGCATGGAGCACTGGGTGTTATGCACAAAAAATGAATCATGGAACTCTACATCAAAAACTAAAGATGTAATGTATGGTGATTAACATAACATAATAAAATAATAATAAAAAAAGAAACCATGCTTAGCTACTTTATTTGGCCCTAAAGGCATTTTGAGCATTATCATCTTCTTTGATGCATGAACAGGTGACATTCAGAAATTTAGATCAGATTGCTATATATTCCAAAATTTTTATAATAAAAGTCAATTGTGCAAACATAGCTATAGATATGTATCCATAAATATAGATAACTAAATAGCCATCGTTTGTTAAGGTAAAAAAAATACTCAAAAACTAGGTTCAAATTCTGGTTTTGCCTCTTATTACAAGGTTTGTGACCTTGAATTAGTTTTTTACATACCGAGTTTTAGTTTCCTGATCTACATGTAAAAATGCACATAATTATACCCACATTGCAGAGACAGTACAAAGATGGTGAGAGAGCTTGTAATTAACACAAAGCTCAGGTACCTGCACCAAACAGAGCATGGGTAACCATTACTATTTCTATTCCGCAGCTGGGCCACACTGCCTTAAATTCTTAGTGGTGTTTGTCTTTTCAAAGTGTGACGTTTGCCTGTTGAGACTCGGGCATCTCTATGAAATGGGTAGAGAAAGGAATTATTACTCAGATCGTTCAGATGGAGAAGCCACAGCCAGAGTGATGGGCAGAGGCTGCAAACAGTGCTGTTGGCAGAGTGAGGTCAAGACCACAGATTTTCCCAAAGACTCTCAAAGTAATTCCTGTACATTATTTATTGCCACTATATTTTTGTTAAGCTGGCAGAAGAAAACTGCCCTCATGGCATTTGGTAAGTGGGAGATCTCAGGCAAGAGTGTGTTAAATGCCTTTTTGAATTGTTAGTGTTAAATGACAGAGCAAGGATTAAAAGTTTAGCCTGTGGACTTACCCTTTTCTTATCCCTGAGTGTGCCTATTCCACAAACTTTAAAACTGGAACTTTACGTAAATGAATTACTAATCAGAGAAAATGAAGAGAATAAAGAGACAGAGGGAAGTGGAAAGAACTCTTAAGAAATTTGACGGAATAAAGATAAACACTGAAAATGGTAGAAGTTGTGAATATGGTCCATATGTTCTTCTGAAGCCAGAAATTACCCAGACAAATAGGTGGGAATATATGCCTGCTAGACAGGCAATGTACCAGAAATATCCATTTAGGGATAGAGCAATCAATATGTTATCAAGAACTGTGTCTTCAGGATCACGGAGAATATGCTGTTTGAATGATGACTCAGAAATTTCAAAATTCTTGGTCTGTGGCTGCATAAAATGAGTTATTGGCTTGAACCAGAACAGAGAAGACAGACTTGTGATGCAGAAAAAAACTGTACTCCCTCTTAGCTAGCTCCTTGCAAAAAAATGTTGTGATAGCTGATGAAGAAGCACTTTCTAAAATAAGAATATCTGTTTTGGGTACAGAACAATTCTTAATATTTCAATGTTTAAAAGCAGTAGTTTGCAGCAGTGTTTAAAATTAATAGAGTATGATGTTCCAGAATTCTTGTGCCCCTTTTCTGAAGACACAGAGTGGGGAGGAGGGTTTTGCTGCTATGAAGTCATGAGCTACATAAGGCATACTTCTTGAATACTTGCTGGCACAGACCTAATTCTACTCCTTACGTTGCCAACCTACTTTTCCTACCCTTTAAGATATAGCAGAGTGAAGGTTATACTTTCATCTTTTTGATGGAGGTATAGAACTTCATTCTTTAAGAGAAAGATACTTTCTGAGTATTTGTAAGGAGATCTTATTCCCAGGAGGGCTTAATGAATACCACAGGTGCTCAGATGTCAAGAACACTTTAGGAACAGTCCTGCCTAGAGGCAGAATGACATATCTTAGTGGGAGGTGTTTGAATTATGCTGGAATTCAGAACACGAAATGACACACTATAGTATTTTATATCAGTTCATTCCTATCCCTGGCTCTTAAGTAATAAAAAGAGCAAAACAACACTCCATGTTTCTACATGCTGAGGCTGTGTGGGATGCATGTGCATATGTGGTTAGGTTTGGAGAGAGAATGTCTTTACTCCTTATTGAAGTGCCCCTCTCGGTGTTTGAGCCCCATACTTCAATTTTAACTGTCGATCTAAGAGAGAATATATAGCTAGGAAAAGATAGGCACTCAGCAAAACTGGTGAATCAGTAGAAGTTATCACCAATGTCTCTTTATAGGACCACAGTTACCTTTCTCCCCCACTGTGTGACTTTGTGATTCCCTTTATGTTCAGTTTTCCCATCCTTAACCACCGCACCCTACCATTACCCAAAAGCAGTATTGCCAGAACTTTCCTGAGCTCTTGTCAAAACATTGAATTGGACCCTTTCCCCTTCCAGGCACAATGACATGTGACTGCACGTGTGTCTGTCGTGGCTTACACAGCATCTTTTCAGATGTGATTTAGTGCCAGTCGTGAAAAACGAAGAGTGTTCACATACAAGTCTGAATTTTGTACTTCTCCAGAAGAACTGGAAGATCTAAAGATACTCGGCTCACCATCCTGCAACGCAACAATCCCCAGGCGCCGAGGGGCCGCTGCCCCCGCCCCCCTCAAACAGCATAGGCACGTTGCAGTTCCCCAAGCTCGCAGAGGGGGGCCTGAACCGTTTGTACTGTTTACCGTGGGGTAGGGTGTGTGGTTAGGGACTTCCGGCCACTGCTAGCCTCTGCCCTGTGCGAGCGTGGTGGGGAGGAGTTCTCCCTCCAGAAGCACAGAGGGGAGCTGAGAGGCTGGGGGAGGGGACTCTGTGGCCAGCAGGTCTGTCATTACGGGCTGTTCACCCATAGGCACCACTAAATCCACACAGATTTGGGGAAATCCTTTATGCCTGCTTTGCTATTTTACCTTAGAGCAAAAACTAAATTAAAATAACACAAAGAAGGAATCACAAAGACTAAAACTACCCACAGCCTCATCACCCAAACAAATCAGTGTGGTCTTTGAATGTGTTACCTGGAGACCTTTTTTGTAGGTACATTCAGTGATTACCCGTTTGAGGTAATGTTGTAGATTGAACTGCGTTATTCTATATGGTTCCTTTACATCACACTAGGAACCTACTTACCTTTTTGCCCTCCTTTTTTAAAAATCTCTTTCCAGTACCCAACGTAACTCTACAAACATGTAACAACATCTATAAACGTAGATCTAGGAGCGTTTTGTAAGGAAAAAATGGGATCGCGCTGTGCACATTTCTCTGCAACCTGCTTTTGTCATCTAACAATATACCATAGATACAGGGGAGGTTTGTGTGACTTAAAAACCTGTGGCAAATTCTCACGGAGTGTCCTAGGAAGTCTTTGTCTCTCCATAGAGGTTCTGTCCCCACCCACATGGCTGCCCCCAGTGACCCGCGGGTCTCCGTGAGTTACGCACACATGCGCTTAACCTCCCTCTTTCTGTCTCCTCCTCAAATCCCTTTACAGTGTTCTTGGTCGTTTTCGGCATCTTTGATACCCTGCTCTCCACGGCCAGTCTGAAAGCTCCTGGAGGGCAGGAACCGAATCCCTCCGTCCCCTAAGGTTTCTTGGACGGAAGACTTCTTGTAGCTTCTACTCACACACTGGGAGACACACAGCACAAGGGAACATGGGGAAAGAAAGCAGCTCCCCAGTACAGGTGCTGCAGGTGGTTACTGGCTTCATCGAGGGTGTGCTCCCTCTGGCCTCGTTTCCCTCTGTCCCTTCTCCCCGTGGTGCCTCTGGCTATTTTCTCTGCCTACAGTCTGCCTATCTTTTTCGGCTCGGGTGTTGGAGTACAAGTGTTAAATGCCTCCTTGGTACCTTATTGCTAGGGACTCGGGAGAGGAGATGCCCTGGAGTGGTTCCTAAGACTACAGACCCAGCTTGGGCTGTGGCAATGGGGCAGGGCTCTCAAGTGGACGCCAAAGCAAAGGATGTTGCAACTTTGTTTCCATCCCAGCTGTTGCACCTGCTTTCATTTGGGGCTTTACCCAGGTTCCTGATGCACAACCTGGCTGTGGCTTCTTTTCCTTTTAACGGGCCAAAGTGTATTCTTTATGCACTGTTTAAAAGAAAATACCGCCTTCAATACTCCATCGAGTATCTTTATAGCTTTGTAGTTACTGAAAATAAAATTAGGTAGCTGTGCAATGTGCAAAAAAAAGAGGTATAAGTATTTTAAGATTTAAAAAAAATTCATTGCTGTAATTTGTCTCCTAAATAATAACAATAGAATGAGCTATAGCCTCTTTTATCTGAATTTCTGCTGTCTTCGTTTACTCCATGACACAGGGCCCAAGACCTACATTATTGCATTAAGTTTGCAAAGCTATCGAGATGCCCTTGAGTAAGATTCATCATCTTGTCCTAAATTCTCCACACGCTCCACTAAAAGCCTAGTGGCAGACTGAAGGGATTGTCAGAAAGCATAAAAGACAAAATAAAAATTTTATGCTCTTTTAGGCAAGTGAAGATTTGCCCTCTAGCAATTTCTGATATTAACTCATTAATCCTCACAACCTATCTAGAGGATAGATTTCGGGCAGGAGCAGCCCCTGTCATCTCAATCGCCTTGAAACTTGCACCAAACAGAGCACTGACCATTTCCCAGGGCTTGGTCTGAACATCTCCTCAGAGCCCAGGAGGAGCCAACACTGGGACAGACAGGATTCAGGCGTGTCTCTCCTACTCTCCTGCTCTGTCACCAGGACTGGCAGTGGTACAGGACCTGTGCTTGGTTGAATGCACTGCTGCTGTCATCCTGAATTTTTCTTCAGATGAATGTTGATCAAGAAATCCTGCATTTTCATTTGGCGCTGGGCCCCCCAAATAGCCGATCCTGTTTCCCACACCTCCTAGAAGAAAAGACATGGGTTCTGTAGCATTTAGGTCAAGACATGTGTCCTTGATCTTCAGACTGATGCCAGGGATGCAAGAGCGAAGTCCACATGTCCTGTGCCTCATCCATACTCTAGTTTTGCTCTGCTTGTTCAAAACTAAATTGGGACATGTGCTGAGAATGGTATCTAATGCTGAAGTCTAGATATTTTCCTTCTCGATTCTATTTATGCCACATTGACTTTATGTTTTCTTGGTTTGAAATCCTGTTTACTTTACTTTGTAGTGTTTTTAATTGTTGCCATATAACACCATACCTTCTTTGCGTGTGGCATCTCAACAATGTGCAATTTCTAATAGTCAGCATGAAATCATAACTTAGGAAAACATTGCTGAGCTAATTACAGGGACTATCAAAATAAATCCAAATCTTTTCTGGGCCACAGTCCACATCTGAATCATAATAAGTGTGAAAATGTTTACAAATCATTACAAATTTTCCACATAGTTTCGCTCAATGTTAGGACCAATCGTGTTTTTTCAGTCATTTGAGTCGATGTGTTGGATCATCTCCAGTGAGAACACTGATTTTAGAAAAGAGCTTCTTAGAGATTGTAAAAATCAAAAGACAAAATTAAAATATCCCTTAAAACGCAAACCATAAGGAACATTATTCACAGAACTTTTTGAATACACCCATGAACATAATCTATTGTTTATTTTGGAAAACATTACACTGATGTTATAAAGGCAAGAAATGGAAGTAGGGTATCTAGATAGGTGCTTTAACTCTTTTGTATATTTTAATGAATTCACATATGAAGAAAATCCTATTTATAAAAATTAGGCAGTAGTGAAGCAGTTTGTTTTATGACAAAATAAAGAGAATTATTTTAATAAGTATTTACCTAACGTTACTTTTGTGACATTGGAATTGAGCTGCTACCTCGGCATAATTCTAAGACGGATTTTTTGTTATTTTATTCAAGATTCATTGTACCTACTATGTGCAAGGCATTGGAAGAATCCATTACTGTTCCACATTTGTTACTCTATTTACATGTTCTTAGTCCTACCAGGCTGAAAAATTAGAAATATATTTTGAGAAACAGTGAACTCAGTTCTTCCAAATCCCTACAGCTATGCCTGTAAAAAGTCAAATATTGTATTTCAAAATTCAAGGAAAGGGAGTTTAGCTTTTGTATTCTGATAAAAATAGTTTATGTGTGCTTGGGTCTAAAAATGAGTTTCAGGGAGTCCATGAACCTTTGAAACTGTATGTGAAACTCTGGGTGGAGGCACATTGTCCTGGTATGAGCATTTGTAGCTGTCACCTGATTCTTACAGAATCCATGACTCCAAGCACTGCCAGACAGCCCAAAGTATTGCCTTCTGCTAAGCTGCTCAGTTACTATCATGAGACCCTGGTGCACTCAAAAACCATGAAGTCCAAAATAAGTCATATTCTTTATTCTGAAAATTCTCTGGGATTCTATAGTTGCATCATTTTGTTGTACTTGGCATCATTTGGTTCTGTGATTATTTTTCCTGTAAGTGAGGTGTATATTCTCCAAGGGGATACAAACTAATTTTGAGCCATAATTATTTTTGGCTACTGCAGCTTAGATACATATCTTATCCTCAGATATTCATGCAGTGTGATCCATAGTGTTCTGAGAATGACAGAATTGAGAGCATAAATTTCTTTGCTAGAAACAGAAAAGAATTTCCAACTTGATTAGTATTTTGTTAAGCAATATGTGTGAAAATAAGAAGGATTACATGTTGATAACACTGTGAATTGCTAAAAGTGGAAATTGTGATTGTGGTCAAAATGATTCAAATGAATTCACTCCAATCTCATTTCTATCTTGCTTAATAATATTTTTTTCTAAAGAAGAAAATTTGGTTACATGGTAACACAAAATAAGACAACTACTCTGTTTTTGAGTAAAGCTTTAAATACCACCCTCCAGAGATTCTGCAGTGTGCTATATTTAATTTAATTGATCTACACCTCCTGTCCAGTGAGAGTAAACTTTCCATATGCCACTGTTTTGGGAGGAGATTGAGAAAATTTGAATAGAAGTAATTCTTTAAATATCTTCATGATGACATGCTTATGTCTATAATGATTACTAATCTGTGAAAAAGCAAAGAATTTGATGATATATAAAATAAAGAACTATGGTTATATCTAACATTTGATCTCAAACTTGGGATACACCACTAGCTTTGGGGACAGATAGCAGACATTTGGGTTTTCTCGTTATCCATTGTTTTTTCCTCTTAGTAAGCATACGCTAATTTCCTTTTGAGTATATTTTCCTCCCAAAACAACGTGTTTAGTAATAGAAAGCTGACTTATCTGCAACACCAGAGATGGATCCAGACTGGCTGAAATGAGTCAGTAAATCCACTCTCTGACATAATGACCAGAGCCCACTGAGGGTCAATGAAACACAAGATCTTTGCTGAGAGTTTCTGAAAAAATAAGTTTATACCCTTTTCTCTGAGAGTTACCAGAGGAGACCTTCTCTCTTTTACTGCTTAATGTGAATTAGGAAGCATTTAGTTCCCCAAAGCTGAGCCTTTCTTGGATGAAGCAGATACTTTGCAGCCAGAGAGGACAGTCAGAAAGAAAATGGGATTTTTGACAACATGGTTTAATTTCTTTGTAAAAATTTTTTATTGAGGTATAATTGACATATAACATTATATCAACTTTAGGTGTACGACATAATGATTCTGTATTTGTATATATTGCAAAATGATCACTGCAATAAATCTAATTAATATTCATCACCATACATAGTTGCAAAATTGTTTTTCTTGTGATGGCAACTTTTAAGATCTACTATCAAATATACTATGCAGTATTATCAACTGTAGTCACCATGCTACACATTACATCTTTGTGACTAATTTATTTTGTCTTTCTCTGTCTGACTTATTTCATTTAAACAGTGCTCTAAAAGTCCATCCATGTTTTTGCAAATGGCGAGATTTCCTTTTATATGGTTGAGTTCTATTCCATTGTATATATTCCACATTTTCTTTATCTGTTCATTCATGATGGACATTTAGGTTGTTTCCGTACCTTGCCTATTTTAAATAATGCTGTGATGAATATGGGAGTGTGTATATTCTTTGGGTTAGTGTTCCCATTTTCTTTGGATAAATATGCAGAAGTAGAACTGCTGGATCATATGGTAGTTTTATTTTTAATTTTTTGAGGGACCTCCATACTCTATCTTTCATTTATTTCTGAGTCAAAACTTGCTTGAACTCTGAGCTACTTTTGACTCCCCAGGTAGTCAGTAAGTTACCTTTTGGTTTGTTTTTCTGCATCATACAGATGAGGTTGTAAAGTCTACAAATCTAGAAATACCAACAAGGGACAGTTGAATACATCTGCAAATTTTGTCTCTAAATACTATCACTATCACTTTTTTCATAATATGGAATGAGAAATATTTTTAGATATAGTAATGAAGCCTCAGAAATGTTTCCTAGATTCCAGTGATGAATAAGCATTTACTGAATGATAATAATGAGAGCAATATTTATTGACTACACACTATGTTCACAATAATAAACAAAAGCTATTTTGTCTATGAGGAAACTGAAGCTTAGTTTAAGTAACTTGTCAGAAGTCACCAAGTACATGGCAGATCCAGGACCTGAATTCATGTCTGTCAGACAGCAAAGCTTATGCTCCGAACACCCACCATGTATCCAAACCTCAGTAGACTAAACGTAATTATTGCTTAAAAGTAGTTGGCATCCTCAAGGAGATACACGCTTTACTCACAAGAACAATACTCAAAAAGTCAAATGATACAAAGCACAACAAAATGATGGACCTGTAGAATCTTAGAGAGTTTTCAGAACCCCATGCCCTCAAGCACGTGGCAGAGGGGAACCAGGAAGAGCTGTGACCTACTTGCAGGAAGTTGAGTAATGCAGGAATGTAATGAGGAAATCCACCCTCTGGGTTTAAGGCTCCTCATCTTGCAAATGACCCGGTGAACTGAGTAATTTTTAAATTCCTTTCTATCTCATACAATCTTATAAGCCTTGTCAGAGGAAGATTTCAGAGCGACCGCATGTGAAGTTTCAGTTTTAGTCTTTAAATTCATCTTTCAGATGAATTTGGAGCTAAGTTCATCTTTTGGGTGATATTAGATACTCCTTTTATAACCTCATTAAAAGGATTCTGAATCATGGCTAGACAGTTTCAATCCCCAGATAAGTTAGTCCGTGGAATAACACAACCAGGAAAGATGAGATTCTGTTCAAAGAAATATGGCTGATGTTCTTCCATGTATATAACACTGTTTGGTCTAGCTCGGATTTTTCTGATCAATTGTTGGCTGATTCTGTTATATTACATTACGTAGATCTTTAAAATATGTTACTTATAACACTGGGAGTTTTCCTGCCAATAACTTTATGATTTTGAATTTCCAATAGGAAAATCAGGAAGAAGATGAGTACTTGTTGTTGAGTCTTGTGATTCTCATCTTAACACACTGTTTTCCAAATCGGCTCAAGAGCCTGAGGTCAGATTCAGATGTTAAAGGGAAACTCTACTTTGATTACTTTTCAAGGATCAGGGTTGGATAAATGTGTCAGTGTGCCTTTGACAATGATGTTTTAGATGAAAAACTAGTATCAAGTCACTGAATTAAGGCCTGATTTCACATTTTCAATAATAACACTCCATCTTTGTCAGACATCTACAGTTTGCGTACAAACCAGCAAACCTGTCTGCACCTTCTAGCCCCAGAGCTCTAGCCCTCACCCCATCACTTCTTAAAATTACTAATGCATGTGTATTTCACAGAAGCTATTTAGAAGAACACAGTCTTTCAGAAGAGAAAAAAAATCAGAAATATTTTGCAACATTACAAAGAATGACCCAATCTGACAAACTGGCATAAAATGTAGCAATGTAATATTGCCCCTAAGCAATAAATAAGCACAAGAAGTCTGTGGATGACTGGAAGCCACATGAACAATTTCAGGTCTCCTGGGTCCTATCTAGTGCACAGAAGAAGTAATTTATTAAATGGACCTCCAGCCATGTAAAATCTTTTTTTTTCAGCTATGTAAAATCTTATATGACTTTGAAGAGTAAATTACATCCTAAGAAAGTAAGGCTAATTGAACCCCTTTATAAATGGGGGTCCTATTCATATCAATGAACTTTGTAGAATTTGAAAATGACCCAGGGCCTGTGAGATTGCTAGTAATTTATAAATTTGGTATAATTCCTCCCTAAATTTGCACCACAGTGTGCCACATAACACAGAGACTTATTAAGGTGGTTAATAGTAAAAATTAGATTGACATGAATAGCATTCAAATCTCCATTAAAATAACATCCAAGTGGCCCAAAACACTCAGCATTAACACATTAAATGGCAGGTGCACATAGCAAATGATAGCTCACCTAAAGGCCTGAAAGAGTTAATGCAATTGCCTCAGTCACACTAAGGTAAGACTGAAAACTATGAGAATCTGATTCTTTAGCATTCATTCATTGATGAGAGGGCCAGCTGTCATTATTTCTAGAAGAACCAGATACAGTAGTCCTTACATCCTCCCACTTTCCAGGAACGTATTTGTCAAATAAAGTGCACATTGAGTAATATTTTTGCATTGACTTGCACTATTCTCCCATAAAAATGTTCTTTCCTAGACAGATTGTTCCTTGTTGTCTGCCAAATACATTTTACCTTTTTCTATCACTAACCATATTGCTTAGTATTCCGCACCTGGAACTATCTCTCCTCAACCTTTCTACCTTCTGCCAAGCCTTTTGACCCCCTCCAATGTTGCTACCAATACCCCACACACACATACACACACCCAACCAACATCCTCTCTTTCATTCTGTGATCTTTCTATGTATGTGGTCCTCTCCACAGTGAGTTCGTAGGCAGCTAGGAGATAGAAACCATGCCTTACCTCTCTGGGCATCTCCCACTATATATAAGACAATTTCTTTCTTACAGTCTAGGCTCACAATGTAGATACTGGGAGGCTGACTTAGAAAGAGGCAGCATCTTCTTTTTCTGACTGACACTCAATTTGCAATTGATCCTGGAGTTGCTGAACACACCACTAAAACCTTGTATTCATTCCACTATGCCATTCGTTGTTTTTCAAATTATGTGACATTAAGGAGATGGCTCTTTTAGGAAGTCTGGTTATGAAGGAAAGAATAAACTTAAGTCAATTGCATAAAGAGAAGGTGGGATCAGGAAAGGTATTGTTTTATGGATGGGGCTTGGAGGGAGACTGAGACTGTCCATAGGTTGCAGGCAAGAGGATGGTGGAACAAGAGAGCCTGAAGTGATGGCTGATGGTGCAACGTCTCAGAAATGGTGAGAGAGGATGGGATCAGGTGGAAGAGTTTCACATACTTAAAAAAGAAAATAGGGGTGCCTGCGTGGCTCAGTTGGTTAAGCATTTGACTCTTTTTTTTTTTTTAAAGATTTTTTATTTATTTATTTAACAGAGAGATAGAAGCACTAGTAGACAGAAAGGCAGGCAGAGGGAGAAGCAGGCTCCCTGCTCAGCAGGGAGCCCGATGCGGGACTCAACCCCAGGACGCTGGGATCATGACCTGAGCCAAAGGCAGACGCCCAACGACTGAGCCACCCAGGCGCCCAAGCATTTGACTCTTGATTTCAGTCCAGGTCATGATCTCAGGGTTGTGGGATGAAGCCCCACATTGGGCTCCATGCTGAGCGTGGAGCCTGCTTGAGAATCTCTCTCTCACTCTCCCTCTGATCCTCTCACCCCTGCCCCGGCTGGCTCTCGTGCATGCACATTCTCTCTCTAAAACAATAAATAAATACATAAAATAAAGTAAAATTTTACAATACACAAGGGAAGGCATATCCAAGTTTTCAAACAATACAGTTTAGGTGGATGTCCATTTGAATCTCAGTATATGATGTGGACATGGTCAATAGGCAGCATCACTGATGGATATTAGCACGTGCTGAGTGTTCACCACCTACCAGGCACTGTACCAAAGCTCTCACATACATTATCCCATTCAGTTACCACCCTGGCAATTTAGCATGCTAACACCATGAAATTAATAAATGCATCAAAAACTTCCACCAGGAATGTTTATCAAAAGGGTCATTTTGTTTTTTAACTGAGTGGTAGCCGAACGTCTTGGTGCCATTTACAGGAATTGAAGGAATGTGTTTATTTACATAGTGACTGCCTCCAGAATAACTCCCTCCACGAAAGTTCCCACGAGGCAGTTACAGTGCTGTTCTGGAGTTGTAATAAAGCAAATGATTCAGTAAGTTGAATCCTTCCATTGTGTGATTAACAAAGACACAGAACATTACACATATCACCAAACTGCAGTGTGCTCAGAGTGAAACAGCCTTAGTCTGAGAGCCTTGAGGACTGGATATATACTGGATGGAAACGGTTGTCCAGAGGAAAACCAGCCTTATCTGGACCTAGAGCTAAGCCCAGAAATGGGGTTTTCTTATTGTTTTGTTTTGTTTATTTACCTTTTTTTTAATTACACAGGTAAACCACGCATCACTTTAAGGCAATTTTTTAAAAAACAAGGTGCACAATTTTCAGACAACACTTTTACATTTTTCAATAATATTATGGAAGAATATCGCTGAGAAATACCACAAAAATATGAACTACCTGGATATCATCCACTTATGAGTCTCAATCATCACAGGTATTTATGTTCTGAAATCATGAGTTAATTTTTTTTTCCTAATCATCGGGATGAGTTAATATGTGGAAATACAGCAAAGCGGAAAATGTTACTACTACTACTAATAAGGCTAGGGAAGCTACGGAATATTTCAGACCATACAGAAAGAAGTAGAAACAAATTAAATTAAATTTTAAAAGATAGCCTAAAGCCAAGAAAGCAGGCTTAAGAAGCACAGCGTCTCATCAAGATTGCTTCACTCGTGACATCAATGTCCATGCAAACTGCCCTATATTCCCCTAGATTCTCCCAGAGAGCCTAGAGTTAAAAAGAACTAAACTTAAACTCAAGAGGACAGTCTCACCTGACCGCCAAGATACCACTTCTCTAATCAGTGCATGGGGATTCTTGAAACATAATCAAAACAGAGAGTCTGAGACATTAAAACACAAGGAATGAAATATGAGTCTCGACAATACCTATGGCATTCCAAAATCCTAAAGAAAAAAAGATTACATTGTGATGGGACTGACAAAAAAGAATATATATATTTATTTGTTGCTTTAACTCATACAGTAGAAAGATTATATTACAGCCAGATTTTATTATTCTATTCAACACGCATAGATTTTTGAGGTACTATATCTACCTCATATCAATAAATAACATTAAATGAAGTAGGACTGATTCATGGCTGGCATAAATTTTTTCAATATTACTACTTTCCACGGACATTGCTGCTTTAGTGTTTGCTCTCTGATACAGCACACACACACACACTGCAATCATAACCATGAACTAAATGACTACATACTCAGAATAGATGGCTGTTAGAAAATACTCACACTAATTGATAATGACATCATGCTGGTATGCACATTACAATGTAAATGAGGCTTCCAGACTCATTTATGGCTCTTTTATTCAAAGTTTAGTACTTAGTACTTTTTTTTCATGGTTTAGAAGGTTCTTCTTAAGGCTGTGGGATTACTTATTCCTGCTGGTTTTGCCCCTTGGAATTGGACCAAGAGTACCAATTTTTAACTGTATTTTAAAACAGATGCTTACCAGCAATGAAACAGAATTGAAATGTCTAATGGAAACCACATTACTGAAAGAAAACAAGCAAAGAGAAAAACTGATTAACAGATTTATCCAGGCAGCCATTTGGCTTTATTAAAATTTTGAATTATTCTCTGCATCAAAATATAATAGCAGTTTCCATGCTTCTGTCTGAGTGCCTGTGAAGAGAAAGCATCCAAATGAACACTCTTTGCTACTGATACATTTTGAAAGGTGGTTTAAAATCCATCTCAAACACATCTGTACACTTAAGTGACTTCTCAGGGTCATATGAAAGATCAAGGAATAAGATGTAGAACTCTAACCTTTCCCTGAAGTGTTTGTAAAACTTAGTCAGATTTAGCAAAACCTGGAAAGAAAACAATGCTGATATAGGGCCCAACTTTCCTTTGGCTCTCATTTGTGATGATTCACAGCAAGACCACATGGTTTCCCTATGTCTCAACTCCTTCTTCTAAGAACTCATGTTTCTAGAAGCCTCCATTATCCTCAACACTAGGAAGTAGAAAGGAATATTGGAGGAATGCAGAGTTGGAGTCCTAATGGAGATGTAGAAAATATTTTTTTTCTTTTTCCTTAAGTTGTGGAAAGCAAATCAATCACATCTTTTGGTAGTAAATTCTTAAGTGCAAGGAGGCTTATGTTTAATCCACTTATAAGAACATTCCTCCACGTTTAAAATAATTGCACTTGACATATATAAATCATAGCATGCAACTCCTTGACTAGATATTTTTTTACCAATTACATTCTTCACAATGAAGGTGGGAGAAAACTTCCTATGTTCTCATTTTCAAAGAGCTGAGTAAGTTTAAAAAAAATTAATATAAGGTCTACCAAAGTGAAGGGGGATCAAACACTTCATTACCAAAAATAAATTACTGAGACATACATCAGAAATGATGGAAACATTAAGAGAAGTAGACTGTGATGATCTCACCAAGTGATATCACTGCAGTCATTCTTCAGTGCAGTAGTCATTTGGCAGAGGGATGGTCTGACAGTAGCTCTGCATTTTGCTTAGCTGAGAGTTTCCCTTGTAGCATAATACATCACGGAATTGAAAGCATTCAGCTTTGTTTTGCAATTCACAATTCAGCCCAGGTGGGCCACTATTACACAATAACCGTGCAGCTGTTAGCATCATTGCCTAAATTGGCCTTCCTTTTTAAAATTTACAGTGTAATCTGCTCAACCAATAGATACTAATGTCCAAAAACTCAGCTCTTATTTACCATTTACTCCCTATAAAGGTCCAAAATAACTAACAAATCATTCTCAAAGGAATTCCAATTATGCTGCTTGTTCCCTTAAAGAGTATAAAGGAGTAAAATGTCAGCATTGTGTGTGAGAAATAAAGTGCTCACAACACCTGCTAACAATACATACTGTATAAAGCACTTACCCTGTAATGTGTTTCTGGAAATCATTTCAGAAATTTACAAACATAATTTTTGGCCTATCTTCCCACCATTGTAAAGACTCTTCCATATGCTGCAATTTTTATCTGAATTGCATGATTCTCCATTCCCAATGTTAACATGGAGGGAGTGTTTTACAGATATATAGGTTACGTCAACTACATAGATTTTTGTCAGTTAATGCTCATAAAAATTAACAGATTCTGCCAAAACTTCCTGATCCCAGTGAAGTTCATTTTTTAACTGGTCGTGTTTGTATTCATCCAAGAGCTGTTGAGCACATCCAAAGAGCTTTGTTCAGTTTGACAAAATGATAAGTAGAGCATGTGTTTACTCATTTGTTTTCAAGCCTTTAAAAACATTTTTTTTGATGTTCTAAGTGCCTTCAGAAAGGATAATAAATTAAACAAATTAGCAGGCTGAGGACTAAAGGGCCAAGCCCAGGTATAGTCCATAACTTGTCAATAGATGATAGCTAAAATAACAGACTAATAGTCTATATTTTACTGGTGATACTGATTACAGGCTAAAGAAGCTTTTAGCCAGTTTTGGCAATTTTTGTGGGATTTATCAGAAGGGGAAGATTTTTTTTCATCAATTTCTGTAACATCATATTTAAAATTAGCTCATATGCAAACAAACTTACTCAGGCTCTTGCCCCATACAAGCATCTGGCTTTATTGTTCACACTGTCCATGTGGCTTAGTATCTATTTTCTGGAGTAATGTTTCCCTCTGACATGGGTATTTCTACTCCAAAGTATTTTACTAACAAGCATTTGAATGAATACACCTGACACAGTTTATGACTATAATTTCCGTGAGCAATTTCTCAGTTTGTGTCGTTAAAAATGATCTGATCCTTATTCTGTTGTTTTCTTCTTCTCCAAAGTAGCTTTTATTCATTAATTATTTATTTTATATATATGAAATGTGTTCACTGCCCAAGGACTTCTGGGCTTGCGCATAAAATTTAAACTAAATCCAGCAGCTAAAATTCTTCTTAAACTATAATGAAATTACCAAGTTAATGGAGCGTTGTAATCAAACCAGAGTTAATAAATATGGTGTGGCCTTAATAGATGCCATAAGAACAAATGTCAATAGATATTGACAATTTGCCATGTGAAAACATGACATTTATTATGTTTATACTCATGTTGTCACACATTTATTATTTTTATGGTCCAGTTATACTGAGTGCATTGAAACCACAGTATTGGACCTTATGGAAATAAAAGAAACAATTTTCCACTCTCCAAAAGCAAGTTGTCCAGGATTTTTAAAAAATAGTGCACATTAAAGTTCGCCAAAGGGGTTAGTCCATCAAAATGCACATACTCCTGCTGACACACAGTGTGAAAAGGTGTCTTTAAATCTTGGTACAAAATCAAGACTCTAGAGAAAGGCTTTTAGTTGTAAACATACTGGATGGTGGTTTGATGCACCTCTTTGTATCTTTTACTCTTTGGTGGGGAAAATATTTCAACTCATGGGAGTCTGTTTTTTGCATGAGAACACATAATCCTTTGGAGCAAACATGGCTCTTCACTTCTCCTAGAAAACCCTGGTAAACATCTGCTTGCACAGCACGTTCTGTGTTTCAGCTTCTGAATTCAAGAATGAAAGTATGCCCCAAACTGATGGCAGAGTATAGAGACCCTTTAACTTAAATGTGCTTTACCAAATTTTGCCTCATCCCTAACTTAGAAGAAGAAACACATGGCAAGGACCACACACAAATGGCCACATCCCCTTTTGGATCTCATTGTTCACAGGCTCCTTGTTCATATATTCAAAGCAGCAATGATAAACCGCCAGAAAACAGAGATGTGTTTTTTACTTTGATAAAAAAAATAAGAAATCGTATTATTGATTTACTATTTTTGTTAACAACACTGAAATGCTTTTAGCTTTCCTTTACAAAAAAATTTGGTGACTAAGCCAATGTTTTGGAAACAGGATTTGGGCTGTGGAAACAAGTTATTTTTCAAGGGAAGATATGAGAAATTCTTTATGAAGAATCATAATTAATAAATAGCTCCAGGAGGTTTGAGCACAATGGTTTGTGGGTAATTTAACTTTTAAAAAAGTTATTTTAAAAGGACTTTGGTTGATAGCTGTTGAAATGGAGTAAGTAATGTAGATTCATTATACTATTCTCTCTTGTGCAAGTTCGAAATTTTCCATTAAAATAATGGAAAATGATCTTGCTTATTTACTATAGAAAATTTACAAAGTATATGTAAGCAAAAAAAAAGAAATTGCCAAAGGCACTAAATATTTTAATGAGCATTTCTCCAGTTCTTGTATTAAATACGTATGTATAGATTATATATGATTATTACGCTGTATTTCTTTGTACTATACTCTCTTTTAATTTATCATGAATAATTTCTGAAACATAATACTTCATAACCATATAAAATTTCATGTTATGGATTTAACTAGATTTATTTTATCTTTCCCCCATTATTAGACATTACATTATTTCTCCCCTCCACCCTCAGATTATAAACAATGTTACAGCAAAAAGTACAGATGGGATTTGCAGACATTTACGTTTATGTCCTTAGATTACATTTATAGAAATGTAATTTACAAGTAAAGGAGTGTGCAAACCTTTATACTTTTATGTATATTGTCATATGAACTTCCAGAAATTGTATTAATTCACATGTCCATAAAAAGTATGATATGTCCCCCCCTTATCCATGAAGCATACGTTCCAAGACTTCCAGTGGATGCCTGAGACCAGGGATAGTACCAAACCTTATATATACTATGTTTTCCCTATACATACATACCTATGATAAAGGTTAATTTATAAATTAGGATCAGTAAGAGGTTAACAATAACTAATAACAAAATAGAACAATTATAACAATATACTGTAATAAAAGTTATGTGGTCTCTCTCTCTCTCCCTCAAAATAACCATATACTGTACTCACCCTTCTTGTGATGGATATGAGACGACAAAATGCCTGTGTGATGAAATGAAGTAAAGTGAAGAATGTAGGTGCTGTGAGTGACATAACACCAAGCTACTAATGACCTTCTGATGATATGTCAGAAGGAGGATCATCTGCTTCCAGACCATGGTTGATGGAGGATAAACGAAACCACATGTGTAAGGGAAGACCACTGTACCTGAGAGTGTGCATTGTCCCAAACATTTGTGAATCTCGATAAGCAAGACATGTTACAATTGCTTTAACTGGTATTTCTTTCATCATTAGTGAGGTTGAACATCTTTCGTGTGTTTCTTTTCATTAATATTTCTTCATTTGAGATGTGCCTGTATACACCCTTGTCTAGTTTTCTTCCGGGGGTGGGGGGTGCATTTTTCTTTTTCATACTATTTCACATCCATTTCAATAATTCCACTAGTTCAAAACAAAATAAGTTTTGGGTTCATATTGTATGTCTTGATTTTTCCACATTAAAACATGGTTTCCAGATAAATGAAACCATTTTCAACTTCTTAATCAACCGCTGAAGACAGTTCACTCTAGTGACCAAAGTAATAATTATGGAAATGACATTATTAATGCCTACGTCTCATGTTAGAACTGGCGATAAACAGCTTACATTACACCTAAATAAGAAGGTGAACTTTAGGTTTAAGTCTGCAAGTGAGTTGAGGGGTGATGAGGTGAAATTATAGGGGTCTGTTGACATAGCAGTGGCAATCTTAAATTCAAGTGAATTATCTTGCCCCCAACATCCCAACAGTAATGTCCCTCCAAGTTCCGTCACCTAATAACTGAGTAATGAAATTGACTGAGTAATGAAATTATGAAGGTTTTTATACTATTCTACTTCCTTAATGGCATAATTATATAGATTAAAATAGGTGAGAGAAAAAAACTGTTTTGATCATTGAACTATTTATACTCACAAAAGGAGCAATATTTCCTAGTTTCATCTGGGCAACTATGGGCACAATCTATGCTATTTCCTAATTCCTTAGGTAGCTGCCCTTTTAGAATCATTTCCATGTTTACATCAATGGATTTCGACCTATGAATGCCCCTTCCCTTGATATTGTTAAAATTACACTTCAAAAACATAAACAGGTGAAAGTGTTATATTGTTTATATAAATATACTGCCTACAGTCTATTTTAACATATGATTATTATAACTATAAACATTTATTTGCTGATTATAACATATATTTGTTTATAACTATAAAAACTAGCATAATGAGACTATTCCAGCCATGTCACTCTTAATATTAAATGTATTTCAATATTCTAACTTGGTTTCATAGTGTTAAAACAAAAACAAAACCTTTATCTACATAAGAAATTTTAAACGGTAAGTTTAAAAGGCAAACAAAAAACAAGCTTCCCTATAGTCTCAGGATATTCTTCAATTAAGTAATTCAGAACTTCAGATAAACTCAAGGTTTAATCACTAATTATATCTCAGCTTTTCTCAAATATAAGTCAGGCAAAGAGCATCTAAACCTAACAAACAGTACTAAATTACCTTTCATATCATATTAGATAAACATGTTATGGGTTCCCTTGTTAATGAATTGTCAGCAATTCCATAATGGTGAGAACACATACCCAGCAGACATTTCTGATACTACCCTGTGTTACACATGAGCTATTTTACAGTTTTATGTTAAAGAGACATGCCAAGACATTATTTTTTCAAAAAATCATGCAAAATTTAAACATACCTAACCAATGAAACATTTATGCAGTGTTCAAATGTTTGCAGAGGTTGAAAAAAGTTTGCATGCAGCCATGCAAAAATTTCCTAACCAAATTTTCAGAGGTCAAGGATCCTCCAATATGTTAACATGTGGATTACAGTATTGTGAATACACATTTTAAAACACAGTTTTAAAGATATGGCTAATAATAGATGTTTTGAAGAACTAATGTCCCATCAAATTTCGGTGCAACCTCCAAACACAGTTTGTGAACCACTGCCTTGAGACACAACACAGTGTCGTGTAATTTAGGCTCTTAATCAGATAGTCCTGAGTTTAAGTTCTATCACCTTTACTAAACAGCTGTGTAATCCAGAGTACATAATTAACTTTTTTAAGCTTCAGTGACCACATCTGTGGTGAGATTCGAATAAGATATTATGCAGAAAGCAGTTAGGCAGAACACTAGTTATGATAACGGCGATGAAAAACTTTGCTCAGGTGTCATCTTTTCTGTACGGCCTATCCTGACCATCCTACTTAAAACTGCAACATGCCCAGATTCTTCCAGCCCCACCCTTTGGATCCCCCTTCACTCTGTTCTATTATTTTCCCATGGCACTTAACCACTTTCTAACAAACAATTAACCATCAGCCAGTAGGATATGATTTCCAGTTCAAGAAACATCTCCTATATCAGGCTCTTTGAAGATCTTAAATTCTCAGACTCACATAGACAAAAAGCTTTCCAAAATACTAATTAGTGGGTTCTTATATTTGAAATAGAATCTAGGTTTATTAACTCACTAGAGTGGAATTTGAGAGGAAAGAGGGCTTTTGTTCACCAAATGCTCACAATACTGCCTGCCCCTAGTCTGTAGTCAATAAACATTTGTTGAACAAATGGATGAATGAATGGTATAAAAATGCCATAGGCCACATTATCAGCAGTTTTAAACTGTCCTAAATTGTGGAGAAAATTCCTTTCACTCCATTTTCAGTTCTTACAACTCAGAATAATCATATAATTAAGCACTATTACTGGAGGTGGAGTTAGAAGCAGGACTCTAGCATTGTGTTTGTCTTTCCATGAATGGATACAACCCAAGCAGGTTTCATGGACACCCTCATCTAGGTTTCAGTAGGGAAGAAAGGGAAGCCTCCCTAGGCAAAGAAGAAAGTTAAAGTTTATAGTGGCTCACCAGGAAGAGCCTAGCACCTGATGCTGGAGAGGAGTAGATAGAATTTTTCCAGTAGCCTATGGAAAAACAGGACCTTTTCTGTCAAGAGAGAACAGTAATTCTGCCATTGGGTTCCAGAGGACATGACAACAATAAGAAACTAGAAGAATGTTCTGCCCTGTTGTCTTAAGGTGTTCTTGGACCCTGGACCTATGACCACTGGACTCTACCACTTATGAAATCCAGGGAGAAGTCCAGCTTCTCAGCTCTTCTTGAGTATGGCCAAGTGAGAAGGCTGTCACATAGAGGATGGCTAGGCATTCAGAAGTGGGTGGGCTTAGCCCACTGGCCCTTTCAAAATCTGCAGTTCAGTCATATTCCTAATAGTTACTCGAGCTGCTGAACTTTAACCAACTTGCATCAGTCAACTTAGCATTTATGCCCATGGTGGCAAATATTTTAAGAGAGAGTTTAATGGTAGAAAGAAAAAAATTATCTCATTTGCTTAGAGGATCTAGGTCCCAAAGATGGGATTGTCCTAGCAACACTTCTACCAGGGGAGGGTAATTCCAGAGAAAGCAGAACCTATCAAAAGACTCTGGCCAAATCTCCTATGAGCTCACTCCAAAAGACAGTAGTATGGTTCCGCATTGTGGTGGTTTCAAATAACTGTGTGTTTTTTGTTTGTTTGTGTTGTTTTGTTTTTTAATTTTTTTAATGTTATTATGTTATATTAATCACCATACATTATATTATTAGTTTTTGATGTTGTGTTCCATGATTCATTGTTTGCCTATGACACCCAGTGCCCTCTTTAATACCCATCACCAGGCTAACCCATCCCACCACGCCCCTCCCCTCTAGAACCCTCAGTTTGTTTCTCAGAGTCCATAGTCTCTCATTGTTTTTTTAAATAATTTTTTATTGTTATGTTAATCACCATACATTACATCATTAGTTTTTGATGTAGTGTTCCATGATTCATTGTTTGTGCATAACACCCAGTGCTCCACGCAGAATGTGCCCTCTTTAATACCCATCACCAGGCTAACCCATCCCCCTACCCTCCTCCCCTCTAGAACCCTCAGTTTGTTTTTCAGAGTCCATCGTCTCTAATGGTCCACCTCCCCCTCCGACTTACTCCCCTTCATTCTTCCCCTCCTGCTATCTTCTTCTTTTCCTTTTTTCTTAACATATGTTGCATTATTTGTTTCAGAAGTACAGATCTGTGATTCAACAGTCTTGCACAATTCACAGCGCTCGCCATAGCACATACCCTCCCCAATGTCTATCACCCAGCCACCCCATCCCTCCCACCCCCCACCACTCCAGCAACCCTCAGTTTGTTTCCTGAGATTAAGAATTCCTCATATCTTATACTCTCCTTTTTCTAGGCAAACATTCTAAGTTTAGATGACTTAGCATGAGGAAATATTTAATGATTTTCTAAGAAGAACCATTGATGTTACATGAAAATAAAGTCATTTTTCCTGAGGTTACCTAGCTGGTCAAAAGCCTCATTTGACAGGATTTACTGTACTACCCTGTAATCAAGCTGTCTACCAGGACATACTCGTGTCCATGAGTGGGCATGTGGAACTATTATCACAGTTAACAAGATGGAAGTTAACCAATAGTTACAAATAGCTGACACTGAGTTTGGGAACTACCACATATAATCTTCTCATACTCTTTACAGAACTAGCTTCCCAGCACATAGAGACAATCAGCTCTTTCAAAAAAAAGTTAATGACTTCTATTATAAAATAAAATAGAAAATGGCATAGAAAATTCTGTGATAGCTTAGTGTACTCCTCTGAAAGCTGCATGATGATATCATGAATTCCTGCAGTGTAAATGCTTAACCCAGCTTAGAGGCACACAAAGATGCATCTCATCTGAAAGGACACACTTGAGCCTTTTGGTGAAATAGAAAAATAATGTTTAATATTATACCATTTATTGCATTAGAATCAAGCATAGCTACAAGAATATTTTCTATTGATTTGTTTACATTTTCACCATCCTGCTCTACCTATTAATTGGATGCTTACCTGAGCACTGCAATAGATGCTGTGGAGTATAGAAGAAATCACAATATCTTATGACTATAGTAAATGTAACTAAGCTGTCTCTAGGTAAAGTCTAAGAAGACACCAGAAGAGACCTTCTGTTTCCAAAATATAAACTCCACAATTTGGCAATCCTTTATTAAAACCTCATGCATTTGAGTCACCAAAGAATTTTCTATCTGTAAGGAGTCTCCTAGTAAAATACAAATATACCTTAGTAGGTGCTAAGTCATATCACCTCACACTTTAGTTATGACTATATACCTTGGTTAATAACCTGCCAAGAATAAAACACTAATGAATTAGCAATTATTGTGAAGGTACTGGGGAAGCAGGGCAGGGATGAGAGGAGAACATGGAGGGGTAGGTGGAAAGTTTCCAGTGATGAAACTCATCAACCCACCCAGGCTCTTGAGTGCACAGCACAGCTGAGGTAGTGTGACGCAGTGGAGCAGAGTGAGTGGGATGTGCAATCACAGGAACTAGTTCATACTTGGGCCTGCCTGCTATATACTTAGCCACAGACATTAGGTCAGTTGGCTCTCTGAGCTTCGTGTCCTCATCTGTAAAACAAAATAATACCATTGTATTAGGGTTCTCCAGAGAAACAGGACTGATGGGATATGTATAAATACAGAGAGAGAGACAGAGAGACAGAGACAGTTATTATAAGGAATTGGCTCACATGACTATGGAGACCCAGAAGTCCGCCATCTGACATCTGCAAACTGAAGGCCTAGGAAAGCCATGGTCGAGTCCAACTCCAAAGACCTGGCAACCAGGGAGGCCAATGACATAACTCCTATTCTGAGTCCAAGGGCAAAAGAAGACTGTTTCAGCTCAACAGTCAGGCAGAGAAAGCAAATTCTTTTTTATTCTACCTTTTTGTTCTATTCAGACCCTCATGGGATTGGATGATGCCACACCCACATTAGGGACTACAATTCACTTTTGTTTCAGTCTACTGATTGAAATGCTAATCACATTCAGAAACACCCTCACAGACACACTCAGAAAATGTTCAGCCAAATATTTGGCTGTGACCCTGTGACCTCATTAAGCTGTCACATAAAATTAGCCTAGGGTGCCTGGGTGGCTCAGTTGGTTAAGTGTCCGACTCTTGGTTTCGGCTCATGTCATGATCTCAGGGTTGTGAGAAGAATCGCTCTCTCCCTCTCCCACTGCCCCCCCACTAGTGTTCACTCTCTCTCTCAAATAAATAAATAAATAAATATAAAAATTAGCCATCAAAAGTCCATACCTTGTCAGCTCGGCACCTGTGTGCATCTCCTTAAACCATACTTAATCTCCAAATAAAGAAAATAACATTGTCATAATTCTGCTTCACATGATACAACTATCCTGTGTGCAACTGAAAATGCACCAACCCCTTCCCCAGAAAAGAAGGTAAAGTCCTGGAGTGACATTTTGTCTTCTCCTCGATTTCCTGTAACTTAAATACCATGATGTAAAATTAATAATACATAAATACTATAATGTAAAGTCAACACATCCTATGTTACACAAGAGAGAAAGAGAGGAAAGAAAACATACATACACAAATGTATTCATAACAAAATAAAGAGAAAATACTCATGACAATTACAGTCTTTGTTTCTCTAACTGATCCTTGGTCATAGCTAGCATTTATAACTACTTTCTTCCACTAACTCATTATGTATTCCCTTTGCCTTCAGCAATTAACTTAGCTGGGTCATGGTTCTTTACCTGGTGGGATGACCTGAACCTTGATTCCTGAAGAGCTTGGGTCATTAGTAGTCCTCCCTGGTTAGGGTTGTTGTAGTTTTCCATTGACTTCAATCACAGGGCCTGGTAATACTAAGTGAGGACTTAGGGGTCTCCTGTATACCTGACATACTCTTCTTTACCTCCATTATGGAGTAGAAGCCCAATTTCCCCTTGGTGTTAAGTATCAGTCACCCCAGCCAACAGCATAACTCCCTTCTTTGCCTGTTGATTCAGGGACATGAGAAGCCCAAAGTAGTCAGGTGGCAATTTTAACTTCCAGTTCAATGGGATCTTTGTCTCCTGGGATGTTATGTCTCCTGGTAGAAGCCTTCCTCCCTTTGGAACTAATACCTATAGGCCAGCAGAGCAGAAGGTCATGGGAACAGGAAGCATGAATTTTGCTAGTGGCTTACTAGGGTAGTAATAGTGAATGTTGTCACTACCATTTCCACTCCTCGATTCCTGGACCCAGGAATCCTAGCTATGGAAGAAGAAAAACCATATACTGGATGCTCATCCAGAGCCTTTTGGAGAAACTTGCCTCAACCCTTTCGGGTATTGACACTTCTCTGATGTCTTCAGACTGAGTGACTGAGCTTTCAAGAGGCCATTCCACTGTTCCATCACATGCTCCACTTCAGGATGAGGGGGAGAATTGTGAAGACCAATGAGTGTGGGCCCATTGCCATGCTTCTTTTGCTGTGAAATAATTTCCTCGATCAAAAGCAATGCCATGTGGAATGCTGTAAATGTGGATTCAGATGATTAAATGACATAATGTATGTTATTTTACTTTCTTAGAATCATAAGCATGCATATACACCAGAAGTGTTTAATAACGGTAATATTGCCTATTTGCCAAAGTGAACATTTTAGACAATGAATGCTTTGGTAAATTATGTTGTAATAGCATTTTCAGAGATGAAGATTCCTTAGAGATTATCTAGTGACTTCCAAACTTTTTCAAGCTCACAATCCTTCCTTCTAACAAAATTTATAAGAAAGCTATTATGTAAAACAGGTAAAATTAGACTTGCTATATTTAAAAGTAGAATGGGGTGGGAGGTAGTGAGAGAAGGAGGCAATGCTTGCCTGCCCAGTCAAGGCACTTCCCAGAATCCCCCAGGAGAAGCTTTCTCAAAAATACATTGAAAGAGTAATGGGGTCCCCTGCCATTAATGGAGTGGAACCCAGTCACTTTTAGGCAGTTTTAGAAGGGAAAAACATCAATGCAACTATCCTGATCATACATATTTCACAAATGTAAAATATGGGATGAATTTTGATTTTTACAAAAATTCTTTATGGCTAACTCAAATCATGTGTTTAAAGATTTTGCTTGCACTTTAGGAATTTGGGTCAGGCTGCCTTGGCTAACATTCTGGAAACAGGATGCAGTTTTTGTCAGCTGAAGCATTTCACTTAATATGTATGCCATTGCCTGGGTTTAACTTGTGTTTTGGCATTAAATTACCAGTCCACAAATATGGATCGATGATTCAAAAGTAGTTCACTGAAGCATAAAAGGAATGATGAAACTATTAGCATAAACGCTACAATAAAGAACAATTTGTAAATGAAAATAATTAGTAGGACTTGTGTGCAAATACAGATTATAAATCTAAATGTGCTGGGAGGAGTGAAGCTGTGAACCACATGCATTCTCACAAGCCACTCCCCTGCCTGTTGTGGCCCTCCTGGTTTCCAGATGAATTCCATACCACATGGTATGGGAGGTTTTATTGGGAAAGGTCAAACATTCAGGGCCAGGATCAGCATGAAGAGAAGAAGGCACTGCTCCTCCCCCACACTTCCCACCATTCATGGAGAAAGCAGGACCTGGGCCAAGGCCCAGGTGATCTGTTATTTTGTGTTTTTATAGGACAAATTTTAAAGAAGTTTTGTCAACAGGGGAACTATATAGTCTGCTTGGCATCCAGAGGTTAGAATTTGGAGAGCCAGGAGTTTATACGGGCTGTCTGAGACAGACAGCTGCTTAGGACATGGATGACACAGGTCCCATGGGTAGTTACAACACTCCCCTGCTTGCCATCCATCTTGAGGGTAGTGGAACTTGGGTGCAACTGTTCCGGGTAGAGAATGGGTGAGGGTGGGATGCAGTCCTACCTAAATAATTGTTTAAGTTGTCTTGTAGATGATACTGCTCATTGCAAAACAACTAAATTGTGGACAACAGTGGTGTTGAGCAAGCCAGGCTTAGTCTTTTGTGTTAAATGTGCTGGAGTTAATTTTTGGTGATATCAGCCCAGATACCAGCAGGAAATAGATGGCAAAAGGTGGGAACTGAGGAAAATTTAGTAAAGGAGCTATTTATAAACATATGGGCAGACATAAGGGAAACCAGCAAGGGATGGGGAACCATCCTGGGGCTAGGAACAGGAGGGAGACATTATTGCTTCTAGGCCTGAAGGGGAAAGGGGAGAAGGTTACCAAAACCCAGAGAGAGCTATAGCTCTGGAGAAGCTAAGGGATGGGCTGTGGCCTTGAGAGCCTTTGGTGTAGGAACATAATACTTCCAGCCTACTATCCTGCAGGGAGGAAAGAAGGGAGAATAAATGACCCTCACCTCACTCTTCCTCCCTCCAACCCCCTGCTGGTTTTTCCATTGGCCAAAATGAACCATAGGTCAGAGGGCAAGGCATGTAGTAAATCCAGCTGTTGGAGTCCATAATGGTCAACCTTCCAGATCACAAGGCTGAGTGGAGAAGGAAAAGAATGGATATGAAGGGCAAATAGAGAATGTCCACACACCAAGGAAGATAGAGCCTAGTGGCAGCTCTTGAGGTGGGACAGCTTGAGGAGAGCAAAGGAAGTAAGGGCATGGAGTGGTTTAAAGAGAGGTGAGGAGTAAGATCCCACTTTTTCAATAAATTGATCAGGAAGAAAAAGAACAAGTTACAAAACTATCTTAAAGCTGTCTCTGGATTAGGAAAAGAGTATCTTCTGATTAGGGAAAGAGACTTGGAGTTTTCATTTGAAGAGCATAAGGATCTACTGTAACTGGAGAAAGAGAGAATAACAGATAAACCCACAATGGAGAGTATAGAGTTTTGAAGACAAGTTGCAGGTAATGAACAATGTCAAAACTGTATCAACTGTTTATTGAAAATCATTATCAGCCCCCATAGTTAGTCAGTCTTAGAACTACTTAAAACTAGTACAATAGGTTTACTATGCCATCTCCTAAACATGTTTTATTAGGCTTTAAAATGTTCTCACATATGACTTGAACAGATTAAGGCACTTGGTTGAAATAAGAAGGCCAGATTTGAAGATTAGGTAAAGGCAAGAAAACTGAATAGATTTCAAAATTGATTAGCTATTGGAATATTTTCTTGGCTAAAATTGAATATGTAACAGAGAATGAAGGCAATTACTCACAAATTAAATGCTTTTTATATTTTTTCTTTCTACATCTAACAATTTTAACATATTTCAAGGCTAAGATATAACATGTTATCTGAATTCCATCTACAGAATGTTGTGGTGTCTCAGAACCACTTAAAGGCCAAATTGGAATTTTCCAGCTTGATCCACTTAAGATCATCACGAGTGTTAAAAGATTGAAGACCTCAGGAATCACATTGTTTGAACTACTAGTATGTCATTAATCACATTAGTGACATTATTTCATTTGTTGTTAAAGAACTTCATTCATACTTAAAAGAAGCCAGTAACATGGGCACCATGTTATGTTTCCCTACCTAAGAAGTCAACTAACATCTCGCTGTCAGAGCTTATTGCCATATATTGCCACACTAGACCATCAACATCCATCATAGCATTGTCTAGTCCTTTCCTAAATGTTTCTCAGGTATGTAAACGTATGGTTTATTTTAAACACCCAATACTTGAATTGGCAAAATTGTGAAAATGCCTCTCTTCTAAAAAGCACAGGTTTACAGGTATATGGATGGGAATATTTTCATGAGAACAGGGCCAATCCAATGGATCAAAATAGCAGTATTGAGCTATCCTGTATTTCACTGTGATGTGGTAAAAGTCAAAGGTCTTTTCAAACAATAATTGTAAACTACAAGACCCATATGTTTCCTTTTCTCTTCCATGCTACAACAATAAGATAAAAAATGGAATTTTACAGCCTTTGGTTAGAAGCCTTTATCTTCAAAAGAGACCTGAGAAGGAAGACTTAACTGACCTTTCCATGTAAGAAAGCACATCACCTACTGAGATTTGTCTTCCTTGTTGGCACCTCCCTACAAAAGAAGTGGGAGGCTAAAATCAGCTTCAACTTGTGCAAATTAAAAGTAACCTTCAGGCTAATGGGCTTTCAACACCGCTCCTTACTGGGCAAAAAATTTTGTGTCCCATAAAATTAAATTACCTCCTCAAAAATGACTTCTCCAATAAATTACGCCATTAAATACAGTAAAACTGGAATTCCTACAAAACAATTCTCCCCTCTCTGAGGCAACTCTCCCATCACTGTGAAAATTGATTCCATCTTTAATGGAGTATCCATCAGGTCCAAAAAAGGGGCACAAAACCCCTAAAAACTGCCAAAGAAATAGCAGGACAATTAGAGGCCAGAAAAATAAATCAGACTTTTGAGGAAACAAGAACTGCAGCTTAGAGAGATCAATGCTTTAGCACTTTACCAAATGCTAAATTTAAAGAATGTGGAGAGTTGTCACCTAGCAGAAGGTGACTTGTTATTTTCAATTTCTTTGAAGTAGCTATCAGAAGGAAACAATCAAATAATTAAGCATTGTAATGAGTTTGTGAGGTGGTAGCTCTTGTATTAACTCTGGCGATCACTATAAATCGACTATATTTTCACTAATTGAGGAAGTTCTAATGTAGTTCTTTTTAAATGGGATTGGGAGTCATAGATACATTGTTAAATGACTACTCTGTATTAGGAACTCAACCAGTTTCTTTAAGAATGAAGATATCAAGGAAAGGACACTACAATTCACTTGAAAGATTGACCAAATATACACAAAACGGGAGAATTCACGAACACAAATTGACAGTACAAACTGTGCACATAATTGAGCTGGGAGGCAATTGGGCACAATTATGAGGTTATGTAAAGCTAAAGTGTTCAGTTTGACCTGAAAGGCACTGGGCAAATATAAGAGGTCCATGATGAAATATTACCCTGGCAGCTGTGTACAAGGTGGATAAAGGTCAGGAGAAGCATAACACAAACTAATACTAATCTTAATAACATCTAACACTTATAGGTGCTAGACACTGTTCTAAACAAAACTCATGTATTAACATATTAAATCCTCACACATGAAATCCTGTATATTAACATGTTAAGTCCTTTATGCTATGAGATGCTGTTACCATCTCATTTTATAGATGGGGAAACCGAAGCACTTTCATAACGTCTGATTTTTACAGTCAACTTTCTGCAGAGCAACCCCACGCAGGTAAATACAAGGTGAATTTTCAAAGCAGGTGTTGTCATACTAATACGGCCACTAGATATATTATTTTCAAAAGCTTTTATTATGGAAAATTTCAAACGTACCTAAAATAGAGAGTAATGTAATGACCCCGCCCCCTCCATGTACCCAATCTTGATTCACCTACCATAACTCCACTCAATAATCCAAACCCCTTCCCTCATTATTTTGGAGTAAATGCAAACATTATTATCACTTCATCATCACTAAATCTTTCAGTATTTATCTCTAAGAGGACACTTCTTTTTTTCTTCTCAACATGACAATAACATCATATCGCCTTAAAATTACAATAACATCAAAAATCAATGATCAAGTTCCAATAATATATCTCATTTTAATATTTATTGAGAACTTGCGATGTTAGCATTAGACACTTGCCCACATACTAATTCATTTAAATTGCTGTTATTTAAATTGCCTTTTTTTCCTTCTTGCTTTCACTCTTACTGAAAGGAACGAGTTTTTCTCTACCCGGTGATCCATAGCCCTGCTGCGGGGGATCTCCTCCGCAGAGGAGCCCCGCGGCGGCCCTGGCCCGCCCTCCACCCCTGCCCTCTCCCGGAGGGGCCCAAGTTCCAACCCGGAAGCCTCTTCGCGGAGGGATCCGTTCCCCAGACTCGCGCCCCCGGCCCCGCCCCTGTTGCCTAGGCGACGAAGGGCCGCGGCCCCGGGGCGAGATCTTGAGGATGTCGGTGGGGACCACTCCCGGGGGAACGACACCCGCGGCGACGACCCCGGCGGGAACCACACCCGAGTCGGAGGTACGCGGCCCCTTCCTGGCACCCGCGACCCTCGAGCGCACGCCCCGGCCTACGGGGCCTGCGGCTGAGGCCCGTCCCCGGGGAGGCATCCCGCTCCCGCCTTGGGAGCGCGGCGCGAGCTGGCGGCCCCGGCAGGGAACCGACCCGAGCGGCGCTGGGGTCCGGGAGGCGGGCGGGGGTCGCTGGGGCACCGCCCCGCGTTCCCCGAGCTCTGCCGCCGGCCGCGCCCCTGCCCAGGCATGCCTCCCGAGGTTCCCTGGAGTAGAAACTGTAGAAATTCCTCCCTTGGTCGGTTCCAGGTCCCAGCGACCTCACAACACTGTGCTTCTCCCAGATTCTCTGCACTTGAAAGGGGATCTTGGAAAGTACTACTAATTCTTTTGCAGTGATCATAGTTCCTATTGCTCAAAGGTGTCGTGGAATAATAACTCTTCATTGTTAGTAGATTGATTAATATTTGAAGGCCAGGGCTTGGTGTCTCCCTGATTATTTTACCACTTCTCTAAATACAGAGATACACGATAGGACAAAGGAGGGGCCTGGAAAATCCACCTTCTGGTTATGGCTTAGATGCTCATGGTCACCTTGTCTCTTTAGGAAAGTTATTTTTAACTTCCTTGGGCCCCAGTGGTTTCCTGTATGTGGAAAAGAAAAAGAAAGAAAGAAAAAAGGATTTATCTTTAGGCGCCTCCCAACACCAGCTCTCAATAATAAACGGGTTTTAGGTAACTTTAATTATTCATAAGCTTAGTACCCTGAGATTTTAATTAAGAACATATCTGCTATTCCAGATATAGCTAAAAGCAAATGTTTAAATCTTCACACAGAGTCCATCATGTTGTTCTAGGAAGTTTTGTCTTGAGTTTTTTTTAAGACTGAAGGTGAATAATAATGTTATAATTAACATTGCTATGCTCAACTCCCTTATTAGTCTAGATAACATTTTTTTTGTGCAGAAGCTAAGTATTAACTGCTATTTTCTAAATGTAGAAACACACAGCCAATAATCTAGTGCCTTGCTGCAGAGATATATACAAGTCGTTCCCAATCCAGATTCTTCCCAATACTGCAGACGGCTAAAGCAGGCTGACTGTCCTATGAGCCTTTTGAAATTAGCATACATTAAAAATACGTTTAATGTGATAAACTGGTTACTAAGCTAGTTAATCCCTTGTGATCTCTAATGTAAGTAATACAATTTCAAAAGTGGCAGAGAAAATTTCCCAACTAAGTCATGTTATTTAAATGTATACAAAAACTTACTTAAGAAAATGCTCAATTGTCAGTGTACACTTGCATATACTTACTTAGCCATGTAGATATAGATATGTCCTTTCTAAGAAGACTCTGATAATTTAGGTTTAACGAATCTGCACTTTAAAAAATAAAAAAGGGAAGAAAAGAAAAATACCCATAATTTTCTTTTGAAGATGTGAAGAAGTGCCATGCCCCAGGGGAAAAGAAAATCACTTGTTTTTTGGATGAGTCAGATGAATTGAGTTAGTTATAGACCTTCGGTGATTATCTGCCATCTTAGCACTGTCAGTGGGTACTTTTGTTAACTTCTTGGAGGAGCAGGTATTCCCTGTGACAAGCAATTCAGAAAATGCTCAGGCTTTTAGTTAGTAACAAACTGAAGAAATCAAGATGGAATTTGGACTCACTGAGCTATACTCACTTAGCCTGTCCTGAGATGAATAGGCTGATACACTGCATGTTAGAAACACCATTTTCCATTCTAATGAAAGCAGAGCTCCTGTAGGTCACAGAGAAGCCAGTGGATCCATAGGGCCTTCATTCATTAGAGTGATAAGGCCTCCTGGCCGCCCATTTGTGCCCACGATTGTTTTAGGGGTTAGATGGAAAAAATGGCAAAGACCCCTGTCTCAAAATCTATGCTCCCAAGGCTACTGATTTTCAGTTAGATACTGGAAGGTTCTTCTCAGATCAGAGTGTTTCCAGAGTTGATCCCCCAAGACCTAGTCCATATGGTGTCAGTTCTAATAAATTCTGTATCCAGATTGACTTAGCCAGTAGACCATCTAGTCATCCTGGCCAAGCAGTAGTGAAATTTTTTTTTTTCTTGCCAAGTCAATCAGAAATAAAGCATAAGCTTCCAGTACTCTGAGGTTTCCTGACTTATTTGTTGCCAGTACCTAGAACGAAAACAACCAATTATCCCAATCACATAGTAGGCACTTAGTAAAATATGATAACTAATTAAAATCACAGGTGGTCTGATGTATGCCAGGAAAGATAGTTATCATAGACCAAAAGTTATTGAGAAACTGTGAACAAACACACATGAGATGCAGATCCAGGAAGATATATTTTTTCTGTAGCATTGCATAAACTCTTTTTGCCAGCTTTCTGAATTTTACATTCCGGGTTCTTTAGTAACATGGGAGTTAATGCCTCCCTCTAAAAAGTAAGACTAAATGTTTGGGAGGTATCTGTATAAATGCATAAGACTAAACAAAAATGACAAAAATCTGAAAATATTTACTATGTATAGATCTGTAAATGAAAGGAATTTATAAATGTTTACAAATTAAATCATAAATGAATTTATAAATGAATACTTAGAATTTAATCATTAGTCTTTTATCAGTAGTTGGTTCATAAACTGACTTTCTTAGTGTCTTAAAAAATATTATTTGGGAAATATCATTTAAATAGCATATACAAAAGGACTATACTTAAACTTACATCAGAGACCTAAAAGAAAACGTAAATGATTATTGCCCAGTTGCTTCTTCTGAATAATGTCTCGAAGTGTTACCACATTCCCTAATAGATGACATTTACTCAGTGCCTTCGAGACTTTATCAGGATAAGAGGACACTTACATAATCTTGAGTAGAAAGGCGGTGTCTTGTCTTGGAGATCTTCAACATGTCCAGGAGGAGGCCACAGATGATTCTCTCTACATTAAGTGGTCTCCCTAACAAACCTTGAAAACAGCTCCCACCCCATCATCAACAGGTTGGAGAGAAACACTTAGGGCTCAACTTGAGCAGCAAGATGATCAGGGTCCTTCTGTTTCTATATCACTCAGATATTTATTGAAGCCATTTTCAGCACCTACTGTAGGAAAACCTGAGCAGGACCATGGGGAGGATGCCAAAAGTATTACATAAAATATTGTTAAGAAGACAGTACTAACATTGCTCAAAATGTTAATATACAGAAGTATTATTTATAAAACATTTAGAACCTCTGGAGTAGTGGCTGTGGGTGTGGAAAATTTGACAGATATTTGAGCTTGTCTTTCTTTTTACTAGTGGTTGGGGTTTCTATTTTATTTTAAAAGTCCTGCGTCTCTTCAGCCTCCCTTTCAGATTATGCAAGTAATCTTTACTCTTTTTCTAATATTTAAAGTGTTATTTTTTCTGCATGGAGCACTGGGTGTTATGCACAAACAATGAATCATGGAACACTACATCAAAAACTAATGATGTAATATATGGTAATTAACATAACATAAAAAAAGTTAAAATAAGATTTGCAAAAAAATGAAGTGTTATTTTACTAAAGTTAGGTCTTAACATGGCTAAAATTAATTTCTGATAGATATGTTTGATATATTTGATATGAGGATCTAATTTTATTTTCTTCTAGACTTGAACCATCAGTCTGCCAGCTTCATTTACTAAATAAACCATCCTCTCTCTTCCCATTGAGAACGGACTGACTGCCATTGTCACATTATGTGTATATACATGTGAATGAACACAAGGATGGGCAGAATAGTGGAACAGCATAGAGACTCCAAACATTTATATATATATGTATACATGTGTATGTATAAATTTATATGTATGTATACATGTATATGTATTTTTGAATTTCCAAAAGTTTATATATATTATTACAGATATATTTTCAAATATCCTTTTCTTTTCCACTGACCAGTTTGCCCATTCTTGTGTCAATGCCATACTATTTTATATTTAGCTTTAATATCTAATTTGGAAAGGTTCCTCTCACTATTTTTCTTTTTGAAAATATATGTATTCCTTTAACATAACAATAAAAAATTTAAAAAAAAGGAAAAAAAAAAAGAAAATATATGTATTCTTCCATAAGAATTTTTTAAAAATTATTTTATCAAGTTCCAGAATGATACAGTTGAGATTTAAAATTGAGATTTATAATGTGGGAGGGATCTAATTTTTTTCAATTTGAAGGTTTCCAATAAATCTCCTTTATTAAGTTTTTTTATTAAACTTTTGATAAAGCTTATAATTTCTGTAGGTCCTATACCTTTCTTATTATATTTATAACCAAGTATAGTTTAATCAAGTTTCTGCCATTTCCATTTCTAATTAGTTTCTAATATAGAGAAAAACAATCGGTCTTTATGTATTTGTGTTATGTAACCATCCTATCAAAGTTCCTATTAACTGAAACCATGTTAGGACAATGTCAGGTGTCTTAGGTATGCAACCATGTAATCTTTAAAATAAAGATTCCTTTATTTCTTCATTTTTAATATTTAAGCCACATATTTAGTTTTCTTATTATATTAGTTAGAATCTCTATAGCGTGTTGAATTACAATAATGTTACTAGCCAGAATCCCTTTTTGGTTTCTGGTTTCATGGGAATGACTTCAGTTTCTCACCTTTCAATCTGATGTTTTGGCAAATAATCTTTTTTGCGTTTATTTTTTTTCTATTCATGTTTTATTAAGAGTTTTGCTGCTGAATTCTAGCAAATGCCTGCTTATTATTTCATTATTATATCATTTTTTATCATTTAATTTGACATAAAAGTATGTTGTTTAATGATGATCCATCCTGGCATTTCTGAAATTAACCTTATTTGATCATAATGATAGTTTATTTTTCTTTTAGTATGCTGTTGGATTCAACTTTCTAAGATAATATTTTAACTAAAATTTTTACATCTGAATTCATGAATGACTTTGGTTTATAATTTCCATTTTGTGCTAGTTTAGGTTTTTGTGTGTAGACTCTGCCGGCTTCTTAAAAATGAATTGTCTACAGTCTGTAATTATTAGACTAACAGAATTTATGTGTTCTCCATTGTTAGGTAGAACTTCAAGTGTACAATATCTGGGCATGGTGACTTTTTAAAAAGTAGACTTCCAGTTTAGTTTATGTTTGGTCAGTTCCATTCTCTTTCTTACCCCTGTTCAAATTTGATGACTTCTACATTGTCTTGTAATTTTCAAATGTATCTCTATAGAATGTGGCATATGTTTATTTTTTCTTTTAATAACGTTTGCCAAATATTTTTGCCTATTTTATTCATTACTTTAAAGAACTAGTTCTTGTTTTCACTTATCCTTCTTTAATCTGTAATTTTTTAAAAATATTTTTCTTTTTCTTAAATTGACTTCTTAGCATGTCCCGGACCATAGTGAGGCAAGTGAGGTGGTCTCCTTGGGCATAAAATTTAAGGGATGCCAGAAATTCAGTAGTCAAGATAAACTTCAGTTGAAAGCATTTTTTTTAAATTGAAAGTTAATACACTGGTGATGGGTATTAAAGAGGGCGTGTATTGAATGGAGCACTGGGTGTTATGCACAAACAATGAATCATGGAACACTACATCAAAAACTAATGATGTAATGTATGGTGATTAACATAATAAAATAAAATTTAAAAAAAGAAAGTTAATACAAAAAGCTCATAATGGATGAAAATTTTAAATAAAGACAGAATCAGTAGTCCTGGTTTTTCTTTTTGCCTCAGGCTCTGACATGGCTCAACACAGTGCTGCTCCTTAGTTCATTTATTTTCATGCTTGAAAAGAGCCTTTCTAAGTGTGGAAATTGTAGATTAGTCTCTGTTCTCTATGACTGTGAAACCCCTTTTAGTCATCTTTGATGAACTGTGTTATCTTTCTTTTAATGAACATTTATTAAGAATCTTTTGAGATACTACCAGTGATGGATAGAAAGATACCCCAAAAGTTGAAATTCTAGAAGGAAGACATATACAATGTGGAAAGTTTAGGTGAATAAGAGAAAAAATTCAGAGAAAAGATTATCTGGCAAATAATATTAGGTTTACAATTTTATTGCTTCTGGAATAATTGCTAAAATCCACCAGGTGGTGGAGTAAAATGAGTTACAGTGAAGTTTAGCTTACGTATTTTTCTAGTCAGAGATGAAATTTTACAGAGAAAACCAAATTACATATCACATTTTTATTAGCCTATTCATGAATTTTGTATTGTATCTTTAATTTTTATAAGTCAGAATATATGTGTTGAAAGATTAAAGACTTTTTACCACCTTATATCCTTTCAAGTGCAAGGCGGTATATAAACAAACAAGAAAGAGCACTAGTTTAAAATAGGTCCAGGAATTCCAATTTAAGACAAAAGAAAACAAAACAAAAACCAGAGGCAAACCTTCCTACAAGGTGATTATCTTAAACTATCAAGTTTTAAAAAATGCACTAATATTAGGCATCTTAGCTAGAATTATTATGGTACCAAAGTTTAAGATTATTGTATTCCCTTTCATACAGTTCTTTCTTCTATCCGGAAAAATTTCACATCAAATAAAATTGATCTGAATGTCTGTACAATGTACTTTTCATGCATATTTTTGTTAATAATGACAGCAAATTTTGTGTATTAAAACATTTAAAAATGATTTTTTAACATGAATTCAACGTAGGTTCAAGTGACTTGCTATAAGTCACAAAATTAATCAGTAGTCAAACCCTCTGAGTCCTCCAAATCCAAGTCCTACTATTTATCATTCTCCATCATCTAATAATGTCATCAGATGATACAGATGAATTCAGACAGTCGATTAACAACCTATGTTGACATAACTAGGATCTGCAGAATTCTAAAAAGAAGTAAAAGATTGAATGACTGTCCCTGAGGAATTTACAGTCTAATGGAGTTGACAGTACAGGAATAATTTTACTTTACTGCTAATAATAAAAAAACATAACCAACAAACATTTAACAAATATATAGTCCTATGTTACGGACTAAAATACCATCCTATCTAAAAACTGAGTTCATACAACTCAATTTACAAGTATCTGAGTGCCTACTAGGTGCAAGGTATTCTATTAGGTACTAAAATATTTTTTTCTTACTGAGTTTATAAACTAACTGAATGGCCTAGTTTAGGTTACTTTGCTAACCCTAGGTTACAAAAAGATAGCTAATAAAGTAGCACATTTTATGTCTAAATTAGATTTTTAAAAATAAAAATATAGTAACCTAATATTAAATACAAACATTAAGTCGTTTACCATTACCAATAAATGTTAGCTTTGGGATTTTTCTACTCCTGGAAAGAAATACAGAAAATGTGGGATGTGATCTTGTTAGCTGTAGCAAAGCATTTTGTTGCTCTTCTTATTCACTGCAACCCATTGCATGGAAGGATAAATAACTATTTGTTGAATTGAAAACATTTGTCCCCTCTCTCCCCAAAATCTCACAGTTCTTGATTTTTATGGAGCTGCTGCTTTTTACCTCTGCTTCTCTGTCTCCTCTTCCATCCCCCATTCACAGCTGTTCTCCCCATGCTCTGGCTCCGGGCAGTTTCATCCATTCTCACACTTGGAGTGACTCCTAAACCAACATTTTTAAACTGGACCTTTCTGAGTCTAGCATTTCTAATTAAGTTCTAAACATTTCTTCCTCGATATGCATATTCCACCTTAAACTCAACCACTGAAATCAAACTTGTCATGTTGCCTTCTTAAAATGGGCATCATCTTCCAATGCTTCTGTTTTTATTGGTGTCACAAGAGTGCCACATATGGTTTTTACAGACTGTACTCTGAACAAAAGGACTCAGCTATGGGAGGCACTGAGAATCACCACCTTTCTCTTTTTTCAGTCATCTATTTCAGATATCATACTGTCTATTCTTCCCACTTTTAGTCCCCCAGATACAATATGTTGCATTCACCCCTTTCTTTTCATGCACGCTGCTAGGAACCCAGTGCAGTCCCATGCCTCATTCCTGACCAGTTTCAAAGATATTTTCATTGAACTTTCCTCTGTTGTCCTTTCTTTCACCCTCCTAAAAATTGCGCTTCCTTAAAGGACAGTTTTATCTTGTCTTTTCACTGCTAAAAAACTTCATAGGTTCCTTACTGCCTGTATTATTAAAAACAAACTCTTCAGCCTGTCATTCTTTGACCAGTCAAGGGTCTAAAATATTTGTGATCTCTTGTGCAGTATCTTGCATTTTGTAATCATTCAGTAAATATTTATTCAGTTATTATATTTGAGATCTCCCACAACATGTTCCCAATGCCCACTTCCCACTTAGGTCCAACTAGTCCCTGACTTGCACCCAAAGCACTATTGTGTGAATTACTTAATATTTACAGAACCAGTCCCCAAGTGTCCTGTTGCTGATTCATTCCATCATTCTTGTCCAGACTCACCCAAGTCCATTTCTGGACCTCCTCTCTATAGGTTTTCTTTGTCCTGTCTCTATTTTTGTCCCTTTATTATGACTCACTTATTTTATTTTCTTGTTTTAAAGTCACCCTTGGTTTGTTCCTTCCACTAGATGTTAAGTTATTGAGGCTAGCAAGTTTTTTTACTTGTCTTTGCCTCCTCTTGAGCCCCAAGCTCAATGAGGAATATGTAGGTATTTTTAAAAGTTTTTAAATTGACTCATTCTTGTTTGATCAGTTCCTGGATACCTAAGAGGACACATACAACCAGACCACTGTCCTCCATAAAAACTCCAGATGCCCAAGCAAAGATGAGACTCATGTTCCTTTTCCTTTCCGAACCTTCAGATGCTACAGCTGTATCTGCTCTATGTCTTCCAGTAAACTCTGCTCTTACTTCCTCTTAGCTTGCATTTGATTTCCATCCTGCATGAAGCAAGGACCCACTTGGCTGGTCCTGTGGGACCCACTCTGGGTCCTCGGACCTGGCTTGCTGCATCATCTTGGTGATTATGAAGTGACCCTCAGAGGAACAGTTGTACCCCAAAATTAAGTCTGCACAGCACAGTTTGACCTTTGGGGATTGGTAAGTTCCTCCTCTGTGAAACAGAGTTGGTTTGATGCTGATGTAACTTCTGTCTATGTGCTCCTCTGTGTAACTGGTCTATTCTCTGGGGAAAAGGAAAACTGGGAGAACTGATATGGGACCTGTTCTCATTCACTATTCTCGCTCCCTATGCTCTGAATTGCTTTAGCTGGCTCCAAAACTTTACTCTCACTTTAATTGTAAGACTCTCTGGTTCAGTTCTTGGACAGTTTTTTTTAAGGCTGTTAGCTGGCGTAAGAGACTGAATCACTCAGCTCCAAAGAAAAGGGACACTTGTTCCTTCCCATCAGAAAGTGTTTTTAGGTGAAGGGAAGTGTCAGAGGTTATTCCTCATGTAGTAGTCCCCATAGAGGAAATCTTCATGATAATTTATTTGTGGCTTGCTGGGAACACACACGTAAGACTGATCATACAGTGCTCCAAGCCCCCACAGTGGTTTTAGACTGTCACCAGGAGAAACCAAGACACTTTTGGGGAAGATCAGCCCATTGATGACTCTCTGGGAAGTTCTCCCCATAAGCAGCTCATTTGATCCACCACATGTTTTCCCTAGAATAGAGTGCAGACTTCTAAATCTTTCTTTTTCATTGCTGGGTGGATGTCTCCTCATGGTAATTATGGGATGCTGGTATTACATTGAGGATTGGTGGCCAATCCTGTTGAGAACTAAAACTCTTAGAATTAAAAAGTGGTCCTGCTATACCCCCAGTTGCACTGGGTTTTCTGCTTCTAGGGCTGAAACATGTGGCAGGCTGGTCACTGCTGTGTAGATGTTGCCTCCTTGAATGAGACATAGTGGATGTCTCAGTGAGACAGGCAGCAGGCTGGTCACTGCTGAATGAATGTCTCACTGAGACACATGGCAGACTGGACACAGCCAGGTGGATCTCTGTAAGACATGTGGCAGACTCATTACTGCTGGGTGGATGTCTCCTAGTTGGTTTCCTAGAGACATGTAACCTACCAAAGCTAAAGCAGGAAAAAAAAAAGAAAATTTGAACAAACCAGTTACTAGTAATGAAATTTACTCAGTAACCAAAAAACTCCCCAAAAACAAAAGTCCAGGACCAGATGGCTTCACAGGCAAATTCTACCAAACATTTAAAGAAAAGTTAATACTTATTCTTCTCAAACTATACCAAAAAAATATAAGAGGAAGGAAAACTTCCAAATTCATTCCATGAGGACAGTATCACTTTGATACCAAAACCAGATGAAGACACCACAAAAAAAGAGAACTACAGACCAGTATCTTTCATGAATAAAGATGCAAAAATCCTTAACAAAATATTAGCAAACTGAATCCAACCATACATTAAAAAAATCACACCACAATCAAGTGGGATTTCTTCCCATGATACAAGGATAGTTCAGTATTCAGAAAACAATCAATGTGATAGATGACATCAACAAGAGAAAGGATTAAAAACCATCTGATCATTTAAATAGACGTAGAAGAAGCATTTGACAAAGTACAGCATCTGTTCATGATAAAAACCTTCAACAAAGTAGATCTAGAGGGAGGATTCCTTAACATAATAAAGGCCTTATATGAAAAACCCACAGCCAACATCATACTCAATGGTGAAAAACTGAGAGCTTTTCCCCTAAGGGCAGGAACAAGACAAGGATGTCCACTCACCACTTTTATTCAACATGGTACTGGAAGTCCTAGTCACAGCAGTTAGACAACATAAAGAAATAAAAGGCACCTAAATTAGTAAGGAAGAAGTAAAACTCACTGTTTGCAGATGACATGATACTATATATATAGAAAACCTGAAAGACCACCAAAAAAACTACAAGAACTGATAAATGATTTCGGTAAAGTTGCAAGATGCAAAATCAATGTACAGAAATTTGTTGCATTCCTATACACTAATAATGAGGTAGTGCAAAGTGAAATAAAGAAAACAATCCCATATACAATTGTACCCAAAACAATAAAATATCTAGGAATAAACTTTACAAAAGAGGCAAAAGACCTGTAATCTGAAAATTATAAAACACTGATGAAAGATGACACAAAGAAATGGAAAGATATTCCATGCTCATGGATTGGAAGAACAAGTATTGTTAAAATGTCTATACTACTACCCAAAGCAATCTGCACATTTAATGCAACCCCTCTCAAAGTACCAACAGTATTTTCACAGAATTAGAACAATCCTGAGATTTGTATGGAACCACAAAAGATCTTGCATAGCCAAAGCCATCTTGAAAAAGAAAAACAAAACTGGAGGTATCACAATTCCAGATTTCAAATTGTATTACAAAACAGTAGTAATAAAACAGTATAGTAGTGGTGTACCATAGACACATAGATCAATGGAATAGAACAGAAAATGCAGAAATAAACCCACAATTATATGGTCAATTAATCTTCAACAAAGGAAGAATGAATGTACAGTGGGAAAAAGACAGTCTCTTCAACAGATGGTGTTGGAAAAACTGGACAGCCACATACAAAAGAATAAAACTGGACCACTTTCTTTCACAACACACAGAAATAAATGCAAAATGAATTAAATATCTAAATATGAGACTATAAAAGTCCTTGAAGAGAGCACAGGCAGTCATCTCTCTGACATCAGCCATAGCAACATTTTTCTAGATGTGTCTCCTGAGGCAGGGAAATAAAAGCAAAAATAAATTATTGGGACTACATCAAAATAAAAAGTTTCTGCACAGTGAAGGAAACAATCAACAATACTAAAAGGCAACCTACTGAATGGGAGATGTTTGCAAATGATATATCCGATAAAGAGTTAGTATCCAAAATATATAAAAAACTGATACAACTCAATACCCAAAAAACAATCCAATTAAAAAATGGGCAGATGACATGAACAGACATTTCTCCAAAGAAGACATCCAGATGGCCAACAGACACATGAAAGGATGCTCGATATCACTCATCATCAGGGAAATGCAAATCAAACTACAATGAGCTATCACCTCACACCTGTCAGAATGGGTAAAATCAAAACACAAGAAACAATAAGTGTTGGTGAGGATGTAGAGAAAAAGGAAACCTCATGTACTGTCTGTGGGAATGCAAACTGTGGAAAACAGTATGGAGGTTCCTCAAAAAATTAAAAACAGAATTACCCTATGATCCAGTAATAGCACTACTGGGTATTTACTTAAAAAATACAAAAACACACACACACACAAAATACAAAAACACAAATTCAAAGGGATACATTCACCCCTATATTGCAGCATTATTTACAACAACCCAACTATGGAAGCAGCCCAGATGTCCATTGAGAGATGAATGGATAAAGAAGATGTAGGAGAATAATATATTACATATAATATGAATATGTGGGATATATAATAATACATATAATAAACTATACATAAATATTATTCAGCTGTAAAAAGAATAAAATCTTGCCATTCACAACAACATGGATAGAGCAAGAGAATGTAATGTTAAGTGAAATAAATCAGTAGAGAAAGACAAATACCATATGATTTCACTTGTATGTGTAATTTAAGAAACAAAGCAAATGAACAAAGGCTAAAAAAGAGACAAACTAAGGAACAGACTCTTAACTACAGAGAATAAACTGATGGTTACTGGAGGGGAGTTGGCGGGGGGGGATGGAGATTAAAGAGTACACTATCATGATGAAAAAAATAAAATACCAAAAATGAGTTTGTTAATTGAAAGCCATCACCCTGTTTTAAATATGCATAAAAGACAGTTTAACTAGACATTCAACTTTTGAGAGGTACCATTACTTGAAAACTGACGAGAAAAATGATTATCTACAAGACTGCTGCTGTGTTTAAATTTTATTTCTGATAGCAACTAGAACACAGTAAACAAATTTTGATATCATTGGATTAATATGTAAAACATGATTGAAATAACTCATTCCAGTTATTGCTTTGTTTTTGTTTTTGTTTCTGTTTTGGTAGAGAGATGCTGAATTCCAGGAGCATGAAAAGATTCTGTCTCCGGATTTTCTTTCAGTTGCTCAAATCACTGAAATGCTAGCAGAGGACGTAGATGGAGTTCAACAGTAAGCACTTCAGTATTACAACCAAATATAGAACAGTTCTAGTTCTGCATCTATAAATGATCATGATATGCTATTACATAATTTAAACTTTTTTTCAAAAGAATTGTTATTATGTCATGCAAATATATACATATATATATCCAAATATATATAATATCCAGAGTCTGGAACACCAAAATTCTCAAACAACTGACTTTTTACACTGCTTGGCTGTCTTCTTTATGGGAGAAATGCATTTCAGACCAACATGCAAATGTTAACAGAGAATAAGGATTTATTGTTAAAAGCAGTCTTTAACATATGCTGTCTTCTACTTCTTTTCTCTTTCATTCATAAAACTCAATTATGCACAATAACCTTTAGGTCTTCTGTCTCATCATGACAAGAATAAGTTGTATTTTCTGCAATATTAAGAATTAATACATTTTAATATTTTGGAAACCCTGAGTATTAGCCATCCACCTGTGATTTTTATTGGATATGAAGCTATACTAAATACTCTGATTTCATGTATTTTGCCTAAAAATGTGAATGTAACTGAATTTATGGGAACAATTCTTCTATGTGTACATCTCATTCTTAAAGCCATTGATTTCTACAGCAAATCATTTACTTAGTAGTCAGATATAACTAAAACACAAGTTCCTAACATGTGTTTTTAGTAATCAGTCATCTTAAAAGTTACCTTGCTCTAATACTATGAAGGCTGATTGACTATAATGTGTAGAGAGCCCACTCTACAATGATGTGATGTTCTGGACTGTAATGTCTCTTCTGCAGACCAGTCATCTGGATGTTAGGAGGGTATTGTGGACCATAATGGACAAATAGAAAATGACTCTGTCAGTGGCTATCATTTGCAAATCTTTCAAATATTGTGGAATAGAGGTGATTTACTACTGAGAAGGAAATATGACAGATGTACTGGCTGGAAGAGAAATCTGAGAAGGGAAGACATATTAAGAGCAGGCAAATGACACTGACAGGCCTTTTCCCAGGATGCTCTTCACCTTCAGGGCCTGCAAATCTTGCTAGAAATCCTGGTGACCTGTGATTTGGCCATACTGCTTACCATCTATATCTTTATAAGTATTAGTCAATTAAAAATTTCACAGATTTTTAAACAAGTATATCATAGTAATTTTAGCATTTTTATAGAAATGAATGCCTATTGGAAATTCTGATTTTTTGTATCAGAATTATTAGTAAAATGCATTCATTGTATTAGTATCACTGATGATTTATGCTTTAAGTAAAATATTTTCCATTTCTAGATAATCCCAAATGTTGATCATTAAAGTGCAAAAAATAGGTATTTCATACTAGGCAAAATAATATGATGCAAATGAAAGATATTTAATATAGTTTACAATTTATTTGTATTAAATATCAAAGATGTTATATTAAATGCAATTAATATTAAATAAAAGGTATTGCAAACAAATATTTTATACTTGTTTATTTCTTACAACATCTTAAGTTGTACTGTGTACCATACCTTGTGTGACAATCTTTTTTTACCACTTACTGGCTCTCTTTGTTGTCAAATATTCAAATTCTAAAAGTATTTTTAATCTTTAAGAGGTAATGTCTAGGATAAAGGAAATAATACAGAGGGTGATACAGAAGTTAACAGTATAGAAACAACCAGGTTCAACGTAGGTTGACCTTTTAGATTGTCTCATTAATAGAATTCACCTGAAGTAATCTCAGATCTTAAGATATCAATTTTGGATAAATGACAGTGTTATGTCAGGAGCCATTTCTTTGCAAAGTAATTTTCTTGAAGTTCTTCATATGATTTTTGTAACAGTAATCCTGAAATATTTGCAATCAATCATTCACTTCCCATTTAAAATAGCATTATTATAAATGGGGATTATATACTTTTCAAAATGACAGAAATATAATTTAGGTATCCTGTCACCAAGTGACAGAAGTATGCCAAAATCATGCAAATCATGCAAAGTTATATATATATTTATAGTCTACAAAGTTATAAACTTATTTAAATACATTATAGGAAATCAGCACATTTCCCTATGTTTTAAAATTAAAAATTGCATTTCATGAAAGCAGCCAACCAAATGAAACAATATAGTATCATTAAAACATATTTTTAGAGTACACTTCAAGTAAAGTTAAATGTCTGAGTACATTTCTCATGATCTCCTATTATCAATAATTCATGCTTTTAATGTAACCCCGATTTTTTACAGATACACCCAAATCCTTTTTGAAAAAAGGTTAAGGACTAAATTGAAAATAACTATTTAAACACAGAAATAACCCTGAGAGATCTTTTAATAACCTTTCATAACTGGGCCTCCATGAGCTGTTCAGCTCTTGCCTTAAGGCTTATTCCTGAATGTCATCATATTTAAAAAATAAGATGCACTCCAATTTCAAGAGCATGTAGGAATAATGTAATACCTTTACTGGAATTCTTGGTGAGACAAAATAGATAGTTACATCACCTATCACTATAGCACAACTTCCTAAATCCCTGTTAAGCATCTTTCTCTTTCCCTGTAGTCTCTAATGCCATCTCTCCTCTCCCATGTCCCATCTTCCCTTATCCCAGAGGAAAAACTTAAAGATTTGCCAGTAAAATGCATGGAAACTTTGCATTCAAATTGCAACAGCATCTTGCTCCAAATGCCTCCCTGCATAACCTCCTTTGGGGTGAAATATCTGAACAAAGAATAGAAGTGGTGAATATCCAGCCCTGCAATTCAAGTTGAAGGTTAAGATTCAAATGGTACTGAGGGAAGTGGTGGAGGGGGGATGGGGGAGAGCAAAGATAGAGGATGTCAAAGAAGTTTCACTAAAATACTCTTAGACAAATAGTTGGCTTCATTTACATATAATCAGACACTGAAAAAAATGAAAGAAAAGCAAAGAGCACATGCAAATATTTAAGTCAAGTATTTAATTTTTTAAAAGAACAGCATGGAGATGGCAGATGAAAAGTACAGTTAGAAGGAAGACTAACTATTGGGAACAGAATGTTCAGAGATAGATTAACTCCAGAGTTGATTGACTCAAGGCCTCAATAGTATCATCAAGAAATGATTATAATTTTAGAATTGATATTTCTTATAAGATGGCTGCCAGTAACAATCAAACCTACTTATTTACTCTTTTGTATTTTGATTCCACAGAAGAAAATAAGCCTTACCCTTAGTTAGGAATTAGAACAATTTAGTAGGGAGTGCTCACCATAGACCAGTAGTTACTATAGAGAATACCATATACTGAATGCCATTATATGGCATTATGGGAAGAGGGAGAGATTATCATAATTGTTTTAGAGGAATCAGAACTCACTTTCAGGGTTGAGGTCTACCTTGACACCACTGTAGATGAGATGGATGTTAGAGAGTTAAATACAACATCAGCTCTATTTTTTCCCAAACTTGTTTAATCCTGCTGTATTTATTATTCTGATTATAGAATCTATTTCAATATTATGAGTAATAAGGATTTCCTTTTTTTGAAAATGGCAGTATAAAGTTGTCACACACCCACACACAGTTCCTCAGAAACCACATATAAGCAACAAGGAAATACCAATAACTTCTTTGTCCAAACAAGGAGAATCCTGTATGCTCAAACCACAAAATAGAGGATGACTGCCAGAAGCATTATAGATCAAGCAGAAGTGGAGGAGAAAGAACAAGAAAGATACACATAGTTGAAGATCTTAGAGTGAGTTAAAAAATATAAATTATTCTCCTGGGTGAGAAGAAAACCCTGAAGTGCCATTTCAAGAACTCTTGTTTGCAACAGCAGGGCCAGGATGTACAGGCTTGGAACAGATAATTCCCATATTTACAAGAAATAGATTGTTTATGTGATGGTAATAAGAACCTATCCTACTTTATTTTTCTTCCCCCCACTAATTGAAAAAAAAAGAGTAAAAAACTAGAATAAATGACACAAACTTATTCTGTACAGAAAATAGTTTGTCACATGGCCAAGTCTGAGTACAAAACAAGGAATATGCATACAAAGCCATTTTAAGAAAAAAAAAGTAATTAAAGAATGGGGGGAAAATACAGGAAAGAAAATACAACCAAATGAATATAGCCATGAGCAGATACTGTCAAACATTTATCATGAATTAAAAAAAAAATTTATGAAGCAACCACAACAAGAGCATAAAACAGAGATATAAAAACTCAAGGAAGAGATAACAAGAAATAAAGGTGATAAAGCATGTAAAAAAACAAAGAGTAGAAAAGATCTTACAGAGGTGAGCTCTGTAAGCAACCCAAGGGAGAATTAACACTGCTGAAAACACTAAGGGACCTAGAAGACAGTATTGAGAAAAGTATATAAAATGAAAAGGAAATGATTTGAAAAAATTTTTGAAGGTTAATAGAAAATTATAGCTATAGACAAAATGCATAAAACAGACATAATTTGAATTTTTCAAAAAAGAAAACAACAAATATTTAACAATATAGTTCCAGAATGTCATCAGAAACAAACTTGATTATAAACGGAAAAAAGATACTAAAGGAAGGAAGAAGAGGAGGAAGGTGAGGAGGAGAATTACAAGAGTAGAGGAAGTGGAGGCAGAAGACCAACAAGAATGCTCATGATTGCTCTCTTCATTTCTTCTTCCTCTTCCCTCTGTTTCCTTTTGAATGTCATTTGGACTTAGGATTTTGATATAACTTCCCCCTTTCTGTTTCCTTTTGAATGTCATTTTAGACTTAGGATTTTGATATTTTTAGATGTAGGGAATTACAGAATTTTCATTCAAGAAAAATATCTGCATTTTCAAAATTTAGAAAAGGAACTGTTCACTAATCTGATTTTAATGTCTGGATTTTTCTTTTTATTACAGAAAACTGAAAAAGTTTTTGAATTTCAAAAACCTTCACACCTGTTTAAAGGAAGCCATTCTACTGGATTATTATGTATCTGGATTTTTGTGGGCTAGAGGAATGCAATTTTCTGTTATTCAGTATTCAAAATTTATGACTTTACTAGATATGTTACTTCATAATCTTAGAAGTAAGTACATTATTTTTCTTTTTTTTAAGAAAAGAAAATTTAGTCCACTGTTTAATGTTCTAAAGCAAAAGTTCCTAATTTTATTGTAATTCCTTCAGTGAAAATTATGGGATTTTTTTCTGGATAGAGCAAAGATATATAGTCCACACCTTCATTAAGTTGTAAAATCTCAAACAGTATTTAACAGGCTAAAGTTCTCTTAATTAACTTGCCAAAGATATGTTAGCTTCATTTAAAAATCTTATCAATGCCATCCATCCCCAAAATGTCACATAGTTCACATTTATTTAGGTATTTTTTCATTGTTTGAACTGTTTTCATTTCATCTTACCTACTAGTATTACTGGGATTACTCAGAAATGACTAATGAGAGGAGGTACTTTAGTCGATATCTAAGCCCCATTAAATAGACATTGCACACATACACTTAGATTTTGTGACTTTTTTTTCTTATATATAACATTGGAATGAGTTACTATAGGAAATTTGAAAATTCTTCCTTAGAGCACTTTTCATTGTGATAAATTTTGTTTCAGAATAAATACAATTGCTTCTTGGAAGAAAGAAATCTATCACTGATATATCGCCAGCTCTGTGTGCTAGGCACTGTTTTGTTCTAATCTTTAACATGCATTATTGAACCTCAGAGCAACTCCTGCATGGGAGGTATTATAACCACGGTCTCAGAGCTGAGAAAGGAGTCCAGAGGACAAGGTTGCAAGCTGGGAACCTACAGAACTAGAACCTGAATCTCAAAGTATATAATCAAAAGGCGAGAAGGGAAGGGGTTGAGGGGATTGGGTAACCGGGTGATGGGTATTAAGGAAGGCACGTGCTGTGGTGAACACTGGGTGTTATACACAACTAATGAATCGTTGAATACTACATCAAAAACTTATGATATACTATATGCTGGCTAACTGAACATAATAAAAAAAATAAAATTCCAACCCCCAAAATATTTTTTTTTAAATAATAATAATAAAGCTCCATTAAAAAAAAGCCCATGAGCACTATAAACCCAAGGGTATTTGTGTCTCAATTGAAAGATGTGGATAAAGAAGATGTGGCATATATATATATATATATATATATATATATATATATATATATATATATATATACACGCATACACAATGGGATATTATGCAGCCATCAAAAGAAATGAAATCTTGCATTTGCAATGACGTGGCTGGAACTAGAGGGTATTATGCTAAGCAAAATAAGTCAATCAGAGAAAGACGATTATCATATGATCTCACTGATATGTGGAATTTAAGAAACAAGGCAAAGGATCATAGGGGAAGAGAGGAAAAAAATGAAACAAGATGAAACCAGAGAGGGAGACAAACCATAAGAGACTCTTAATCTCAGAAAACAAACTGAGGGTTGCTGGAGTGGTGGGGGGCTGGGAGGGATGGGGTGGCTGGGTGATGGACATTGGGGAGGGTATGTGCTATGGTGAGCACTGTGAATTGTGTAAGACTGATGAATCATAGACCTGTACTCCTGAAACAAATAATACATTATATGTTAATAAAAATAAATTATTTTTAAAAATTAAAAAAAAGACATGCTTATGTCAGTGGAGAGCTTGCTCCTTCCTTCCTCCCTCTCTCTCCCTCCCTCCCTTCCTTCCTTCTTTCCTTTTTTTCCTTTCCTTACTTTTTTTAAACTTTTCTTTGCTTTTTGGTTGTTTGCTTGTTTTTACTTTCTTTTCTTCTTCTTTTAATGAGCAGGTAGAAGACCTTGCTCTCCCTAAAGAATTGACAACAGAATTGTCAAAATATGTGGGTGCCTATTTGTGGCCACAAAAAGCCTATTCTGTTCTGGTTGTCAGTTTCTAGCAGGAGAAATTTTAAGTGAACTAGCAAAACTAATAGAGAAGCCACTCATGCCTTATACACCCTTCCCACTCCTAGTCATCCTTACAAGGGCAGAATTGGTAGTTCTTGTATGTGAGGAGAAAAAAGCGTTATTTTCCTTCTCTGCAAGTGGCAGAATCTTATCTTTGCTTATATGTAAGTATGTAGTGCCATGTTAAATAACTGGGGGCGCCTGGGTGGCTCAGTAGGTTAAACATCTGCCTTCAGCTCAGGTCATGATCCCAGTCTCCTGGGATTGAGCCCTACGTTGGGCTCCCTGCTCAGTGGGGAGTCTGCTTATCTCTCTCCCTCCCCTTTGCTCATGCTCTCTCTCTCTCACTCTCTCTCTCAAATAAGTAAAATCTTTAAAAAACAAAAAGATAAATAACTGATAGAAGAAAAAATAATTAAACTTGATAATGAAACAAATTTGTTATGAAATTAACTGATCAGACAGACTTTGGTTGTTTTTTTTCCCCTAATGAACAAATGAACAAATATATTTCAACAACATTGCCAAAGTTACTTGGCAAGCAAGGAACCATGTAAATCTCAGCTTGCGTGGAAAATAATAATAAATAGATGCCAATAATGAGATTAAATGGATATTGAGATTATATGTTAAAGACTTTGAAACAGGTATTACAAAAGTGCTTAAATGAACAATTGTGAACATCCTTGAAATAAATGTTAAAATAAAAAGAATCATGAAAAAAAATGGAAGGTATAAAGAAGAAACAAATGGAAATTTTAGAATAAAATTATACAATAACCAAAATTAAAATCTCATTAGATAGAAATAATAGCAAAATGGAGAGGAGACAAAGGAAAAAAATCAGTGAACTTGAACATAGAGTGATAGCAATTATCCAATCTTGAACAATACAGAGAAAAAAAGATTGGCAAACAAATTAACAAAACCTCACTTTGGGGACTTGTGGGACAACCAAAGTTCTAATATACATATTGTTAGAGTCTCAGAAAGACAGGAGAAAGAGTATAGTGCTAAACAAACATTTGAAGAAATAATGGCTGAAAACTTCACAAATTTGGCAAAAGGCATAAATATATAAATTCAGGAGGCTGACTGGACTACAAAGAGACTAAACCAAAAGAAAAACACCATCAACCAACTGGGTCTAATTGACATTTACAGAACAGTCCACCCAAAACAGAAGAGGCACTGTTTTCAAGTGCACGTGGAATATTCATCAAGGTGGACCGTATTCTGGGTCATACAACAACCTTAAATTTAAAATAATTGAAATCATACAAATATATTCTCTGATCATAAAGGTATTGAACAAGAAATTAATAACAGAAATATATCAGGAAAATCTTCAAACACATATGAAATAACACAGTTCTAAATAGTATGTGGGTCATATATCTCAACAGATATTAGAAAAGATTTTTTTTAAAAGATTTTATTTATTTGACAGAGAGAGAGAGACAGCGAGAGAGGGAACACAAGCAGGGGCAGAGGGAGAGGGAGAAGCAGGCTTCCCGCAGAGCAGGAAGCCTAATGCGGGGCTCGATCCCAGGACCCTGGGACCATGACCTGAGCTGAAGACAGATGCTTAACCACTGAGCCACCCAGGCGCCGGTAGAAGATTTTTAGGTGAAAATAAACGTGAAAATTTATATGGTACAGCTGAATCAGTGATAACAGGGAGGTTTCTATCATTAAATACATAGAAAAAAATCTAAAATTAATAATCTAAACTTAAACCTTAGGAAGCCAGTTTTAAAAAAATAAGCAGAAATCAGGCAGAAAAGAAAGACATAATAAAGAACAGAAATCAATGAAAGTGGAAAAAAAAAAACAATAGACAAAATCAACGAAACCAAAATCTGGATATTTGAAAACATCAATACAATTGATAAACATGAAGCAAAACTTGACTGAGGAAAAAAAAGATACAAGGCACAGATTATCTTCATCAGGTATAAAAAATATCACTAGACACTCTGCAGACATTAACAGAATATTAGGAAAAAACTACTTATATACATAAATTAGAAAACAAAGAGGAAATGAACCAAATCCCCCAAAATCACAAACCAGCAAAACTTGTGCAAGATGAAATAGATAACATGATAGTCTTATAACTCTTTAAGTGATTGAATTACTCAACTTCTAGGAAACAATCTCCAGGTCTAGAGAAGAATAGCAACAACAGCAAAAGGAGGAGGAGGAGGAGGGAGAGAAACTACAGACCAATATACCTCATGAACATAAACTAAAAAATTTTTCAACACAGCATTATCAAAATGAATCAAGCAACATATAAAAAAATAGTACACATGACCAGTTAGGGCTTATCCCAGAAATTCAAAGCTGGTTCAATATTTGAAAATCTCATCAATGAAAATAATCTAAAGAAGAAAAGCCACATGATCATATAAATAGATGCAGAGAAAGCATTTGACTAAATATGACATCCATTCATTATTTTAGAAAAGAGTCAGAAAACTAAGAAAAGAAGTGATATTCCTCAATATCATAAAAGACATCTATGAAAAAACCTAAACCTATTGTTATACTGAGTGGTGAAAGACCAGATGGTTTCCCCATAAAATCAGGGTCAAGGCAAGAATGTCTACTCTTACCACTTCTACTCCTATTCAACACGACTGAAAGAAAGTCTTAGGAATAAGTGCAGTCGAGTAAAAAAAAAAATAAAGGGGAAGGAGGAAGTAAAACAGCCCCTGTTCTCAGATGAAAGCATTGTCTATATAAAAAATGAAACAGAATTTTAAAAAATCCTAGAACTAGTAAGTTAAGCAAGATTGCAAGAATAAGGTCAAAACACAGAAGTCAATTGTATTTCAATGTGCTAGCAATATACATTGTATTCCAAAATTTTAATAAATAGCATTATTTACAATAGCTCAAAAAATAAAGGAAATACTTAAGTATAAATGTAACAAAAATGTACAAGATCTGTATGCTAAAAACTACAAAATGATGACAAAAGAAATGAAAGAAAACCTAAATAAATGAAAAACATACTGTGTTGTTGGATTAGAAGTTTCCACATGGTAAAGATCTCAGTTCTTCCCAAATTGACCTGTAGATTTAACGCAATATCAATCTAAATTCTAGCAGGATTTTTTTTCTAGACATACTCAAGCTGATTTTTAAATTTATATGGAATGGCTAAGGAAATAGAATAGCTAAAACCACTTCAAAAAATAAGAATAAAGCTGCAAAAATCATACACCCAATTTTAAGACTTACTATGAAGTTATAAAGTCAATGTTGAATTAGTGAAGGGATAAAATATAGATCAATGGGGGTGCCTGGGTGGCTCAGATGGTTAAGCATCTGCCTTCGGCTCAGGTCATGATCCCAGGGTCCTGGGATCGAGTTCTGCATCGGGCTCCCTGCTCCGCGGGGACCCTGCTTCTCCCTCTGCCTCTCTCTCTCTGATCTTATGAATAAATAAATAAAATCTTTAAAAAAAAATAAACTATAGATCAATGGAACAGAAGACAGAATTCAGAAATATACTGATGCAAAAACGGTTATCTGATTTTTTTGATAAATACGCAAAAGGAATTCAACAGAACAGTGTAGTCTTTTCAACAAATGTTGGAACAACTTCTATCTATATTGAAAAAATATATAGCTCAGCCTAAACCTTTTATTTGATACAATTAGCTCTAATTAGATCATAGATATAAAGTTAGAATGTAAAACTATAAATTTTTTAGAAGAAAACTGGGAGAAAATCTTCATGACCTGGAGTTTTACAAGAAGTTCTTAGACATGACCCCCAAAACATGCTGCATATAGGGAAAAAATGATAAATTAAAGTTCATAAAATCATAAAACTTTTGTTTTATGAAAAGTCACTGTTAAAAGAATGAAGAGACAAGCTACAGACAGGGAAAAAAATATCTGTAAATCACATCTTTGACAAAAGACTTGTCTCTATAACATATAAAGAGCTCTCAAAACAATAAGAAAACAAACAATCCTGTTGAAAATAGGCAAAGCTATCAAAACCCATAACTTGTGTCAACCATGAGGAAAACATTAGACAAACCCAAATCGAGGAACATTGTACACACTCTCTGACTGGTGCCTCCCAAACTGACAAAGTTATCAAAAACAAGAAAAGATTGAGAAATGATCACTCTAGGGGAACTTAGGAGACAGGATTACTAAATATAACGTGGTATCCTAGATGGGATCCTTGAACAGAAAAAAAATATTAAGTAAAAATTGAGGAAATCTAATAATAATTTTAAAAATATATATTTATGTAGAAAAACAAAGGGATTTATTTTTTAAAGGTTTTATTTATTTATTTGACAGAGACAGCGAGAGAGGGAACACAAGCAGGAGGAGTGGGAGAGGGAGAAGCAGGCTTCCTGCGGAGCAGGGAGCCTGATGCGGGGCTCAATCCCAGGACCCTGGGATCATGACCTGAGCCGAAGGCAGACGCTTAACGACTGAGCCACCCAGGTGCCCCAAAACAAAGGGATTTAATGAAAGAAAAAATATATATGCTCTGACAAAAAAAAAAAAAAAAAACAGAATAAACTTTAAAAGGAAATGTACAAGTCCTATATGAAAAAAACTTCAAAGCACATTTAAAGGTCACAAGGAAGTTTTCAAAACTGGAGAAAAACCAACATTCTTGGAAACACTCCACATCCTAAAGATGCTAAATCTCTCTAAGTTAATGTATAATATTAGTATTGCAGTAAAAATACCAACAGTTTTGTTGTTGTTGTTGTTGTTGTTGATATTTTTGCCTAGAGGTGACTTACTGGCAAGGTGATTCTAACAAAAATATGGAAAATAAGCAAATACAAATTGTCTTTAAAAAGTGTAATAAGTTATAGCATATCTTGTTATTAGCAGTAGTAGTAGTGTTATAAAATCTCAAATATTTGAACACAGTGGTTAATGACTAAATAGACCAAAAGAACAGAATGGAAAGTTTAGAAATAGACCCAACCATTGGAATTCAGTATTTGATAAAATGACATCTCAAATCTATGATGAAAATATGTACTATTCAGTAAATAATATTGTGTCCATCTAGAAAAAATAAAATTGGATCCAACCCTCTTTCTGTCCATAAACCAGAATACATTCCAAGTTGATCATTTGTTTATTTAAATGTAAAATAATTGGAACTATAAAAATGTTGTAGGAAAACATGGATTAATTTCTTACAACCTTGGATGGGGAAGATCTTTATAACTATGCCTCAAAATTCCAAAGCCATAAAGACAAAGATAATTAAAGTTGGTATATAAAAGTCCAAAGTCTACAAAGAAAAAATACTAAAAGAAAAATCAAAAGAAGAATAAGTTACTGGGGAAATTATTGCATCTCAGACACCAGCAAACTATTAAGTTCTATAATATAAAAAGAGCATGCAGAAGCACGAAGAAAAAGACCAACAATGCAACAAAAGAGTAAGCCAAGGATATGACTAAATAAATACAAGAGATTCTTTTTTTTTTTAAGATTTCATTTATTTATTTGAGAGAGAGAGAGAGAACACGCACGAAGGGAGAGGGGCACAGGGAGAGGGAGAATGAATCTGAAGCAGACTCCCCACTGAGTGCAGAGCCTGACACAGGGCTCAATCTGAAACTGAGAGTCCTGAAACTGAGTCAGAAGCTTAACTGACTGAGCCACCCAGGTGCCCCATACAAGTGATTCTTAAATGAAAAGTTTAGCATTAAAGATAATAAGGAAAATGCTAATTAAAACTACACAGAAATGTCATTTGTTATATATCAAATTGACAAAACTGTAAAATTTTGGTAGCATTTTGTGCTCTCAAAGCTATAAGAAAATAGGTACTATCTGATATTTCTAATGTAAGTATATATTTAAAACCCCCTGTGAAGTTTAGGTTAGCAGCTATCTATCAAATTTACAAAGGTACTGTCCCCTTTGACCCAGCACTTCCATGTTTGGGAATTTATCCTATATATCCACTTACACACACATATATAAAGTTATCAGTTGCAGTAATGTTTGTAAAAGCAAAAAATTAGAAATATCACCTGGAGACATTAGCACGAACTCATGTTTAATTTAATGTAGATACAGATGTATAGTTCTATGTCAAGTTTACACACATATACTTCTTAGCTCTGTCCACAGAGAGGGCCTAGAAGCAATGACAGTATTAATGAGCATACCCAGGAACCAGGTCTTGGTTTATAATTTAGTTCTCAGATAGAAGGAACCAGGGCTCCTTAGAGGAATGGCTGATTGTAGACCTGGAGCAGGGAATACAGAAGATGAGCCTGGGGCATATTGTAGTGGCTAAGAGTAAGTGCTCAAAAAATCAAAATGATGGTGGTATGTCAATGGAATAGAGAAGCCAAATGAAAAGCTTCCAATGTCTAAAGTTGGAAAAATTTGAACAAAATAACATAGTATATTGAATTATAGTCCAAAGTATAAAATTAACATCCACAAATCCATACTGATACAAATTAATGATTTGTATAAATAATCAACTGGGTAAAATACAAATCTCCCATACAGAATTCTTAATAATTTATGTAAATAATTCACCCTTAAGAAGTTAAAGCACAATACTTCACCCCTTCAGTATGGACTACACAGTGACTTTCTTTCAAAGAGGACAGTATGGGAAGGGGGATAAACTGGAACTCTACAGTAAAGAACCCAAATAAATACTGTCTCAGGTGACTAAAGCTGGCAACATTAATGAAGAGCCATGTTGAATATCATATGCCCTTGATATAATGTGATAAGAATGGCACTGTGGTCTTCCTCCCCAAAATCATTAACCCCTGTCTAATCATGAGAAAAATATTAAACAAACCGAAATTGAAGGACTTACTACAAAATATCCAACCCGTACCTCTCAAAACTGTTGAGGCTTTCAAAACTAGGGCAAGTCTGAGAAGCCGTGAATCTAAGGAGACATGATGACTGAATGTAACGTGGTATCCTGGATGGGATCTTGGGACAGAAAAAAAGACTTCAATAAAAAACTAAAACCTAAAAAAATCCAAAGAAAGTATGAACTTAGACAATAATAAAGTATCAATATTTGTTCATTAGTTGTGCCAAATGTACCACAGCAATGTTAGCAATATGGGAAACTGGGTTATATGGGAACTCTCTGTGATATTTCTGAAAATTTTCTGTCAAGCTAAAACTACTCTGACATTAAAAGTTTATCAACAGGGATTAACTCATCCCTAACATGGAATACTATGCAGCTGTAAAAAGAAAAGAGTGAGGACATTTTCTGCGTGTTGTATGGGGAATTGTATATTGTTATTGAGGTAAAGCAAGGTGTAGAATTGTGTGATTTTGTTTATGAAAGACAAACATGAGAATTTATGTTTTTGTTATATATACAAAGAAATACAGGGTGCCTGGGTGGCTCAGAATTTATGTTTTTGTTATATATACAAAGAAATACAGGGCACCTGGGTGGCTCAGTCATTAAGCATCTGCCTTCGACTCAGGTCATGATGTCAGGGTCCTGGGATCGAGCCCCGCATCAGGCTCCCTGCTCAGCGGGGAGCCTGCTTCTCCCTCTCCCACTCCCCCTGCTTGTGTTCCCTCTCTCACTGTGTCTCTCTCTGTCAAATAAATAAATAAAATCTTTAAAAAAAGAAATACTAGGAAAACACAGGAAAAAAACTAATAAAAACTTTCCATAGGTATCTAAAATATATAAAGAACTCCTACTACTCAATAGAACAAAAATAAATAACCCAATATAAAAATAGGCAAAAGACTTGAATAGATATTTCTCCAAAGAAGATATTCAAAAGGCTAATAGGTTCATGAAAAGATCACTAGTCATTAAGGAAATGCAAATTCAAACTACAGTGAAATCTCACCCCATGCCTGTTAGAATGGCCATCAACAAAAACAAGAGATAACGAATGCTGGCACGGATGTGAACAAAAGGGAACCCTTGTGCACTGTTGGTGGGATTGTAAACTGGTACAAACACCATGGAAAACAATATGAAGTTTCCTCAAAAAACAAAAATAGAACAATGATATGATCTGGCAATCCCACTTCTGGGAGTATATCCAAAGGGAACTACAACACTAACTCAAAAAGATATCTGTACCCCCACGTTGGCATTATTTATAATAGCCAAGATATGGAAACAACCTAAGTGTCTATTGATGAATGAGTGAATAAAGAAGTTGTGGTGTTTATATAACAATGGAATATTATTCATCCATAAAAACCAAAGAAATCCTACCATTTGTGACAACATGGATGGAACTTGAAGGCATTATGCTAAATGAAATAAGTCAGGGAGAGAAAGACAAATACTGTACAATCATACTTACATGTGGAATTTAAAACAAAAAACAAAGAAACAAAACACCAAACCTATAGAAAAGGAGATCAGACTTGTGGTTATCAGAGGTGGAAGGTGGTCAAGTTACAGACTTCCAGTTACAAGATAAGTACTAGGGATGTAATGAACATGATGACTACAGTTAACACCACTGTGTGACATATAGGAAGGTTGTTAAAAGAGTAAATCCTGAGTTCTTATCACAAGGAAAACATTTTTTTCTTTATCTTCTTTCCTTTCTTTTCTTTTTATTGTATCTATATGAGATGGACGTTAGCTAGACCCATTGCAGCAATCATTTCACAATAAATCATGCTGTGTGCCTTAAACTTACACAATGACATATGTCAATTATTTCTCAATAACACTGGGGAAAAATTTTCTGTAGGGAAGGGTGTGGGAACTAGGCATGTGTGTAACAAAGGTTGAGGAAGTCTTTTCACAATATATCTTCACATATGGTTTTTGAACCATGTGAATATATCACCTATGCAAAAATTAAATTGTAAAAAAGAAAATATGACATGAACAGTCCTATGCTTTGCAACCTTTTAGCTGAGTGTTCACAAACTAGAAACAGAATAAAGAGAAGTAAAACATTTTCATGAATCTCACATTCCAAATTTGACAAGATATTTCCATTTTAAATTGTTTCCATAACTTACAACTGACTTGAAAATATTTCTTTTGTGTTAAATTTTATATTGTTGATATCAGTTAAAAAATGAATTTTAAAAACTTGAGCGGGATCCATCCAGCTACTCATAAACTAGGAGAGAGTGAAAGTACATATGTAAAACCTAACCAGAAAAAAAAGCCAGGGATCTAGTTTCTCCTTTTGGCAGGGAAAAAAAAAAAAAATCCCCCTAAACCTTTAAACCTAACAAGGTTATAACTATCATCAGGAAAGAATATAATTTTAGCCAAGCATGCCAGAGAAGGAGGTAAAGTCTGTTTACACTTAAACTAAGAGGTGGTAGTGGCCTGAGCCCACAGTGAACATTCCCATCCAGCAACATTTGAATAGAAAAAGCACTGAAGAACGTAGCTGGGGCTGTTAGCTGTAGCGTGGTTGCCCATTAATAAAATTCTAGTGAGGGAACTGCATTTTCTACTGATTCAGTTTCTGATCTGTTCCTTGTCTCAAACTTGTGCTACAAGGCATACTGCAGACAACCCACCTGGAATCAGAGTGGATCAAACTAAAAGATTATGCAACATGGAAAATATACATTTTGGGGAGCCTGCGTGGCACGGTCGGTGGGCAACTGACTCTTGGTTTCCACTTAGGTCCTGATCTCAGTATCCTGAGATCAAGCCCCAGGTCGGGCTCTGCGCTCAGCATGGAGTCTGCTTGAAGATTCTCTCGCTGTCTCCCTCTGCTCCTCCCACTCCTGTTCTCTCTCTCTCTCAAATAAATAAATAAATCTTTAAACAAACAAACAAAAAACAGTATCGATCTTGGGGTCTAGTTTTTCCAGAGCCTGACCGAGGACAAGCTGTCAAGTATTAGACGGGTGTTTGACCTCTGTCCAGGTCCATGGGCCTAGTTTTATTCCCCTGTACATAACATGACTATTAGCAAATAACCATAGAATACCTTTTAGTTCTATGAAATTGACTGTTTTCCCCTAAATAGGAATGATAATAATAGGTAACATTTTGGTAGGATCGACTTGTGCCAGTCACAGTGCATTTGCTTTCCAAATTCTGTCTTGTTTAATTCACACACAACCTTGAAATAGTTCTATTATTCTCCCCATTTTAAAAATGAGAAAAATAAATGAGATTTAGAAAGATTAAATAACTTTTTAAAGTCACAAGCATCAGCCCCAGTGAGTGAGAACTCACCCTCCCTACTACTATATCAAATGTTGCCAGATTTAGGCTGATTCTAGAAAGCACTACACATACATAATATACTAGTGTACATATCATTTCAGTTTCCCAAATATTTGGCATGCATGTCTTATTTAATCCTCACAACAGCACTATAATTTTGAAAATTGATCTTATTCTCATTTATAGATATAGAAAATGAAACTCAGATCACTTAGCTAGTCAGTAGCAATTATAAGGTACTATCTTAAGTCTTCCAACTAATTATGTCTAGCATGTTCTTTCATTACCCTAAATTTTCAAAGATAAATTTTATTTCTAACAGCCCTTACTATTTAAATGGTTTAATCTTTCATATTTTAATCACATCACTAAATGTGATTTTTAAAAGAGCAAATACTTCAGTTAGATAAGTGAAATGATAACTTTCTTATTTTTAAAGCTGTTATCTGTAGAAAGACATGAGAATAGAAAAACAGTTTTAAAGTGTCAATTATATTTCAACATAAGGAAATAGTCATATAAATGTATTTTTGTACTTGGTAAGTGTAATTACATCTAGAATTATAATCAATTATCTAAGAATTTCTTTTTTCTCTGCATCTCTAATTAATACCATTTTAGTAATAAAATGATTCAGATTTTTAATCCATTCATTTTTTAATTTTATTATGTTATGTTAATCACCATACATTACATCATTAGTTTTTGATGTAGTGTTCCATGATTCATTGTTTGCATATAACACCCAGTGCTCTATTCAATATGTGCCCTCCTTAATACCCATCACCAGGTTAACTCAACCTCCCACCCACCTCCCCTCTAGAACCCTCAGGTTGTTTTTCAAGGTCCATCATCTCTCATGGTTCGTCTCCCCCTTCGATTCCCCCCCCTTCATTTTTCCCTTCCTACTATCTTCTTTTTTTTTTTTAACATATAATGTATTATTTATTTCAGAGGTACAGGTCTGTGATTCAACAGTCTTACACAATTCACAGCGCTCGCCATAGCACATACCCTCTCCAATGTCCATCACCCAGCCACCCCATCCCTCCCACCCCATTTGATTTTGAATTGCTTTTATCCAACAGATATTTCATTTCTGAAATTATCCCAAGAATGTTTCAAAAGAAGTTTATTATAGGAAAAGAAATATACAATAATAATTGAGCTCCCCTTAGAATGATATAGGAAAGCCCAGTTATCCAGCAATAATTCATGTATCTGACATATATAAAAGACGATCTGGAGGGAAGCTATGAAAAAGGGACCAATTGCCCCCCATTAAACCAGTTTTTAATTGTTACATAGTTTGCTTCATTCTAATTCCTACAGATAGAAAAGAATCTAGAAGAAACAAATTGCAAATTAGTGCTTATAGTGTCTTCCTAAAATTTTTAATTGCTTTACTGTCATTTTATCAGTAATCTGGGGTCATAACACATCCCAGAGTGAAAGAGTAGCTGTGTAACTGGAAGCTCTGTCCAACAATCAGCTTATGTTCTCATAAATCCTGTGCATTACCCCCTCTTGCTGCCCTGAAAAATTCGCTCCATTAGCAAGAAGTGGAAAGTTTACTGATGGTTTCCTGGGAGAGATAGAGGTTTGATTGGGACTGACTGGGCAGGTGGGGCTCACATAGAACAGCACAGTGCTCCCCAGAGCCTTCCTCCAGGCCCCAAGCTGACACCTCCTCCAAGAAGCCGGTGCAACTTCATCTTTGCTAGAGACTTTTAGCTCTCCACCTCCAGACTCTTCAGTTTTACCTCTACACTCGTCACCTGTCAGTGTGCGTGCGTGTGTGTGTGTGTGTGTGTGTGATGTAATATTTTGCCTGACACAAGTAAAAATGAGCATAATTAAATAGAAAAAGAAGATGGAAGTTCCTGTTTGTATTATAGATGCTATAAATGTTAAGTCTAAGGCTCTTGACATTTATCTACTTTTTTTTCAACTGGACATATGCCATGCAAGATACTTTTGCTTTTTTGTTTGTTTTTAGTTGCAAGAAAAGAGACCACAATCATTGACTTGTTTATTTTTGGTAATGGTGGCAAAGTGGTGTCAGCGTCACTCGGCGCTGTCATCTGGCTCTCATCACCACCACCACGCATACATTTGAGAAACAGCTTACATAAGTTATAAGTCTGTAGCTTGGAAAAGAAAAAAATATCTTGATGTTTTACATAAAAATACATATTTCTGGCATCTATTGAAAATCTTCAGTCCCAAATTCCCACATGTTAACAATCAGCCAAAGCCAAGTGTTGGTTGACTGTGTTCTTTTACATTTTCAGTTCTGAGTTCAACTCTCCTGTCTACAGTAACTGAATCTACCATGTAGGTCTTCCTCACCAGCTAATCCAAACAACTTTTGTGTCATTTCCATATATGCTCTTGTTCTAAGATCATTAAAAATTATATTTTCCATTTTAAAGTAATTTTTAGGTAGATTTTAAATTATCTTTGCATCTTAAAATGGAAACAAAATCTTTAGACAATTGTGTAGCATTACAGTAATTTACAATTGTTGGGTGTGTCAGCTGCTATTCTTTTACACAAAATGTAATTATTAACTTATTAAAAACATTGCTATTACCATTGTCCTCACAAATATTGAAAAAGTAAATATTTGCACATTAAGGACATCTTGGATTGTCCTTATGTTTGATAGATCCAACATCTATCAAAATAATGCTTAAGACTTCTCTGGATCTTATTTTAGCACTGCATATGTCCTTGGAAGACAGCATAAAATGGCTTGGAGAAGTTATGGCTGAAATAGGACCATCCCATTCACAGAAAAATGAGGAATGGAATGTCTTTAATATAAAACAAGCCAATGCTGTCATCGATTACTTAAAAATCAGGTATGGATTTTTTTTCAGTAGCATTTATGTTTTCATTTCATTATCTTTTACAAAATGTCTATTAAATAGAAATGAATTCAAATTTTAGACATTTACAGAATTTATGCTGTAATTAACTCAGCCAATGAGATAATATTAAAATTTTTCATCCAATAAATAAAATTCAGGACATTGAGTTTTTGGCTAACCTTCCAGTCTTAAAAAAAGGTTTGTGTTTAATAAGTACAATTTCACCTAGAATTATAATAAATTATCCAAAAATTTCTTTTTTCTCTGAATCTGTAATTAATATCATTTTATTAACAACATTATTCTTTCAGATTAATCAGACTTGATTACAATAGACTATATATTTTAGTAGTTGGCCTTGAAATCAAAATTTTACATTTTAGAATAACATTCATTTCCATTTAAAGATTTATTTTAAATGTTTTGTATTAGAAATTAAAGAGATTTATGTGCAAGCTTCCTCAAGTCTATTCTGTGCCCTGAAATATTTTGTAGTATTGATCAATTAAACTCATTAAGTTTTTCTTTATGCTTAGAAAATGATGGTGAATGGAGGGAAAGTATTTTTATTACAGTGATTCTTCATGGGTGAACTAAGAAATCTGTCTTTTTATATAATCCGTCACAAGGTCTGCATTAGGGCATGCATCTCTCCCAAGGGACATTTTTAGAATTAGCAAATATTTAAACAAGAGTTGGTAAAAATATTTTTTTGCCTAACTAAAAGCTTCTGGAGAATACCTTTTTTTCCTCCATTACTATATACTGCAGTGTTTTCCAATTTTAAGTTTTAAAATTCCAAAATAAAGGGTGCTGCATGATGTCCTAGACATTCTCATGATTTGCTTGGCAAGGATCCTGGCTGTAGTCTGGAAGCTTTTTAAATATTAACATGTTTAATTTGATAATGCTTATATACTGGTTTCTGGCATGAATTAATAATAGTATATGATATAATATGTTTTTATATGATAGCACTTGATATAATTTGATTTCATAATATAAAACATATACCTCCTAATGAGTGTCTCTCACTAAAAGCTACAGTACTCTTCATATCAACTAGAATGAAGCAAGGTCCTTGTGTGGGAGGAAGGAAGGGAGTGGAAATCCAGAATTGGAGAAACCATTCCCCAAGGTCTTTCTGCCCATCAGAATCACTGGGTGAGAGGAATTCTCTGCACATTTGTATAGCATCCTTCTTTCCCTCCTTTATCTATTTGAGACCACCAGGTCTCTCTTTGAAGAACACATTACATCTGAGCTCTAAGCCCTGGAGGTTTATAATGGGCACCAGGACTGATAGTTAACCATAACAGCTAAACCCATGCAGGCACCCTAATCACACCTTCTAGGTGGTGAAAGATGGCACTTTTCTCCTTTGTCTTGTCTCTCTGGACAAACACTTATCAGTGAATTTCTTGACATTTCATTTCAGAAATCCCTTCAGAGGAAGGGATGTCAGTGTTAGTCACCATTAAACGTTTACCTGGGTAACTTTACTTACCAAAAATTTCTAGTTTCATTTCTAAAAACAACAACAAAAAAGTAATATTTGAAAGATTACTAATCTCCCATGTAAAGTAAATAAGAACTATTTTTGATGCATTAAATCTTCATACTGTGATTTCAAAGATATTGTACATTTTAAATGCATCTGTTACAGAAAATAAAATATCAGCTAGTATGATATCTAGAATTGATACTGAAATTGTGTAAAGAAAAATGTCCTTTTCTACAATTCCTATTTAGAATGACTCATAAGTCCACAAATATAAATTTAATGGCAATTAAATCATAATATTTTTCATTTTAATGACTACAAAGAAGTTTTATAAATATGAAGCTAACTCAATTATTGAAAGTATAAGCATGTTTCAATTTAATCTGATATTAAATTTACTCAACCAGTGAAAGCCCTCATCAATTTAGGGAGAGTAGTTTTTAGAATATGACCTATAGCACATGAAACTTAACTGGCAATAAAATTAAAATTTTATTTGATACTGTTCATAGAATCTAAATTGTATATTCCATCATGTGTCTGTGATTTAAAAAAAACTAATATCAAAATTCCTCTCTAACATTGCTGTAAGTACTGACCAATCTACTCATGCAATGTATACATTGATATATTTTATGTTGTATATACAAATATAAACGCTACTGCAGCTTTTCAATATAAGACATCATTTAGATATATCTGGTCCACATACGTTTCTGTCATTGTGTATTCTACCTCTTCCTTGGGAATTAGGTGAAGGTAATGTGCACAGGTATTTACTCAATATAAGAAAATCAAAACTGTCCCTCTTTGCACAACAGGGTATCTTACTTCCTGGAATGGAGCCCAGATGTCTTGACCCATTTTATTTCTCCCTTTGATTTAGAACTAAGACAAGTTGTTTGACAAAATAGTCTAGAGGCTTGAGTCAGCTGGAAGTCTTCCTAGCAAAGGAGAAAGAGGAAATGTATTCCCATACAGAAGTGTCACTTTGTTCCCATAGGAAGTCATCTAATAGTTCTTTGGTAAAGTTAGAGAACCTCAACCAATATGGGGACCAGAGTGAGGCAATGGAGGCAAATTGACTTGGCCCTGAAAAGTGCTTCCTCCTTAGGTGTCCCCCTCCCCTCATCTGTTTTACCCTAGTCCTGGCCTTGGCCGAACTTGCATCTTTGACCATTGCATCCAAGTCATGAATTTTATTTTCATTGTAAGAAGGGAATTTCCCTTTTGGCATGAGACAGTCTAATTCCTATATGTAACGAGGAGAATAAGGCTGAAAGATTATAAAATTGCAGGAAGGAAGATTTATGAATTAACTTCTTTGTGTAACATGAGATGGAAGGAAAATTTTACACGAATTCACTGAGAGGAAGCCAAGTTATTTCCAAATACTCTACAGTCTTTAATTTTTCTACTCAAAATCAGTTATTGCCAGTGTAATATTTTTAACCTTAAAGCTTTCTCTAGGTAAGCGGTGTAAGGGAAGGAGAACTTGAATTTCTTTTGCTTCATTGAATCATCAAACTTCACTAATTTTGATGTATTTTCTAGCCAATAAATCAAAGTAATGTCAAAAGCTAAGTTAGTTTTCTGAGAGTTGATGAGTAATTTGAATACATGAGGTTTTTCTTTTCAAAAACAAACAAACAAAAAAAACAAAAAACATGACTGAGTCTGCATACCCATCATTTTTTAATGGATTGTGTTAGTAGTGAAATCAACTGCTGATATACCTCAGAGAGACCCATCTGCCTGAGGATTTCTTCACTGATTTCAAATGAATTGAAACTTTGATGCATTACAGCATTCCAGAGAAGCCATTATTATACATGCTCTGTAGCTACATTTTGCAAATGTTAATTTCTCAGTTATATTAAAATCAATTTTCTTAAATAGCAAAAGGCACCAGAGTGAAAGAGAAACCACTAAGACAATTTTTTTTGTTCTTGGGCATTTTGCTGTATTATGAGTCTATTAATTTTCCCAACCAGCAGGAAGAGAATTAGAAAAATTCAAGTATTATCACAAACAGGATATTAGAAATCAGCCCTTCAGTAAATTTTTAACTCTCAATAATACATTGCTGAGATCTTTAAACTTACTAGAAAAACTTGTTTTAAGACTCCTATCCTATAGCTCATCACAGTTTTTATACACTGACCACCTAGTCTTTGGGTGAAAACTGAAGAAATTATCTTTCTTAAATTAATTCCTCTCTTTAACATGTGATCAAATGTTCTACAAGAAAACCAGACAACTTCTAAATGGATTTCAGTTCATGTTGCATCATTTTCAGGTGTTATCAGAGATTAATTTAATCTTGAAACAGTTTGAGAACATGAGAAGTAATTGATAATGGAAGTAGATTATAGAATTCGGTGCCATTCATTCCAGGGGAAATTGACCCCAGTTTGAAGCAAAACATGAAAAATAATGTGAAATTTGGTGTTATTTAGGGGCAGTGCATTACACCCACTTTATTGTCAACCAAAACAAGTCAAGATGCAATCTAATTGCTCCCTTACCCCAAACCTATCCACTCATCACAGATTAATTTACCGATCTTATATTAGGTACTGTGTTATACTGTCAATGTCTCAAAAAAGTAAATCATTAGTTTCTCACCATTTCTGGACAATTCATTTGGAATAAAAGATGTAGCTAACTCTATATTAGTGTTTAATGTCTTTCGCTTGGTCACTATGAACAACTTTCCTTTAATAAATACTCTTACATATTTATTTTCTTTCCTAAAATAAACTTATCAGAGTTGCACATTTATTTTGTATTTCAGCTTATTTCAACACTACAAGCTATATGAGTTTCTATTCTACTCTACCAGAGAAGAAATTGTGATAGGAACGGAGGTAAGTAATTTATCTAGATGGAACCAATTAAGCTGAATCACTTAATGCATGCTGATCAGCATCTGGATCTTTAACTGCTTAAAGCAACTTCTTGTCAAGATTACTCAAGTGTTATAACCAACTACTAGTTTGCAAAAAGAATAATTACATAAAGTGAGCTTTGGATTAAGAAAATAAGCTGTCTTTTGGCATTAAAAGCATTGTTAATCACATATACTTTATGTATTTATGGATTATTTGACAAAGCAAAATTGAATGGGTTATGTGTATGTCTTCATACAAAACTGGGAAAAGTGAGATAAATTAATTCAGTTAAATCTCTTCTAATTTCGCATTTTTTTCAGTCTACTCATTTTTTAAGGTCTAATTCAAATCCCACTTCCTCAGTGAAGCAAACCTTCCTTAATTCACAGCATCTCAAAGGAAAGGTTTAGACAAAGTCTTTAATCACATTCTGTTATTTTATTCTAGTTGATCTCTTTCTGGTGAATACTGGCTACTCTTACTATACCAATAAGCACATAACTATGTCCTATGCTATATGGTTTTCTAATTATTTTTTGTGGATTAATATAGTCAACACAATTCAACTGTAATTTCCTTGAAGGCAAGGATGAGGTGCTGTTTTTCTACCAAAGCACAGAGTATACTGCACCATAGTGGCCCCTCAATTAATACTATGTGATTCAGGGATGTTGAATACAATAACATTTCTGCAAAAAATGATCTACCTGAAGATACCTTGGAACAGCTTTACATATTAATTACATATTCATGATTGCTATAAATTAATCCTGGGTAAGAAAACATCTTAAGGAGGCTAAAGATGCCATAAAAAGTTCTCATGTTCTCGGCTACTGGAGGAGGCTATGTTGGCTAGAAGTATCAGACATAGGACTTGCCATGGTCACAAACAGTGAATAAGGGTATATTTATGTGAACTTTATAATTTTCTGATATTAAGCACCAGGTGGAATGTGCCAACTTTCTGTCTGCCAGAGTGTTGTTATTCTGGAGTTTATAAAATGCTTACTTCATAAAAATCTCAGTCACTGTTACTCATCCTCCATGTGGGTACTTGTTCTAATGCTGGCCTTTTAAGTGAATTGAAGGAAAACAAGGAGCCCTTTTTGCTTTTGACTTTCCTTAAAATTTCTTCTTTGTGGTTGCCTCATACTATATTTTAAATTGGATGTCACTTGACAGTTTTACTGAAAACATTTCCACTGGAGAGTTACATCACGTAGTGCAACAGTGTTGCAATAAAGATCAGTATGGAATACAACCCTATCTCATCTATTCAGCAAAACTTTGGGAAAATGATAATGGCTTCAACAGCAGCATAAGCAGATATTTAGAATCAACAAGAAAAAATTTCATAAAGAACTCCCTTTTCCCTTTGTTAGTTGCACAATTGTGCCTTTCTTCTTTGTTGTAAGGGTATATTTAGGTGACATTTATGCTTATGGAAAGATAAAATGGAGAAAGTAGACTGGGATTGGCGTCTTTATTTTCCTTTGTCTTTTGTATTTTCTCCAAGCTGACCAGAGCTATAAAAAAAAATCTTTAATGAAGCGATATTGGGTCTTCAAGAATTAGACCACTCATGGTATTTTAAAGGATTAACCAAAGCAGGTATTATATTACAATATTTAATGGCAGTGTAGAAGTGTCTGATAACCCTTAGTGCAAATATGTTTTTTTTGTTATGTTAATCACCATACATTACATCATTAGTTTTTGATGTAGTGTTCCATGATTCATTGTTGTGCATAACACCCAGTGCTCCACGCAGAACGTGCCCTCTTTAATACCCATCACCAGGCTAACCCATCCCCCCACCCCCCTCCCCTCTAGAAACCTCACTTTGTTTTTCAGAGTCCATCGACTCTCATGGTTCGTCGCCCCCTCCGATTTACTCCCCTTCATTCTTCCCCTCCTGCTATCTTCTTTTTTTTTCTTAACATATATTGCATTGTTTGTTTCAGAAGTACAGATCTGTGATTCAACAGTCTTGCACAATTCACAGTGCTCACCATAGCACCTACCCTCCCCAATGTCTATCACCCAGCCACCCCATCCCTCCCACCACTCCAGGAACCTTCAGTTTGTTTCCTGAGGTTAAAAATTCCTCATATCAGCGAGGTCATATGATACATGTCTTTCTCTGATTGACTTATTTCACTCAGCATAACACCCTCCAGTTCCATCCACGTCATTGCAAATGGCAAGATCTCATTCCTTTTGATGGATGCATAATATTCCATTGTCTATATATACCACCTCTTCTTTATCCATTCATCTGTCGATGGACATCTTGGCTATTTCCACAGTTTGGCTATTGTGGACATTGCTGCTATAAACATTGGGGTGCACGTACCCCTTCGGATCCCTACATTTGTATCTTTGGGGTAAATACCCAATAGCGCAATTGCTGGATCATATGGTAGCTCTATTTTCAACTGTTTGAGAAACCTCCATACTGTTTTCCAGAGTGGTTGCACCAGGTTGCATTCCCACCAACAGTGTAGGAGGGTTCCCCTTTCTCCACATCCCCGCCAACATCTGTCGTTTCCTGACTTGTTAATTCTAGCCATTCTGACGGGTGTGAGGTGGTATCTCATTGAGGTTTTGATTTGGATTTCCCTGATGCCGAGCGATGTTGAGCACTTTAACATGTGTCTGTTGGCCATTTGGATGTCTTCTTTGGAAAAATGTCTGTTCATGTCTTCTGCCCATTTCTTGATTGGATTATTTGTTCTTTGGGTGTTGAGTTTGATAAGTTCTTTATACATTTTGGATACTAGCCCTTTATCTGATATGTCATTTGCAAATATCTTCTCCCATTCTGTTGGTTGTCTTTTGGTTTTGTGGACTGTTTCTTTTGCAGTGCAAAAGCTTTTTACCTTGATGAAATCCCAATAGTTCATTTTAGCCCTTGCTTCCCTTGCCTTTGGCGATGTTTCTAGGAAGAAGTTGCTGCGACTGAGGTCGAAGAGGTTGCTACCTGTGGTCTCCTTTAGGATTTTGATGGACTCCTGTCTTATGTTTAGGTCTTTCAACCATTTGAAGTCTATTTTTGTGTGTGGTGTAAGGAAATGGTCCAGTTTCTTTCTTCTGCATGTGGCTGTCCAATTTTCCCAACACCATTTGTTGAAGAGACTGTCTTTTTTCCATTGGACATTCTTTCCTGCTTTGTCAAAGATGAGTTGACCATAGAGTTGAGGGTCCATTTCTGGGTTCTTGACTCTGTTCCATTGATCTATGTGTCTGTTTTTGTGCCAGTACCATACTGTCTTGATGATGACAGCTTTGTAATAGAGCTGGAAGTCCGGAATTGTGATGCCGCCAGCTTTGCTTTTCTTTTTCAATATTCCTCTGGCTATTTGGGGTCTCTTCTGGTTCAGATTTTAGGATTATTTGTTCCATTTCTTTGAAAAAAGTGGATGGCATTTTGATGGGGATTGCAATGAATGTGTAGATTGCCCAAGGTAGCATTGACATCTTCACAATGTTAGTTCTTCCAATCCATGAGCATGGAACGTTTTTCCATTTCTTTGTGTCTTCTTCAATTTCTTTCATGAGTATTTTATAGTTTTCTGAGTACAGATCCTTTGCCTCTTTGGTTGAATTTATTCCTAGGTATCTTATGGTTTGGGGTGCAATTGTAAATGGGATCGACTCCTTGATTTGTGTCTCTTCTGTCTTGTTGTTGGTGTATAGGAATGCCACTGATTTCTGTGCATTGATTTTATATCCTGCTACTTTACTGAATTCCTGTATGAGTTCTAGCAGCTTTGGGGTGGAGTCTTTTGGGTTTTCCACATACAGTATCATATCATCTGCAAAGACTGAGAGTTTGACTTCTTCTTTGCTGATTTGGATGCCTTTGATTTATTTTTGTTGTCTGATTGCGGTGGCTAGGACTTCTAATACTATGTTGAATAGCAGTGGTGATAGTGGACATCCCTGCCACGTTCCTGACCTTAGGGGAAAAGCTCTCAGCTTTTCCCCATTGAGAATGATATTCACTGTAGGTTTTTCATAGATGGCTTTTATGATATTGAGGTATGTACCCTCTATCCCTATACTCTGAAGAGTTTTGATCAAGAAAGGATGCTGTACTTTGTCAAATGCTTTTTCTGCATCTATTGAGAGGATCATATGACTCTTGTTCTTTCTTTTGTTAATGTATTGTATCACGTTGATTGATTTGCAGATGTTGAACCAACCTTGCAGCCCAGGGATAAATCCCACTTGTCATGGTGAATAATCCTTTTAATGTACTGTTGGATCCTATTGGCTAGTATTTTGGTGAGAATCTTCGCATCCATGTTCATCCAGGATATTGGTCTGTAATTCTCCTTTTTGATGGGGTCTTTGTCTGTTTTGGGGATCAAGGTAATGGTGGCCTCATAAAATGGGTTTGGAAGTTTTCCTTCCATTTCTATTTCTTGGAACAGTTTCAGGAGAATAGGTATTAATTCTTCTTGAAGTGTTTGGTAGAATTCCTCTGGGAAGCCATCTGGCCCTGGGCTTTTGTTTGTTGGGAGATTTTTGATGACTGCTTCAATTTCCTTAGTGGTTATAGGTCTGTTCAAGTTTTCTATTTCTTCCTGGTTCAGTTTTGGTAGTTGATACATCTCTAGGAATGCACCCATTTCTTCCAGGTTATCTAATTTGCTGGCATAGAGTTGCTCATAATATGTTCTTATATTTGTTTGTATTTCTTTGGTGTTGGTTGTGATCTCTCCTCTTTCATTCATGATTTTGTTGATTTGGGTCATTTCTCTTTTCTTTTTGATAAGTCTGGCCAGGGGTTTATCAATCTTGTTAATTCTTTTAAAGAACCAGCTCCTAGTTTTGTTGATCTGTTCTACTGTTATTTGGTTTCTAGTTCATTGATTTCTGCTCTGATCTTTATTATTTCTCTTCTCCTGCTGGGTTTAGGCTTTATTTGCCGTTCTTTCTCCAGCTCCTTTAGGTGTAGGGTTATGTTGTGTACTTGAGACCTTTCTTGTTTCTTGGGAAAGGCTTGTATTGCTATATACTTTCCTCTTAGGACTGCCTTTGCTGTATCCCAAAGATTTTGAACAGTTGTGTTTTCATTTTCATTGGTTTCCATGAATTATTTTAATTCTTCTTTAATTTCCTGGTTGACCCATTCATTCTTTAGTAGGATGCTGTTTAGCCTCCATGTATTTGAGTTCTTTCCAACTTTCCTCTTGTGATTGAGTTCTAGTTTCAAAGCACTGTGGTCTGAAAATATGCAGGGAATAACCCCAATCTTTTGGTATCGGTTGAGACCTGATTTGTGACCTAGGATGTGATCAATTCTGAAGAATGTTCCATGGGCACTAGAGAAGAATGTGTATTCCGTTGCTTTGGGATGGAATGTTCTGAATATGTCTGTGAAGTCCATTTGGTCCAGTGTTTCATTTAAAGTCTTTATTTCCGGGGGGGCGGAGCAAGATGGCGGAGGAGTAGGAGACCTAGATTTTGTCTGGTCTCAGGAATTCAGCTGAATAGGGATCAAACCATTCTGAACACCTACGAACTCAACAGGAGATCGAACAGGAGAGTAGCAACAACTCTCTGAACAGAGAAGCGACCACTTACTGGAAGGTAGGACGTCCGGAGAAGTGAATCCGAGGCGATATTCGGGAGGATAGACGGCGGGGGAGGGGCCTCCGCCGGCCGCTTCTGGCAAGTGCTAGAGCCGCGGAGCACAAAATCGGACCTTTTAAAAGTTGGCTCGGCAGAGGGACGCCGCTGCAGTGGCTAAGCGGGGGGTGGAATCCTCCCGGGACAGTGTGGTCTCAGGACCCTTGGGGTCACAGAGAGACCGGGGGTGCCTGAGTGCGGCAGAGCTGCCAGGTGTCGGGGCGGGGAAGCCGGCTGCAGAGACGGACCAGAGTCGCGGGCTCTCAGCTCGGGGTTGCCATAAACTGTGATCTGCGGCCCAGTCGGGGCACGGCTCCCCCAGCAAGGACCCAACAAGCAGCAGATCCGGGGAGACTCCCCTTCCTTCCCGGGGAGGAGCGGTGCGGGAACGCACTGCAGGGATCTGCTGGGTTTGGAGACTCCGAGCGGGGTCGGGTGCCAGAGATAGCAACGCTCGATCACAGGCCGGGTGAGCACGGAGGGCGGCCGGAGACCGGGGACACGGGAGTGACTGCTTTTCTCTGGGGGCGCACTGAGGAGTGGGGCCCCGAGTTCTCGGCTCCTCCGGGCGGAGACTGGGAGGCCGCCATTTTCGCCCTGGTCCTCCAAAGCTGTACCGAGAGCTTGCAGGGAACAAAAGCTCCTGAGCAAACTGGAGCAGCTTCCTTAGCCCGGACCGACAAGGGCGGGGCAATTCCGCCTCCGGCAAAGACATTTGGAAACCACAGCAACAGGCCCCTCCCCCAGAAGATCAACACAAACAGCCAGCAAGCCAAGACCAAGTTGATCGATCAAGGAGAATAGGAGAACTCCAGCGCTAGGGGAATACTGCACATAGATTCATGGCTTCTTTTTTTTTTTTTTTTTTTTTCTTTTTTTTTTTTTTTTACCATGATTCATTATTTCATCAAAGTTAATTTTTGTTGACTTTTTTTTATTTTTCTTTTTCCCTTTTTCAACCAACATCTTATAAATCCCTTTTTAAAAAAAAAAAAAAATTTTATTTTTTTTTTCATTTTTAGAGTCATATTTTATCCCTTCATAGTAGTTATCCTTGTTTTTGGCATATATATATAAGTTGTTCTCTCTTTAAAATTTTGAGGTACAGTTTCTTCTAACAGATCAAAATATACCCTAAACCACTAGTGTATGGCTTTGTTCTAGTCTCCTGCCTGATCACATTCTCTCCCTTTTTCCTTTTTTTTTTTTTTTTCCTTAAATCTTCTTTCTTTTTTCAAACAACTTATCTTACCAAGTCCTTTTATAAAATCTTTTATAATTTTCATCTTTACAGTCATCTTCCATCCCTTCATTGTATCAACCCTTATTTTGTACATATATGCCTTTCTTCCTTTAAAATTTTAGGAGGCACTTTTTTCTAACAGACCAAAATACGCCCAAAATCTAGTGTGTGGCACTGATCTATGCACTAGCCTGATCATATTTGATCATATTCTGCCTTTTTTGAATTGTTTTGTTTTTGTTTTTATCTTTTTTTTTTCTTTTTTTTTTCTTTTTCTCTTTCTTTTTTCTTTCTTTCCCTTTCTTTTCCCCTGGTTTCAGGTCTTTTCTGATTTGTATACAGTATATTTGCTGGGGACGTTGTAAACCTGTTAGCCTTTTGTTCTCTCATTCATCTATTCTCCTCTGGACAAAATGACAAGACGAAAGAAATCACCTCAGCAAAAAGAACAAGAGGTAGTACCGTCAGCCAGGGACCTACTCAATACGGACATTAGTACGATGTCGGACCTAGAGTTCAGAATCATGACTTTAAAGATACTAGCTGGGCTTGAAAAAAGCGTGGAAGTTATTAGAGAAACCCTTTCTGGAGAAATAAAAGAACTAAAATCTAACCAAATCGAAATCAAAAAGGCTATTGATGAGGTGCAATCAAAAATGGGGGCACTAAATGCTAGGATAAATGAGGCAGAAGAGAGAATCAGCGATATAGAAGACCAAATGATGGAAAATAAAGAGGCTGAGAAAAAGAGAGAGAAACAACTACAGGATCACGAGGGCAGAATTCGAGAGATAAGTGATACGATAAGACGAAACAACATTAGAATAATTGGGATCCCAGAAGAAGAAGAGAGAGAGAGAGGGGCAGAAGGTATATTGGAGCAAATTATAGCAGAGAACTTCCCTAATGTGAGGAAGGAAACAGGCATTAAAATCCAGGAGGCACAGAGAACCCCTCTCAAAATCAATAAAAATAGGTCAACACCCCGACATCTAATAGTAAAACTTACGAGTCTCAGAGACAAAGAGAAAATCCTGAAAGCAGCTCGGGAGAAGAGATATGTAACCTACAATGGTAGAAACATTAGATTGGCAACAGACCTATCCACAGAGACCTGGCAGGCCAGAAAGGACTGGCAAGATATCTTCAGAGCACTAAACGAGAAAAATATGCAGCCAAGAATACTATATCCAGCTAGGCTGTCATTGAAAATAGAAGGAGAGATAAAAAGCTTCCAGAACAAACAAAAACTAAAGGAATTTGCAAACACGAAACCAGCCCTCCAAGAAATATTGAGAGGGGTCCTCTAAGCAAAGAGAGAACCTAAAAACAGCAAAGAGCAGAAACGAACACAGACAACAGACAGTTAACAGTCACCTTACAGGTAATACAATGGCACTAAATTCATACCTTTCAATAGTTACCCTGAATGTAAATGGGCTAAATGCCCCAATCAAAAGACACAGGCTATCAGATTGGATTAAAAAACAAGACCCATCAATATGCTGTCTGCAAGAGACTCATTTTACACCCAAAGACACCCCCAGATTGAAAGTGAGGGGGTGGAAAACCATTTACCATGCTAATGGACGCCAAAAGAAAGCTGGGGTGGCAATCCTTATATCAGACAAACTAGATTTTAAAACAAAGACTGTAATAAGAGATGAGGAAGGACACTATATCCTACTTAAAGGGTCTATCCAACAAGAAGATCTAACAATTGTAAATATCTATGCCCCGAACATGGGAGCAGCCAATTATATAAGGCGATTAATAACAAAAGCAAAGAAACACATTGACAACAATACAATAATAGTGGGGGACTTTAACACCCCCCTGACTGAAATGGACAGATCATCTAAGCAAAAGATCAACAAGGAAATAAAGACTTTAAATGACACACTGGACCAAATGGACTTCACAGACATATTCAGAACATTCCATCCCAAAGCAACGGAATACACATTCTTCTCTAGTGCCCATGGAACATTCTCCAGAATTGATCACATCCTAGGTCACAAATCAGGTCTCAATCGGTACCAAAAGATTGGGATCATTCCCTGCATATTTTCAGACCACAATGCTTTGAAACTAGAACTCAACCACAAGAGGAAAGTCGGAAAGAACTCAAATACATGGAGGCTAAAGAGCATCCTACTAAAGAATGAATGGGTCAACCAAGAAATTAAAGAAGAATTAAAAAAATTCATGGAAACCAATGAAAATGAAAACACAACTGTTCAAAATCTTTGGGATACAGCAAAGGCAGTCCTGAGAGGAAAGTATATAGCAATACAAGCCTTTCTCAAGAAACAAGAAAGGTCTCAAATACACAACCTAACCCTACACCTAAAGGGGCTGGAGAAAGAACAGCAAATAAAGCCTAAACCCAGCAGGAGAAGAGAAATCATAAAGATCAGAGCAGAAATCAATGAACTAGAAACCAAAAGAACAGTAGAACAGATCAACGAAACTAGGAGCTGGTTCTTTGAAAGAATTAACAAGATTGATAAACCCCTGGCCAGACTGATCAAAAAGAAAAGAGAAATGACCCAAATCAACAAAATCATGAATGAAAGAGGAGAGATCACAAGCAACACCAAAGAAATACAAACAATTATAAGAACATATTATGAGCAACTCTATGCCAGCAAATTAGATAACCTGGAAGAAATGGGTGCATTCCTAGAGATGTATCAACTACCAAAATTGAACCAGGAAGAAATAGAAAACCTGAACAGACCTATAACCACTAAGGAAATTGAAACAGTCATCAAAAATCTCCCAAGAAACAAAAGCCCAGGGCCAGATGGCTTCCCAGGGGAATTCTATCAGACCTTTCAAGAAGAATTAATACCTATTCTCCTGAAACTGTTCCAAAAAATAGAAATGGAAGGGAAACTTCCAAACTCATTTTATGAGGCCAGCATTACCTTGATCCCAAAACCAGACAAAGACCCCATCAAAAAAGAGAATTACAGACCAATATCCTTGATGAACATGGATGCAAAAATTCTCACCAAAATACTAGCCAATAGGATCCAACAGTACATTAAAAGGATTATTCACCATGACCAAGTGGGATTTATCCCTGGGCTGCAAGGCTGGTTCAACATCCGCAAATCAATCAACGTGATACAATACATTAACAAAAGAAAGAACAAGAATCATATGATCCTCTCAATAGATGCAGAAAAAGCATTTGACAAAGTACAACATCCTTTCTTGATCAAAACTCTTCAGAGTATAGGGATAGAGGGTACATACCTCAATATCATAAAAGCCATCTATGAAAAACCTACAGCGAATATCATTCTCAATGGGGAAAGGCTGAGAGCTTTTCCCCTAAGGTCAGGAACGCGGCAGGGATGTCCACTCTCACCACTGCTATTCAACATAGTATTAGAAGTCCTAGCCACAGCAATCAGACAACAAAAAGAAATCAAAGGCATCCAAATCGGCAAAGAGGAAGTCAAACTCTCACTCTTTGCAGATGATATGATACTGTATGTGGAAAACCCAAAAGACTCCACCCCAAAACTGCTAGAACTCATACAGGAATTCAGTAAAGTAGCAGGCTATAAAATCAATGCACAGAAATCAGTGGCATTCCTATACACCAACAACAAGACAGAAGAGAGACAAATCAAGGAGTCTATCCCATTTACAATTGCACCCAAAACGATTAGATACCTAGGAATAAATCTAACCAAAGAGGCAAAGGATCTGTACTCAGAAAACTATAAAATACTCAGGAAAGAAATTGAAGAAGACACAAAGAAATGGAAAAACGTTCCATGCTCATGGATTGGGAGAATCAACATTGTGAAGATGTCAATGCTACCTAGAGCAATCTACACATTCAATGCAATCCCCATCAAAATACCATCCACTTTTTTCAAAGAAATGGAACAAATAATCCTAAAATTTGTATGGAACCAGAAGAGACCCAGAATAGCCAGAGGAATACTGAAAAAGAAAAGCAAAGCTGGCGGCATCACAATTCCGGACTTCCAGCTCTATTACAAAGCTGTCATCATCAAGACAGTATGGTACTGGCACAAAAACAGACACATAGATCAATGGAACAGAATTGAGAGCCCAGAAATGGACCCTCAACTTTATGGTCAACTTATTTTTGACAAAGCAGGAAAGAATGTCCAATGGCAAAAAGACAGTCTCTTCAACAAATGGTGTTGGGAAAATTGGACAGCCACATGCAGAAGAATGAAACTGGACCATTTCCTTACACCACACACAAAAATAGACTCCAAATGGTTGAAAGACCTAAACGTGAGACAGGAGTCCATCCAAATCCTAAAGGAGAACACAGGTAGCAACCTTTTCGACCTTAGCCGCAGCAACTTCTTCCTAGAAACATCGCCAAAGGCACGGGAAGCCAGGGCAAAAATGAACTATTGGGATTTCATCAAGATAAAAAGCTTTTGCACAGCAAAAGAAACAGTCCACAAAACCAAAAGACAACCGACAGAATGGGAGAAAATATTTGCAAATGACATATCAGATAAAGGGCTAGTATCCAAAATCTATAAAGAACTTATCAAACTCAACACCCAAAGAACAAATAATCCAATCAAGAAATGGGCAGAAGACATGAACAGACATTTCTCCAAAGAAGACATCCAAATGGCCAACAGGCACATGAAAAAGTGCTCAACATCGCTTGGCATCAGGGAAATCCAAATCAAAACCTCCATGAGATACCACCTCACACCCGTCAGAATGGCTAAAATTAACAAGTCAGGGAACGACAGATGTTGGCGGGGATGTGGAGAAAGGGGAACCCTCCTACACTGTTGGTGGGAATGCAAGCTGGTGCAACCCCTCTGGAAAACAGTATGGAGGTTCCTCAAACAGATGAAATTAGAGCTACCGTTCGATCCAGCAATTGCACTACTGGGTATTTACCACAAAGATACAAATGTAGGGACCCGAAGGGGTACGTGTACCCCAATGTTTATAGCAGCAATGTCCACCATAGCCAAACTGTGGAAAGAGCCAAGATGCCCATCGACAGATGAATGGATAAAGAAGATGTGGTATATATACACAATGGAATATTATGCAGCCATCAAAAGGAATGAGATCTTGCCATTTGCAACGACGTGGATGGAACTGGAGGGTGTTATGCTGAGTGAAATAAGTCAATCAGAGAAAGACATGTATCACATGACCTCACTGATATGAGGAATTCTTAATCTCAGGAAACAACTGAGTGTTACTGGAGTGGTTGGGGGTGGGAGGGATGGGGCGGCTGGGTGATAGATATTGGGGAGGGTATGTGCTACGGTGAGCACTGTGAATTGTGCAAGACTGTTGAATCACAGATCTGTACTTCTGAAACAAATAATGCAACATATTTTAAGAAAAAAGAAAAAGAAGAAGATAACAGGAGAGGAAGAAAAGGGGAGTATGTCAGAGGGGGAGACGAACCATGAGAGATGATGGACTCTGAAAAACAAACTGAGGGTTCTAGAGGGGAGGGGGGTAGGGGGATGGGTTAGCCTGGTGATGGGTATTGAGGAGGGCACGTTCTGCATGGAGCACTGGGTGTTATGAACAAACAATGAATCATGGAACACTGCACCAAAAACTAATGATGTAATATATGGTGATTAACATAACAATAAAAAATTTAAAAAAAAAAAAAAAAAAAAAAAAAAATAAAGTCTTTATTTCCTTGTTGATCTTTTGCTTAGATGATCTGTCCATTTCAGTGAGGGGGTGTTAAAGTCCCCCACTATTATTGTATTGTCAATGTGTTTCTTTGCTTTTGTTATTAATTGCCTTATATAATTGGCTGCTCCCACGTTAGGGGCATAGATATTTACAATTGTTAGATCTTCTTGTTGGATAGACCCTTTAAGTAAGATGTAGTGTCCTTCTTCAACTCTTATTACAGTCTGTGTTTTAAAATCTAATTTGTCTGATCTAAGGATTGCCACCCCAGCTTTCTTTTGGTGTCCATTAGCATGGTAAATGGTTTTCCACCCACTCATTTTCAATCTGGGGGTGTCTTGGGTCTAAAATGAGTCTCTTGCAGACAGCATATGATGGGTCTTGTTTTTTAATCCAATCTGATAGCCTGTGTCTTTTGATTGGGGCATTTAGCCCATTTACATTCAAGGTAACTATTGAAAGATATGAATTTAGTGCCATTGTATTGCCTGTATGGTGACTGTGACTGTATATTGTCTGTGTTCCTTTCTGATCTATGCTTCTTTTATGCTCTCTCTTTGCTTAGAGGACCCCTTTCAATATTTCTTTTAGGGCTGGTTTTGTGTTGGCAAATTCCTTTAGTTTTTGTTTGTCCTGGAAGCTTTTTATCTCTCCTTCTATTTTCAATGACAGCCTAGCTGGATATAGTATTCTTGGCTGCATATTTTTCTCGTTTAGTACTCTAAAGATGTCATGCCAGTCCTTTCTGGCCTGCCAGGTCTCTGTGGATAGGTCTGTTGCCAGTCTCATGTTTCTACCATTGTAGGTTACATATCTCTTCTCCCGAGCTGCTTTCAGGATTTTCTCTTTGTCTCTGAGACTCGTAAGTTTTACTATTAGATGTCGGGGTGTTGACCTATTTTTATTGATTTTGAGAGGGGTTCTCTGTGCCTCCTGGATTTTGATGCCTGTTTCCTCCCCACATTAGGGAAGTTCTCTGCTATAATTTGCTCCAATATACCTTCTGCCCCTCTCTCTCTTTCTTCTTCTTCTGGGATCCCAATTATTCTAATGTTGTTTCGTCTTATGGTATTGCTTATCTCTCGAATTCTGCCCTTGTGATCCTGTAGTTTTTTATGTCTCTTTTTCTCAGCCTCTTTATTTTCCATCATTTGGTCTTCTATATCGCTGATTCTCTCTTCTACCTCATTTATCCTAGCAGTTAGTGCCCCCAATTTTGATTGCACCTCATTAATAGCCTTTTTGATTTCGACTTGGTTAGATTTTTGTTCTTTTATTTCTCCAAAAAGGGTTTCTCTAATAACTTCCACGGTTTTTTCAAGCCCAGCTAGTATCTTTAAAGTCATGATTTTGAACTCTAGGTTCGACATTGTACTAATGTCCATATTGAGTAAGTCCCTGGCAGACGGTACTACCTCTTGTTCTTTTTGCTGAGGTGATTTTTTCATCTTGTCATTTTGTCCAGAGGAGAATAGATGAATGAGAGAACAAAATGCTAAAAGGTTAACAACGTCCCCAGCAAATATACTCTATACAAATCAGAAAAGACCTGAAACTGGGGGAAAAGAAAGGGAACGAAAGAAAAAAGAAAGAGAAAAAAAAAAAAGAAAAAGATAAAAACAAACAAAAACAGAACAAAACAAAAAAAGCAGAATATGATCAAATATGATCAGGCTAGTGCATAGATCAGTGCCACACACTAGATTTTGGGTGTATTTTGGTCTGTTAGAAGAAAGTGCCTCCTAAAATTTTAAAGGAAGATAGAGTTATATATGTACAAAATAAGGGTTGATACAATGAAGGGATGGAAGATGACTGTAAAGATGAAAATTATAAAAGGTTTTATAAACGGAATTGAGAAGATAAGTTGTTTGAAAGAAGAAAGAAGAAGATTTAAAAAAAAAGAAAAGAAAGAAAAAATGGGAGAGACTGTGATCAGGCAGGAGACTAGAACAAAGCCATACACTAGTGATTTAGGGTATATTTTGATCTGTTAGAAGAAACTGTATATCAAAATTTTAAAGACAGAAGAACTTATATATATATATGCCAAAAATAAGGGTAACTCCTATGAAGGGATAAAATATGACTCTAAAAATGAAAAATAAAAAATGTTTTTTTAAAAAAGGGATTGATAAGATGTTGGTTGAAAAGGGGAAATAGAAAAATTCAAAAAAAAAACCCAAAAAACAGTTAAAAAGAATTAACTTTGAAAAACTAATGAATCATGGTAAAAAAAAAGCCATGAATTCTATGTGCAATATTCCCCCAGCGCTGGAGTTCTCCCATTCTCCTTGATCGGTAAACTTGGTCTTGGCTTGCTGGCTGTTCGTGCTGATCTTCTGGGGGAGGGGCCTGTTGCCGTGGTTCCCAAATGACTTTGCCGGAGGCAGAATTGCCCCGCCCTTGTCGGTCCAGGCTAAGCAAGCTGCTCGGGTTTGCTCTCAGGAGCTTTTGTTACCTGCAAGCTCTCGGTACAGCTTTGGAGGACCAGGGTGAAAATGGTGGCCTCCTACTCTCTACCTGGAGGAGCTGAGAACTCAGGGCCCCACTCCTCAGTGTGCCCCCAGAGAAAAGCAGTCAATCAGTCCCGTCTCCCTGGTCTCCGGCCGCACTCCGTGCTCATTCAGCCTGTGACCGAGCGTTTTTTTCTCTGGCACCCGACCCCGTGTGGAGTCTCCAAACCCAGCAGATCCCTGTGGTGCACTCCAGCGCCACTCCTCCTGGGGGAGGAAGGGGAGTCTCCCCGGCTCTGCTGCTTGTTGGGTCCCTGCTGGAGGAGCAGTAGCCCAACTTGGCCACGGATCACAGTTTATGGCAACCCCTAGCTGAGAGCCCGTGCCTTGGCTCCGTCTCTGCAGCTGGCTTCCCCGCTCCGATACCTGGGAGCTCTGCTGCACTCAGGCACCCCCGGTCTTTCTGTGACCCCGAGGGTCCTGAGTCCACACCGTCCCGCGAGGGTTCCACCCCCCACTTAGCCACTGGAGTGATGTCCCTCAGCGGAACCGACTTCTAAAAGTTCCAGTTTTGTGCTCCGTGGCTCTATCACTTGCCAGAAGCAGCCGACGGAGGCCCCCTCCCCCGCTGTCTAGCCTCCTGAATATCGCCTCGGATTCACTTCTCCGCATGTCCTACCTTCCAGTAAGTGGTCACTTCTCTGTTCAGACAGTTGTTGCTACTCTCTTCTTCGATCTCCTGTTGAGTTCATAGGTGTTCAGAATGGTTTGATCCCTATTCAGCTGAATTCCTGAGACCAGACGAAATCCAGGTCTCCTACTCCTCTGCCATCTTGCTCCGCTCCCGCAAATATGTTTTTTAATTAACAACCTTTCATAAAGGAGGCAGAGGTCTGCCCCCCTAATATGATTATTCATGCTGACCTCAATGCTCTGGGACCAAATAAGGTTCACACAACAATTATATAAATGTTCCAAGTTTAAGTCTCAGGCTAGTGTCCAAATTAAAGAACACTGACAAAATTTAGTTTCTTTCTTAATTGTGGATAGGCGATTATAACAAAACACATAAATCCCCTCTAAGCATAATTACTAAATGCTAATTTCTATTATGAAAAGAATATAAATAAACCATACTCATACTTTTCTTGGGTTTTAGTTTAAAAGAATTGTTTGTTTGTTTTTTAATTTAGCGATCATTTCTGTCTATCTCTACTCACCTTTTCCAAGAAATTTCATGTTATGCTTAGATCATAGAGGCACATTTTCAGTAAATCATTATTCTTGACTGGAGATGCTTCATAATCTAGAAATATTTCTATAGATACAGTTCTGTAAATAGCATGTTTTGTAGTTCATTCAGTGGTTCACAGATCATGTATGTTGAAAGGCAGTAAACAACTAGAATGAGCTAGAATAATGACAGAATAGAAGCAGCAAATTCCCTTGGTTGTAGCCTACTGAGAGGATAAAGTATACGAGTTTCACTCACTATCTAAAGAGATGAGTCACTGAATTCTACTCCTGAAGCCAATATTGCATGGTGTTAACTAAAATTTAAATATAAATAAATAAGATGGAAACCAGCTAAATAAATAAAGAGACGAGGACTCCCTTTTAGTCACTTAAGCCAGGAGTTCTCCAAGTCTTCTTTTGACAATGCAATTAGCCCACAGGTCCTCTTACACAAGAACTGTAAGGTAATCAGATTCTCCTTTGGGGATATGTATCTTCCTTGACATAAGGCCACACCCAGAAAGAAACCTGGAAACTGCCATGTTCTTTGCTTTTGTTACCTAAAACTACACAAAACATTTAATAATTGCACACAAAGAACACTATCAGATATTAGCAATGGTGATGACCAAAAACTCATAGCAGATACCCAAAGTCATGGTTCTAGTCAGGTATCTACCACCAGGCATCTGTTAAAATGAGATGATACAACTATAAAATTATTTGTTTATTCGTTCAACATATGTTACCAGGTCCCTATTACATTGTAGGTTTTGTTAACTTCCAAGGACACACAATGATAAGCAACAATTCTTGTCCTCAAGGAGTTGGCTGTCTAATGAGAGGAGAATGGTGATTAAATAATTAATTATAGTATAGGACCCAAAATGTTATGATCCTATGGGAACAAATAGAAGACAAAGAGGAACATCTAACCTGTAGATTTAAGGCTTATAGAGGTTTCTAAGAACAACCCTAAAGGTTGTGAATGAGTTAGGCAGTGTACTGTAATTTCTTTTGGTGCCATGAAAGAAATCCCACTCAAAATAGTTCAAACAATTAAAAAAAATGGAAGGGTATATTACTTGAGAAAGTGAGCTGGACTAAGGTTAACTGGCTCTAGGTAGTCAAACAATGTGAACATGTGAATGTGTGTATGTATGCATGCATATATCTCAATTCTCATCTCTTTTAGACCTTTTTCATCTCTTTTCTCTGATTCTTTTGTTTTGGTCTCATTGCCCTCTACTGCACACAGTCCTTCCCCCAACTGGTGGGAGACATGACAGAGGCAGCTCCAGTTTAGCAACTCCAAGAGAAAGGGATATTCCTCCTCACATTGTTGACATTATTGGCTATGCTTCTGCCACGTGTCCACTCTCAATTAATCACCATGGCCTGAGGAGTGGAGTAATGCTACTAGAAGATCCAAGGAGGCCATATTGAATGGGTGACAGAGGATGAATAGATCCCCAAAAGAAATAGAAAGAGCCTTTGCAAAAGGGAAGAGTGACTTTATTAAAAGAGTGAACTAAGCAGACATGTACGACTCTTCCATCCAAAATTCCACGAAAGGTCAAAAATTTCAAAAATCCATAATGCTATGATAAAATATTTTATGACATGTAAAATTATAGATTGCTGTTTAGATGAAACCACAGCCTCATACATACAAAGAAGATGCTACAGAGTTAATGAAGTTTCCATAGGCATCCCTGACTGATACCGAAGTGGGAGAAAGCTTTAGAAGGAAAAAAGCATGTAAGGTACTGCTTTCAGAGCAAATGCACTATTCAGCCCCATCATCCTCTGCTGCTTGTGCAGAGCACAGGGACTCCATAGTATTTGCTCCCAAACTAAAGAAACTAGTATGGACATTGACACCAAAGAAGAGAGAGTTCTGACATTTCCAGAAGAAACGACGAATATACTCTGAGTATAAGGTACTGGCACATCTAACTACCACTATTATTTCCTATAGTCTCTGGTGGCAAGCTTTGGCAAACAAACATCTCCAGGCAGCCCAAAATCACCAAGCAGTTGAGGAAATTAAAATCACAGATAGACGTAAAACTCTATTAACAAATCAATGAATAGCTAAGGAACAGAGTTGATAGAGCAAATGGTAGAAGACTTTAAGCCTGATTAATATTCTCAAGAAAGTTTGAAAGTTTATTGTATTCTTGAAAAAGGAACTAATAGAGATCGTGGAAATTTAAACTCGGATTTGAAAACTTTTAATAAGGTATCAGGTACAATTTTATGTTGAAATCTAGAAAAAAACATACTTGGAACTGTAAATTACCAATATTTACTTGAGGGGAGGTAGAAAATCTTAATAGAATGATAATTATATAAGACATTGAAAAATCCAAATGTAAAAAATGGCTTCAGACCTAGAAGATTTTACAGGCTAGTTTGACCAACACTTTCTAAAGTAGATAATTCCCTTTTATATAAAAATCATGATAGAGGATAGAAGGAGTTGATGAGCTTTCAACTCATTCTTTGAAGTTAGTATAATTCTGAGAATGCTTTCAACTTATTCTATGAATTGGTAATGATTTGTAACCAAAAGTGAAAAAGAATAATGCAAACTATGGGCAATATCAGGTATGATATAGATGCAACAATCTTAAATAAAATATTAGGAAGTGAAATATAGCAGAAGATTAGATGTTCAAATAGGATTTATCCCATATGTGGAAGGGTTGTTTAACAGTGGGATATCTATTAATGCAATTCAGGACATTATCAGCTTCAGGGGAAAAAACCCAAGTGACCATCTCAATAGATATGGTAAAGTATTTGATAAAATTAGACACCCATTTTTCACTTTAAAAAAAAAGTCAGGCGCCTGGGTGGCTCAGTCGGTTAAGCGTCTGCCCTCGGCTCAGGTCATGATCCCGGGGTCCTTGGATCAAGTCCTGCATCAGGCTCCTTGCTATGCAGGGAGCCTGCTTCTCCCTCTCCTCCCCACTTGTGCTCTCTCTCTCTCTCTCTGCTTCTCCCTCTCCTCCCCACTTGTGCTCTCTCTCTCTCTCTCTCTCTCAAATAAATAAGTAAAATCTAAAAAAAAAAATTAAAAAAAATTCAGTTAATCAGTAAATATAATTATATTATTTTTTTAAGATTTTTTATTTATTTGATAGAGACACAGCAAGAGGGAACACAAGCAGGGGGGGAATGGGAGAGGGAGAAGAAGGCTTCCCACTGAGCAGGGAGCATGATGCGGGGCTCGATCCCAGGACCCTGGGATCAAAACCTGAGCCAAAAGCAGATGCCTAATGACTGAGCCACCCAGGTGCCCCAATAAAATATAATTATATTCTTAACTGAGAATATACCAACACAGGAAATGCTCTAAAAATATCTAATGAAGATATTAAAATACCCATAAAGAATAGGACAAAGCTGATAATTATCACCAACATTCCTTTTTATTTTTATTTTTTTATTATTACTGTTATGTTAATAACCATACATTTCATCATTAGTTTTTGATGTAGTGTTCCATGATTCATTGTTTGTGCATAACACCCAGTGCTCCATGCAGAACGTGCCCTCTTTAATACCCATCACCAGGCTAACCAATCCCCCCACCCCCCTACCCTCTAGAACCCTCAGTTTGTTTCTCAGAGCCCATAGTCTCTCATGGTCCGTCTCCCCCTCCGATTTCCCCCTTCATTCTTCTCCTCCTGCTATCTTTTTTTTTTAACATATAATGTATTATTTGTTTCAGAGGTACAGATCTGTGATTCAACAGTCTTACACAATTCACAGTGCTCACAATAGCACATACACTTCCCAATGTCTATCACCCAGCCACCCCATCCCTCCCACACCCCACCACTCCAGCAACCCTCAGTTTGTTTCCTGAGATTAAGAATTCCTCATATCAGTGAGGTCATATGATACATGTCTTTCTCTGATTGACTTATTTCACTCAGCATAATACAATCCAGTTCCATCCACGTCGTTTCAAATGGCAAGATTTCATTCCTTTTGATGGCTGCATAATATTCCATCATATATATATATATATCACTTCTTCTTTATCCATTCATCTGTCAATGGACATCTTGGCTCTTTCCACAGTTTGGCTATTGTGGACATTGCTGCTATAAACATCAGGGTGCATGCACCCCTTCAGATCCCTACATTTGTATCTTTGTGGTAAATACCCAGTTGTGCAATTGCTGGATCGTATGGTAGCTCTATTTTCAACTTTTTGAGGAACCTCCATACTGTTTTCCAGAGTGGCTGCACCAGCTTTCATTCTCACCAAGAGTGTAGGAGGGTTCCCCTTTCTCCACATCCCCACCAACATCTGTTGTTTGCTGACTAGTTAATTTTAGCCATTCTGACCGGTGTGAGGTGACATCTCATTGAGGTTTGGATTTGGATTTCCCTGATTCCGAGCGATGTTGAGCACTTTTTCATGCGTCTGTTGGCCATTTGGATGTCTTCTTTGGAAAAATGTCTGTTCATGTCTTCTGCCCATTCCTTGATTGGATCATTTGTTCTTTGGGTGTTGAGTTTAAGAAGTTCTTTAAAGATTTTGGATACTAGCCCTTCATCTGATATGTCATTTGCAAATATCTTCTCCCATTCTGTTGGTTGTCTTTTGGTTTTATGGACTGTTTCTTTTGCAGTGCAAAAGCTTTTTATCTTGATGAAGTCCCAATAGTTCATTTTTGCCCTGGCTTCCCTTGCCTTTGGCGATGTTTCTAGGAAGAAGTTGCTGTGGCTGAGGTGGAAGAGGTTGCTGCTTGTGTTCTCCTTTAGGATTTTGATGGACTCCTGTCTCACGTTTAGGTCTTTCACCAATTTGGAGTGTCATTAGCATGGTAAATGGTTTTCCACCCCCTCACTTTCAATCTGGGGGTGTCTTTGCGTCTAAAATTGAGTCTCTTGCAGACAGCATATCGATGGGTCTTGTTTTTTTATCCAATCTGATAGCCTGTGTCTTTTGATTGGGGCATTTAGCCCATTTACATTCAGGATAACTATTGAAATTTATGAATTTAGTGCCCTTGTAATGCCTGTAAGGTGACTGTTACTGTATATTGTCTGTGTTCCTTTCTGGTCTATGTTGCTTTTAGGCTGTCTCTTTCTTCGAGGATCCCTTTCAATATTTCCTGTAGGGCTAGTTTTGTGTTTGCAAATTACTTTAGTTTTTGTTTGTCCTGGAAGCTTTTTATCTCTCCTTATATTTTCAGTGACAGCCTAGCTGGATATAGTATTCTTGGCTGCATATTTTTCTCATTTAGTACTCTGAAGATATCATGCCAGTCCTTTCTGGCCTGCCAGGTCTCTGTGGATAGGTCTGTTGCCAGTCTCATGTTTCTACCATTGTAGGTTACATATCTCTTCTCCTGAGCTGCTTTCAGGATTTTCTCTTTGTCCCTGAGACTCGTAAGTTTTACTATTAGATGTCGGGGTGTTGACCTATTTTTATTGATTTTGAGAGGGGTTCTCTGTGCCTCCTGGATTTTGATGCCTGTTTCCTTCCCCAAATTAGGGAAATTCTCTGCATAATTTGCTCCAATATACCTTCTGCCCCTCTCCCTCTTTCTTCTTCTTCTGGGATCCCAATTATTCTAATGTTGTTTCATCTTATGGTATCACTTATCTCTCAAATTCTGCCCTCGTGATCCGGTAGTTGTTTATGTCTCTTTTTCTCAGCTTCTCTATTTTCCATCATTTGGTCTTCTATATCACTAATTCTCTCTTCTGCCTCATTTGTCCTAGCAGCTGTAGCCTCTATTTTTTATTGCACCTCGTTAATAGCCTTTTTGATTTTGACTTGGTTAGATTTTAGTTCTTTTATTTCTCCAAAAAGGGTTTCTCTGATAACTTCCATGCTTTTTTCAAGCCCAGCTAGTATCTTTAAAATCATCATTCTGAACTGTAGTTCTGACATCTTACTAATGTCCATATCGATTAGGTCCCTGGCAGTCGGTACTGCCTCTTGTTCTTTTTTTTTGAGGTGATTTTTTTCTGTCTTGTCATTTTGTCCAGAGGAGAATAGATGAATGAGAGAACAAAATGCTAATAGGGTAACAACATCCCTAGAAAATATGCACTAAACAAATCAGAAAAGACCTGAAACCAGGGGAAAAGAAAGGGAAAGAAAGAAAAAAGAAAAAGATAAAAACAAACAAAACCAGAACAAAACAAGAAAAACAGAATATGATCAAATATGATCAGGCTGGTGCATAGATCAGTGCCACACACTAGATTTTGGCCATATTTTGGTCTGTTAGAAGAAAGTGCCTCCCAAAATTTTAAAGAAAGAAAAACTTATGTATGTGCAAAAATCTGCTGCTCTTTGGGTCCCTGCTGGAGGAGCAGTGTGCCGTGATCCGACTGTGCCATGGATCACGGTTTATGGCAACCCTGAGCTAAGAGCCCGCTCCTTGGCTCTGTCTCTGCAGCCGGCTTCCCTGGTCTGATACCTGGGAGCTCTGCCGCATTCAGGCACCCCCGGTCTTCCTGTGACCCCAAGGGTCCTGAGACCACACTGTCCCACGAGGGTTGCACCCCCCACTTAGCCACTGGAGCGACGTCCCTCAGCGGAGCCAACTTCTAAGATTTCCGATTTTGTGCTCTGCAGCTCTATCACTTGCCAGAAGCAGCCGATGGAGGCCCCCTCCCCCCACAGTCTATCTTCCCGAATATCATCTCAGATTCCCTTCTCCGCACATCCTACCTTCCAGAAAGTGGTTGCTTTTCTATTCAGAGAGTTGTTGCTCTTCTTTTCTTCGATCTCCTGTTGAGTTTGTAGGTGTTCAGAATGGTTTGATCCCTATCCAGCTGAATTCCTGGGACCAGACAAAATCCATGTCTCCTACTCCTCCACCATCTTTCTCTGCCCCCCTCAACATTGCTTTTTAGTTCCTAGCCAATGTAATAAAGCAAAAAAGAAGTCAAAAGTAGAAGAAAAAGAAAAATATTAAAACAAGACACAAAGTTTTCATTGTTTGCAGATGGTATGATATGAAACCATCATTAAGCAAATAATATTTTTTATATATTAGTAACAATCCAATAGAAAAGGATCACACTGATAATAATAAAAATCATAACATTTTTAGAAATTACCCTACCAAAAACATGCAAGGATAATACAAAAAAATTAAGTAGTTTTAGTAAAGATGATTCTTTTTAATTCTGAGTAAAATGGAAAGTAAAACATGTTCCCAGTTGAGAAGACTCAATTTATGAAGATATCATGTCATTCCAAATTGGCCTGTAAACTCAGCATAATCACAAAGTGCCATGATTATTGTGGCACTTTACCAAGTAATTAAAAAATATATATATTGTGGAACATTTCAATCGATTATAAAATAAAAAGAATAGGATATTAACCCTCATATATCCATTACCTAGCTTCAACAGTTACGATCTTACGGCCATAATGGTTAAGTATTTTAATATGTGATTCTAAAATACAATGAATTTAAAGTAACTCTTTAATATCATCACATAAGCAGCTAATGTTCAGAAGCCCCTTAGAACCTCTCTGTATTTGTGTTTTATTTATGTATCCAAGTGTTTGTATGTTTGTTTGAAGTAGCACCCAAATAAAATATCCATGTTGCAATTAGATTCTTATGTCGTTTTAAATTTATAGATTCACTATTTGTATTTTTTTATTTCCTTATAATTTGGTGAAAAATCCACATCTTCTATCCTATAGAATATTCCACAGCCTAGTTTGCCAATTGTGTTCCTGTGCTATTCTTAACACTTCTCTATCTTCCATATTTCTAGACTTCAGTTCAAATGCTTAGAAAGAAGAATTTATAGGGTTTTTTTTTTAAGATTTTATTCATTTTTTTTTTCAACAGAGACAGACATAGCAAGAGAGGGAACACAAGCAGGGGGAGTGAGAGAAGGAGAAGCATGCTTCCCACTGAGCAGGGAGCCCGATGCAGGGCTCAATCCCAGGACACTGTGATCATGACCTGAGCTGCAGGCAGACGCTTAATGACTGAGCCACCCAGGTGCCCCTAGGTGGTTTTATACAATTATATTAGGAGGAAAATAATGTCTGGTTTTCTTTTTTTGTGATGTTAGCAACCACTGATCATCATTACTTAGATCTATTATTTTACTAAGGGCTAAAAAAAGGTGATATTCTACTTCATCATTCTTTTTTCATTTGTGAGCTGCATACTTCTATGAATAGAAACTTCCACTCTTTAATTATTTGATTAAACTGAGGTACAGTTCATATAGAAAAGATTGTTCTCCTCTCTTTAATAGTTTTCAAAACAATAAGTTGGATTTTTAGTATCTTCCAAAAGTGACTGTGGTGGACTGAATGATTCCCCCAACCACCTCAAGATGCTTGATACTAATTCATGGAGCCTCTGAATATGTAGCCTTACATGGTAAAAGGCACTTTGTAGATATGACTAAATTAAAGGATTTGAGATGGGGAGATTATCCTGAATTATCTAAGTGGGTTCAATGTAATCATAACGTTTCTTAGAAAAATGAAGAAAGGAGAGTCAAAGTCAGAGACAGGGAGAGAAATTTAAAAGATGCTATTGCTACTCTTAAAAATGGAGGAAGAAACCAGGAGCAAAGGCATTAAGGTGGCCTCTAAGGGGATGGATAAAGCAAGGAAACATATTCTCCTCTAGAGCCTCTAGGTTGAATGCAGCCCTGTCAACATGTTAAGTTGAGAACTTCTGACATCCATAACTGTAAGATAAATCTGTGTTGTTTTAAGCCACTCAGTTTGTGGTAATTTGCTATAGCAGGAATAGGAATCTAATATAGACTTTGATTTAATAGCACACATTTGTTGAATTTTGATCTATTTTAATAACTATTCTTATTAACACTCAAGTTGTCTCATCTTTGACCAATGATCTCATTGGTCTTTTTGACAATTCCTGTCTGAATACCATATTGTTTTAACTACCATAGCTTTATAGACTGTTTTGGTATCTGCTATGGCAATGCCTTTTCCTCTTCCTCCTCCTCCCTTACTCTTCTTCCCCTCTCCTCTTCCTCCTCCTCCTCCTTCATCATCATCATCATCATCATCAGTATTTGGTTGATTATATAGTTCATATATGATAGTTTATTTTTCCTCCAATATGAAATTTAGAATTAAATTCATGTGTATGGGGGTGCCCGGGTGTCTCAGTCGTTAAGTGTCTGCCTTCGGCTCAGGTCATGGTCCCAAGGTTCTGGGATAGAGCCCCGCATCATGCTCCCTGCTCAGCAGGGAGCCTGCTTCTCCTTCCCCCACTCCCTCTGCTTGTGTTCCCTCTCTCGCTGTGTCTCTCTGTCAAATAAATAAAAATCTTTTTTTAAAGATTTTTATTTATTTATTTATTTGAAAGAGAGAATGAGAGATTGAGAGAGAGAGAGCACATGAGAGGGAGGAGGGTCAGAGGGAGAAGCAGACTCCCTGCTGAGCAGGGAGCCCAATGCGGGACTCAATCCTGGGACTCCAGGATCATGATCTGAGCCGAAGGCAGTTGCTTAACCAACTGAGCCACCTAGGCGCCCAATAAATAAAATCTTTAAAAAAAATTCATGTGTATGTTTCTAGTATGTAACATATAAAAGTATTTAGAAAAGTGGCATTTAAAACCAGTCAGGAGGGGGATGGGGGAGTGGGCTAGCCTGGTGATGGGTATTAAAGAGGGCATGTACTGAATGGAGCACTGGGTGTTATATGCAAACAATGAATCATGGAACACTACATCAAAAACTAATGATGTATAGTGATTAACATAACATAATAAAATAAAAAATATAAATATAGATATAAATACAAAAAATTAAAAAAATAAAACCAGTCAGGATAATGGGCCATGTGTTTGATTTAAAAAATTAGATTTTTACCTCACACCAAACTTGAAAATGAGTCTAACCTATTAAGAGATCTATTTCCTATAACAGCAGACATATCCCACAATGACAAATTATAATTTGGCCCTACGCTTCCCCTGAGAACAACTAGAAAAACTGGACAAGTTTTTTTAAAGACTTAAATGTTTGAAAGTATTGGAGCTAGACAAGTTAAAAAAAATGGGGGCAAAGAAGTGAGCCTGGCATTTGGAAATGGTTTGGTAGACACATGGTGCCAGGAGAACATAAACTGGAGGAAAACATAGTAAATCTGACAAGTTACATGTTGGGACTCCAAAGGACCGTACTTGAGGAAATCAGCCTTGTCATAAACTGAACTTCAGCTTCAAATTATCTCAGGTTTTTGTAGATTTAAGAGTATCCATGTGTAGTTACATTAACCTTGTCTGTAGAGTAAAACAAATTCATGCTATACTTCAGATTATATCAACAGTTTTTTTAATAACAATGTCTGCCACTCAGTAAAATTATGAGACACACAAAAAATAGAAACAGACCCATAAGTGTTTCAGATGATGGAGTTATTAGTCATGTACTGTAAAATAATTATGCTTAAGAAGTAAAATATTCTGGAAAATAAAATACAAGATAGTGAATTTCAGCAGAAAATTAGAAACTATTAAAAATACTAAATGGATATCCTGGAATTAGAAAGTGTAATAATTGAAATTAATAACCAAATGGATGTGTTTAACAACAGGCTAGTCATGACTACAGAGAAAACTGGTAAATTGGAAGAAAATCAGAAGAAAATACCTAAGATGAAGCATGGGTATGCAAAAGCATAATAAACACAGTAAGAGATATAGGAGAATACTGATGGAGTGAAAAGGGTATGCCACAGAGTAACTGAAATAATTCCACAATGAGAAGATAGACATAACATTTGAAGAGTTAATTTTCTAGAAATAATTAACTTTACACCATTTTAAATTTTATTCGCCTCTAAACATACCATAGTAAAATTCACATCTAAACATAACATAGTAAAATTTTTAAAAACCATAGGTGGGAGTACTGGTTTCCAGATCTGTACATAAGGAGTTTGAATTCTCCACTCTATCCTAACAAAGAGTAAAAAGCTGAACAGACTGAAAATCAACAGCTTTTCTGGGATACATATGAGAGGGAAGGACACAGGGCAAATGGCTGCCCCCAAGATTGGAGAGACAGGCAAATTCGGGTCACTGTGGTTTATTGTAACAGATTTATGAGTAGAAACTGCCACAGGATCCAGTGCCAGGGTAAGAAAACTTGAAATGTAATTGATGAATTGCTGGAGGCTCAGTGCCAACAACTCTTGAGAGTTAAAAACTCCAAATGGACCCAGTCATGAGGGCCCCCACTACATTGTGAATTTATCTCCCAGAGCTTGATCAGAAGTCCACAGTAAATATTGAGAAAAAATGCCATTGTACTTCTGGCAGGGGGAGAGGAAAAAGAACCACTTTGAAATATGCCAGACCACCTAGTTACTCTTAACAAGACCTGCACTCAAGGGAAATGAGTTAACCAGAGCCTAAACTGCTGAGGTATTATCAGTCTGACCAACCTACGCAAATGGAAACACCCAACTCCAGCTCACTCTAGCCATCCCGTCCCATCGAAAGAGGAAGAAAAAGCAGAAACTCTTGTGAAGTTTGCAGTCCAGAGGCACAGGCTCCCTAAAAGACTGATATGTTATCATAGAACCATAGAACATGTTCTCTACCCTCATGCCTTACCACCACATTACTAAAGGCCTACATACCACTTTACCATTTACATTAGCTCCAAAGAATGAAATACTTAGGTATAAATTTAAATAAATAAGTACAAGATCTATATGAGGAGAACTACAAAACTCTGATGAATGAAATCAAAACTAAATAAATGGAAGTTATAGTCCAATATCATGGATAAGAAGACTCAATATTGTTATGATGTCAGTTCTTCCCAACGTGATGTAGAGATTAAATGCAATCACAATCAAAGTCCCAAAAAATTATCTTATGAAGATCAAAAAACTCATTTTAAGGCTTATATAGAGAGGCAAAAGGCCCAGAATAGCCAATACAATGTTGAAGAAGAACAAAGCTGGAGAATTGACACTACCCGACCTCAAGACTTACTATAAAGCTAGAGTAATCAAGACAGTGTGGTACTGGTAAAAAATGGACAAAGAGATTAATAGAACAGAATAGAGAACGCAGAAATAGACGTTTATGAATATACTCGTTTGATCTTTGACAAAGGAGAAAAGCAATACAATGAAACAAAAATAACTTTTTGAACAAATGGTGCTGGAAAAACTGGATATCCACACACAAAGAAATGAATCTAGACATAGAAATTATACCCTCTACAAAAATTAACTCAAATGGATCACAGATCTAAATGTAAAACAGAAACTATAAAACTCCTAGAAGTTGACATAGGAGAAAACCTAGATGATCTTGGGTATGGCGATGACTTTAAAATACAACATTAAGGTACAATTCATGAAAGAAATAATTGGTTTAGCTGGACTTCATTAAAATAAAAACTTCTGCTCTGGGAAAGTCAGTATCATGAGAATGTGAAGATAAGCCATAGGCTGGGAGTAAATATTCGCAAAAAATACATTTGATCCAGAATATACAAAGAACTCTTAAAAATCAACAATAAGAAAACAATCTGATTATAAAATGGTCCAAAGATCTTAACAGATACCACACCAAAGAAGATATACAGATGGCAAATAAGCATATGAAAAGATGCTCCATCATATTTCATCAGGGAAATGCAAATTAAAACAAAAATGGGATACCACTACACACCTATTAGAGTGGCCAACTGGAACACTGACCACAGCAAATGCTAATAAGGTTGTAGAACTCCCTAGTGCATTCCCAAGAAGTATTGAGGCACATTTTGTAAATTAAGTGGAGGCATATAAACATGTTTCCATACTAATACATTGACAGAGAGAGATCATCTGGGTGTTTACAAAATAAAAGACTGAAAAGAAGAAATAGGTGCACTCCCAATCCATAAAATTAAATACTTTGCAAGTGTGTTGCTGCCACATTTTCAGTATAAATTAGGTTTAGCTGAAAAGTCATTTATAGAGTAAAAATCTGGTGTGCTATAGCATCCCAAATTTTTCCTAAGAAAATAAAAATGATATCATGAATTATGTATACATAGTACATTTTAAAGATATTTATCCATTTTAATTTTACCAAAATTACAACACATCAAATCTTGGATCATTTGTACTTTCAAAGGATATATATATATATATATATATATATATATATATATATACACACACACACGTACATATTTGTGTTTGAATATAAAAACCTCATAAGATTGCTTTGATAGTTTCTCTAATTTACAAAATGTAATAGATAGATACAGTTTTATTTTTGACTGTTTAAGCCAGCATACTTGATATGTTTCAGAATTTTACTTTATAACATGGACATCTTCACATAGACCCCCTCTGCACAACTCCAGGAAGCACCGTTCACATTGTAGTCTATGTGATTAATGGAATTGTGCATTGTACAAACTGCTGATGGAGGCCCTGTTTTCACAAGTGGTACTGTAGCAGAATCTGATTATTATAAATATGGTATACTTAGAAAGATATTTAAAGAGAATGATAAATATACCTAAGTGGTTACTTGCCTAGAGTCATGTTTTGGCAGCCTTTCATAACCCAAAATAATACCACTTAGCGTCAGCAAATGTAGAAAATTCAGACCTCTCTAAAATCAGTGAATGTCAATTGTATATAATTTCATGTTATGAGCACTTATTCCTAAAGCAAAAACAAAATAAAGAAAACACTTTTTTCTTCCTTATTTCAAAACCCACACAGATTATGGGTGTTAATGACACTGTACTTACAATTGTTAGCTTTTGGGGGAAAAAATAACTAGATAGGAACATAAATTTTATTTTCTTTCTTTAAACTATAGTGTTACAGTGTCCTGAATAAACCAAATATGAGACTTATGTAAACACCCTTTTAAGGAAAAAAAAAGCAGCAAAAACAACATTGCATGTCTGATCAGATTTTGAAAAGGGGAAAGGCAACTGAAGCGTAGCTATAAAGATCTTTTTTTCTATTCAGTTTACCCTTGAGATGTACCTATCAAAATAATCTAAACTTGTCCAGATGATATTTTTAATCTTGAAAAAGGCTTTTTTTTTTCTTGTTGGATGATCTTATTAGCAAACTGCTGGAAGGGAAAATCATACAGGACATAATTTGTAGTTTGACCTACTCACATTGGGTGTTGCTAAAGAAAATCAATCAGAAATTGTTGTGTTAAAATAACTCTATCTGCTCTACCTGGCATGTGTGACTGACTTTAGAATCTATCATTTAAAGAAAATGGTTGACGTTTGGGTATACAATTTATCAAACTTCACTCTAGTCCTTTTTCTTCAAAGCACAGAAAAATAATCATCCTTCCCTAAATATAAATCTTTTAAGAGAAATTCAGGGATCTGTCTTCAGTAAAATAATTGATAAATGGCAGAGCATAATTTAAAAATGGTTTCCATCACAGATCACATGGCGCCTAAACTCTTGAACCTGTCACTCAAGTCTTTTCATCAGTTGGCCCACTAGCATTAATATCAGCTCCTTTGTAACCAGTTTTCTGATTGGTCTTTTCATAATTACAGGTTTCCTACTTACTACTGCCATGAAGGAAACTCTTCCTACTGCCTGAAATGCTCCCTAACCTCTCTTCTGCCAACCCAAAGCTATTATTCCCTTACAACTCAGTTTGAGGGACACTTCTCTTAAGGAATCAAAGATAGAAAAAGAAAAGAAAAGAGAAAGGCAGGGAGGGAAAGTAGAATGGGTGGAAGGAAGGGCAGGAGGGAAGAGTACTTTCTCTAACATTACTTTTTTATTTCCTCATTATTAAATGTCTTCCAAAGATAGCACTACATCTTGGGAACTAATTACATAGTTCTGTGAGATCAGGGCAACTGACATTTTTTTGTCTTGTTTTTCTCAGTGTAGGAACTATATACATTCACCTAGTGTTTGATAATTGTTTACTGAATCAATTAATGTAAAAGAAGGAACATTTTATTTTATTGACTAAACCCAAAACATTATATTTGGAGAATATTATTTTCCTGTGTAATTTTAAAAATCTGAATCAACCCTTTTAAATATCAGTCATTAAACCCATTACCAGAAAATTAAATGTTGATATAGAAGAAATATGCTTACATTACTCATTTTTAATTATGAAGATTCTGCTTTATATGGACCACCTTGGGAATGTTTGTTGTATAATTGGAATGCCCATTATAAATTGACACTCTAAGACACCAGAGGCCACTAATATATTGACCACATCAAAATGTATAGTTTCTATTTTAGGGGAGGGAATACCACAAAGAGAAATTGAACAAACTCTAAAAACTAAAATTTGCATTGCAGATGACAAAAAGCATAATAGTCTTAATATTATATGTAATTTCTTATAAATCAATGAGGAAAAGGTGACCATACTAATGGAAAAATTAACAAATCATATTTAAAAGAGAATATATATAAAAAGCCAATAAACATATGTAAAGATTTTCACACTAGTACTAAATGAAATGCAAATTGAATTAAACGATCAGATTCTCAAAAATTACAATGGTAACACACTTGTCTTGCGAAAGTGTGGTGAACTGACATTCTCATATACTGATGGGAGGAGTGTAAAATGGTAAACTTTCCAGAGAGCCGTTTGGGAAGATATAACAAGCTTTAAAATGTGTTTACCTTTTGAGCCAACAATTTGAGTTTAAGTTTATCCCAAAGAGATAATCAGACAATGGGCAGAACTATGGATCCATATATTTGTATACAGTAGAAAAAAAATATAAAACCCAAACTGTGAAGTACTTAAATGTCTATCATTAGAAAGCAGTTTTAAAAATGTGTGGGACCTCCAGGGGCGCCTGGGTGGCTCAGTCATTAAGTGTCTGCCTTCGGCTCAGGTCATGATCCCAGGGTCCCGGGATCGAGCCCTGCACCGGCTCCCTGCTCCGCGGGAAGCCTGCTTCTCCCTCTCCCACTCCCCCTGCTTGTGTTCCCTCTCTCGCTGTGTCTCTCTCTGTCAAATAAATAAATTCTTAAAAAAAAAATGTGTGGTACCTCCATATAATATAATGCTGTCATTATTAAGAGCACTCATATAGCATTGTGTTTATGATGGAAAATTATTCACACTATGTTAAGTAAAAAAAAAAACAGACTACTAAATGTTTTTATTGTGATTGCAGTTTATAAGTTTGTATCCATATATATGTATATATAGAGAATAGGCCCTGAAGGACAGACATCAAATCGTTAGCTATAGTCATTTGATGTTGATAGTATAGCACATAATCTCTGCTTTCCCTTTACACTTGTCTGTATGTCCTGAAATTTTTTGCAGTCAGCATGTAAATGCTGTAGCATATAGCTGTTTTTCTAGAGTAAAGACTTAAACTATATGTTTTATCTCATTTCCTTTTATTTTCCTTATTCAGCAATATTTCTTTTTTTCTTGCTTATTTAACTTTATAAGATTGTATAACATTATGAAAATGTCTGCTTTATTTTGAAAAGATGCATTTCATGTTTATGTGATTAGTCAGTGTTCTTTTTCCCTAAAGCAAAAGGTTCTATTGCAAATGAAGATTTAATTGTTACTCGAGGATGAGCACCTTATTATTCATGAGTTATATAAATCACCAAAATGTCCACAGTGATCACAACAAGACTTGGAAAACAAGGATGCTAGCTACAGGGATTTATTGTATTATTTAAGATACTATCTGGCCAATAGATGGCAAGAAGTGGCAGGATGAACGGAGTCTAAGAAAAATCAATATGTCTCTATTCTGTGATTACATACTCAGCAGAATCCATTAATAATCCAAGCTTCTGGTTTAAAGAAAAAGTGATCTTTTCATTCTTCTCTAAGATGTGCAGACATGTCTAAAATAGATTATATAATGTTCAGAGCCCGCATGTGAAAAGGAGCATATTCAAATCACAATGTGTTCAGAGAAAAATAACCTGGATTTTCCAAGACCAGAGGACTGACTCTGAAGAAGAAAAAGTTCAGAGAAGATATAATAACTGTCTTCAGATCTAAAGTTCTGGCAAGATAAAAAAGAGATTTGTCTTGTCTGTATAACTTCGAGATGGCAGACCAAAGGCCAGTGACTAGCTATTCTGAAGGAAGATTTTTGACTACTATATGCAATCACTTTCTAAATAATAGACATATCCGGGATAAGATGTAGGAAGGCAGGGGCTTATGCCTTCCACACTTTGATACCAGCAACTCTTAGCACAGGTCCTGGCAAACAAAAGGCACTTACTAAATTTTATTGAGTGAATTGAGAGGCAATAAATTATATCTTTATTGAGTATATTCTGATTCAGCTACATGATTTTTGTGGAAAGATATTTTGTAAAATAGTTTAAAGCATTAAATGGGAAATTGAGTCAGATCATCTATAAGTGTGTGGCCATCCATCCCAGATTTTTCTAGGATTTTCTAGTATAATTCCGAATTTAAACTATTTTGTCCTGTTCTTCCCTGGAGTATACTTACAAATGTTGTTCTCGTTAGTAAAGTCCAAAATTTATGATGAGCCAGTCTTACTGTAGGTAGCATAACTAATAGAATGACAAAGTAGATTCCTTTCTGCGGGCTGGAAATCATGTTGGACTGCTATAGTCGGTATGGATAGAGAACTACAGTTGTTTATAACTCGGAAGTCATTTGCTATAATTGTATAGCTAGCTCTATCTTGGTGAATGCAGACTTAACAGTTATAAATTTCTGTAATCAAATGAAGTCAACCAAGATTGTATGTAGAGTAGCATATTTTTATTGATTGTTTCCTTTAAGAAGAAGATTTTGGTCACAGTTCTATACTATTGGGCCATATATATAACAGTGTTTCCATAGCATTCAAGTTCGATTACGAGGCCAGACTTAAGTCTTGGTAAGTGTTTGACAGATGGCTGGGAATATGCAAGTAAGTGTGCATTATGTAGAAGTGCATGCAAGTGAAGAGTCAATCAAGAGAGAATAAACATGCTTAGAAAGAGGCCACCTTATTGGTGTTCTGACTACAGAATCAAGCAACTTTCTATGCAAATTACACAGCTGCATCAGCACCATTGACACTATAGGAGTAAAGAGGATAAAAACCCTGAAGTTTTCTGTGGCAAACTAGCTCTGTGCTTAATCAAGGAAATAATATAAGGGTAGGTGAGGTAGAGTGGTTTTTGTTGGTTGGTTGGTTTTTTTTTTTAATCGCTTATTTCTTTTGTGTACTTGAAGCACTAATGACCATAGCAAACGTGGCAAGTTTAACTGATGAATATAGAGTTTCATAGCTCCCAGAGCATGGCTTTTGGACTACTAAGAATTTAGATGGGAACAGCAGCCTACTTTCAAGATTGGCATGCCTGCTGGTACACACAGAATTATCCTAATATTTGTGGATGGAGTCTCTCTCTCTGTCTGTCTGTCTGTCTGTCTTTCTGTCTCTGTCTCTCTCAAAAGAAGAACCAAATGGGTGCAACTATCCATTAATCAGAGAATGTTTTTCAGTCCTTATTCAATACTCAGTAACTTAAAGAATTAAGGCCTTTTAACTAAAGAGATTTAGAAATTTAGACGGGAAAAGACACATACAGTTAACAAATGAACAGATATTTTTGCTCCATCTAAACAGCAAGAAATCTAACTTGAATTATCTTTTCTTCAATAAAAAACAAAATATATAAACATCTGTCACATATTAATATTTACAATTTGAAGCAACTCGTGTGTCTTCTATGAAGCCATTCCTGAGTTCCATAAGCCACACTGACTCCTCCCTTCCTACTGACTACTGTTGGGATTTGACAGTAAGGCATTGTGCCTTACTGTGTTAGTTTGTATGTCACCTGACTATAAGGGGGCTCCTCTCAGGCCTGCCCCTGCCTTTTGAAACACACACACACACACACATACACACACACACATACATATATACATACACATATACACATGTACAGACACACACACACACAGTTGATTCCTAGAAGCTGGAGGGAAATAGTTAATCCTATTTTATATTGTAAGCTTTCATTAAAAGGTCCACCCAGACATTTCGCATAAGGTACCACATCTGGAAATCTCCCTGTCCCTTCGTGTTTCCTCTATCTTTCTTAAATATATGTGCACAAGTTCCTTAACATTTCTCCATTCGAGAGGTGGAGCTGAATTTCTCTTTCTTTAATAGAGGCTAGATTTAGTGACTCTCTTTAGAGAATAGAATATGGCAGAACTGATGGGATGTCACTTCTAAAATTAGGCTATAAAAAAACTGTGGCTTCCATCTTGTGATTACCATAAGGCTTGCTTGCACTCTCCTGCTACCTGTCTCTTGAATCATTTGCGCTGGCATAAGCCAACTGCTGTGTCATAAGGACACGCAGGACGCTTCTGGAGAGGCCCCCTTGGCAAGGACCTGAAGCGTGCCAATGGCCCCATGACGGGTGTAGGAAGAAGATCCTCCCCAAGGTGAAATGATCACAACCTTGACCGATAGCCAGACTGGTGAAAGCCTGTGAGCCGGAACCTCCCAGATGAGCCAGCTCCAGGTCCTGACCCACAGAATGGTTGACTTTAAATGTTTGTTATTTTGAGCTGCCACATTTGGGGTAATTTACATAGCAACAGAGGAGTAACATATTTCCCATTTAGAGCAATAGCTGAAATCTCTCTCTTTTACCCCCTATTTCAGTCATCCTCCAGTGCTCACTTCATCTTCTTTCGTTTTCTCCTCCCCTGTGTCAGGCTGCTTTTGCATAACCCACTCTGCCTACTCTGATGGCTCTTCACTCTCAGGAGGCCTCCCGGAATTGTAAAAAATCAAATTCTCCACCACGAAAGGCTCATATCCCAAACTGGATTGCGCATAATAGATGCTTAATAAATATCTCTTCATAGTATAACCAAATTTCCATTTCTTCTGATTCATGCAAACAAAAATCATTCATTTGAAAAATAGTATTTTCTTATTAGTTCAGACTAGAGTTATAGAGAGAAGTGTTAGTGTTTGAAACTGGGCCTTTCATAAGCAAGGCTTACTACTGGTAACTGTACAACCTCACCTGGTACCTGAGTCAAGCAGATATTGGACTCGGTGCACTCTTTGGAACGAGGGATAGTGTGCATTTAAGTTCTGCATGGGCAAAGCCCAACAAGTACTTTGCCCTGAGGAACAATTGTGGCTTCAAGATCACTGTCTTATAACTGCATTTCCAGTTCTAGGTATTGCCAGTAATTTTCAGATTTGTGTCTATTGCCACCTTAAATAATCAAGATAATTCTTAAACAATTGTGATATGCCTGCCATACTAAGTTCTCCGAGTCAGTTTGTTTACAAATACTTTTTTCACTATCAGTTTGTGATGTGGGTTAACAAAACAAACACAGTTACTCATAATGCTAAATAGTCAGGCAAGAGAAATGGACAGTGATTTAATGAACCCACAGGCATGTAATTATAAACCAAGTACTGTGAAGGAAAAATACAGATTACCGTAAAGACCTGAATTAGAAAGCTTTCTCTAATCTGAGGCATAGCGAATCACAAAAAGCTTCCCTGAGCTAATTATCTTTGGGTGGAGATCTAGGATAATAGGAGGTAAGTAGGCAAAAGTGTAGGGGGGATGGGAAGCTAAATTAGCTGAACATTTACAATATGCCAGGAACTGTCTAAGCACTTCAGGTATCAACATAGGTAATCTTCACTATAGGAGATGGGCCCCAACTTAACCACATTTTAAAGCTATGAAACCTGAGGAACTAACATCCACATGCTTACTGCTGTTCCACACTTTCTCTGCAAAGGCTTTGATTTAATCCCTAGGGGCACCAAAGAAAACCGTGAATGAAAGAGATTATTCAGGCCACCTTCAAGCTAAATAGCATGTCATAATATTGATTACCTATAGAAGTTTCAACAATTAAAACACCGACAAATAGGACATAGTTTTTTATTACTTTCTAAATATGTAGTCTAAAAAAATAAGATATAAATAATATTACAAAAAATTGTTTTAAATTATTAATCACTTTTATAATTTTCTTGATTTCTTTATGCTTCCTATATAACCCCATGATATTCTTTTCTATATAATAAATACTGCTAACCAAATATATATATACTCAGCTTATATATAGTTTATGAAAATGGACACTGTTACTGTATATTAAGTTTCAGCCAACATTGAGAAAAGAGAAGGGAAAGTACTTTATTATTCTTTATTAAGTAATGAATGTTTTGGAGTAATGTGATCATTAAATGCAAATGAGCATAAAATAACTCTGATATAAATGTAAATTTTTTCAAACTTGAAATGTTCCTTAAGATAAACTCTTTGACTGAAGTTCTGAATATTTAATTGTTCCATTTTTACAAAATGAATGCAGTCACCTATTCAACATAATTAGTTATCTAGGTAAAAACAATTATAATTGAACATAGCTGTTTCCTAAATACATTTTAAATACCATAGATAAGCCTACATTAAATATTTGGCCTAGTGTTTGGATAGATTTTGTTTGCCCCTCCAAGATCCATTCTCCCTTTTCTACCCTACTCTGTGCTTCAGAAGGCCAGCATTTCTGAAAATTATCGGTAAGCTCCTTTAGCCTTTGACTTCTAGCTGGACCAGTGGCAAAGGGGGCATGAGTGGGAGGAGAAAGGCTGAACTAGTTTTCCTCTCAGCTCCCTTTCTACTGGGTCATGCCCTTTCTATTGGGTATGTCCTCTACAGAAGGTCTATACAGCCCTTTTGTCTGTATTCTGGAAACTATTCCATCCCCTTCACCATTAGGCCCAAGGACAAGAACAGATGGAGTGCTGAATCATCCTTGTTACTTTCTCCCAAACTAGCCTGCATTTTTGTAAATAGTCCCTTTATTAAGCCTTCTTCAATTACCTAGGGCCAGGGAACTGTTTTCCTGTAGATGCTTGACCGTATAGTAATTGACAATAGGATTGGCCTTAGAAATTTGCCTTCATGGAGTTCTGAACTGGGTTGATCACACATGTATGTGGTATCCAGATAACTTACTGGACAGGAGTAGGGGGGTTAGGAAGGTAACACCAAGGAACATGGTATTCGACAAAGAGGGTAAAACAAAAGGTGAGAAAATAGAGGTTGAAGAGAATGAATGTATTGATGTGGGTGCACTTACTCAGGTTTCAGGACTTGACAGTGTGGCTCAAGTACCCAGAAGTGTCTTTATTAGTCTGCTAAGCTGGCTAACTAAAGATTGAACTCAACGGTGGCCTACAGTCAATTAGGATGATGTGCCAGAATTTCCCTGCTATAATATAAAGAGAGAATTCAGATAGCTCAGGAAAAGGAAATAATGTATGACCTGTTTAGCCACTTGCTAACCATTATTCCTGGGTGGGTCCAGAGGACACACTCCTTTCATCAAGGCATTAAGAAATGCATTGGTGAGGGAGTCAGTACCATCACTGCTCACCCTGTGGTGGCTGTTCTCTGTAGGCTGACTTTGAGCAGGAGAGTGAGATGCTGGGAACCATGTTTGGAATGTAGATCACATTTGCCATTCCTATGACACGTTTATACTTTCTTAACCACTAAATGAATTTTTAGTAACATTAGTGAGAAAGGAATGTTACAATGAAATCCCCTTTTAAAAACTCTCCCATAAAATCTACACTGATCACTAACACTTTAATGAATGTACTCTGCATAACTGATACAAAAAAAAACACTGAGTCCTATTTCAGGTTTGGCACAAGGTGAAAACAGAAGCTGATATATGAGCTTGGTTCAAAGTAAGTCACTTACTAGTTGGCTTATCATTGACAATATTCTTAATCTCTATGAAGCTCAATTTCTTCATACAAAATGAGGGGAATAATATCTGCCTCTCATAGTTGTGAGGATAAGCAAAATAGAGGGCAGCAACTCAATTAAGTTTACCATCTTCTGGGCTCCAGCACCTTGGGCATTTCTCTCTCATAGCACTTGCAACCTAGTACCACATGTTGTACTGCAAACCCCTTAAGGTTGGAATCCATGTCTCCTTATATCATTTTAAATCCCCAGGGTCAACACCTAGACACAAAATCAGAGGCGAACTGTGTGAGCAGTTGAATGAATGAATAAATGTCTTATTTTGATAATGAAATAGAAGTGGTCAGCTTATGATTTACCTTCTTTTCTGTTCCTCTCTGTGTTTAAATTCCATTTCCATCTGCTCTCTTTATAATCATGAACAAATTACTTAACCTTACTGAGCTGTAGTTTCCTCATCTTTGAAATTGGGAAAGCTTTGTATCTTTATGGAAGTGTTTTAAAGAATAAATTATAGGGGCACATGGGTGGCTTAGTTGGTTGAGCATCTGACGCTCGATTTCAGCTCAGATCATGATCTCAGGCTCATGAAATAGAGCCCTGCATCCGGCTCCACACTCAGCAGAGGGTTTTCCTGAGATTCTCTCCCTTTCCTTCAGCCTGTCCCCACCCCATGCTCTCTCTCAAATAAATAAATAAATAAATCTAAAAGTAAAATAAAATAAAATATATAACAGTTAAAGTATCTGGAAAATAGGGAATACTTCATAAATTTTATTTCCCTTTCTCTCCTCCTTTGTATCGCAAGTGTATCTTATAAGCACTGAAATCATGTTGTTTATGATGGATCACACATGAAGTTCTAATTTCAAAGCTTATATACCATTCATTCCTTTAAAAAAATTCCTAAATATCAGATTACTGCCCATGGGATTGCAAAATATTTTTAAGCCTTTTATGGTTCAAATGCTCTAAGACTTTGGAAGAGGCCCCACTTCTGAAACTTATTTCAATAAATCCAAAATGGATAGATGTGGAAAACATTTAACATTCAACAGTTAATTTTGAATAGAGAGGATATATAGTTAATTTTTCCCTTTTATTTACACAAATCATAAGAGACGGTTTAGATAGGTTACTCAAAAGAAGCTCCCCAAATCATTTCTAATGGGATACATCAACTCAAGTGTTGCCCAAAGATTATTCTTAACAAATGTACATACTGTTTGACTTTACTTGGAATAAACAAAAAGCTTAAAATTAAATTATTGCTTAGATATAGAACCATTAAGTTAAAATAAGTCCAGACATTTGGAATTAAGTCAGTTTAAGATAGTCACCTTTGATTAAAACATGGCTACAATGTTTGGATTATATTATTAACTTTATGCCATAACCATAAAAACTCAGTTAAATTTTAATAGTAAATTCATAGTGCTTTACACAAATTCACAAACACAAAAAACCAGTGCCTTTACACAAACTCATTTTACATACCACAAGGGACTCCAAGAATTACTAAACCACTAAAAAAAAAAGACAAAAAGAGAAAAAAACTTTTTTAAAAGATCATTTAAATCACTACTGGCCTGCCTTTCTTTCTTCCCTTCAAATAGAAAAAAAAACATATATAATTGACAAAACTCAGTGCTATTTCACTCATTTTTTTGTAGGGCTCTAGCACTGCATCATATCTAAAATATAAGTAATTTAAACTGATTTAGAAAAGGAAGCTTAACTTAGAGCTTTATTTGTGTTGAGTGGCTTTTCAGAAATCACATTTTTCAGATTAAACGGAATGTTTGTGGTAACATAAGCTGAACTTGCCATTTCAAAATTATAAAATGAATTAAAGGATGAAGGACATGTTAAAGTATGAGTGACTTCATAAAATAAGCATTTTACATAACTTGTATATTTTAATTTTTGATAACTTGAAGACAGAATGATTTAAAAATGTAATGCATTAATTTGCCAAAGAAAAAGAAGAAACTTACCTACTTACTATCTTAAAAGAAATTTCCAGGGAGATTTTTGTATGTAGTCAATGGAAAACTTTTGTTCTATGCCATAGATTTCCATTTCCTAATATGGCATTATGGCTGGAGGCTTTAGATACTGAATCTGTGTGTGTGTGTGTGTGTGTGTGTGTGTGTGTGTGTGTGTGTGTGTGTGTACATAGATATAGAGAGAGATAGTGATAGAGATTTCATGATAATAGCCTTTTTAAGGAGCTCTTAGAGTTAACTAGAGAAATCCTAAGTTTCTCTTGAACAGTTTGGATTCTAAAAGCAGTTGTGATGCTGCTGATACTCCCTGAATATACAGTAAACTGAGATTCTCCCCTTAAGGACAGTGACAGGTTTTGGCACATACATCCTCAACTACTGGGAAACATTAAAAATATAATAGGTTGCTTGGACAAGCACAAACGTTTGAGACACAACAAGGAACTGAGGCAGAGTTGAGTGACAAGGATCATCGCCTACATAAGGCCACTCCTTCAAAACTGGGAACCATGGTTATTTCATCCAGAAGCCAACACACAGTCAAGCAAAAGGAAGAAACAGAGGAGTATGTTTCAAAAGAAAGAACAACATAAAACCTTAGAAAAAAACCTTAATGAAATAGAGATAAGAAATTTACCTGATAAAAAGTTAAAAATGATGGCCATAAAGATGCTCATGAGGTAGGGAAAAGAATGAATGAGTACAATGAAAATGTCAACAAAGAGATGGAAAATATAGGAAAGTACCAAATAGAAGTCACAGAGCTGAAAAGCATGATAACCAAACTGAAAAAAAAAAAAAAACACTAGAGGGGTTCAACTGCAGATTAGATGAAGCAGAAGAAAGGATTGGTCAAATGGAAGAGAAGGTGGTGGAACTCACCCAGTCAGAGCAGTAAAAGAATGAAAAAAAGTAAAGATCACTTACGGGACTTATAGAATGTCAGAAGACTAACATTCATTTCATAGAGTTCCCAGAAGGAGAAGAGAGAGAGAAAGGAGCAGAAATCTCATTTGAAGAAATAATGGTTGAAAACCTCCCTAACCTAGAGAAGGAAGCAGATATCCAATCCAGAAAGCCCATAAAGTTCCAAATAAGATGAACCCAAAGAGACCAACACCAAGACATGTTATAATTAAAATGTTAAAACAAGAAGAGAATAAAACAACTTGTTACCTACAAGGCAACCCCTCTAAGGGGTTAAATGTTAAAGGGACTTCTATGAGCTTAAAAGAAAGGATACTAATTAGTAATAAGAAAATGTAGAAAAGAATACATCTTACTGGAAAGGTAAATATATAGTAAAGGTAGACATGATATTATATATAGAAAATGCTAAATAGTCCACCAAAAAACTGTAAGAACTAAAAATTCAACAAAGTTGCAGGATAGAATGCCACATATACAAAAATCTGTTGTTTCTATACACTAATAACAAACTATCAGAGAGAGAAATTAATGAAACACTCCAATTTACAATCAGATGAAAAAGAATAAAATGACTAGGAATAAATTTAACCAAGAAGGTGAAAGACCTGTATATTGAAAACCACAGAATATTAATGAAAAAAATTAAAGGAGACACAGATAAATGGAAAGATAGTCCATGCTCATGGCTTGAAATTATCAAGGTTGTTAAAATGTCCATACTACCCAAAGAAATCTTACAGATTCAATGCAATCTCTATCAAAATTGCAATGGCATTTTTAATATAAATAGAACAAATATTCCTAAAATTTGTATGGAACCACAAAAGACCCCAAACAGCCAAGGCAATATTGAGAAAGAACAAAGCTGGAAGCATCACACTCCCTGTTTTCAAAATCTATTACAAATGATAGTAATTAAAACATTATGCTATTGACATAAAAACAGGCATATAATTCTGATCAATGGAACAGAATAGAGAGCTCAGAAATAAACCCACACATATATGGTCAATTAATTTATGACAAAGCCAAGAATATACAATGGGGAACATTCTCTTCAATAAATGGTGTTGGGAAAACAGAGCAGCCACATACAAAAGAATGAAACTCCACCACTATCTTACAGCATACACAAAGATAAACTCAAAATGGATTAAAGATTTGAATATAAGACCCGAAACCATAAAAGTCCTAAAAAAATCATAAATAGTAAGTGCCTTGAGATAGGTCTTGGTGATGATTTTTTGAATCTGACACCAAAAGCAAAAGCAACACAAACAAAAATAAACAAGTGGGACCAAATCAAACTAAAAAGCTTCTGAACAGGAAAGAAAATCATAAAATGATAAGGCAAGCTTCTGAATGGGAGAAAATATTTGCAAATCATGGTTCAAACAAGGAGCTCATATTCAAATATATAAAGAACTCATACAACTCAATAGCAAATAAAAAACACAAACATTCTGATAGAGAAAATGGGTAGAAGATCTGAATAGATATTTTTCCAAAGACCTACAGATGGCCAACAGGTACATGAAAATATGCTCAACACCATTAATCATCCGAGAAATACAAAACAAAATGACAATAAGATATTACTTCATACCTGTTAGAATGGTTATTATCAAAAAGACAAGCGATAAGAAGTACTGGCAAAGATGTAAAGAAAAGGGAACACTTGTGCATTGTTGGTGGGAATGTAAATTGGTGCAGCCACTATGGAAAATAGTATGGAAGCTCCTCAAAAACTTAAAAATAGAACTAGCACATGATCCTGTGATTCAACTTCTGGGTATCTGTCCGAACAAAGAAAATACTAACTTAAATACATATTTATTGCAGCATTATTTACAATAGCCAATATATAGAAACAATCTAAGTGTCTATCAACGAATGGATAAAGAAGATGTGGCGTACACTTCTCCCTCTCTCCTGGACCACTGGGCCATCCCTGCCATATCTTAACACAGGACTCTTGGGCAGATGTCCCCCCGCACACTCTCTGTGGGTTAACCGGTGCGGGTGCTCACAGAAAACGTGGAGGCCACGCCAGGGGGTCAGCTCCGTGCTCGAGAGCAGTGAGGGAGAGAGGCAGATGAGGTTGGTGTCATGGTTGGGTTCCAGCCTCTGGCCTGTTGGTTGACTGCTGGAGCTTAGGGGCATTTTTAGTGTAATCATGACAGAATTTCTGTCCTGGACTCTGTTAAAGCCAGTGGACATGCTGACCATGGGGCAGCTGAGGTAAATCATGGAGATACAGAGTCACTGGTGTTTCCCGGCACGGCCCGGACGGTGCGAGCTGACAGCACCACAGGCCCCGTGCAGGCCTCTGCGTCTGGGGCTCTGGCACCTGGGGGCTGCTGTTTGACCCACACGCCCTTCCTTGAAGCCTTCCATAACATGCCCTCCTCCTCTCCTCCTGAGCCTGTCTCTTGTCTGGATCCTCCTGTCCTGCCAACTTTCACACAGCTCACCCCTGGAAACCGTGAGGCTCCCTCACGGGGGGGGACGGGCGTGGACGGCTGTCTGATGGGGTAGGCGGCAGAGGCGTGCGGCCCGGAAGGCTGCTCCCACCGGCAAACCCGGGTGGTTGGGGCAGAAGGGCCTGAGCTGGGCTGTGGGCAGCCTGGGAGAAAAGTGTGTAGCAATGCCGCTAGCAAAATATTTGTGTGAGTCATTTAAGAAAAAAAAAAGAGGAAGAAGAAGAAGATGTGTGTGTGTGTGTGTGTGTGTGTGTGTGTGTGTGTGTGTGTGAAAGAGAGAGAGAGAGAATATTATTCAACTGTAAAAAAGAACAAAACCAAGATTTTGCAACAACATGGATGAACCTCAAGGGCATTATGCTAAGTGAAATAAGGCAAAGACCAATACTGTATGATGCTTCTTATATGTAGAATCTAAAAAAAAAACAAAAAACAAAAAACAAAATAAAACCATAAAACAAAAACAAAACCAAGCTCATAGATAGAACTAATTGGTGATTGCCAGCAAGGTGCGGTGAACATTAGGAGAAATGGGTAAAGAGTATGAAAAGGTAAAAAGAAAGAAATATATTCTCACCTTTCAAAATAGTAGAAATATGTTCTTTTGGGGCATTAAACAATAAAGCATAAATTTTACAGATAATTACAGATCTCTCCAATGTGAAAATACTTCATTCAGAAAATAATTATTCTGGCACACATGCTTCTGGCTCTGAGTGATTATCTTATAATGGATCATGTACTAATCAAGAACAAAAGAAAAGTGGATACATTTTTAGAAATCCATTTGAAGGCTTTGGAGATCTCACAAGGCAGTTAGGACTTAAGAGGCCACAATCCCAGGAAGACGTGAACCCAATATTTTTGTGCTGCTTTTCCCCTAGGGGCATTTGTTTTAGGAAGTACAAGGCAAGAAGTTCAGAAACAGGTAGAGGGCAGCCTTTAAGAAGCAAAAAAGCCAACAGAACTTTTGGCAATTTTATAAGACTAGGAAAACAAAGATGAGAGTATGAGTATGCCAACGTTGTCAGGATTAAGAGATAGAGATCACAAGTAGAAGGTAGGTGTAGAGAGTGAACCTGATACTCTATGACAGCTCTCCACTCCAGGCATGTGCTGATTCTTAAGCTTTGACAGGCAAATGACTCAAATGTTATGCAGATAGCATCTGTATAGTAAAGCAGATCTTTTAGCAGTCTTATGGTATGAGGGGCATAAAAAAAATAAAGTTCAAAAATCCACTGGTCAGTTGGGATCTTGGAGTGATATATCCTAAGAATGGGGTGAATTGAGGCATACCTAGCCTTACAGTGTTTGGAAACCAGCTCCATTATTTTCTAGTCCATGATTGGATTGAAATTACTCGTACTTTGTGCCTGTCTGGAGGAAGATAAAACAAGTCAGTGAGCTGAAGGACAACTTCAACTGGCCAAATATATGTGTAATGGACTCCTAGAAAGAGAAAGGGAGAAGGAGAAAATTTGAAGAAACAGTGATGATTTTTTTCTGAATCTCATGAAAACTATAAACTCACAGATCCAAGCAAGAAGCTCAAGAAACCCCAAACATGAGACACATAAAACTAAACTATGAAATATCATAACCAAATTGCTATAGAACAGCTGTAAAGAAAAATCTTAAAAACAACCAGAGAATAAAAATACACCACCTTTTTTTTTTTTCACATGAAGGAAAAAAGATAAGAATGAGAACACAGTTCTCACTGGATAAGAGCAAAGTTCTCCTTGGCAACTTGCAAGCCAGAAGACGGTGAAGCACTAAAAGAAAATAAACTGTCAACCTAGAATTCTATATCCAGTGAAGATATCTTTCAAAACTGTAGATGAAATGAATACTTTTCCAGAAATTGAAAAGCTTAAAAATATATCATCAGCAGACCTGCATTACAAGAAATGCTCAGGTGAGTCCTTCAAGTAGAAGAAAATGATATGAGAGGGAAATCTGGAGCTATACAAAGGCATGAAAGCACTGGAAATTGTTAACATGTGAACCAATATAAAATAATGAAAAAAATTTAAACAGTTGACTATTTAAAGCAAAAATAAAGACTATATTATTGGATTTTTAACATATAAAGAAACTAAAATGTGTGACAACAGTAGTACAAAAGCCAAGAGGAGAGAAATAGGAGTATATTGTCATAAGTTTCTGTACATGAAGTGATACAGAATATTACTTAGGGTAGACTGGATTAAAGGTATATACTATAAACTCTAAATCAATCACTAAAAATACACCAAGAAATATAGTTAATAAGCAGAACTGAAATGAAATAAAAATATGCTCAGTTAATCCAAAAGAAGACAGAAAAAGAGAACAAAGGACGTATGGGAAAAATAGAAACAAATGGCAAGATGGTAGATATAAACTCAACTATATCAATTATCACATTCAATGGAAATGTAAACCTAACCATATCAATTATCACATTAAATGTAACAACCCAAATAAAAGGAGAAGATTATCAAATTGCCAACTATATGACCCAACTATATGATGCCTATGATAAACACACTTTGAATATAAGGACACAAATCAACTAAAAGTAAAAAGATGGACAGTGTATATGTATATATATATGTGTATATATATATACACATATATATATACATGATATATATATATATATATCATGCCAATAGTCATAAAAAGAAGGGAGGAATAACTTTATAAATATCAGAGAAAGTAGTTATCAGAGCAAAGACTTGGCTAGTGAAAAGGTCATTTCATAATGATAAAGGGGTCAATTCAAGAGGACAAACAATTCTAAACATTTATGTGTCTAATAACAGAGATTCAAAATATGTGAAACAAAAACTGATAGAACCACAAAGAGAAATAGATAAATCCATAATTACAGTGGGAGATTTCAACCCCTTTCAATAATTGATAGACTAAGAAAACTAAATTAATAAAGATATAGAAGACTTGAACAATACTACTAAATAACTTAATATAATTGACATTTATAGAACAAAAACAGAAAACATTTCTTTAAAGTGAACAAAGAATATTTACAAACTTGTCCATATTTTGGACCATAACACAAGTCTGAATTAATTTTAAAGAATTAAAATCATGCAAGATATGTTTTCTGATTATAATTAAATTAAATTAGAAATCAGTAACAGAAAACTATATCTGTATAAGCTAAATAACACAGTTCTCAATAATCCATAGATCAAAGAAGAAATCAAAAAGGAATTTTAAAACTATTTTGAATGGGGTGAAAATTAAAACAAAAAAATATCAAAATTTATGGGATAAAGCTAAAGCAGTATTTACAGGGAAATTTATACCATTAAAGAAAATGTCTTTATCTCCGACCTCAACTTCCACCTTAAGAAATTAGCAAAGAAGAGAAGACTAAACACAAAATAAATAGAAGAAAAGCAGTAGTTAGGAACAGAAACCAATAAAACACAAAAGCAGAGCTATTTCTTAGGAGATCAATAAAATTGATATCTTTGTGAAGCCTGAGCAGTGAAAAAAAGAGAGAAGAAAAAATTACCAATATCATCAATAAGAGAAATGATATTACTAAAATTTCTACAAATGTTGAAAAGACAATAAGGGAATATTATTGTCAAGGAACTGTGAGGGGTCTGAGATTTTACATACTTTACAGTTTAGCTATCAGTTTCATGGATCCTGGCAGAAGACCCCAGACTCCTGAGCCAGAGACAAGTTAGAGAAATAAATGTAAAAATACCAAATTACACTGAAAGAAAGAATAAGGAAGGAAATTAAAAAGCTAAGAGCAGATATCAACAAAATGAAAAATATCAACCAATAGAGAAAATTAACTAACCTCTGAGGTTATTCTTTAGAAAGACTAATAAACTCAATAATGTTTTAGCAAGACTATTTAAGAAAAAAGAGATGGCACAAAATACAATGTTAGTAATAAGTTGGAGATCTTTAAAAATCATACAGACGTTAAAAAGATAGTAAGATAATATAAACAGCATTGTATTTAAATTTTCATACTATGTAAAAATTATAAAATTTGTAAAATTCAAATAACTATATCAAAGAAATTGAATTTAATTAAAATATTCTTAAAAATAGCTTAAAATATTTTCCATAAGGCAATTTCCAAGACCAGATATCTTCATATTTAAGAAAGAAATAAAACTAATCTTATATAAACTGTCCAAGTTTAGAAAAAGATTGGCATAACCTTAATTTCAAAATCTGACAAGGACATTACAAAAAAGGCAAATTCTTGACATATCTCTTATGAACATACATGCAAAAATTCTAAACAAGATGTTAACAAATCAAATGCAATGGCATATGAAAAGATAGTCCACCATGAACAAGTTAAGTTTATTTCAGAAATGCAAGGTTTATTTAATATTTGATAATATACCAATGCAATTTATCACCTAAGAATAAAGGAGGGCAATCATATAATCTTCTCATTAGGAGCAGAACAATCATTTCATAGATCAGACACCTAGTCATTATAATATTTGCTAGAAAATGTGGAATAAGTATTATAATTAATGGTCAAATATTGAAAAATTTATCCCTGAAGATGGGAATAAGGATGTCTGCTCTCACTACTTCTATTCAATATACACTGGCAACGAGAAATAGATAAATTTAGCCAGTGCAATAAGGCAGGAAAAAATCGGAGGTATAGAAATGGGAAAGATTGAAAACTACCATTTTTCACATTTGACCTGATTGCATATGTAGAATACAAAAGAATCTACAGAAAAATTATAGGAACTTACAAAAGAATTTTGTAAATCAATGAGCAAATAACCAATATACAAAAATATTTTTTCTATATACTAGCAAGAAACAATTAAGAAATAAAATTTAATAAAATGACATTTATAATAACATCAAACAAGCATGAGATCTACCTGGAAGTGCATAAAGCATATATACATAGAAGACTATAAAATCTTACTGAATGAAATTAAAGAACATCTAAACAAATGAAAGAATACATGGTGGCCATGTTTTGGAGGACTCAATATAATAAAGATTAACAGTTCTCTCCAAATTAATCTACATATTCAACATAATCTTTTAAAAATTCCAGGAGGTTTTGTTCATGAATTGACAACTTGATTCTATAATGTATAAAGAATAGTGAAAGACAAAAATGGGCTAAAACAATCTTGAGGAAAAAAATTGAAGAATTTATACTATTATATTTTAAGATTTGTAAATCTGCAGTAATTAAGACATCGTGCTTAATTTTGGACATATAGACCACTGGAAGAGAATAAAAGAGTCCAGAAAGAGACCCACAATTACATGATCATTTAGTTTAATGACAAAGGTGGCAAAGTAGTGCAGAGAGGAAAACATGGTCTCTTCAGTAAGTGATACTCAAGCAAGTGTATAATTCCATAAAGAAAATAATGAATCTGGACCCTTAGCTCACAATATAAACAAAGATCAATTTCAAATGAGGTGTAGATCTTAATAGGAAGGTTAGCCTGGGTGGCTCAGCTGGTTGGGCATCCAACTCTTGATTTCATCCAAGATCATGATCTCAGGGCTGTGAGATTGAACCCCGCATCGGGCTCCCTGCTGGGAATGGAGCCTGCTTAAGATTCTCTCCCTCCCTCTCACTCTGCCCCTCCCCTCTCTTAAATAAATAAATAAATAAATAAATAAATAAATAAATAAGGAGGTTAAGCATTTAGGCTTATAGAAGAAAACCTAGAAGAATATCATAATGGCTTAAAAAAATACTAACCATAAAAGAAAAAACTTGATAAACTGTACTATATTAACATTACAGACTTCTTTCCAACAGAAGACACAATTAAAAGGACTAAACTTCAAGTAGATTGGGAGAAAGTATTTGCCATAAAATGTATGGGAGAAAAAGACATCTGCAATAGATAAACAGCTACAAAGCAATAAGATATGAGACGGATAAACCAATAGGAAAAAATGGGCATACTTAACATATATTTCACAAAAGATATCCAAATGAAAAGATGTGTCCAAATTTGTCAGTCATCAAGAAAATGCAAACTGTTGGAAACTGACCTCTCTCTATAGGCTCTCTCAACATTGTCTCTCCATGTGGCTAGCTGGGCTCATTACATGGTGCTCATTATATGGATCCTACAATGAAATTTACAAGAGGGAGGAAAGGAAGCTGCCAGTCCTCTTTGAGGTTAGGCTTAGAACTGGTACAGTGTCACTTTGACCATGTTGCATTGGTGAAGGTAGTCACAGAACCAGCTAGAATTCCAGAGGAGGGGAAATAAATTCAACCGCTCAATTCAGGAAGTGACAGAATTTGCAGCCATCCATAATCCATCACATCTTCCCACCTCCCTCAAATTTATGCTTTTCCAAAACTAGCTCTATCATCAAAGTTCATTTCAAATTCTCTCTCTTTTATGAATTATTAACCCCCTAAACTGAAAATAGCTCTTCCATTTCCCCCTGTGAACTCTCATTTTATCTGTACCTTTCTCGGGGCACTTTTAACTCTCAACCTTGAATTATTTATATAAGTCTTATCTCCTCTACATTTCAAATAACATTATTTCTAGTTGCTGAAATACAAAATTCATATTGGAGAAAATTATCAGGATATATGTCTGAATTATATGTGCCTCCCCCACACTGCTTTACAAATTTGAGATGATTAGTAAACATTTATTAAGGAACATTGGAATAAAATCCAAACTTTCTAATAGGCCAATACTAGGGGCTTCTGAGAGTATTTGACTTCCTACTTTCTTCTTTATCCTTAATCATATTTTTTAGATACAAATAGGCAAAATAATACTAACTAATGTTTGTGTATAGTTTACCAGGCTAATATGGGGGGGAGGTCATAATAAAGAAACAAAAGAAAATAACACAATGGTTAACTGAGCTCTTAGCTATGTGCCAGGCACAGCTCTGAGAACTTCATCCTAACAGCCTTACAAAGCTTAAAGAAAAGGAAGAAATAACCAAAGAATGAAGAACAAAGGAAACAAAAGAGTCAGGAGAAAAAGTATCCTATAGAACCCTGACAGTTCTAAGAGTTCTGAAATTCTGACATAAGTTGGCTTACTTGATGAGGGAAACCACTCTAAAAACATACTCAGGAAATGGCTTTGGGGAAAAAAAGGCATCTTTCCCTCTGATTTAGATTCTACATTTCCCATATTTATATGGAATACAGTGTATCTCAGGAATTCTTATTTTTGAAAACAAAACTATCAATTTTCTGCCTTCCTAGAATTTCAAAGACTTCAAATTACCTTAGTGTAGTTTTTAATATAATATTAAATCCTTTAATCATCCATACAGGAAAAGCAAAGCCTAAGAATGACTTAGTTTTAAAAAATTGTGCTCTACCTAGAGGTAATAGTCCACTATTGTAATTAGAGAAAATTAAACATATTTCTGATACTTTTGTTTAACAATCAGAAAGTATTATGTGCTCAGTGCCATGTTGAAAAATTTTAAAAGAGTGTAATATGGTACCCGACATGAGAGAATATGCAGTCTATTTGACAATATAAAATTAAATAATTAGGGACTTAACCGAAAAGCTTTAGTTTAAAAAAATTAGATAAAGGGGCAGGAAAGGGAGTAATCACTGTGGAATATAACACCAAAAAAAGTTCTGTTGGAGGAGTTGGGAATTTAGGTGGGCCTACAAAGAAATGCAGAATTTGAAAAGGTTATCAAAGAACATTCCAGATTTGAGAAGGTGGAAATTAGTAACAATATGAGCAAAGCCATGGAGGCAAGTATGTCACATTTTAACCAGATAACAGGGAAGAGACTACTCATCTTGAGCAGGGCTATGTATTGGAGAGTATTGGAAAATATAATTTAATGGGTAAGGCAGGCTAGATTATTATAAATGGATGCTAGTCAGTGTGTGTGGTTCAGACTTGGTACAATAAACAACTCGAACGCATTTTGATACTTCGCTGTGAGAACATTTAATGAACTAAAGGGAAATTGACTGAATTTTAACATAGGAAAATTCTTCCTGAAGTACAGTTGGAATGAAAGATTTCTACTTGTTTGCTATAAATTCAGCTCCATTTATTTTCCATAAAGAGATTAATATTTTTGACATGAAGCAAAGGTCAGAGTTTGGGTGTGTATTTGTGTCCATGAACATGATGATGTGTGTAGGTGTTTAATTTATAAAGTCAGGGTCAGGAGGCAGGTTAGAGCTACATGGTGTCACAGCAAGCTGTTCATTTCAGTCCAGAAAGTAGTCAATTTACTGGAAAATACTCAATCAACTGAGTTTAAATTAAAATAGTTACAAATTATTTGTGAAAAGCAATCCCAATTTATTTAAAGAAAGGTATAAAAATAAGCATTTTTCCATAAAAAGATTATTATTTAAACATGAAGCAAAGGTCGGAATCTGGGTGTGTATGTGTATGTGTATGTATGTTTTAATTTCCAAAGTGTGGGTCAGAAGACAGATTAGTACTACACTGAGTCAACCCAGCCAGTCAAGTTGGTCATCTCAGTCCACAAAGCAGACAAATTACTGTAAAACATTCAAAAAACTAACTTTAAAACAATATATTTACTAATTCATCATAAAAAACCACTGTAAGTTTATCTAATGAAAGTATTAATAAAGGTATTATTTGTTGAGATCTAACAGCTTCCCATTCTGTCAACAGAAATAAATTTGATGAATCAGATGGGATACATTTCTCACAAAAAATGGTTAATTTCTACCCAATGCCTGTATCTTCTAGGTGCTTAGAAACTGATGTCCAATTCATTATAAGAAGTCCAGCAAAACTACCAAATGAAAAATTTTCATCAATTACTTTTCATTTCATAAATATGCTTTGAAAACACTGTTAATTTTACAGAAAGTCATTAGGTTAAATAAATTACCACTTGGATACACTTACTAATGGAGTAAAATAATTCCAATATACAATTTACTTCTAAATGCCTCAAAGTTTCAGAAAGTATTAATAAAGCCCTGACTTCCTGTATCTTAAACCAAACATTAAGTCTGATCATTGCTTTCCTGGGTCTTACTAAAACAAATTATGAAAATTATAATGGGCTTCTTGGAAAGGTAATGACATGAGTATGTTTACAAAACTCTTTGATTTCCAAATGAAACTAAGAGAAGTTAGGCCACTACTATAAATGCTACAGAACAGCTACTAGGTACAATACTATTTAGACCACCTGAGAGAGGATACAGAGAGCCAAGCTTAAGCTTTCCAGTTTATGACATATTAGAGTTGCAGGTGACATGTGATAGAAAATCTAAAGATTCCTACTTTTTTGTTATTGTTAGCTTCAGAAAGCCAAAAATTACTCGGCATAGGGTGTACTCTTCTACTGCAGATGAGCAAGATTGCCAAAAAATGGGAGGTGGTTTCTCCAAGCAACACACTGTTATCTCTGACCTGCTCTTTTAATCAGAAGTGGTGCCATTTTGGGGCAAACATTAAGTGGTAGGGTATGAAAGCCTTCCTTCTATGTTTTTCTCTAGATTTTTTGACACTTCTAAACTGGAAGATGCTTCTCTCTGTTAGGAGTTTGTTCTATTTTGTGGTTTGCTCCCCTAGCTTTCAATTACTGATTTAGGGTGATGTTAATGGGCACCAGAAAGAGGGTCCTTCGATCAAAAATAAGTAAGCAGTTTTTAAAAAATGTATCTATAATTAACAACAAAAAAATCAGAAAGAAGGAAAAGAAGGAGGAAGAAGAGGGAAGAAAGAAAAAAAAGAAAGAGGAGAAGAGGGAGAGGAAGGGAGAGAGGAGAAAATGAATGAAAAATATACATAGGCTTATTAAATACATGAAGAAAGAGGCGCCTCGGTGGCTCAGTTGTTAAGCATCTGCCTTCAGCTCAGGTCAGGATCCCGGGGTCCTGGGATCGAGCCCCGCATCGCGCTCCCTGCTCAGCGGGAAGCCAGCGTCTCCCTCTCCCACTTCCTCTGCTTGTGTTCCCTCTCTCATTGTGTCTCTCTCTGTCAAATAAATAAAATAAAAATCTTAAAAAAAAATAGATGAAGAAGACTAACTTTAGAGAAAAGATTTTAAACTATAAATGTTTCATGCCCCCAAAGAAATTAAGGAAACATGTTTGTATGACAATATAAAGATATTGTCTTTACTCTGTTTTAACAGAGTAAAATGAAAAAAGAACTGATACTTTAAGGAGAGAGAAAATGATGACATCAAAGAACTTAAAATATTTAAAAATAATGAAGAGTAAAAATGACACTAGAAACACTGACCTATGACATAGAGAACCAGCTTCAGAAAATCACACAAGAAATATGTGGGAAAGGACAGAGACAGGGATTGCAAGAGATCCAGTGGAAACCCAGTATATGGAAGACTACTGCCTCTGAAGAAAGCAGCAAAATTAACAGAATAAAAAAATCAAAAACATAATTGAGGTAACATTTCTGAAGTGAAAGAAGACAGGATTTGAAGAACAAAAAGAGTCACTGTTCTAGAAGAAAAAGGTAAAGAATGACAAACTCTGAGACATATATAACAGGTGAAGTTATTGAACTTCATGGCTAAAGCATTCAAGCAAAAAAAAGAAGTCACCTGGGGTGCCTGGGAGGCACAGTCAGTTGAATGTCCCATGCTTGGTTTCCATTTGGTCGTGATATCAGGGTCGTGGGATTGAGCCCTGCACTGGGCTCCACAATCAGCAGGGAGTCTGCTTGGGATTCTCTCTCTCCCTCTCCCTCTCTCCTCTCACTCATGCTTGCTCTTGCTCACTTGCTCTCTCACTCAAAATAAATAAATCTTTAAAAAAAAATAAGTCACCAACAAAGGACGAAGTAAAAATAAACAAAAAAACCCCACAGATTTAAGAATTATCCTTAGCAGTTTTAGATGCAAGAATATTTTTTAAAGACTTTATTTATTTATTTCTCAGAGAGAGAGAGAGAGAGAGAGTACAAGCAGGGGGAGCAGCAGGCAGAGAGAGAAACCCTCTAAGCAGGGAGCCCAAAGCGGGGCTTGATCCCAGGACCCCGGGATCATGACCTGAGCTGAAGGCAGACGCTTAACTGACTGAGCCACCCAGGCACCCCTAGATGCAAGAATATTGTGAAACAATGTCAATGGAGTTTGGGGAAAAAAGAGATTGGACTCTAAAATTGCATAGTCAGTCAAATTAGTACTCAAATGTCCAGACAATATGAAATAATCTTGGATGTACAAAGTTCGAGGAAGCATATCTCCTAGGTATCCAGGTAACATTTTTGAAAAATCCATTAGTCAACACAATCTAGTCAATATAGAGAGATTCATCCAAATAAAAATTACAGAAATGGCAAAGTCACAGGGTGAGAGATGGTGAATACTGAAGTTGGTTGAGCATAAAATTAAGGCCAAATTCCTAACTAACGAAGCATAAAACAATGTAGTCATTATAATTTCTAAAAGAAAAACTACATAATGTGGAAGGGAAATGATGATAAAATACTCCGTGAACACCACAGTATCTATCAGGGTTCTGGGCATGAAACAGACAGCATCCTCAAAAAACTTTAAAAAACTTCACTTACATAGGGATGAGAACCCCCATGAGCTGGTAAGCACCTGTGTATAAGCAACAACAGGAAAGACATTAATACTTCTGGTAGAGTGTATTACTGTTCATCCATTTCTGCTTCTTCCTCGGGAGGCTTATACTTCTGTGCTCCACGGAAGTTAGTGCTACCCATTATCTGGGCTAATAAAATGTGAGCCGCAATGTCATGAAACAGATGGGCAGAAACTTTTTTTTAAGATTTATTTATTTATTTGAGGTGGAGAGGGGCAGAGGGAGAGAATCTTTCAAGCAGACTCCCCATTGAGTGGGGGAGCCCAATGCAGGGCTTGATCCATGACCCATGAGATCATGACCTGAGCAAAAACCAGGAGTCGGATGCTTAACCAACTGAGCCACCCTGGTGCCCCATGGGCAGAAACTTTTAAAGCTAGTTTGTGCTTCTCCAGCCCCTGGCTCCCAAATTGGACATCAGATAGCAGCACCACAATGAACAATAAATAGCGTTTATAGTTGTAAGTCACTGAGGTTTGGGGGTAATTTTTCACAGCAGTAAATCTAGCTTTGTCTCACTAGTATACTATCCCTAAGCCTGAGGGGAGAGGAAAGGGCAAGTTGTCACTACAGTCTAAGAAGGATGGAATCATGGAAAAGGAGCCATAAAGCTGGAACGGAAGTCAAAAAGAAGGACAGTGTAGGCCAAAACCATACCAAAGCAGTAGGAAATGAGGCAATAAATACATCAACTTCTCTTTCTCTTTCTCTCTGCCCTCTTATATTCTCCTTGTGGCTCCATTTGGCCAAATCCAACCAGAAGCAGAGGACTAAGGAATGATGCATTCTATAGAATTCAGTGTCACAGTTGGGTCTCCTGTAATCAGATGCTAAGATGGAGTTTGGGTGCAAAATCTTTACTAGGCATCAACACATGTGAAGAGAAGGGGGATGAAGCAGGATTGGACAGAGAAAGACATTAAACAACAATGCAGACAATGAGCTACAAAACCTCAGCCACCCTGTCGGAGAGCTCTGGAGTGAGAATTATTTCGTCAGAGCATCCCACGTAGGGCCAGCCATCTGTGCCCATCATGCCAGCAATGGGAAGCCTGGTAGCAAAAGCTAGTTGCTGTCACCTGGCTGAGTCATTTTGTCTATTTGGTCGTTTAGGTCTTCCATGGTGGATGGCCTAGGGTAGATATTAACATGTGATACATATACACACACACAAACTATATATTTCATCTATTGTTTACAGAGAAGACATTACTTTAATCAGTCATCAAAATATTTTAAATGCAATATTTTAGTCCCCAAAGAAAGCCTCCACAAATTCCTGTATTAGAAATAGTACATAATACACTGACAATAATTCATTAAAATTAGGAATGAAAAACAAATGTATAAAGAAACAACACAGCAATAGGTGCTTGCAAATGTTAAAATTCTCTGAAATGACTACAGCCAAAGGCTAAATCCAAACTAAAATTGCTAGAAAAATAAAAATTTAAACACCAATTGCCAAATCCACAGGATACAACCAAAAAGCTCTACAGAAGACCTGAAAATTGTTTTACTATGAATCAAAAAAGAATTAATAAAGCTTTCTATTCAAGAATTTAGGGAATAAACAACAGTAATAGCAAAGAAATCAGAAGAGAGTTAACAACTTAATATTTTTAAAGTATGCATTTCCCAAACTTAAAGCTAAAGTACAAATACTACAAGCATTCCCATTAAAAATAGTGCCGAGAGTTCCTGCTATTATTTAACATTTTTGATGACTTATAGCCTGTGTAATAAGAGAATTAAATAAGTCCATTCATCTCCTTGGCCTGCCATAACAATATACCACTGACTGGATGGCTTAAACAATAGAAATTTATTTTCTCCTGGTTCTGGAAGCTAGAAGTCTGAAGTCAGTGCCACCATGGTCAGTTTTGATGAGAGCTCTCTTCTTGGCTTGGAGATGGCCACCTTCCTTCTGAAAAAGATAAAGAGATCATGGTAGCACAATAAAGAATTTAGAAAGAGCTGTGAACATATATGGGATCTTAATATACGATAGAGATGGCATTCAAATCAAAGACTGAAATATGAGGGTGCCTGGGTGGCTCAGTTGGTTAAGCGACTGCCTTCGGCTCAGGTCATGATCCTGGAGTCCCGGGATCGAGTCCCGCATCGGACTCTGCTTCTCCCTCTGACCCTCTTCCTTTTTGTGCTATCTCTCATTCTCTCTCTCTCAAATAAATAAATAAAATCTTTAAAAAAAAAACAAAGACTGAAATATGAAAAAATAGGAAAATGTCCATTATCAGCTCACTCCTAACAACAAAGAAAATACCAGATAAATAAATTATATAGTTAAGAAATTAAATCATAGTAGAACTGGATGAAAATATGAGTGAATTCATTTCTGATTTCTTTATAATTCTGGATGGGGAGGGCCTTTGTAAGCATGGAGGAAAAAGATTGGTAATTGTAAAAAAATGTCACAATTACATTTTTAATAGAAAGAGATAACAGAAACAAGTTTGAAATTTTTTTAAAAGAGAAATATTATTTGTAACACATGTTAAACAAAGAATTAATATCCCTAGCATCTTACAAATAAACAAGAGAAAGAAAACACCCCAACAGTAATATAAACAAACAACGTGAACATTTCACAAAAGAAGAAACAAATGGGTCAACTAGATATATGAAAAAGATATTCGGGCTCACTAACAATCACAGAAATACAAACAAGATAATGTGATACCACTTCCTTTATTAGACTGGCAATCCTGAGTGTTAGCCCATGTGTGAAAAACTTTCCTGCACTGTTTGTGGAAATTTAAATTGGTACTCTGCTAGAGTACAATTTGTTAAAATGTATCAAAATTTTAAAAAGTCATATCCTTTCACCTGGCAATTCCAATTTCAGGGCTTTAGTCCAAGAAGATAATTCAACATGTGCAGAGATACATCTATGAGGACTTTTATCCTAGTGCTGCTTTTTACAATCATGAAAATTTGGAAAATAATGTTCCTCAACAAGAAATTGATTAAGCACATATGGATACAACTATCCAATGTAAGACTGCATAATACCCATTAAAAATAATGAGCTCATGAATTTTCACACAAGAATGACAAGGAAAGATTACAAAATACCAATATCATATCACCCAAATTCTTAAAATAAATATATATATGTGCAATATTAAATGTAGCAATATAAAAGATATGGATTTGTTTTTATGTCATATTTGATTACATAGAATAATATATGGGAAATGTTTACATGTTAAAGATTTATGGAATTTGAATGATTTTTAGTTATTTTTCTTTTATATTTTACTATTTTGTATTGCTTGACTTACTTCAAAATGATTCTGTTCATTTTTATGATTAAAAAGCAATAAAATCATTTTCATTGGTGGGAAAAATACTATGATAAGGATATGTTACTCATTCTGATAGTTAGAAAATACTATTATTAGTGGAATCACATATGACTGCCCAGAATTGGATAACTTCCTTTGAACTGCCACATCACTTCATTTATGACACTTGTATAAATTATAATAATGAAAGACAAAATGTGATTTTTTTTAACTATCATCTTCCATCAGATTATAAATTCTTGAAATTAGGACTATTTCTTATTTAATTGAGTCTCCTACAGATTTTAACATAAGGATGTACTCAGTAAACATTTATTGAGTTGAACCAATTAAACTTATGCAACCATTAAAAAAAATCATGATTTTTATACCTATTATACTAATAAAACTGGAATTTTCAAATGTTTCTAGTGTCAAAAACCAAACTCTGCATACTGAATAAAACAAAGCAGAAAGATGAATTTATCACAAATTGACCTGCAATCCAGGAAATTCAAGGATACAGGAACAAAGAGTTACAAGTTGCTCAAAGACTAAGAGATTTTTGTGGGATAAGTGCGAAAGTCACTGGGCTTTTTCAGCTGATGGGTTGCCTGGTTGTCTTCTTTCTGATTTGGATCAGGGTAGCTGAATCAAAGGAACAAGGAAGTGCTGGGATGGCATGAATGAACAGATCTGGCATTTGGGTATTGGCTAGTGTCCTCTGCTGGTTCAGAAAGCTGTAAATTCCTGGAAGGTTAGGTTAAGTTTCCTTTATTTACCTGCTTTGACTGTCTCCATTTTGTCCTTGACATAAGTGACTTCATTTTAGTTTGTTTCTACACTAGTTACAAACAGAAAGACTTAAGAATGGGCCATTGCATAAATCTCAAGAACAATTTTTACAATAGTAAGATTTTTACTGGTATTCTCAGAATATTGAAGAAAGAGATTTAAACTGTTTCAAGTTAATTAAAATGCATCTAAAAGAGCTCTAGAGTTCAAAGAATGTACAACCAAGCCCCTTGCACACAGCATTTCTTTCCAGTAAAAAAATAACTAGAAATGTCTGTTTTCACCTATAACTCCGCAAATAGCACAAGCTCAGTTTTAAAAACTGATTTTTGAATGTATCTAGTATAAAAGAAAAGCAGAAATGTTTTTCTGGTAATTGTCTATCATTCTGTTCCTTTTCTGTATTTTCTGTAATGTGCATCTATAATGATCAAGAACATTTTCTAATTTTGTAAATGATCAGCATGACTCAATAAAAAAATAAACCGAAATAATTTTGAACACCTAACTGGTAATATTTTTAAATATTCCTTGAGCTGGAACAATTAGATGTTTGAATTACTTACTCTGAATGCTAATGTATGAATACTTTTCTCCTGTTCCACATTCATCTCTCTATATATAAACTATTTAAATCACAGTATAATTATGGAATATGTTAGTAGAGGGAAGGCACAGTGTTTTATCAATGCCTGTAAGCATCACTTACATTAACATCTGTTACAGAATTGGTTTTAAATTTATTTCTAGAGCCTTAAAAATCTGTGGGTCACACACATTCAGTGTTTTTAAACTATAATGTCATAGGACTAAAACCATTTTTTCAACCTTCCTTTGTTTAAACATGCTTTTGAAGGCACCTGAAGATATGGGTATTATATCTTTCTACCTAATTTCTTTAAATCCTTTTACCTCTGTAAGTCTTCTTATGTGTTGTTGTTTTCTATTTTTGTTGTTTGTTTTTCTTTTAAATATACAAAGTTAGTTCTTACTCATGTTTATATTAGGGCTTTTAACACTTGGCATATCAATTTCAGATGTTGGCAATAAAAGTATCTTTCTTGAAATATGGAAGTATGAGACAGATCTGCCAGTACTGCAGTTGGCCTATAAGTATTTGCAAAACAGCACCACATGTCATCAGGTGATTGTGGCTCTCTGGGCAAAAACGTATCAGTGGGGAACTAGCCTCATAAGTAAATTCATTAGATCTCCCCTTATCAGTTCAAAAGAAAGAATAATCCATAATATTTCTATGCATTTTATATCTTCCTTCAACGATGAAAAATATATTGAACCCTTGAGATTATAAGGGAAAGAGAATATAACAATGTTAGTTCCTTTTATAAACTTAGATAACTAACCTGATTGTTTCAATTAATATTGAATATACTCCAAAAGATTACTTCAGGATTTGGAGTTTCAAAAATTTTGACCAAGCTAGGCTTCTGCCAGCACACCCTGCAGGAGGCTGGGGAAATACAGCTTATCCATCCAGAATCCAGAGTTTCATCACTACAACTAGCGGCAGGATGGGAGATTGATGTGGCCAGAGCCAAGATTCTCAAGCCTTTCCTCCTTCTTCCTCTCTTCATCCATTTCCCTTTCCCCTCTTGGAGCCTGACTGGGGCCAATGGGGAGAGTGGATAGCATATGTCTAGGGTTGAACTTTTGATTGGCATAACTTTGGAAAATGGTTGCATGGGATGGAGGGTGGGTATTGAGCAAATAAGTATGTCAAGAAAAATGAGTTTTGTCACTCTAAGAGAAGGAAATTATGTATGTGGTAAGAGAGAAGGCTACAACAAACCACGTGGTGTTGGAGTTATCAGTGTGAACTAATGGGTTTTAATATAGATAGATGATAGATAGATAGATACATAGATACATAGATACATAGATACATAGATAGATAGATAGATAGATAAAGTATAATATAATGATAATTTTTTTCCAATATTGTCTGCTGAGAGGACCCAGCACAATGATACCTTGGTAACAATGAGCACACTAAGGGCCGGAGCTCTTGGTTTCTAAAAACCATTGTCCAGTAAAAGAAATGGCTGACTTTGGGTTTGGGGGGGAAAAAGATGGGTCTAGAATATGTTGACATACTAGAAGGCAAAGAAGTATACAAAGGGTGATGGGATCTTCTTGTCCAGAGGACACAGGATTCAGCTGAAGGGTCTCCTATTAGCCAATCTGAACATCAAAATAAATTATGATAGTAACAAACTGTAACCATTTGAGTAAAATACGTATCCATGAAGCACGACTGTTATAAATATATGAATTTAAAAAAAAAGATATACAGGGGAAATAGGATGCATCAGTAGAATGACAACAAATCCAAAAAGAATAATGAAATTAGAATATTACTATTTGGTAATCATCACAATAATAATTGATTTCAGCATGAATGATCAAAGAATGCTAAAAAAAAGGTGTAAGTTTGATAAGGAAATGAATATTTACATAGTCTCAGTGTATCTGCCCATAAAAATTGTTACTAGTTATTAAATAATAAGTATACTATGCTGAATAATTAACTTCACAGCAGAGAAACTAAGCCAATGCCATCTTATCCAAGTAATACACATCAATATTATAAGAAGTTATGCAAATTAACATTGTTGTTTACTGATAAGCTGCACTGAGAAGAATATAACATCATGGGGTACTCCCGTCAAAAATGCGTAGATCATGAGGAACATCAAATAAACACCAAAAGAACAATATCCTAAAAACTAACTGTTTTAGGCCTTTCAAAAATGTCAAGGTCAAGAAAAATAAGGAAAGACTGAGGAACTCTTATAAATTGAAACGGCATGCAGAAACAGTTAAATACCAAACATGGTTCTTTGGGATTGGATCCTGGACCTATAAACGACATTATTAGGATACTTGGCAAAATTCTATTGGAGTCTGGGGATTACATGGCAATATTAGATTAAACTTAATTTTTTAAAGATTTTATTTATTTATTAGAGAGCATGCAATATAGAGCATGAGCAGGGGAGAGGGGCAGAGAGAGAGGGAGAAGCCGACTCCCTGCTGAGCAGGGAGCCCAATGCAGGGCCCGATCCCAGGACTCTGGGATCATGACCCAACCTGAAGGCAGACATTTAACCGACTGAGCCACCCAGGCACCCCTAGATTAAATTTAATTTTAATAGCTCTTCTGTGATTATATAGGTAAATGCCATTGTACTTAAATGTACACTGAAGTCTGATAAGAAATGCAACATTAGTCTGCAATTTAATCTCAATGGTTATACAGGAACTCTATATATTATTTCCATAATTTATGTGTAAATTCCAAGTTATTTTAAAAGAAAAATATAAAACAAACAAAAAACTATTTTGACCAAAGCTCTATATAATATTTTCAAAATCTTAAGGTCTGAATTATGGGAGCCCTGGGAATTTATATGGGCCCTTCAAAGAAGCTGCTTCCTCATGTTATGGCTCCTGTTGGATTTTGTTACATAATCCTGCCCAAGGAAGCACAGTGTATCATTTTATTTACCTAAAGATGAAGCCCATATAAAATCCAGGGCTGTAAACTTCCCATTATCTTCCTCTTTTTAACTATTGTAGTGTGACGGTTTCTAGAACTCACCTAATGTCGTATTTCACCTTCTGATTGTTCTTTTCTTAAAATCAAAATGACTATCACTCCTCAAGATACTGATTTTTTAGTGGAGTCAAATTTAGAAATTAAACAAATTTTGCAGCAAAATTTTGCTTAGTGCTTAAGAAATGGAGCATTTTGGTTAACCAAACCTTGCTTTTATTTTGACATGTTAGATTTTGTGAAAAATCTGTCAATATCTCTTACTGACTTCGGTAAAAATAATAAATGCAAAAGGAAGGAAGGAGGGAAAGGGAGAGAGAGGGAGAAAGAAAGGAGGAAAGAGAGAAAGAAGGAAGGAAAGAAGAAAAATAGTTTCCTTAATAAAACTCTTTTTAAGGAAGACACTTTAGTATCCAAGAGTGATATAAAATTCAGTGGAAACTTGGCCCATCCCTAATATAGATCCCCAAAGTTGCATTTTTTGAGTTACTAACATCAAGTCTTTTGACTACAACTGAAATAATCTTCAACAAGAGTGCCAAGAATACACAATGGGGAAAGGATAGTCTCTTCAACAAATGGTGTTGGGAAAACTGGACACCCACATGCAAAAGGATGAAATTGGACCTCTATCTTACACCACACACAAAAATCAACTCAAAATGGATTAAAGACTTAAACATAATACCTGAAACTGTTACACTCCTAGAAGAAAGCCAAGGGGAAAATCTTCATGACATTGGTCTTGACAATGACATCATGGTTAGGACACCAAAACCATAGGCGACAAAAACAAAAATAGACAAGTGGTAGTACATCAAACTATAGACTTCTGCACAATAAAGGAAACAAAACAGAGTGAAAAGGAAACCTACAGAATGGGAGAAAATATTTGCAAATTATATATCTGATAAATGGTTAATTTCTGAAATACATAAGAAACTCCTACAATTCCATAGCAAAACAAAACTGATTTCAAAATGGACAAAAGACTTGAAGAGACATTTCTCCAAAGAAGTCATACAAATCAACAACAGGTATAGTAAAGGTACTTAATATCACTAATCATTAGAGAACTGCAAATCAAAAACACAATGAGATAGCACATCACACCTCTTAGGATGGTTATTATTTAAAAGAAAAAAGATAATACAAGGATATGGAGAAATTGCAACTCTTGTGCACTGTTGGTAGGAATGTTAAATGGTGCAGCCACTATGGAAAATAGTAAGGATGTTCCTCAAAAAATAAATAAATAAAATAGAACTATCATATGATCCAGCAATCCCACTTCTGGGTAGGTAGCCAAAAGAATTGAAATCAGCACTTTGAAAAGATACTAGCACTCTCATGTTCATTGCAACACTACTCACAATAGCCAAGATGTGGAAGCAACATAAATGTCCATCAATGGATGAATGTATAAAGAAAATGTGGTATGTATGTATGTATACACACACACACACACACACATATACACACACACACACATACATATATAATAGAATAGTATTCAGCATTAAAAAAAGAAGGAAATCCTACCATTTGCAACAACATACGGATGGATCTGGAAGACATTCTGCTAAGTGAAATAAGCCAGTTACAGAAGGCCAAATACTGCATGATTCCACTTACATGGGGTATATAAAATAGTCAAACTCATAGAAGCAAAGAATAGAACTGTTGTTGCCAGGGGATGAAGGGGGAGCTAGATGGGGAGCTATTCAATGGGTATAAGGTTTCAGATAAGTTGTAGAGCTCTGCTGTACAACATAGTGCCTATGGTTAACAATATAGTATTGCACATTTAAAACTCCTTAAGAGGATAGATCTCATGCTAAGTGATATTACCACAAAAAATAAATAAATAAAAGAAGCAAGGAGATACAAGAAATCTTTTGGAGGTCATGAATATGTTTATTACCCTTATTGTAGTGATAGCATCATGAGTATATGCATATGTCCAAACTCATCAAAATGTATATGATAAATACGCAAAATTTTTAAATATATAACAGTGTACTTCAGTAAAGCAGGAAAATATTTTTGAAAATAGATGTTCTAAAAAACAAAAAGTCTAATAAATGGAATGTTCTGGTTGGCTAGATTCCAGATTAAAAAGCAAAGAAGGGCGCCTGGGTGGCTCAGTTGGTTAAGCGTCTGCCTTCAGCTCAGGTCATGATCCCGGGGTCCTGGGATCCAGTCCTGCATCAGGCTCCCTGCTCCTTGGGAGCCTGCTTCTCCCTCTGCCTCTCTCTCTCTCTGTCTCTCACGAATAAATAAGTAAAATCTAAAAAAAATAATAACAATAAAAAAATATAAAAAATAAAAAGCAAGGAAAACTTTAATGGTATATGATTCTTTTATGATAAGTATTTGATTATATAATTTACCAATTTTACATAAGAATAATATTTAAAAGTCATTTTTTTATTGAATGAGAACAGTTTATCCAAGTCTTACTTTATTTTTTATTACTCTTAAATCTACTTTTTGAGTTCTTTATTGGCTAAAGAATCTGTAACTATGAGCTAAAAGAAAAGATATTTAAATTAAAACAAGCTGTCTTGAATCCCCAGGGGAGTGATGAACAAGCATTTTAATTACCAACAAATTTAATTATTCAACCCAGGTGTGAACCATCAAAAGTTGTAGAGAACTTCTCTGTTTTAAGTAAGTTCTTTGCATTTGTGTGAAAATATGATGCCATCAATTTCTAATATAGAATGTAGATTCAGAAAGTTATGAGATTTGAATTGCAGTTATATTATTTTGCTTCAACTATAAATTCCCAGAACATTAAAGCTATTTGTATTTGACCATAAAGAGGGATATGTACAATCTGAAAGTTAAGCAGGTTGATATAGTGACTTTTTACCACTTTAACTTCATACCAGTCTTTCACTCCATTATTAGGATTTACCCAATTGCCTGCCATTTTTTGGTAAAACTATAATGAAATGACTAATTTTCTTAATGGAAATAGATTTGTTATATACAGTTATAGAACTATGTAACTTTATAACCTTTGATCTTCTTACTCTTCATATTTTATGAAACTGTCTATTCAGTATAGCTGTTTTGGACTTGTATGGCATTCTGTTAGTTCTCAAATTAACAATGCAAGGCCCACAAAAGGTACATGGCAACTGGCAAGAGCACAATTATTTTCATATCAATTTAACTCTGCTAAAATATCAAAATATTTTATCTCTTGGAGAACAACTTGAAAATACACTAGTGAAATTGAAAGTTAGGACCAGGGGCATTTAAAACATCTTAATTTGGACCAAACCTTCTATCATTATAGTGCATGTTTTTAAAGCCTTATTGGGAGGAGGTGAACCAGTTTGGAAATGCTTTGCTATTTATATTTTGATTCTATTTCTATATTCACTGAGACTGATTTATCTACCTACTGTCTAGTTAGCTAGGCATACCATTATAAGTAATATATATTATTTGTAATAACATTTACATATAACATTTACATATGCTACTTATAAAAATGTACTACTTATAAGTAATAATGCATTTATCCATTGAATGTCTTTTGGTTTTGATTGCTTAGCCCTGATAGTTCTAAAATATTCCTGTTATTTATTAAAATAGGATATAATTTTAACCAACTTAAATTTTGCTTCATCCAGACCATGCATCTTACCAAGTTTGCTGTATTTTGTGATAAGATTTTATGTTGAGTGTATGCCACAAAAGAAAGATTAAATTACCTATATTCCTTTTTTACCAAAGAAAATGTATTTGCCACATGTGAAATCTACCTATCTTGAGTTTTGAAAACTAGGAATTTTCCAATTAAGGACAAGGACTCACTCTTTTAGATGTTTAATCAAGGACCAGCTAATGACAGAATGGGTTGCTGTAGTTGCAATTTATACCAGAGTCACACTACAGTGCCCTCCTGTGGAGGTTTGGTTAAAACTTCACTTTTATGCCCATGAGAAAGATTTTCAAACTTAAGTGACAAAATCATTACATTCAAATTACTGAAGTTTGATATAATTTGGTCACTTTTTTTCACTTGTAACTAGATGTTAAATTACTTTTAAAATATAAAAGCATTCACAGTTCAGAAGATTTGCAGTTGAAAATACAAATTGAAGTATGTCAGCTTTTTATCTATATTTCTTAATTATTTTATTGAAATAGATTTCTTTCCTTAATTTTTCCTTAAATAATTAAATAATGAAGAAGAAAGAGCATACTCAAATCTTTAACTAGAAAGATAAATTATTCGTCTAAGATATTTTCAGATTTATGTAATAAGAGTTTTATTGTTAGAAACATAAGGACTAATATTTTTAAACTACAAAAGAAAAAAATGACAATAAAAGTTTAGTCTAGAATATAAACATTTATATTTGCCCAAAAATATGAAAAAGGCAACTTTTTTTCAAACTCGAGCTTTTTTTTTCTTTCCCAATTCAAGATTTAAACTTTTTTCTGAGAATAAGTTAATGTTACATATTAGGTATTTATTTCAAAATAATTTGGTTTGTTTGTTTTTCCTCTCAGCCCTAAACCTTCTTTTACTCTTAGTTCCCAGGGTTTCGAACTGTTGTTAATTACCATGTGTGGCACCCACACGCACACGCACACATGCACTCATATGTATTCATATCCCAAGCCCTTTTTACTCTCGGCACACATTAATAATCAAGTTCAATGTGTACAAAATCCTCAGATCCGCGGATTTAGATGTCTCATTAATCCTATTGTATTTAGTCTTTTCCTCCAGTAGCCTACTGCTTTACTACCCAACCTTTTCCATTTGCTAATGTTAAGGTACCTGCTAACTACTCAGAGCCTAAATCCCACCTTCCTTCTTAAATGGGAAATTAGACAGGTGTTAAGAACCACTAGAACCTAATTAAGACTTTCTTGAAGAAGTAGGAGGGGGGAAAAACATTAAAAAGAGTTGAGACAAAACCCAGAAAGCTATCTGCAGCACTTTATATCAACAACAAACACAATGGATTTTTGTCTCTTCACATAAATCTCTTTAAATCTGTCTCCTGCAAATGGGATGGGAAAAACACTGGTTTTTCAAAGTTTAAACGTCTGTAATTACAGACTATTAGGTAACTGGCAACATTCATGACTAGAGAAGTAAGTGGAGCTCTTTCTGAAGCAATAGCCATGATCAAAGGGATTATAAGTAAGCTCATCCAAACTAGAAGTGTTGGATAAAATCTTAAAATAAAAATAGGATGAGATAATGTGGAACAGAGTGGAGGATGGCATTCATTTTCTTTAGTAGAATGAGATTAGAACCACAGTTGAGAAACTCAACCTAACTTAAAAGTAACTTTAAAATTTTAGATGAAGCATGCTTAGTACAACATATCCTTGCTCTATGTTCTGAAGAGAATCTAGGAGAAAAATGGGATTTCCCAGGGCCAGGAATATAGGAAGTTCCATTGACAAGGAATGATGTAATCTGAAGTATCTTTGTAGAACAGTAAAATCAGCGGAATAAAATTGGGGTCCAGGCAGAAAATTTCCCTCAAAGGGATCCAGGATAAACCCCCAAAACTGTTTACGGTATGAGCATCACATGGTCCTCAGTCAAAAAGGAACATGTGGGGCTCCAAAGATAACCTCAGAAAGCTAATTCAGCGCAGGAGGAACTGCGTCTCTCCTTCTAGACTCCAGGCAGGTTTCTGTCACAATAAAATCAGATAAAGTCAGCCAACTGAAACATCTAAGACTAGGTGATGGTAATCCTTCAGTACTGAGTCTTAGTTTCCCACCAAAAAGCCCCTGGAGCAGCTACACTATGCTAAACCTGTCTAGTACCAATACAGTTTAGTATTCCCTCACATCAACAGTTTTTGAGCCTCTACCATGCCATAGGCCCTGGAGGTCCTCTTGGAAAAGATGAAGGCCTTACCTTCAAGTTGTTCATTTTATAGTTGTAAATGTCATTATCTGTCACCTATGTTCCTTAGAGGAAACTTTTTTTTAATCCTAAATTCCTTTTTTTTTCTACATCCTCTGTCATGTGAGCTGTAGCAAAATTGCTCTGAGGGCTTGATGACAGGTGGGGAACAGAAGAATGGGTGACGAGGTCAGATAAATGGGGAAGAAAAATATTTAGAGAGATGTTCACAGGGGCACCTGGGTGGCTCAGTTGGTTGATCAACTGACTCTTGATTTCAGCTCAGGTAGTGATCTTAGAGTCATAAGATCGAGCCCCACATGGGGCTCCATGCTGGGTGTGGAAGCTGCTTAAGATTCTCTCTCCCTCTGCCCCTCTGAACAGGCTCACGCTCTTTCTCTAAAAACAATAATAATAATAATAAAATAAATAAATGAAAAGATGCTAACAATTCTAATCTGACGTTTCCTATACTCCCTTCCCTTATTAGCTCTTTTTTTTGACACTTTAAATTTTTTTTAATTTTATTTTTTTATGTTATGTTAATCACCATACATTATATCATTAGTTTTTGATGTAGAGTTCCATGATTCATTGTTTGTGTATAACACCCAGTGCTCCATTCAATATGTGCCCTCTTTAATACCCATCACCAGGCTAACCCATCCCCCCACCTCCTCCCCTCTAGAACCCTCAGTTTGTTTCTCAGAGTCCATAGTCTCTCATGGTTCGTCTCCCCCTTCCATTTCCCCCCCCTTCATTTTTCCCTTCCTACTATCTTCTTTTATTTTTTTAACATATAACGTATTATTTGCTTCAGAGGTACAGGTCTGTGATTCAACAGTCTTACACAATTCACAGTGCTCACCATAGTACATACCCTCCCCAATGTCTTAGTTCTTAAATAATATCCCACCAAGGGATCTGTGCTGCTGTCTAAACCTGACCATGTACCTGAATCATCCATAGTACTTTCAAAAATTAACTCTTGATCTCTCCCATCATAATTCTAGTTCAATAGATTTGAACTAGGTCTAGATTAGGGCTTGGCATCTCTACTTCTTAAATAATAGCCTTCTATTGCTAAACTCTGGATTTTTATGTGAAGGGAAGGTAAAATCGTATCTTGTTAAAGCTGTTGAATTTTGGATTTTCTGTCACTTTAATGCTAAATGCTATCCAAGTACGCCAATATCACTACTTTATATTATTAACAAACAAATGTGACCCACTTTTAATTTTAAAAATTAAATTAAAAGTGTTTTTAATGATAGCCCCAGAGTCAAAATGTTATATTTTATCCTCTATGGAAAATTCTAATAATGATCAGCAGTGTAAAAAGTTATTCAAGTCTTGCAATAAGAGTAAAATGACATTTTAAGAACTCTAAAATATATTTTTGAAGACTTGGAAGAAAAACCCAAGTGCAAATGAAATGCAAACATTTTATTCAATAAATTTTGAATATACCATTTTAACTGCAATTTGGGCAGACTTTTGGAATGTTTTATTTCAACAAGTGAGAAATTACAGCTTGTGATTTGGACTTATATTCAGAGTACCTTCTTTTGTCATCTTTAAATTGATTTATTAAAGAACTGAGAAAAATTTAAAGTATAGTGGAATGTGAAACAAGGGCAATACAGATGAGCAATTAAATCAGTAGAAATTATTCTGACATCAGTGACTAATTGTAAGCCCCCAAAATTCAGATCAGAACAAAAGTAGTAATCCAATAAGAAGAAGAAATACATTTTAAATCGAAGCAATGAATAGGCTTCTAGATTGCTTGATATTTCAATTAGTGAAGAGGAGTGAATCATAGGAACACATTGTAAAAAGATTTCAGTTTCTTTCATTTTTACAAAAAAATATTAACATCAATGAAGATAACATCAAACATATAATATGCCTCTACAACGAAGACATTGACACAAATTGATTAATGAGTGCCATCCATTCAACAAGTAAAGATTATTTTAAATTGTTCACTGCAGAAGAGAACCTGAAAAGCATCTTAAATTCTGCAAGTCATATACGAAAGGAAACTTCGATACAGGTTTTCTGACATTTGACATCAATCCTCAAATGTACATGATACTACCGATAATGAGTTGCAAGGCTGAAATTCCAATAACAAGCTAGAGGAAAGACTCACTAATCTTTACATTCTTTCTATGGAGGATAATATTACAAAATCATTGTCATGTGAAGAGCTGATTAGAGTATGAAACCCAAAAAGTAAAATATCTTACAGATGTGAGGTCAAGCAGTTAATAATCTTTAACTTATTTTTCTGTTTTGTTTTATTTGTAGAATTTGTCAGCTTTTTTTAAAAGATTTTATTATTTGAGAGAGAGAGAGAGTAAGCGAGAGAGAGCGCAAGCCGGGGGAGGGGGAGAGGAAGAGGGAGAAGCAGACTCCCCGCTGAGCAGGGAGCCCACCTCCCGCCTCTATCCTGGGACTTATGGATCATGACCTGAGCGGAAGGTAGACGCTTGACCTACTGAGCCACCCAGGTGCCCCTGTCAGCTTTTTAATATATGTAATTTCTCGCTACTATTGTTATCATTCTATATATTTACTTTTGTATGTAATTTTGTATCATAACTCAGCTTCATGGTCCCCCAAACCTATTCTGGCTGCCCCTTGTACATGGTTCTTACTGAGTAAGGGAGTAGGGATGCTTATTTTCCACAGCTAGAAGGTGATGGCTGCGGTCCCGGGAGCTTGGAGAGGGTAGATGGAAGTAGATGTCAGATAGATTTCAGAGCAGATCTGACAGGACTTGCTGAAGAGCTGGGTACAAAGGCTGACGGAGAGGGAGAAATCAGGGGTGGCCCCAGGATTCGGATTTGAATAGCCAGATGTATATTAGCACCATTACCTGGAAGACTGGGGAAGGAACCGGTTAAGGGACGAAACAAAGAGTTCCTTTGGACATGGGGAGTTTGTCATGATTTCCCCCACTATACCACACTGTCTTTCATGCTGCTTATCATACTTCATACTATAGTCACACCCACATCAGACTATAAACTCGAATAGAGAACTCACTGCTCTTTGCCCTCATGAGCTTAAAATTTCCGTTCAATTGAGTTTAACATGTATTACACCTCAGACGTACAAGATGCTCTACCAGAACTAGTTTTAAATCCTTTGAATGAAACTCGTCCTACCAAAAAAAAACGCAAATGGATGAGACCCCAGGTTAAGAATGAAGTAGACCAGATTTAGCACCTCACTTCAGTCTCCTGCCAATTGTGTCATCTTGGAAAAATACCATAACCTCTCAGAGCTTCTTGTTTCTCAAGTGAGCAAGTAGAAATGAGAAGAATTATCCTTGCCTTGTAGGATCATCACAAGTAAAAATAAAACAATGTATGCAAAATGCTTATCACAGTGCCCAGCATCCATGAGGACTGAATAAATGGTAGGATGCACTTGCATTTGGTTTTCTTGCTAATATGGATAATATCGATAGTCACAAAATCAGTGTACTAGAAAATGCTGAGAGAGAAAAGTTACACTTTCAGCACAAGAACATATTTTAAATTATTTCAGGAAAAGATAATCGGCTTCTGCACTCTTTCAGTCCCAAAAAGGGGGAGGAGAACTAAAAGGCCCCATGAGCAAAAATAGAATGAATTTACCCAATTCTTTACTGCAGTATTTAACCTCTGCTTTCTTAATGATATGCACAGCAGGGGAAAGGATGTGCTAAAACAATTCATGTGTCATGAACAAAGCAGCCGCAGATTTTAGCTCAAAAATCACACTAGGAAAACCACCAGTTGGAAGTAAAGTAATAAGGCCAAATTTATTTTTTTAATTGAGTCTGGAGTTACAAGCGACCCTTTAATTACATTAATCAAGCAGGCTTCCTCTCAGCAAAGAATGAGGGAACTGCATTGTTCTAACTTTTACTAAACTTGTTTTAAAATTTGCTAGATATTATTTGGACATATGGAAAATAAATCCCTTGATTTCTTTTTAATTTTTTCCCATCGTTTCAATGTAGCTCTAGCAAAAGACAAACACACACTTACTTCTTAGACATGACTTACTCTAAAAGAGTATAAATCACATTTTAAAGTTAAAACATTTAAATACTTAAAACATTAGCACTCCTCAAATAAAATTCCATTTTGTTGTTAGACTTTTACATCATAATTTTTATTCCCATTGCTCTGCGCTTTGAATTTTTGATATATGTTCCCATAAAGTCCCCAAGAAAATGGGTTCTATCGATTAAATGTCAGTCAGCTGGTTACTTGCCCCATGTGATAGGTGGCAAATCTAAGGCATGTTGGAAATTAAATGACTTGCCCAAAAGTTATGTAGTTAACAAACACCCTCCCCTTGTGACCCCGGCTCTTCACCAACACTGAGTGCATTTCTTGTTGGAATGCTTTTTTTGCTCTCTCTTTTTGTGTAAATGCCACTTTCCCTGTCTTTCTGTCTGGGATTTTCCCTCTCTGTCTGACCCTGTCTGCTTGCTAGCCCTATTTCTTCTTTAAGATTTAATTCAGGCACCATCTCCCTTTTACATTTTCCCTGACTCTCTTCCCCTCTTCCCTTCCACCACAATGAAGTGGCTCTTTCCTATAAGTTTCTAGGACACCTTACATATACTTCTAATAAGTATTTCACACTCCAATTACTGTGTGTGTTATCTCTACCAAGCCCCCCACCCATGCACTAGATTGTGACCCCCCTCTAAGTATGTTGGTAGTGTCTGAATTCCCAGGGCCTAGACAGTGCTTGGCTTGTTAGTACAGACTCAGTAAAGGTATGCTAAAAATGACTGTATATGTGAGAGTTTTAGAAACATAGAGTGCCTTGTTTTCTGGGAAAAAAATTATGAAAGCTTTAAGGAGGAGATGGGAGTTTAGCTGAACTTTTGAAGACATGTAGGATTTATATTAACATCTTTACAGGAAATGTAAAGAAACTATATTTCTGTCATTGCCAGTCATACTTTGAGAATGCAAGAAAATAATTAATAATTAGCAGTAAGAGCCCTAAAAGTATACATTAAACATTCTATGTTGTCTCATCTTTAAAAATGATTATTGTCATGTAATTTACACTTTGTTCAAGTAAGTATGACAAACATGGCATATTTTTAATCGATGTCACCAAGCAGCCCAGCAACAATTCATTTGATCTAATATTTTATAAATTAAATTTGATTGAGCCAAGTGGTTTCTTTCAGATAACTGAGGGTAATCTTAGTTCATAATCAAACAAAACTAGTCCTTCAGTGGCACTCTTGTGTTGTACTGGCATTTCAGCCCTAGGAGGCACTACAGAGCCAGAGCTGATGGCCTCAGAAAGGAGATGCCATTGGCCCTGGTCCTTACTCACTGCCATGCAGCAATCATAAACCAGCTCAATCTCCATCTAAGAAAAAAATATATAAACACCATCTGTGTCTTAGTAAAAAATGGAGTTAAATAAAACCACTAATTCAATAAGGTTGAAATAAAATATGACAAATGCTTTGGGAGGGAGGTGCTGTGGTGTGAGTTTTCATTTCCAAATGCACACCTATATTCTGTAGACTCATATTTAAGTAGATCAGCCATTTGCTACTTTTCTCTTGAATCAACATCTTGTCCTTTGAAAGAGTAGCAGCATTTCAGTTCTATTCCTGTATGTGTATAGTCAGTAATGTTTGTCAAGAGCTTTGGGAGAAAGGGACTACACAAATGTCAGTAGTTATTAATATTTGGATTTTTAAAATATATTTAACTATCAATGCATTTTCCATAATCTATGACCAGAGGCCTATTTGTATCCCTCCAACTATAAACATTTTAAGTAAAAATAACCATTAGCCAACAATAGTATTTCTTCTGTTCATCCTTACAAGCAAAGTAGTATTTATCAGCAATTAACAATTATGCACAACTTCTTCAAGAGCCAAGTTTATTTTAAAATGTTTTTATAGTCAAGTGGTTTAATGCCACTTATTCCTCTGGCTTTGGATAATTATTATGAAGAGGAGCTAGCTAGCTGACAGTGGAAACACCCACATACTCCAGCACGCCCTTCCCTTCCTGGCTAGTGTCTTCGTCCGGCTGATCCCCTAACTGGTACATCATTCAGTCATCAGCTAGATAAAGTATGACTGACCCAGCAGTCCCCTATTCTAGCCCAGTTGTAGCCATTTCCACATTGTTATAATTGATTTTGTACCCCCTTCCTTCTAACTTCACCTCCGGATTGTAACCCCTGTGAGCGCAGAAATCCTACCCAGATGGAATGTACCCAGCTCAATTGAACTGAACTGAAATCTAAATCTTATTCAAGAGGCAAAACTCTTCTTTTAAATATGAGATCTGGTACAGCATACAGCTTACTAGCAAAAAGTCATAGCAAAGCCAGCAAAATGTTTTTTTACTTTTCTGCTAAGTGGTATTTCTACTCTGTTTTCTTTGAAAGATCCAATGTATTAAAAAAGGGGACAGAGGATAATGGAACAGTTGGGTTGACCTACAGCTGGTTCTCAAGTTCTCTAGTTCAAAGTCTAGTTTAGCTTAAAAAACAAAATTGATTTGAGGACCTCTCACCATGTGCCCCATCCACTCATGCATTTTTAAGAATTATACAAATTCCCACATTTGGCATTGACTCATAAAGACAAGAATAGGTCAAAATGTAATGCCAGTGCTACATAAAGCAGTCTACAAATACAGATCTACCCTCTTTCTGGCTCAAGCCAGCAACATTAGCCCTTCACTTTTATGTGCACTAAATTTCACTCTAGTTTTAATAATAATAACAATAAATATAATAATAAAACCTTGTTTATATAAGAGGTTCATCTAGTTAAAAATGCAGTGAGATTCATGGTACTTTATATGACCCAATTTATATTCCCTTTGATGATTTGAAGGTGATAACGTCGTGTGATTCATTGCCACCTGGTTCTGAATTTTAATAACATAATGACTCATCACGATTTTTACATTTCTTAGAGAACCAGCTTGGCCAAACCATGGCAGTTGTTTTTACTGGGGTCATCTGAACTACGGTTCCCAGAATGCTCATGAAAGGGATATGCTTATGTGTTCAGAACAGCCATAATCCATCATGGCTGGTGCCAGGTCGACACATTATGAGTTTACAGTGTCAGCCCAGTAAATTAAAGCTTTGTTGTAGCCCAGCTTGCTATGCAATTATTTCCAGTTCATATCCTATAAATCATCACTCTTCACATGACAATCAACAATTCCCATCTAATATTCTAAACATCCATGTTTTGTGTTAATTGTGCTGTCTGATTCTGCACCTAGAACAATGTGACATGACTGGTACTGATAGCTTGGAAAATAAATTTTACTATCACTAGAACCTATTTAAGGAATATTCTACCTCCTCACATTTTTGTCGAGCTGTTTTGTATTTATGTTGAAATAATAGGAAATGAATTTAAATAGAAACACTTCTCGTGTCTTATCTCTGCAAACAAAAAAAACATAATTTACAATAAATTAGCACCGCAGTTGTTAGTGTAGCTTGGCTCTATTTTGCAATTCTCACACCGAAGCTCACAAGTTGACACTTTTTCTGATAAGGTAATTTTTATAAGGTAGTTCTGTAGGTGATTAAATCTGACAGATGCTAGTGAGATGGTGAAGTTCAGAGATGTAGCAGCAAACGCTTTAAAAAATTCTTGCTAAAATAATAAAATGCCTTATGATCTACCAGCAGGAAAATCGATCTAATAAAAGGATAAATTAATTATAAGGCTGTACTTCTGTGTCTACAACCAAAAATAAAATTATTTGCCAATGAGCAAGTAAGGAAACCAATTGAAACAAACTGTGAGGAAAATGCTATTTTTTAGAATAAAGAATGACTAAAATATTATCTTCCCAGATGTTTCTTCGTATTTACCATCATTGCTGAGATGAACAGAATAAAATGTTTCAAATACAACTAGAAGCTTAAGAAATAGAATGTGCCTTTTCATAACATTTTGATATTCTATCTGTTCTTCAAAACATGCCTTGAACCACCAGATCCCTCAAAGGTAAAAGCTTCATCTTCTCTGAGGGCAATGATGATAATCAGGTGGCTGATGTTTACAATGATACTCCAATCCAAAATCGGTTAAGGCTCAGTTGTAGATTGTATAATTAGATTAACCCAATTAATACTATGGCTTAGTTTTGCAATTTACCTTTATTATTTGAATGGTTTTAGTCCTGGTTTCTTATTTCTAACAGGATTTCAAAACAGTAGCTCATTGTCCTTGCTTGTTTTTGATTACTTAAATGATGTTAGCTTTGCAGGAATCGATTGATACTACAATCTGTTGAAGCACTATATTACAGCATGTGCTGTTTTCTGATTTTCTTATCTAAATATCAGTTGCCTAATGTATGGAGTTCATTTATAAATACCAGGAAGTACCCTGCATCAAGTAAATTAACATGCTGGGCCACATTCTCTGGCTTCATTAGCAACCCTTCATGCCAGGGCTGTGTTCATACAAGTGTGAAAACCAGAACGATCCTTCAAGGCTTTTCCTGGCCTGAATAATTTCTTCATCAGGGAAAAGGCTACACTCATCCTAATATTCCAGTCTTACCACCACAATCTATTCATGTGGCATAACTCCATCTCACATGGATGCCTTTTGGAAGAATTGAACCATTAATAGGGGGGAGAATATGTCCAGTCAAGAAGCCAGTCTGGACACCCAGATGAGGAGCAGTCTGAGTTATAGGTCATAGTAGATGGCCAAAGTTGGGGGCATGGGCTGCTGGCAGGGAGGAGATACAGAAAAAAATCGTAAAATTTGGGACCTTGTAGGTCAGTAGACTTCTATGGCAGGGGGAAATGGTGGTAGAATGATCTATTGACCACAGTGATTTTCTACATTTAATTATTCAATAAATATTTATTACTTCCCCATTATTTATCCACCGCCTGGCAGGAGGTGAAGTGGGGAACAAAATAGACCAAGTCCCTACCCTCAAGAGATCTTTGTTTATCGTAGACATAAATAAGTGACATGGAAATATATATTTAAAAAAAAAACAAGCTTCACATGTTAAGCTGTCTCTACATGCCTGGCATTGTGTAAGTGCTTTACACATATTGATTTAATCTTTACAAAACCCATGTGGTGGGTAACTACTATTATCCCCATTTTCTAGACGAGGACAGTGGCCTTTGTTGTAGGATCACATATGAATAAGCATCCTCAGAGAGCTGCAGTTATGCCTTACGACAATGACTGTGTTTCAATATAGCAGGTGATATTTTGGTGCAAAGAATTTTAAAATAAAATTTGTGCCTTCTGCTTTTCACTCAAAAGAAATGAATGATTCAAACTATGAAAACAGGTGTCTAAAATCTGTGAGACAGAACAAACACTATAGTCCCTACAGGACAGCTGTTGAGATCAAGCCAAAGCACCACTGGGTCTCTGCTAGAGGAGTAACTTGGTACAGCTGTCTAATTCCTTTCATGAAATGGATGGGACTGATCAGAAATTAGAGCCACAGGATGGACAATGAAACTCGTCCACAACAGAACGAATATCTCATTCACCCAGGTTTGACTTTAAAATTATATCAGCCATGAAAATTATTTCACTGTCTTCTGTCATGAGTAATTGGGCTATATTTAATTTTAATCATTAAAATGTAAAAATAATAAAAGCCATCAAAATAGTCTATAGTCAATTTTCTGATAAAGCAAATTTGTTTTTTCCTCCATTTGTGATTTAAATGGCCTCCAGAAAGTTTTTTGGAACTAAGTGTTAATTAAAAATATGGAAATGGATTTAAAGCACATTACAGCACACAGTGGAAGAATAATCACAAGAGATTTGTTCACACAACCATACTCATTTCTCAATGTGTTTTTTAACTGTCTAGGTTATTGGTTGCTTTTCTGCATGTGCCTATTCCTAGAAAAAAACTGTGATTCCAAAGAAAACAGTAATTACAATTACAACAAATGAGACAAAATGCTATTTGAGCGGGAACATGCAGTTTTAGTCACCAACAGAAAACTGATGCTCCTATACTTTCCTGCTTACACAAATGAATTAAGCATGTTCTCACATTTGTTTATAAAACAAATGTCTTTTACATCTCGCCATCTTAAAAAAAATTACAACCTCCATGTCTTACTTTTGTTGAGTTAATTTGGAATTATGCACAGTAGGGCTGCGAGGAACCAGTGAACAAATTCTTTCTGAAATTCCCTGAGAACTTATGCTTTCAGATCCCTAGTGTGCATATATCATTTTACTTTCCTGATCCTGTATTTTTTCACCTGTAAAGCAGAGAGAAACATTTTTGGGACTCCACAAAAAACAAAAAACAAAAAACAAAAAACAAAAAAACAGTGGGTTGCACTTGCCGCCCAAGGATTAGGTGCATGGGCTTTGGAGTCAAATAGATCTGGGTTCAAGTTCTGCTGGAATTTGCCGTTCTCTAGTTAGTTGTGTGACCTTGACCGAGTTACCCAACCTCTGTGAGCTTTAGGTTCTTCATTCAAAAAATGAGGTCAATAAAACCTCTCTTCACAGGGTAGTATGAATTGAAGGCCCTAATATTTATAATGTGCTTTCTAACTAGCTCAATGCCAGGTTCAGAGTAGATTCTCAATAAACGAGAGGTTTCTTTTCTTTATCAGCAATGTTCATTTTCCTGGATGGTGGCCAGTGCTGCCACAACACCAATGGGTACCGTTCACATTTGTTTCGAGGATTGGAGATGCCGGTAGGTGGCCCATGGAGAGCAATGTGAATCATGGACCCTGGAATTGAGCAACTCAGATCTAGAGATTTTCTGATGTTAATGTTACTTCCATCAGGAGCTGTGGAGGGGTAAATGGTATCTCTGAGGAATTCTCTAGAATTTTAGACTATACTGTGTAAAACAACTCTTAGTTTAAGCAATGCATTCATGTCAGTGAGAGGTGGTTTTGTTGTTTGGCACTACAGTAATCAAGCAAATACTCTAGGACTCATTCATAACAGAGAAATACATGTATTGCCCTGATGCAACAATAAACCATTAGATTTGCTTCTCCAGGTGGTACATTTTTTCATGTTAAACTTTTAAAACTGAATCATAGCAGATCAAACAAATTGGCAGCCCTGAAAATTTTTAAATGAATCGTTACCCTAATGGAGTATTTAACACCTAATGAATGCCACCTTTGTACAAAGACCTGAGCTAGGGTCCCAAGATGAATGACACGGTCTCTGCCCTCAAGTCATTTCCACAAAGTGGTGGGAAATCCCTCCTGCATGGCTATAACTCCCGAGTACAATGGAACAAATACTCTGCAAGGGGAACAAGCAAAATCCTTTGAAGCACAAGGGAGACCAAGGAAAACATCCCTGGAGTGAATGAGCTAGCCTGGCAGGGCAGATGGAATATTGATTGGCCAGGATTCGGAAGAAGTGCCCTCCAAGCAAAGACGCCATCACAGGCAACACTCATGGCTGGGAAAGCACCTCCATTCACCCTTGCTGTCTGGCTGGCTGGCTTTCTCTTTTCCCATAGCAAATATTTATCGAGACCCCACTATGTTGTAGGCAGTGTGCATCGTAGGAAGGTAATAATGCGGTATGGCTGGAGTTCACGATCTCTGAAGGCAAGATCTTGGCTCTGGAGGCTACCCGGTGGGCACGGTTAAGAAAAAGAAGGGGGCAGGTGTGACATATCACAGAGGTGCCCCCAACACCTGATTTAATATTAGGACCGAGGGAGAGGGACCAACTGAAGACAACCCTAACATTTTGAGTCCAGAAACCAAGAAGCCGGTGATGTCATTAAGTGATAAAGAAAATGAAGGAGGAACAGGTTTGCGGAAGATAATTAAGTAGAAATAAATGGACAAGCTGCAGCCTGTCTAAGATTCCATTAAGTACTGAGACTGTCATCCAAATATTCTACATCGCGACAGAAAAATACGGAATCTGAGGATCTGCAGAGCCTGGAAACTCTGAGGCTTGTATAAATACAGAAAAGGCCACTTGAAATTTAGTAACGTAGGATATAGCATCTGTAACTGAACTAGAGATGACCTAGCCTCACCCCCTGATTTTACAAATAAAGAAAACATGCTCCAGAGATACTCTCTACTGAGTGGCAGAGCCAATCCAGGACTCTGACTAAACATTTAAGGGGGAAAAAAATTCCAGATTTCTAAAACATTCAAATCTGGAATACAGATACCACCTAAATTTTTCAGAGTTGCCATGATTTCAGTTTCTTAACAGATTATAAGCGAAAGGTCTTTTTTGCAAAAATCTATTGCTATGTGTGCCATTGTTCACAAAACCAGTTTTGTAATTAATTTCCAAGAATTCCAATTCCATGAAAAGCCTCAGAAACTTAGAGGACCTAGAGCTGTTCCTGGGAAGGAAAGACAAGACTCTTTTTAGATTATTGAAATAATGACATACCCATGTATATAATAATGGGCTGCCCGGCATGGAAGGAAGGGCCTGGGTGCTCCGTGAAAGAACCCTGTTTCCAGAACGCCAGGGACACAAGAGTAATCAACGGCAGTTTTCTCAGAAGCACGAAAATCCTGCCCTGCTGATCAAAGAAGAATGACTACTGCACTTAAAGAACCAGTTAGTAGAGATTTTAAAAGGAGGGCTGGGGGAGGGATGGTGGAGGGAGCTAGGCTGAGGGGGAAATATTTATAACTGTGACAACATGTTTCCTTGTAATAATTTATGAGCCCACTGGGGAAAAAGGAAACACACAAACTATGAATAAAATATCCAAAATGTAAACATCATGCCTTCTGTGAATTTTCTTTAGTTAAAAATTAAAGTTGAGGTTGACTAAAGTAAATGACTACATTTTCGTGGTCTCTTATTTCCTTGATGCTAAGGGTTACCAACTGATTTACAACTTCCTGTGTTGTTTTTTAATCTATATTTGCCAGCACATTTTTAATGTCAGATTACTTAAAATAGACATCTTGGTTCTAAGAGGTCAGGAATAATAATATTATGTTGACTGCTCTAAATACTTCATAGCACTCTACAAACATTCTAGTTTGGCCTAAAAAAAAAAAGCTTTATATTTCTAAATGAAATTAATTTCAATATAGTTCTTAGAATTTTTTTTGTTTTGGAGGGTTTTTTTTTTGCTTCCAACGGATGATGACTTCAGGACTGAAGTGCAAGTCAATTAGTATGCTTTGAAGTTAAGTAAATTACATGGATAGCTTTATCCAAATAGTTTCAGTCTCCTCTTACTCAGGTAATTTAAGCTGTGAAAATAACAGGAAGTCCGTGAAAAGAGAAAGACTAGAACCGAAGACTTAGGGTTCCTTCATTTACCGTAGTTTCTCTTCTATTCATTATGACTTATTGTCTCGGATGATTTCTGCAAATTCCAGGTACTTGTTCAAAAAGAGTATTCACAAATATGAAGGCCATGAAATAATTTCATCTTCATAGAAGCTATCATAAGATATAATTAGAATGCAACATATGTAAAATCAATTTTTTAAATTTATATTTGAAAATTCAACACTGGCTTTCCGCAAAGATAATTGCATAACTCATCTTTATCATGCTGACTAATTTACAGATACTGATACTTAATTCTTGAAACAGGAGATAATTTAGAGTATTTCCTCCATTTTAAATATTAAAAACCATCAAGATTTAAATAGAATGCCAAGATGAAGCCAAAACGCATTTATCCATGATCAGAACTGTTTGAAATACTTTACACTGAGTTCAAGGATATGCCTTTTAGAGTGTAACTTAGTAAGCTAAGCAAATATACTCTTGAGTGGCTTTTTAAAAATATCTTGGATCTCTCTCCCACTCCCCCTGCTTGTGTTCCCTCTCTCGCTGTGTCTTTCTCTGTCAAATAAATAAATAAAATCTTTAAAAAAAAATATTTGAAAAGCATTAATTATTTTCCAATTATTTATGATAGAACCAACTGTACTTTCCCTCTCTCACCCTGAGGAAGTTGCAAGATAAGGTCAATCTAGGAACCAAAAGTACAATATTGAACTTAGCAGTTTCAAGAGCTCTGGTGTTTCAATTTTCACAAGAAGGACACGCAAAAAATGTGTCTTATAGGCCCTAACTCCTTACCTTTGACGACATCTGTTAAAGGGAATCTTTTGGAAGTGAGCTCAGTCTGGACAACCACAGACCACACTGGATGCTGAAAAACGAAAGGTGAAAAAAGTGATAAATTGGGTGGGGAAGGGTGGAGGAGCAGCTTTTTCTAATTTTGAAAGTTAGATGTAAACATTCTCTTTTTCTAAATACGTGGTTTGCCTCAGTCCCGATCGTGCCGCAGAACAACTAACTATGTCATGTTCTCTAGCTCTCCAGAGAGAAGTTATTTGGGTCCAAGGAATTCTTCAAATACGATGACATTGGATTTATATTTGGTAATTTAAAGGCTGTGACTATATGAAAACAGGGTGATGGCGTGCCCTTATAAACAAACTCTTCTGCATTAGCTGGACTCTTGGGGCAATGTTAACAATTTCATATAGAAATAGCATGGACGGTATTCTCAATATGGCTACTCTACTCTGTCTTCCAGTGCTGGCATTAGAAAGATGATCCTTTCAATAATAACAGTAATTATAAATAATAATAATAATACACCTTTGGGTTTAATAATAGTTTCCCTTTGAAGAACTCCCAGAATTTTCATCCACATTATCTAATTTATGCTTGAAACAATCCAATGAAGTAGCCAGGTAGCAATTATCATTATCCTACTCTTACAGATAAACAAACTGAGGCCTAGGGATTTTCTTAGCATCACACAATTAGGAATAGAGCCAAGTCTAAAGCCTATAATTCAGTGGTCTTTCTTCCAGATTATTGCCATCTTTAGAAAATATCTGGGTATCTGAAGAACTGTTCTATCCCTCAGGAAATGTTTACACCAGAGACAGATCAAAACATCTTTTCCTTCTAAATCGCATTTATACTACAAGAAGGTACTTTTTTTTTCAAATTCATTAGAGAGGATTTTGTTGTCTGAGGTCATTAAGATAGGAGTACTCAGATTTCTTTTCAAATTGTAATGTTGGCCTTAAGCAGAACCACACTTGGAAATACTAAAGATGTCTAAAATATTCTGGAATTGGTTTCTTTTGTTATTTCACTTTTTAAAAAAATTTCAAGCCCAGGTTAAACAAGATCAAATCAAGAGATATAAATAAAAATGGGCACAAGGTGTTAACTCAAGTGTCCTAGCCAGACTGCAATTTGGTTTACTGTGGGCCTGCCAACTTAAATTCCTCCTTGCCACTTCAGCTGGAATGGGTAGTCTTCATTTCCTGTCCTAACTTGTCCTGTGTCAAAGGTCACTGTTGAGGTGAGCAGCATGTGGATCTGGTGGTCTCAAAGCTCTGTTAAGTTATAGATGTTCAAACTGCCAGTATGTTGTGGATAAAAATAGAAGTTGTTATTAGATGTCTATTCATACCCTGCAGAAGCCTGGCAACATTTTGAACCTTTTCAAAATGTAAATACTGCATATTAAGCACAGGAAAGAAAATTAATATGCTGCATTTGCAAATTTATTTCCAAGTCAAAAATGCAAAGGGGGAGGAGGACTGTTGTAGCAGAATTGACATTCTACATTTATGGGGTATATTAAGAAGTCTGTAATGGCCTGAACACAAAAGAAAACACTTTAGAAATGGATTAATTGAAGTTTCTCTGATAATCTGAGCTTTTGAATTTCCTCTCTTTTGATTTTAAATTTATGGCCTCAGTATGACATTACCAGAGTTTATTGCATTTTGCAGGTGGCATTCATGTGTTGTTACTTTTTGTGTAGTATATTGTGGGCAATGGGTTACAATTTTTGTTAAAAATTTCCAGAACCACACATGTACCTCTTCATTAGACTTGCAAATGAGTAATGCCTTTTTCAAGGGGAGAAAATAGTTAAAACATTACAGGAATTTTTGTGCCTTTTTTCCTTAGTTAGTATTGGGAAATGTTTGCAATAAAGTTTGCTTTTTGAAACTTTCACATTTTGTAGTGAGTTTTGATTTACATATGAAGTCATCATCTGACAATTTGAAACAAATGTCTTTTTAAAGCATACCAGTTTTTTGTATGTATTTCTATCACTCCAAAAAAGTTTTAACAGATTTATCTTGCTTTCTGCCATTCAAAACAGTGGAAAGTTGTCATTTCAATGGCATTTTTTAATATCTTGAATATTTTAATAATTGGATTTAATCATTTAGTAATTGCCACCTTGATCATAGATTTCGTCAGTACAACCATAACCCACAAATCCATCCACCATTTTTTCCAAAGAAAAACAATAAAAAAATAAGTAACAAAAAAAACATTTAAAATACAACACAATAACAAAAACAGTAAGCCAGAGTTTGTACTATCAATAACACTAACACATAAAATAGAAAAAGAAAGCATGAAGTAACACAATTTTCAGATATAATTTTTATACTTCTTCTCAGACACAGTAAGATCTGAAGCAGATTCTAATTCCTATAAGCATTCTTCAAACCTACACTGACCCTGTACTTAGTTCCAGGAGGACTCAAAATTCCTATCACTTATTCCCATGATAGATGTCCATTTTATATTGAATATGTAACATCTTAAAAGTATTCTAGTGATTTCATTTGGCTTGTAAAGATCTTGGATTTTTTAAAACCTACATAATGTTTCAGTGATGAAATTTTGTACTTACGAGTATTAAATTATACCAAAAAGCCATTTACTTGATATTCTTTAAATACCATAGCACAATTCAACTAAAGCTCAGATTGTAAACCATCTTAAATAACACTAATGCAGTGTGCACGTAATGAACAATATAGCCAACTTAAGTTAATTTTCATGTAACAGATAACATCTGGGGGAAATGTATATTGGTAAGTTATGCAAAACTAATTTTCTAGCGACCACATCTGTAGAAGTTATTTATTGTATGTGCACTTAACAGTCCATTATTCTGTTTAGAAATCTATTCTCTTCTTTATTAGAGCTTTTAATGTACTCACCTTGGTTCAAATGGTCTGCTCATTATCAGAAAAAATATAAATGGCATTCACATGGAACAACATGATTGTTTTTATTATATCCATTTGTGTGCAAGCATTCAAAAATGGCAAGAGAAACACATTTATTGCTTTACATTCAAAGTAATATTTAGGGGGTATTTGAAAGTCAAGCAAAACCAATCATTTGGCCAAATGGATGTATGTGTATAATCAGAAACTCCTGATTTTTAATCTCAGCATTAGGCCTCAGGCAAGTCACTTAAAGTCTTTTCCTTTGTTTCCTGATCTAAAGATTATGGGTGCTATTCTCTTAGAGAAGAAGAAAGGGTACTTGCTAAATCAGGGTACGAAATAGGAGTATTTTTTTAATAAACATACTTGATCCTTTTTCTGTTTTTATTTTCCTAGGTTTAAGAGGTAACATATTAGACTTTTGAGGAAAAAAATATGAGACAATTACAATGCTACAGGAATGTATAAAAATAGTTATAAAACTAGCTTTATTTAATTTGCCTCAACTATTCATAGACTTGAGGAAATTATAACGTTCTTTCAGAAAATCTAACTTAATAAAGCTGACCATGTCTTTCTGTTTTAAATAGATTTTATTACAGAACCAGTGATGTTGTAAAACATGAGGTTTTGTTAAAAAAAAATACAAAGGCCTAATTGTATTTTTTCAAGAAAGTATTGCATCAGACGGTTTCATTTAAACATATTTGCTGGCTCTGTGCTCTCACCACAATTATTGATTCTAATTTTCCTTAAACTTGTTTTTTAAAAAGATTACTTAATGGGGGGAAAATTCACTATGATGCTTCTGGTGCTAGGTTTATTTCAAACTATATATCTGACAGTATGCCTTCTTATTATTAATGAGATGACTTTATATTTACCCCCCTCTGAAATTGGGACATTTCTTTCCTTCGTAGTATCTTAGTAACAAAGCCAAATGTAACTCTCTGTGAAAGAGAAAAATGTAGCTATGATCTGGTTCACTGATAGTATGCAAAACACTCTGAAGAAATTCTCACCCCCAGTTTTTGTGCAGGAATTAAATCAAATGAATACCTGTATGAGCTATGAGCTATATTCATAAAAATCAAGCAAAAGAGATTCTTGGGATAAACAGGAGTTTCACTCCACCAAAAAAAAAATAATAATAATAACGTGGGGCTGGGAGTAGTCCAAGTTCCCGAGTATGTGCCCAGTACACACATACGCATACATACACACACACCCAATGCCAAAGACCAGGAAAACTGGATAGTTGGCAAGTAGTTCAGATGAGCCTTGTAAAGAAATGTGGACCACAGAGGTGTGAGGGACAAAACTTGCACACAAATATCTGCTTGCACTCACGTGTATGATCCGATGGAAGAAAGGGCACAAGTGGAGGCGGGGGGAATTGGCTACCACCAGGCTGCAGAGGCCATCTGCTGAGAACTTCCACCAAGGGCTCAGAAACAATTTGCAGAAAGAGCCTGTGTGCAGAAAAGCAGAGCTGCAAGACAAATTTGGCAAGAGCAACAAAATAAAATTCTGCTTCATTAAAAGAAATATTTTACCTTGAAGTTTTGCTCATGCTTTCTTTCTCTGGGTCTACAGTAAACGCAGTAAACCCTATTGGGTTCTTTTCTCTCTGCTTTCCAATGGCTAGCTCACCGCCACTTCCCCCAAATTCCTATTCCTCACCCTCTGTGAAAGTCTATACCACTCAGTATATGCCTCATCATCTGCCCTCGTCTCTAGATTCTCACGTGCAGCTTATTTATTTTACTGATAATGTTGCAAAGGACACTAAATTATATTTAGCTGTTTCATTTTCTTAGCTTGGTAAAATAAAGAGCAATATAAGTTGTGGGAGGATGAAAAACAAGCATGATGAAAAAAGGTACAAATAATTTTGTGGGAAGAAAAAAATGTTTGTATGTCCCATTTAGGGGAAAAAATGACTTATGAATATGATGACAGAAAAGAATTGTTCTTATATATATATATATTTTAGATTCTATTTTGATTAACATTTAGTCAACTTAAGAAGAATAATCTGGAATGATGTCACCTAACAGAATAGAGATTAAGTGATTAATAATAATCAATAATTTCCAAGTATGGCAACATGATGACATGGATATTGAAAACTGCACAGGACGAGAAGTTGGCACAGCAGGGTTTAACTCCCAGCCCGGGCACTAAGTGATGATTTGACCTTAAGCCAACCATTTAATCGCTTGGTTTCCAAATTGCCTTTACTACAGAGTTCTAAAACTTCAGTTCTTCTCTATATTTATACTAAGCAGCAGCTTCCTATAAAATCGAATTAAAGTTAACAATATGAATTCAATGCAAATACACTGGGACAACCAAGGAATAGCTTGAGCTTTCAAGACATTCCCAAACCTATCTAAATAAAAAAACATTTGAATACTAATAATACTAATAAGTATTCAAACGATGAAACATTACAACCTATAAGTTGTAATGATCACATGTTCAACAGGTAAGTTAACTTGAAATATTGTAAAGAAGTTAGAAGGGAATGGATGATGATTTCAGGTTTTTCCAAGTCCTGTAGGATGGTAATTAACTGGTGATTTTATGCATTTCCAGAGTTTTGTCTTTAAACATATATGTTCAGGGGCTGTCTTTGTCAGCACATGGTGGGTGGCTTCACCTCTGGGCCTCAAAAGAAAGCTCACTGTATAAATGAGAACATCAATATACCAATGTACAGTGAGGAATGTAATAGGCGTGAAGATCAAAGCACTGAACTGGGTACGTCTTTATAGATCAATGGAGATGGGAAGTCAAATTATGATCAAGATGTTGCTTGTTAAACACAGAATCAGAACAAAAGGAACTAATTAAGTGATTCAGATGTTTGCCTTAATCAGTACCCTCCTCTCTTTCTCACCTTCAAGTCACGGTGGGATGGACACTGCTTAAGTTGACTTCTTTGACTCCTGTTTCTTCATTTCCAGTGTTGACCAACCATCACCCTCCCTCAGATTTGCACACTTGCTACAAAATTCTGAAGTGCTCACAGTGAGGTCTTGCCTCACCCTCTGTATTTTTGGTTGGTTTTACAGATCTCCTCTCTGATTCATAGTGCACTGGCTTTATGCATTAACCTTCAGAGTCTTTATTGTCCTCATCACCAAGTTCTTGGTGGCCACTTTTCCATTGCCCCCAAGAATGGCCACACTCTGCTGAGTAACACTGATCACGATTAGGCTGTTGGTGAATGTTTTAAGCACACAAACCCTGCCAGAACTGGAGAAGGTATACAGAGGATCTAAAGCACGGTCTCTACCTACAGAGAGTTTGTAGGCAACAGGAAGGGAACACTGACACATAAAACAATTAAAGATCAAGACAGTATAAAATGAAGTCCTTTATACACAAACAATGAATCATGGAACACCACATCAAAAACTAATGATGTAATGTATGGTGATTAACATAACAATAAAAATTTTTAAAAAATGAAGTCCTAAGCCACATAGTATAGAAAAAGAATAAGACAGTGGGAAGAATAAAATGCTAATTATCAGATACAGAGATACAGAGAGCAAAAAGCAATAGAGAACCTAAGAGGGCAGTGGTGTCAAGAATTTAGAGGAAATAGCACTTAAAATATAATAGACTTGGCACTATATATATGCATATGCACACTTATATAAAAATTATATGCACATTAATTATACATAATTATATATTATCATATAATTTTAATTAATTTAATTGATAATAGGTTGTATGATATATGTTATATAATATGTGCTGTGTATTATATACTATATATTCATTACAATATAGAGAGGGAAATGAATGAATTGGCCGAAATTGTGGTTAGTCACCATGATACAGCTCTTTTCTTCCCCTCCAGCAAGTGTTAGAGGTTGTCAAGTCTTCAGGTGGTCTCTTCCCGGATCCTCTAGAAGAAGGAATCTCATTTGATACTTATTCAACATTCATAGAGCCACCCCCAACATTGGATACAGAAATGAAGGTAGGTTTCTTTCTGTCTCTTAATTCACCTTGTCTCAGCATTTTATTCTCTATGGGCAGGAGGGAAAAAACTAAATGCTCTTCCATTTTCTTACCCTCTGATTTTTTCCAGCTCAATATAAATATTTCTTTTAGGGTTGACTCGCTGGTGGGCCAGCTGAGGATGGCTCAGCAATTTCAATCTCTCCACTTCCACTCTCCTCAAAGTAAGCACTGATTAGCAGCACCATGGCTTGATCTGTCCTGATGCTCATGAATAACAGAAATGCAAGATAACATCCAATCAAAACCTTCTTTCAGATCAACATCATTCCTTGTAGAAAAGTACCCAGGGGAAGTTTTAGGTTACATATAAATCACTGAACATTCCAGAAGTCACTTGAGTGTTCTTTATTTTTAATATTCCAGGGATTGGATCAAGAACAAGGCCCTGATGAATCCCAGTCAGAAGCCAACACTTCCGATGTGGATCCTTTAGTGGGTTTCACCATCAAAGATATAAAAGCAGTTCTGGATCAAGTCACAGATGATATTTTAATCGGCATTCAGGTAGTCAGCCTTGATAGCATGCTCACTTACTTTATTATTACTGGTTAATTAGCCAACCTGAGCCTTAATGTCTGTAAACGCTACCCACACTCTGCCAGCAAGAGTGATGCTTATGATGGAGGACTTCAATTTCACATCTCCCCGTAATTCACAGTTGAGTCATCTAAGACTCAGTAAGATCACAAAACAGGTTCCCCAACAGCACCTAGAGTGGGGTGTGTTGCCAGTTGCCACAATCATCCATCATCAAAACCCAAAATGTGAAACGGTAAAAACTGCGTGCCCATCATACTGTAAACATGGCTCATGCAAGAGTAAATGGAGTATCTTTCTAACAGCAAACACGGAAGATCAACCATAATTCTTAGGTAAGTCTCCTCACCAAATTTCTAAAGAGAGGCCTTCAAATCCTTGAACTCCCTCTCAGAGAGTTTGTTCCTTTTTACGTACCACTAATAGCTAAGCAATGTACACCAAAGGCTGCATGGAAATGGTGATGGGACAGCCATCCCGGGCAACTGCCACTCATGGATCAGTCAGATTAACTTTATGTCTAACCTTTTTTTCCTGTCAAAACAAAACAAAACAAAAACCCATCTCTACCTCAACACAAAGACTTGCATCATTTTTCAGGCAAAATGGTTAAGTAAGTGAATTGCCTATTTTAAGAAGATTTACGATTTTTTATAGAAATGACCATGAATCAATAGAACAACATACTACATGTTTAAAATATTAATGCATCTCAGGGAAAGATTTAATTGTTATCTGAACATGAGATGATATATAAAAAGCACACTATATTAAAAACTAATTTAGAAAGAGCAAAAGATTAGCTTGGCGTAAGCATACCTTGTTACTTGTCTAATCATCAAACTTTAATGCATTATTTACATGAACATTTAATGATTTGATACCAACAGAATCAGCCAAAGTCCTCAGCTTAATAAGGGGTGTTTAGTGTTTACCAGAAATAGTGGTAGAACACGTTTTACACAAAGCTTTATTGTTAACAATCCCATGAATGTAATAACTGGTTACTGTGTGGAAGGGCAGAGTGCAGTTGAATTAAACTGAGTTCAGAACATATCTCCTTTTTAGATTTGATAACATTTCATCTAAATATAGTTTATGTATAATCATGGCCCTGGGCTCCTTTGCCAACCTGCAGCTCTGAAATTATGGCTGAGGAACTACTAGACAGTAATAGAATTGTTTGCAGGCTCCCAAAATTGAAAACATCTTTACCAAGGCCATGTTCCATGTACTGAGCAGTATATTCTTAACTGTTCATTGAATATTTTTTTTTTTTTTACTGTTAGAGTTTGCAACATTTATACCACTACTCTATAACAGAAAGAATATGATTGTTGTATATGTGTGTTATTGTCCCTTTGGCCTAAAGCCAACCTTGCTGCACCTGGAAGTTCATTAGCTGGTTCGTCTAAATGCAATCAGACATAGAAAGGACTTGGACCAGAGGTGGGAGATGCAGATCCTTTAGGTGCCGCAATCATTTCCATTTCAAGTGGATTCATGGACATTAGTCTGGGCCAAATTACTGCCAATCTTTCAATAAAATGGCTTGATGATGTGGATTTATACAATGTTTCAAGTTCTAGCAACCCCTTTATGTCTTTTCTCTCAATAATCCTGGTAAACTACATGAGAATGAGCCAGGCACTTCCCTGATAAATAAATTGAAAAATGATAGACACGGAAAGACTAAATCATTTATCCAGCGTTTCCAGGGTCAGAAACTGTTGAAAGACCCTGAATGGGACCTATGACCTGGATTCTCGTTCTAATCCCAGTGTTATCCACAAAAACCACACAACCTCTAATATCACGACCACACTACTTTGGACTTTAATACTCCGGTGGTATGGCACGATTTCAGTGTTTATCCTTGTGTCTTGGTCAGGTCCCAAGTTTAATTACTCTCTGCCTACCTAAATTTTTTCCCCTGTTTTAGATAGGTAAGTTATTTTCCCCTTCTAAACCCTGTCTTCCAATGTTGCTGGCTCTTGAAACTGCAGCATCCCTGTTCAAAGGTAGCCACATGTCAGTGGTCAGTGTAGGAACACACTGACTTGCTGTAGAAACATTTAATGAATTAGTTTTTGCAAGATGTTTTCAATTTTCCAATAGTTTTTTTTTCTCCTTTATTTGAGAGCCATGCTGTTATTACAATTTTTGGAGGAAAAGGCAGTAGAGAATTCATGTTTTGAATACAGATTTTTAGAGCTCCTTCTCCAGTGTGGTTTCAGGCATTTTTCCCTTTCTATAATTCAGAAATTTCAGAGAATGTAGTGTGAATTTTTAAATTTTTTATGTTAATCCACTTACTTTCCCATTGACGAACTTTATAGTTCTAGAGATTTATTAAGAATGAAGTTATCTTGGCCCTGAGATGTTAATTAAAATTATACTGAATAGAGCAAACATTTTAGGCTTATATAGTTTAGGTATTTTAATTTTAAAGATACATTCAAAATGAAATTATTTTGGCCCTGAGTTGTATAATAAAATTGTACCCAATGGAGCAAACTTTAATATATTTAAAGAATTACATTTCAGAAAAATATGAATACTAACACTAAATTCTTACATTAAATGCTGGCTGTTGGCCCTAAGCAACAGGGTAAAATAATGTAAAAACCTTGAGGGAAGTTTGCCATCTTAGGACGATAGGTATTTTTAGGTCAACTTGAATTTCCAGGTTAGAAAAGCTAAGTGAGAGAACACCTCAAGGTAGTCGTCAGTGAGAGGCTATTGAGCCCAGGTCATGAGTTTTCCATTCTTCCCTTAAAGGCAATAGAAGCTTGTCCTATGCTAGTGGTTGGTGGGATAGCTAATCAGCTTAGCAGTGTTCCAAGGAATAACAAGGAGATATGGTAGACTAATGACAACCTCGTTCTTGACCAGAGCAGGAGGCTTTTCGTCCAGGCTCTGCTGGTCGGCCCTGAACCGAAGTACTGATCACCATAGGCTAGAGATCTGAAATGTAGCTCTCCTCTGTCAGCACACAACGCTATTTGGCATGCACCTCACCCTCATGAACCTCCTCCCCCAAGCCCACACCTGTGTCAATGAATTTTGTTTCAGTGAAATACCAGAAAGGTCTCCCAAGTTAATGTGCAAACACTGGTGACACCATGAAACAGAAGCTGGTAGATGATAGTACCTGTGTCCTTAGTTGAAAGAAAGGAAATTATTAGTGGACATTGAACACATTAATTGAAAGTGGGAAGAGTTAACTGTTTAGTTAGAGTGGTGCTTCTCAATCCTTTGGAATTGTGACAAGATTATTTCTTCAAACCATTTCAATTCTTATACGGTCTAATAGGGTGCACGCCAGAAAGAAGCAAGAGTAACGTATTTTAAAAATCTTTCACAAGGCCATACTACTGAAATATAACACTGGTGAATATATCAGAAAATTAAGAGTTGGAATTATGAATTTAAAATCAGCATATGGGGCGCCTGGGTGGCTCAGTCGTTAAGCGTCTGCCTTCGGCTCAGGTGATGATCCCAGGGTCCTGGGATCGAGCCCCGCATCGGGCTCCCTGCTCAGTGGGAAGCCTGCTTTTCCCTCTCCCACTCCCCCTGCTTGTGTTCCCTCTCTCTCACTGTGTCTCTCTCTTTCAAATAAATAAATAAAATCTTAAAAAAAAATTTTAAAAAGTTAGCATATAATGTTAACATACTTAATTTTTAATTACTTAATTTTTCAGATAAGAACTAATCCCCAGGGTGCCTGGGTGGCTCAGTTGGTTAAGCGACTGCCTTCGGCTCAGGTCATGATCCCAGAGTCCCGGGATCGAGTCCCACATCAGGCTCCCTGCTCAGCGGAGGGTCTGCTTCTTCCTCTGACCCTACCCCCTCTTGGGCTCTCTCTCTCTCTCTCTCTCTCAAATAAATAAATAAAATCTTTAAAAAAAAAAAAAAAGAAGAACTAATCCCCAAAGTGGCTCAGTGACTTGTCCAAGGCTACATAACTAAATTAATCCCTATGTCTCCGTCTCCTAGACCAATGTTCTTTCCACATCTACTAAAACCATGACAAAGGAGATTAGTGATTCCTGAAAAATGACAGGGTTCATTTGTAACCTGGAGGACCATGTTCATTCTTCTTTGCCTCCTCCACCCAACCACCAAGAAAGGAAAAATGAAAAAAATGAGAAGCCAGAGGCCAGAGCTTCATCTAGGGCTTGATAAAACTTGAGCCAGGGGCACCTGGGTGACTCAGTTGGTTAAGCATTGTACTCTTGATTTCAGCTCAGGTTAGGATCTCAGGGTGGTGAGATGGAGCCCCACGTCAGGTCTACGCTCAGTGGGTGGTCTGTTTGAGATTCTCTCCCTCTCCCTCTGCCCCACCTTACACATGCATGCTCTCTCTCTCTAAAATAAATAAATCTTTAAAAAATAACAATGAAAAAAAGCTTGAATCAAAAAGATGGGTACTCACATAAGGATCCAGAATTGTTGACACCAGTGTGATCTTTTCAGAAATATTGATTCTTACCATGAAGGTGAAACAAAATCTCATCAGATAAGGTAACCAGGGTGTACACTTCAAAACTATCTATTACAATTACACTCATAAATAAACAAATAAGAATGAAAATTTATATGTAGCCCAAAACAGTATTTGATTTTTTAAATTTATTCTGTATAAATTGAAATAACAGAAGTTTCTCAAAATACAGTTACCCCGAAGACATCAAATTATGTTATAGATGTTAACATTCTAAACTTCAAATTGCTTATTAATAGTTATGTGTATAAACTACTCCTCATACACTCGTAAACGTTTTTTAAATCACCTAAACAAAACACCAGTTTTGCCACATCGTTCACCACTGGCTTCTCTATACATAATTTTATTACCCATCATGAAAAAAAGGAAGACATTTCCGGGACTACTAATGTTCAGATAATGTGGAAGGGTTTCTGGAATTGTGCGGGTAGCAGTGTCAGCCCACAGAATATCACTGCCAGAGGCTAAATGCTATCACAGCTGCAGCAAACACTAAAACCTGTCAGCAATCACATACTTTTTTCTACCCAAACTATACCACAAAGTGGCATAATTCCAAGAGTTATAATGTCTGATGAATATTCTTAATTATGAGAATTGTTCTAATTGTGAGATTATTTGTGTTGTGATTTCACAACAGAAGCTTTCTGAGATCCCATTTAGAATGTATTACACAGGAGACAAAAACATCATTGCAAAGGGTTGGGGGGGACACACAACACCGCACTAACTGAGACCAGAGCAGTTTTTCTGATTCGGTGCTTATTGGTAAAGTCTGTCTGAAAATACAGATAAATTATCCTATCTTCCAACACAAGGCTATGTGAAAAATGGCTGTCCAAATACCACTTCCTGTTCATAGCAGCCATGCTATACATCGGGAATGTGCAGAGAAATATGATAAAGTGTTATCACATCACTACAGGCTGAAACACGGCTCTGTCTGCAAAACAGGAAGGTGTGTGAGGGATAATGTCTGTCTTCAGGCACTATAGTATGTCAAAACCACAAAGACAATGTGCAGCAAAAGATAGCTCCATCATAACCACTTTTTTATGATTGTCTTCACAGACCGAGATAAACGAAAAGCTGCAAATACAGGAAGAGGCCTTTAATGCACGAATAGAAAAATTGAAAAAAGCCTGAGGACTCAGTACAAGGAGAGTCATGCTAAACTTCACAGAAACAAACACAACCAGCCAGAATAGTAGACTCTCCAGAGCAGCATATCTCCTTCATTTCATTGGGAGAGGAAAAGCAAGCCTTACATTTTATTATCCTAACTAATTAGAAAAGTATTGGCCCCCCTTTTGCTATCTCCTGTCCCGTAACAGCCTCCGAATTTATGGCACTAAGTGTAATAAGAACATTTTGTATACAAGAGTTTGGAGAATTATATATAAAAATACAATTACTTTTACGATACTCCTTTGACATTTTGACTAATAAATGCTATTCATCTTCAGGGAGAGTGAAGTCAACTTTTTTAAATAAGGAAAAATAATAATAATTTTATCCATATTGACCCAGTGAGTTGCCACATTACTGGAGCCCTGTGAACAGATACCACACTGCCAAGGATAAAACTTGCTAACAATAGCAATTAAAATGCATATACTATGGGGCGCCTGGGTGGCTCAGATGGTTAAGCATCTGCCTTCGGCTCAGGTCATGATCCCAGGGTCCTGGGATCGAGTCCCGCATCGGGCCTCCTGCTCCTTGGGAGCCTGCTTCTCTCTCTCTCTCTCTCTCCCTCTCTCTCTCATGAATAAATAAAGAAAATCTTTAAAAAAAAAAAAATGCATATACTATGGTTCCCCCCCACACCTTAAATCACTTGGTTTTCTTATTTAAATGTTTCAGTGTGAAACTAATTTTCTGAAATTATATAATGCAGTTTGAAGCACTTTAATTTATTCTGTACTGTATTTGTTATTTCTAATCTTGCTACTCTCCCAGGAGAATACATGACCTATATAAAAAGAAGCAATGTATAAATGGTTATTAAAGACCAACCTATATATAGATTGTAAAAATCTTAAATACAAATCAAACTCACAGAGCTCTTAAAATTAACCATTATATTGCAGTAGAATGATTGAAAACATCTCAAGCCTTTAAATACCTTTATTAAAATATGATTTTAGAAGAAAAATATCTATTTGCCAACTGATTGTTTCAGGTTGGATAAATTAAATTAATTACTAGCTAGGTCCTTTCCAAATTTCTTAACTTCAGAGTATTTGAGAATGGAGAGCATTACTAGGAAGGGGAGAGTTCCTTCCAGAAGTTTCCAGTTTAGGGGTGCCTGAGTGGCTCAGTCGGTTAAGCGTCTGCCTTCGGCTCAGGTCATGATCTCAGAGTCCTGAGATCAAGTCTCACATCAGGCTCCCTTCTTAGACTGCTTCTCCCTCACCTTCTGCCTGCCGTTCCCCCTGCTTGTACTCTCTCTCTCTCTATCTCTCTGATAAATAAATAAATAAAATATTTTTCTTTTCAATTTGAGTTGATAAAAGAATATACATACTCAGTTAAAGGCAACAACAACAAAGTGTAGACAAATGAAAAATAAATTTCACCAAAGCTGGGTACCCCCATTTCTCTCCCCATGAGGCAACCATGGCTTCCAGTAAATTCTTTTTTTTTAAGACTTTATTTATTTATTTGACAGAGAAAGAGAGCACAAGCAGGGGGAGCTTCAGAGGGAGAGGGAGAAGCAGACTCCCCACTGAGCAAGGAGCCCGATGTGGGGCTCAATCCCAGGACCCTAGGATCATGTCCTGAGCCGAAGGCAGCCATTCAACTGAGTGAGTCAGCCAGGCACCCCCCAGTAAATTCTTGGAAAAGTATTTTTTATCCATTTAAATAATTGGATGCTTGTATAGAGTGATCTTTTTTTTTTTTTTTAAAAAGATCTTTACATTGCTCTTTCATCAAATATTTTGGAGATAATTCCCTATCAGTGCATTTTAATGACCATACAGTATTTCATTTTATCAATTCCATAACTTTTTTAACTAGTCTTATTGATGAACTTTTTATTGCTTCCAGTAATTTACTATCACAATGCTACATTGCCATTTTTATGAACATGTATGATTATACCTGTAGGATGAATTCCTAGGAAGGGAAATTTCTAGGTCAAATTTAGTGCCTTTCAAAGATATTTCACCAACAGTGAAATGAGAATGCCTATGTCTCTCTACATTGTTACCAACAACAAGCATTGGTCAACTTTTTATCTTTGGTATTCTGATAAGTAGAACATAATGTCACGCTGTTGTGTTAATTTGCTTTTATCTTCTTACTCCATACAGATTGAGCAACGTTCATATGTTTATAAACAAATGCGTGTGTGTGTGTGTGGTTAATCCTCCTAATAACCCTAAGGCAGAGAAAGAAGGTATTATTAGCCTCATGTATGATAGTACCTGTTAGGGAGCCTGAAGCTTAGGGAAATTATTAACTTGAACCAAGTTGCACAATTAGTAATTGATGGATCAGGGCTTTAAACCCAGGTCTGACCTATTTTATAGATGAGGAAACTGGAACACAGAAAAATTTTAGGTACTTTTCCCATGATCGCACAGCCAGTAAGTGGTAGAAACAGGTTTTGAACTTAGGTCTCTATGATCGTAAAACCCACATTCTTCACCTTTATCTTCATTGAGCTATCTCATTGTCAATATGAAACAAAGTGAAAACTGGCCTTTCTTTTTTGTTATTAGTTATAATAAAGGAACACACTATTGTTAGCATATTAAGTATTTAGAAAAGTTATGCAAGAAAGGAAAGTATAACTCAGCTCCTTTCATTCATTCATTTATTCATTATCCAGTATGTAGCATTGAGTACCTACTATGTACCAGGGCATTGAGTAGGGAGCCAAACAGACATGGTCTCTGCCCTAATAATCTAGTAGGGGAAATAGTTAATACTAACTGTGATAAGGACAAGCTTTGGGGAATTATGAGAATATTGAACAAAGGAGTCTGGGAGGTCACAACATGTCCCACTCGTTTTGACATTTGGGCTAGGAACTGAGGGGTACCTAGAATTAACTAGACAGAAGAAGGTGAAGGAAGAGGAAATTCAGACAGTGCAAAGTCCCTGGGACACAAGGAGAGGCTGAACAATTTAGACACAGTCAGAGCTCTCGCAGGGTCCCATAGACCACATTACAGAATTTCATTTTTAAGCTAATAGCAATGGAAAATTGTTGATAATTTTAAAGAGCAATTGACATCAGATTCGTATTTTTTAAAATGTCATTTCCCTGGTGCTAGGACTTTTATCCATGGAGACAAGGAAAATAGTATTTTCATAAAAGGATTCCTACTTCTAATGATGCTAAGCTCTACTTAGCAATTCCTACGAGTGAGGGAAATAAAGAAAAATTTTGACTTTTTGAAGTCATAGGGTTCACCTACTCTAAGCAGTCTTTGACACAGAGGCAGCCTTCTGAAGAACCAATTAAAAACCAATACCAACCTATTAGACAAGCAGCACTCTTTCTCTTAGCATCCACAGTAAGATATCTTTCTTCCATCTGCAGGAATAATTTGGGGCACTTTTTTTCCTCACCTCCATGATAAGTTTCAAAGGGAAAATATATTCATTATGTTATGAACAAGCCACAGACTGCCACAATTTCAGGTATTTGTAGGCACTGTTGCGCCTAAATATAGCTGTGGAGTCATTTTTCCAAAATCCGAATATAAAGCCCCTATTTCTATCCTCCATTTGATTGGAACCATTCAACCATCCTGGTAGATAATAAGTTTGCATGTTCTTAGATTGCATTTCATTATGCTTCAGTTCCCCTAGAGAATAAACGTGCTCCTTTTCCCAACAATTGTAGAGGAGAAATACTTCTGACATCTCAAATTTCAGAGAGCCTCAGGAAGACGTCCCTCTTCTGGACATCAAAGTCTTTTTTTTTTTTTTTTTCCTGGACATTGATTTGTTAAATAAGAGAAGTCAGTACTCCTTCGTGGCAGCCAAAATACCTATTAATTTAAGTTTCCCAAGCAAAAAGTAATCTAAGTCAAAATAATACCATCTTGTTGGAATTCAAATTCCAAGACAAAGAAAGAATACTAAAAATCTCTTTTGTTTTTAGGATCCCTCCTTTTTCCATGGAAGTACCAGCAGTGGAGATTGGCTTATCTTTCCTCTTAGTTAGAGTCACCAAAGAGTTTTGTGTTATTTTACTTAATTTTTAGCCTCAGAGAATGTTCAGTGCAGATGTCTCCAAGGGTCATTTGATGTTTGTTTGTTCTTTTGAATATATTCAGGGCACTTTCTAGCTAAGACAAAGAAAATAAGACAGATAAGGTCCTTGACTTGCTGGAGTTCATGGAATTGATAAAGTTTATAATCTAGAAGCAGATAATAAACAAGGGAAGAAATAAAAGTATCTTAGATAACAATAAATCATGCTAATAATTAATACAAAGCCATGGGATAGAAGGTTGCGGGGTGTGGGAGAGCTACTTTTACCTGCGGTGCTCTGAGAACTCTGCTTGGAAGGGGTGGCTTTTGAGCTGAGACAAGGGTAGGAGAAACCAGCCATGGGCCACACCAGGGAACATCTGTTCCAGGCAGTGAGGGTAGCAAGTAAAGTGACTTGCCAAGTAGAACCTCCGATCACACAAAGCAGCTCTCAGGGAAGACAGGTATACCCATGTCTCACTTCTGGGAGGTACCTGGCTGCTCTGCAACCTCAGACCCTCATATTCCGAATCTAGTACCTTTTCCACTCTGTCACGTTGCCATGGTCGTATTGCCTTATCTAAAAAAAATATACGTAATTATAACCACAAAATACTCATTGGGATAGCCCAAAACCCAAATAAGCCCATCTACTTAAAAGAAATCTTGGTCCAAATCTCTCTTGCAAAAGAATTTCAAACAAATTATGTAGATACTCTACTCCAAAAGGCAAGGAGCATAACTGCCATCATTATGTGTGGGCTATGCATAATGACTTCTTTCTAAGAATACAGTATGTAGGGAGTACCTTACAGTTAAGAGACCTGACAAATGCTACTTCCTCCATATAATCAATATCAACATCAATAGTCAAAAATCATGTCGATGGCATATACACTTGATATGAGTTGATGAAAATACTACTTTCCTCCCAAAAACCCATAACCCTGGACTAATCATGAGAAAAACATCAGGCAATTTCCAGTAGAAGAGCCTACAACATACCGGATCAGTAGTACTCAAAACCGTCAAGGTCAGGGTTGCCTGCTCAGTCAGTTAAGCGTCTGCCTTCGGCTCAGGTCATGATCCTGGAGTCCTGGGATTGAGCCCCAGATTGCATCAGGCTCCCTGCTCAGCAGGGAGTCTGTTTTCCTTCTCCCTCTGCCCCTCCCCCTCCATTCCTGCTCTGACTCTTGCTTTCTCTCTCAAATAAATAAATAAAATCTTTAAAAAAAAACCATTGAGGTCATCAAAAACAAGGAAAGTGTGAGAAAATGTCATAGCCAGAGGGAACTTAAGGACACATGACAACTAATAAAATGTGGAATCCTGGATGTGATTCTGAAACAGAAAAAGGGTATCTAAAGAAATACAAATATGAACTTTACTTAATAAAAATATATCAATATTGGTTCATTAATTGTACCAAATGTACCACACTAATGCAAGGCTAATAATAACAGTAATAATTCGTAATAATAGGAGAAACTGTGGGGAGGGAGGGAAACAGTATACTGGAAGTCTCTGTACTATCTGCTCTATTTTTCTGTATATCAAACTTTTAAAAAATCATGTATTAACTTAAAGAATTTCAGTCAAAACAAAACTAGAAGGAAAAATGCCCCTAGTTAAATTTCACCACTGTTGTAGTGACATCCCCTTCCTAGTGACACATGAAAAATCAGATATAGCCATCTTGCAAACTAGCAGGAAAAAGAAATGCTCATAAAGAAGATCAAACTGATATATCCCATTTTTAGAGAAATTGCAAACATCCTCAGTCTTGGGCCTAAACTTACCTTCTCAGTTCTGTGGTAGATTTTGATACTTTCTAAAAACGTGCATTACTCATAAAAGCAGAGTGTATAGGGTTCCTTTTAATACCCAACTCTGCAATATAACATATAATATGGTCTATCAGCTAACCTTCAATAAAGACATCAACCATTTATAGAATGGTCCCAGTCTCTCAAGCTGTTCTCAAAGAGGTCAATTTCCTCTAGATCCTACTAAGACTTCTCTCAGTGAGCATTCCTTGACTTATATAATATAGGCATAATATGGAAAATGCTGTTTTTAAATAGAGAGGAGATATTTGATAGATTAGATAGAAGAAACATAAGTGATATCCAACAACTTGAAATCGGGCATGGCAATGATCTCCTGCCATTATGTCACACACAGAAAAAGGCTAAAATAGCCTGGATATTAATCTTTTTATTGACTATCAATCTTAAAATCAAAAAAAGGGGGGGAAGCCCCTGTTCATATACCAATGAAATTTTATATGAATGCATTGTCAATACATGACCTTTCTAAAACCAACTTTTAAATTCAACCAGAATAAAAGTAATACGGTGCTCATCTTCCAACCCTAGACAGAAGTTAATCTTACAATGATCAACAAAATATTTCTGCCTTTTATTTCCTTATCTTTTTCTGCATAATAACTGATACTATTATTTTTCATGAACTTTATCCAATCCCCTTTTCAGTTGTTACTGGGTTTCATGGGTTAGGATATAGTTAACATTTGTGCTGAAATTCAAAATGAAACAATAAGAAGTGTTCTCACTCTACCTTGCCAGATCCAGAACTTGTTGCATCTGCTTAAGAAATGTAACTGAGTTTGTTTCTCAGAGTCAAAAACTAATCATGTATTGTATAGTGACTAACATAACATAATAAAATAAAATTTAAGAAAATTTAAAAATTTAAAAAATTTAAAAAATGTTAAAGAAATGTAACTGAGTGACTGGACAAACATGATGACCCACAGGATTCAATTTCAAATAGTAGGACCACAGGACCATGGTGCTGAAGGTCTTGAACATCATCTAATTCAACCCTGTCACAATGAAGAAACTGAGCCCTGACAAGTGAAAACTTGGTGATCATAGTTAATTTGTGGCAGGACCCAAACTAGAATACAGATCATTCATTCATTCATTCAAGCCTGCTTATGTTCAACACATGTTTAGTATCTTCTGGGGGTAAGAAGTGACACTGAGCACATATAAGCTAAAACAGACATAACTGCTGACCTCGTGGAGTTTATAGTCTATCGGGAGAGGTAGATTTTAATCAGTCACACAAGCAATTATAAAAGCATGCTATTTAAAAAAAAAAAGATAAACTCCTGCAATGAGAGCTTATTTAGAGGATTATGAGCAAATCAAGGAAGGTTCCACTGGGAGAATCACATTTAAAAGATCAGTAGGCACTAATGAGGCAAAGAGGGGAGAAAAGAGTTCTCAGATCAAGGGAACAGCAAGTGCAAAGTTTCTGTGAAAAGAGAACACAAGAAGTAGAGACTGAAAAGCAGCGGGTGTGGCCTGGGCCTCAAAAGTGAGTGGGGGCATTTTCCCAATCTGAAAATGCTTAGGTAAGTGGAAATTGGATTATGGAGAGCCTTGTATGTCAGGATAAAGAGTTTTGTCTTTGTCCGAAATACAATGAGGAGTTATTGAAAGGTTTCAAGAGATTTGGAGGTGGTTGGTGAAGGACAAGCCCATTTGCGCTATGCCAAGATGATTCTAATTGCAGTAGGGAGAATGGAGAAGAGACCAGGGAGGATGGGGTCAGAAGCCGTCCACCAGAATCCACTCTCCCAGAATGGTAGGTCACCATTTCCCAGGTCACGTGGCAGTCGGATGTGACCATGTAACTAAGCTGCGGCCAGTGAAATGTGAACAGAAGTGAAGTGGGCTTCTTGGAGGGTGTTGCTCAAGACCAGACAACACCTCTCCTTGTTCTCTCTTCCGCCTTTCTGCTGGATGGCCATAAGGACAGTGACATTTTGAAGGTAATAGAGCAACTGTCTGCCTACGTTCCTAAATGCCCCCACCGCAGGAGACACTTCCCAACCTAGATCACGTGTCCAGACTGTCTCAAGAGGCAGAAATGAGCTACCACTTCTTAGGGTGATTTCATTCTGGGGTCTATCTGCTACAGCAATTTAGCGTGCACTTATTAACTCAGGGAATATGTCTGTCTGTGTTTGCGCATATGTACTATGTCTCATATGGGTCAATGTCTATAAACTGGGAAAACAACTAGCAAATTCATTAACTAGGGACCTGCTTTAGTTTTATTGCATAAGGTAATTACTTCTTAGTTTATATAAGCCCACGGCCCCTCCTAGACTGACATTCTATGAAATAATTGACTGAGCCTTACAAGTGTGATGAATTGCACACTCAGGAATTTCCCATGAGAGGACACACCTTAAACAGTTTCTAGTTTAAGCAAGGCCAGTAAATGTTTAAATATCTATGGTTAGTTAGGGATTATTCTACTATAATAAGAAAAGTATAAATAAGACTCTAAATTATTAATTTGCTAATAGCCTTTTCTTTCCGCCAAGGTTATTTCCTGAGCTGAAATACTCTTTAATTCCCTAAAAGTTATTTAGTAGGGCGCCTGGGTGGCTCAGTTGGTTAAGCGACTGCCTTCAGCTCAGGTCATGATCCTGGAGTCCCAGGATTGAGTCCCATATCGGGCTCTCTGCTTAGCAGGGAGTCTGCTTCTCCCTCTGCCCTTCCCCCTTCTCATGCTCTCTCTCTCATTCTCTCTCTCAAATAAATAAATAAATAAATAAATAAATAAATCTTTAAATCAATCAATCAATCAATCAATCAATAAAAGTTATTTACTAAATACTTCTACAGGAACCTCACTAAGGCCCACATTAGAGCAAATATTCATATGTTGGATGCTATCGATATTAACTATATTTATTCCTAAAAACCAATATGTGTTTCTGAAGTATTATTCTGGTTTGGATAGTCTACAAGTTAAAATAAAAGACACGCTCAGATCATAGACAGAGTTTGGAATAGAAAATTTGAGATTCTGTCAGAAAAAAAAGAATGGCTATTGGGCGGGCAACTCCGTGTCTACTCCATCTCCACAACACCTCATACTTCAGGATGTCCTACCATGCTTGGCATTTTCCAATTCCAAATTTAGAGAGACTGATAGATAAGAGAGAGAGAGAGATTTTTCCTCCTTTTCCAGGATTATACTGCTGGTGCTGATTATTTTCTCTACGGGTGGGTGTGGTTTTTAAAATGTTTGCCATAGAAGAAGCTAAATCCATTCCAACGTGTCTATTAAAAATAGTTAGAAATTGTTGAAACCAAACCTTTTCAGCTCTTAAGGTACTGGATTCATATTGAATTATTATTACCATTTCCTTTCTGCTGAAATTTTGATGACATGGTCATCATTCATTCAACCAAGTGTGGCCATTTCAGATTCAGTTAAGTGTCTTTATTCAAGGTGTCCTCATAGGCTCCTTTATTTGTTAGAACTATTTCTAAGTGAATAGCCAGATGAATCACCAGAGCATTGCAAAGCAAAACTCATGTGTCAGGACTAAACTGAGGAAACAGAACAAACAAAAAGATGAGGCAATTACAGACTTGGGAAATTGTTTATGGTATAATATTGAATAAAAAAAGGAAAAATCTATCATTTAATATGAAATGTGTGTTGTGGAGAAAATCTGATAGGCAAAGAAAAAGCATTCAAAAAAATGGGGGTTATCTTGTGGTGGTAAGATTACAGGTGATTCTTAAATTTTTTGCTGTAGTTTCCATACATTTTATATTAACTATTCTGTAACTAGTAAGAAACAAGCACTGCTTCTAATAGGTTTAAGCTGTCCCCTAGCCTGCACTGTTATTGCCCTTTTGCCACCTTCTGGGCCAACCCCCTGGAAGAGGGTTAGAGTTGGGGCAGGCATGGAGTCTCTCCACAGCAACCATTAGAAGGTAGCAGGTACCGTTTGGAGCAGGGCCAGCACAGAGAGCTGCCCAAAATGGCTACTGTTCTAAAAACGCTCCCATCTTAACATTAGCAAGCCTATGACAGTAGGTAAGTGGACACATTGACCATGTAGTAGTGAAGTGACTTCTAGAGCTGGATTCCACAGAGCCTTCTGTCGGAAGGAACCGCCTAAAGGCAGGCATGTTGCATAACCCCACTGTGCCTCTGGTTTATTGTTTGTCAAATGACTGACAGTAGGTAAAAGGAGGTGACATTGAAAAGCCTTTTCCTAAAACTCCCTGATTTTAAAAAACTAGAAACTAGTCCTAAAGGACCACAGCATGTTCAAGAATGTCTCATTTTGGCTTAAAACTGAAAGACCAGATGTATTCCCATTTAAGCCAAGAACGAGACAAGGGTAGTAAACAATGAAGTAATTATATGAAGACCCGTCTAATATCTGTCTCCCAGTCCAGGCTCTAGCTCTGGGAGGGCAGGGACCGTGCTCTGTCTCCAACATCCAGCACCATGCCTGGCAGAGTAGGTATTTCATGAATATTTTGTAGAAGGGAGAGCAGAAAGCAAGCAGACACACTGGCTGGCTGGCTGTTTTCACCACCGGTATTGAGCTTTTCCTACCACTACAATAAGACAACATACGGAGATTAAAAGTATAATTAACACAAAGCTAAAATTATTATTGTTTTTAGATCATATGCTTATCTACTGAAATCCCATGATAAAAACTATTCTAAAAAATAAGAAATCAGCTGAAAATAAATATTAAAAATAGATTTGCTATAAATTAATAAGGATTCCAAAATACAATGAAAAAAATCTCTTATAGTAGTAACACACATACCAAATACTTCAGATAAAAATAGGAAATGTAAAGGACCTGGCTGAAGAAAAATATAAGACTCTCCTACAGGGCATTTTGCTAGATGCAATGTTTAAATATAGTAGAGATGTCTTTTCTTAAGTGTAATTTCACTGAAAATTTCAGGGTCTGTAATTGCGAATGCTAGTCTGCGATCAACATGAATGCTGAAAGAATAAAAAAAGGCGAAGGCTTTCCAATTTTAAAACGTGAAAAAGCTAAAATATTTTTAAGTATGATATTAGTGGAAAAAATAGCCGTCAAATTAAGAATTTGTTTTACAGTGAAATTTCCCTGGGTGGCCGAGTCTATGAATTTAGAGTCACTCAGTCCTGAGATCCATTCTTAAATCTGCCCCCTGCAGATAAAAGCAGTGTCAGCTGCCTCAGCCTCAGCTCACTCATCTCTAAAATGGGGATAAAAAGAACTCTGTTTTCACAGGCCAATGGAAAAATAAAGAAATCTATAAGAAATGATGATGAGACTATAAATTGAGGGACAATGTTTATTTGTTACATATTCATATTCTGTATATTACATCTTACAGAGTATATCAACAGGTTAAAGCATTAAATGCAAGTGCAAATGTTAAAACTACAGAATAGCTAAAAGAAAGTATAAGTGATTCTTTTCCTAATCTTGTGATGGGGAAGGCTTTAACAAATAAAAGCAATGAAACAACATCACAAGGAACAGGCAAAAAGTATCATTTTAACTACAAAAAAAATTTGAAATGCTCCATGTAAAAGAAAATTCACTGTAAGTAAAAAGAAAAAGAAAAGAAATAAAAAGAAAAAATAAATAAAAGAGAAAAGTACTTTCAGCAAGACGTATGATAGATATGGAGTTAACAACTTTAATATATAAACAACTCTTTAAAATCAATACAAAGAATGCTAACAACTCAGTAGAAAAATTGCAAAGGATCTGATCAACTAATTCACAAATTAGAGAATTAAAGAATAAATGCAAATTGTCAGAATAATGAGAAAGTGTTTAATTTCATCAGTTCTAGAATTTCAAAATGCTATATATTTGATGTATTTAGAGTCAAAGAAATCCATAAAGAGAAATGCAGAAATGAAAGCATTTTGTGTACCATTTATGCCAGAAATTGCCTAAAACTGACTCAAATATATGAAGCATTGTGAAACTCCCTTTTAACCTTGGTGTGTTAAGGAGTACTTCAAAAATTTTAATGAGATATTGGAACTCAGTTTTGATAACTTGGAGTATGCCGTTTGCTCACTCTCTCTGCCACCTCATGTTGTTCTCTACTTTTCTAACACGGCGCATGTAGCTTTCAGACCTGACCATGTCCACATCATAAATATCAATGTGGAAGAGCAAGAACTAATTGGATGATGAAAGATCCCTGAGGAAACAGTTGAGAGATCTAGTTTTGGGTCTTGCTTTCTTACCACGAACTGTGAGCCAGACCATGGAAGAGGCACATCACTTGTCCAAATGTTAAGATGATTATTAAATCAGTGTTTCTCCTAGTGACGTCTAAAATTCTTGCACCTCACTTCATCCCTTCAGAATCAGAAGGCAGGACCTGGAAATTGGCATTTTTAACAAGCACCGCAATTAATATTTAGGGACTTTCTAGGCGCCTGGGTGGCTGAGTCGTTAAGCGTCTGCCTTCAGCTCAGGTCATGGTCCCAGGGTTCTGGGATGGAGCTCCACATCAGGCTCCCTGCTCGGCCGGAAGCCTGCTTCTCCCTCTCCCACTTCCCCTGCTTGTGTTCTCTCTCGCTCGCTGTGTCTCTCTCTGTCAAATAAATAAATAAAATTTTTTAAAAAATACTTAGGGACTTTCAAGTTTGAAAATCACTGTAATGGCCGACCACCCAGTCCCCTCTAATGCCCCAAATTGGATATTCTGAAGGGGAAAAAAAATGCATGCTGAGTAACAGCCCCACTCTGTACATCCAAGAGCTTGACACCCACCTCAATTCTCAGATCCTTGTTATATTTGAGTTGATGTCTCTTTAGGTTTGTTCTCCCAGCCCCATGCATCAAATTACACTCATCGAAGCTGCCAGTCTTCAGAAGTGCTTTCAGAAGGCACATAAATTCAACCCTGACTCCTTATGATTCAGACATTTAATCACACCATAAACTTAATGGAATCCAATTTGAATGTAGACACCTCAACAGCTACACTGTATTGAATTCACAGCCTTCATAAAATGTGGGTCTCAAAATGAATCACCAGCTTAATGAAAAGTTCAGAGGAGAACGCCGCCTCTCATTGGTCACTGTCCTGGGTCTTCAGTTGCCAGGAAAAGGACTGGAGCTGTCAACACAACACTGTAGTCCAGGCAACCAGCCATGCCACTGGGAACTTTTCAACACTTGAAAAAAATAAAAGTTACCATCGAAATTTTCAGATGCTCTTTAGATTGTTTGGACAGCCCATGGTTTATAACAGTGATGATGCCAGGGTCAGATTTCACCTGTCAGTTTAGGACCTCCCCTCATTAACAGCCCAGAAATGGGTTGCTTCTGGGGTTCTCCAGACTCTTGTCTGATTGCGACCATAAAGTGTGTTCCTCCAGTGGTGTGTGTTCTCTGGGTAAGAAGAAAGGGATACTATGTTTCCAAAAGCCCAACAATTCATTACTTAAAACAACAGGAAATAAAAATATGGCTGGTTCTCCAAACATCCAGATGTGTTCTCAATGATGTTTGGCATCTGCTAGGTGAATACAACTGGGTGATCGATTCTGAGCTTTCCAACCAGATGCTTAACCATAGTGGCAACTCAACTTTGAACTGAAGCTGAATAAGGTTTTTTTGTGTTGTTTTGTTTTTAAGAATGAGACAGAGAGAGCATGAGAGAGGGGAGGGTCAGAGGGAGAAGCAGACTCCCCGCCAAGCGGGGAGGCCGATGCGGGACTCGATCCCAGGACTCCAGGAGCATGACCTGAGCTGAAGGCAGTCGTCCAACCAACTGAGCCACCCAGGCACCCCTGAATAAGGTTTGCAGTTATTACAGAACTATCTGTGTGAGCTCTTTATATTGGGAATGTCTTCTCACATTAGCTTTTCTACCTTGGGTAGGGTGGCTTTGCCTGAAAGAACTTCAGGATCTGCAGAACCACTGAGATCAACCTTCGCAATTGTGCTTTCTCTTCTTTAAGCTTTAGTTGTTATTGCTAAGCTAAGTAGAAGGGAGACCAGATCCTTTCTTAATTTTTTCTGAGGACAGCTGATCGAATCTACCTCGTCTTAAGAAGTTATTTACCTGAAGTAGGAACCATGTCCATAAGGGAAGGAGGCAGGGCTCTCAAAATGTCTTGTAAACTTTTTGAGTCTAATATGCTGAACTGCAAATTTAATCCACTGAAGTGGTTTCATGCAAACACTCCTCTCAAATTCCTTTTGTACAAAATCTTGATGCATAATGTATAGAGTCTGAAAATGGATTAAGCTACATTTGGAGATGGTTTGAGTTTTTTTTTTTTTTTTTAAGCAAGCAAAAACAAGCGTTTTTTTATTGTTGCCTTGTTTAACCCTTCCTGCTCGAGCAATCACACATGGATTGTGTCTTCTCAAAGCTGCCTTCCACACAATGTTTCTTGGTTGTTGTTTTTTTTTTCTGTCAAAAAGTTTGAAATGTAAGAAGTTTTAATTAGAAATGTAAAGAGTGAATTAGACTCATTTCCCTCAGATTTCCCGACTCAAGCAAGCAAATAGACTGGTAAAACCTTCTGATTTACTTCTGGAAGACAATTTAGCAACTGAGTAAGCAAATGAGTGGAATCTTACTGAATAAAATGTCTCCAGGTATTCCCGGATCTTAACTACCCCGAGGACTGTGGCCATAGATGGAATGCTGGGTCTGTATGTTGTTGGAAGAAGGTGTGGTAAATGCTCAGAGACACATGTCCACCAGGGCCAGTCAGGGCCCAAATGGTGGAAAAGGAGACAGCGGGGGAATTGCCGAAGCTTTGAAAGGAATCACAGATACTAGGAATCTCACACTTACGCTTCAATGAGTCAATACGTTTGTAATGCTCTGTTTCATCATTTGCTTATTTTTACATATTGTTTGAATATTATGTAAATTGTACTGAAAAGAGAATTGTGGCTAGAATGAGATTTGGGCTGAAGCCGTAGGTTTGACCCAATGTAGTTCTGTGACCTTAAAACCACTTGCTCTTTCTGGGTTCCATTTCATCATCTGTCAAATAAGGAGAACCACCCTCCCTCTGGCTGCCCACCTGCATCTGGGCCATTGGGAGAGCAAATGAGATGGGTGGGAAAGTACTTTGTCAAGTCTCAAGCCTTGTGGACATGGCTGAATTCTCCTCTGTTTTGGGTTAACTACTGTCTTCTGAGAGAATGGTGGCATCCTTGGCTCTTCTGCCATATCCTTCTTCACCAGACTTCTCCAAATCCAAGTGTGAAAAGAACAGGTGGTTCTCAGACTAGCAGCTGCTGTACAGCTGGCCACTCCTAGGGGCTCCGCATCCTGGGTCCCAATAGGAGTTTTTATGCTCGCACAAGGCTCCACCCATGACTCTTAAAAACGTGGCTTCAGATCAATACAGAGAACCAACACCCCCCCCAAACCCGACATTTCCTGCCGTCCCCATTCTGAATCCTCACCTGGACCCACCTTGTTCCTGACCTCATGACTAGCCTTTCTGCTATTGTTTACCTTGCCTCTCCTGCTTCCAGACCATTCCAGTTTAGTTACCCGGTTTGAGCCTTTCGAATCTCTTCTCCATCGTGATTCAAGTGATTCATATACTCACACTCCCTTTATCTTGTGCCCAGCACCTGACACCCCAGGCCAGGAATGGGACACAGAAAAAGAGCATGTTTTATTGGCAGGTGTAAAAATTGAGATGTGCCTCCCAAAATAGGCCACGTAAAGGCTTCTGCCAGCACTACAAACATTTTCTCTTTTGGAGCTACGGGCTTAGAACAACTGGACAATTTCAAATTCTGTGGGGGAAGACGACAGAGGAAAAAGGATAGTTTTTTCCCCAATTCACCTCCTCTTCCTACTTTAAATGTTAACACACACTAGCATATGAGAAAACACAGAGGAATCATATCCTGTTTGTGCTTCTCCATATAGAACTTGATTTGTTGGATGCAGTGTCGAATGGGAAGGGAAGACTAATTTAAATTCAAATTCATTCCCCATGACTTCACAATAATATGGACTTACTAAACATTTTTTTTTAAATTTCTACAATGTAGTAAGAGCAAGACAATGCCTGTCTTGTTCATTGGAATATTTTTAGGACCCAGCACGCAGAAGGTGTTTAAAAAATATTTGTTGCCTGAACAAATACATAAGAAGAAAAAACAAAGTAATATTTGAAAGATTTCTTATTATCTGATGCTGATAGAGAGTAAAGTTAATGATTTAGAGAACAAGTATCCAGCAGTACAGCCCACTAATACCTTTTAAAATGTGTTGATACTCATAAATCCAAAATAAACGACCTGTAAAATCACTTAAGAAGAAATAATACCCATTTAATCAGGCTTCCAGAGGAAAGTCTCGGGAAAAAGCTGAGAATTTCAAGAATTATTAAATCCCTTCCAATTCAATCACTGACCGATCACAGACACGCCGCATGTCCCTCTGCCCACAGGGCTGTCACATTCGGCAGTCCTGCTCAGCCCTTCGTTATAAAACTCCCAAATTACAGCCACCTCCTGGAGCCAGAGGGAAAGGCTTTGGATCAGCTGCAAAGCGTAAGTCCTCTTAGAGGTCTACCCAGCACGCTTTTCCACATTCCACAGAGGGATCTTCAATCAAGGGGGAGAAATTGAACACATCACCCACATCCTAAAGCCAGCATCTTCAAAGTCTTACACACGGCTTTAGCTTCAAGTCAAAGGGCTCTTCCTCTGGCAAATAAAATTCAAAATACTGTGAAATGCCAGTCTGTGCTTTATAATCCTGTTGAAGTTTTTGGAATTTAACAGTATTCTGGTACCTTCCATTCCATCCTGGATTTTACCTCTTAGTCTGCTAATGAGAGTTACTTTACCTTTCTCAGAGTTTGATTAAGGTCCTGAGGGTGGTAGTAAAATGGATCCATCTTTTTGTTACAAACTCAATTAGCAGAAGTTGGAATTGCTCTCTTCAACAAAGTTAAATAAATTGTTAATGAGAAATTTACCTTCACTTGATTCGTTAGTTACCTTATTAGCTTGGAGTCAACACTATTAAAGGAGAAGATGTTTATTAAAGCTTAAGGTGTTTGCTGGATTGAATGTTAAAAAGAAGATGGCAGTATGGCAATTCTGACTGCCTGCTTCCAAAACTCAGAGGGGTTTCCATGATCCATCCAAAATGAGCAAATATGAGCCTTCATTTGGGGTCTCCTCATCAGGGAAATAGAGATGTATCTGGTAGGTAAAAGTGCCACACATCCATGGGTAGCATCTCATGCTTCTCTTTTGGGCCACTGTGATGAGATGGTTTTCTAAGCCGAATAGACACTGGCCTGAAGGAAGGCCACTCAGTTGCAAGTGAGTCTGAACACCTTTCCTCCTCTGGTAAGGAGGGAACTAAAACATGTTGGAGGAGGTCATCGAGGGGACATGACCACTCGTTGACCTGTGAATGGGACCCAGACAATCAAAGTTTCCTCAATCCCTCCCCTGTCCTTGGAAGGAACATTCCACCCACCGTCCCCACAATGGGAGCCAGTTTCATGGAAGTAGCCTTGAGAGAGCAATGTGTTGTTGAGACCATCTGGACGGTATATGTGAGTGAACCCAGCTAAGACCTCTATATAAACGTTGAAGATTCTGGCAGGGGGGTACAGAGATCTACTTATTTTGCAACTTCCCAAGACAAGCCTCATATGTAAATTCCCTTGTTTATTAAACCTTCCACCTACCAAGCTGGAGTGGTTTACCACCTTCTTGATTCTCTCCTTGCCCTTCTTGTATGGGAGCCAGTTTTCAAAACACCACCCCACCATAAATGTCAGGGGCATAGGAGAAGGAGACTATTTACTCAAGGCTATTTACAAACAGATCTTAAAACCATCTACCCAAAGAAAACCATAATGTCTCCCTGATGTGGCATTTCTAAATCCCTCACCTTGATAACCAAGACTAGCTCTAAGCATAGTTGTGAGGTCAGTCATTGTTGTTTTCAGCCCCTTCTCCATTTCCTTCTTAAAAATGCTCCCCTACACCCTCACCACATAGCCCCTGTGCTAGAATCTGCAGGCTGGTTCACTCTAGTCCATCTCAATGCCTTCACGGTCATTGGGATGGCCCTGCAGAGGCTGACAAGCTAAGTGGTGTCATTTCCCAGAGTGGCCTACAGCTTAGGTTCCACACGAGACCTAGCTTCAACCAAGCAGACACTCCCCCAGGAAATATGGAAGTAGACTTCAAAATGGAGGCCATACTCTTCTACTTCCTCTAGCCAGTAAGTGTGGAGACATATGGGAAATCTAACAGAGGCCCCGGGGTCCAGATCCTAGCCCCGCGGTTACTGAGAGGCAAGCCAAGAAGGGCATGTGTTTTGTTGCTGTGGGCTGGGACAGACACAGTGAGGTACAAGAGTCAGCTGTTGAAGAGGTAACTTTCTTCTTTACCCACTGGATCGTGGCAGCAGTTGCCTCTGGGCATCAGTTCGGAGGTGTTGTTCTAGAGTGTGATTCCTGTAAGGTCTGCTGAAAGCCTTTTCCCCCAGCTTTTTTCGGGGTTTTTGTAAACTCCTTATTCCTGGTTTGAAATCCATTTCTGCTAAAAATAGCTAGACTGAATTCTGTTACCTATAACTAAACTCCGACAAAGACGCTTCTTTCCCTACATAAACAACCAAGTGCCTTAATGCTGGCCCCCCAAATTCTCAGATGAAATGAGTTGATAAATTAATTCACAATAATGTAGTGAGTAACTACTAAAGTAATTTCTTTTACATACTTGCCTCAACCCAAGCCAAAAGATTCTAATGGTGAATTTCCAAACATGAGTCATTTACAGTGCTGATGGGAATTTTTTGTTCCTAAATGGGGAGGAAAAGGTTTTTTAAACTGTAAAGTAGCTGTTGCTAGTTGTTAATGATGACAGAGATGATAGTGATAGTGGTGATGTCTAAAAGCGTGAGAGCACAAATCTAACTTGTGAGGCTCACTCGGCTGATATCCCCAACCTCCCCTACACCCACTCAATCCTCTAACCAGGGCAGGAAACACCATGGTGACCACCAACTTCTCACCCGTCACCACAGACCTCTCAGAGGGAGTGCTCTGTGAAGTCATGACCATCCCAAGAGAGAGAACACCTACATCAGAAGGGGATGAACAAGTATCTCCCTGAAAGTCAAGAACATACTCTCAGAGAGAAGACAACGACTCAAGTAGGGGAAGAACGGGCAGTAGGGTGGAGAGATGATTGATGATGTTCATCTGCCCAGCCACAGAACTTTCTGGAACACCCAGTCTGTGGAGACGCTCTCCCTACACTTATGGAGTCCATGGTACCGGGGAAAATAGGGATTGCCACTTCTTGATCATTTTCTGTGCCTCAGACTTTCCTCCATTAATTTCATTCACTCAACAAACACTTTGCTTGTGTTTTTGTTGTTATTGTAGATACTGGTGAATAAACTCGATTTCCTAATCCTTTATAGGGGGAGCCAGATATGACACCAGCCAGATATGACACTCACACGGACTTTTCTCAATCATAGTTGAGGCCAGTACTACAAAGAAAAACCACGGTACACTGCCTGATGCTGGAAGGCGAGTTGGCATAACTAAGTTCATGGGACACTTTCCAGAAGAAAAGCCATTCCAGCTGAATCTTAGGGGCTGAGCACAACTTAGGTTGAGGGAACAGCACAAGCAAAGGCCCTGAGGTTGGAGGGAGCATAAACCAAGGAGGTACACATTATTATCCCCACTTTACACAGGAAGCAACAGAGACATAGAGAGATTAGGTAACTCCCTAAGCTTATGCAGAACGTGGGGTGGTAGGAACCCAAAGATAGCCTCTTTACATATAATCCAGCTTCCGTGAGAGGCAGAGACAAAAATAACAGGCAGGCTTTAAAAACAATTATCAGGAGACCCTCTCAAGCCCTTCAAGGCCACCCCTCCTCCTGAAGGAGCTGAGGACAGATTTTCATTTTCTCACTCGACTGGGCTCGAGACTAAATTAAATGAAAAACCTGCTATTTCAGACGCAAAAGTCCTGGGTGTTTTTCGGGAATGAAACCATCTTCCCTCCTCCCCGGGGCCTTTCATACCATTATGGTGCAGTCCCAAGCTATCAATGATAGTAAAAAAACGGGGCTTTGCGGTAGAGGAAAGAGGCTATTCACACTGCTCCTGATTTCTATAAAAGAAAGATCTTTTGATCTTTGAAACAGCCAAAAGGGTAGTTTGATCTTCCTCAAACTCATTTATTTTAGATTCTTGCAAATTTCTTTTCTGTAGGTTTACTTCCTTAGAAAACTCAATATTCAATTGAACAGTGACTTTTATATATTGAAATGCAATATTGAATAGCTGAAGCCTAATAAATGCCATCCTGGCCACATAGGATATTTTAAAAATCATAAAAGGCCCGATTGAGCGCGATCCAGGCAAAGATGACAAAGCGAATTCAATGCTTCTTTTGAAAATGAGTCATGGTCAGAAATACTCACTTTGACCAAAAGCATTTCTTTGAATGCCAGAGGTAAATTTGCTCACTTTCATTTTCTGCCTGGATTTCAAGTCGGCCCTGCAGAACTGAACAAAATCAACTCCGAGAGGCCCTGGCAGCTGTCCCAGATGTAAATGTGAACAGGATCGTGAGGTTGGGCCTATTCCCTTCAATGCCTCATTTTCAAATTATGTAGATGATATTCGAATAGGAATTGATCACACTTTGTATATTTTTCAGGGAGGAGTAAATCATTGCTATTTTCTGCTGCTTTAACATTCCCCAGGACCACCCTTTCTTTTACGTAGGCAAAAGATGTTTTATTATCATGAGCTTCCAAAGTACTGGCAAAGGGAGAGTCTGACATATGTTCCCAGTCATGGGGGACTCGGGGGAGGACAGGCACAACATACTCAATCGATTAGCCAAAAGGAACAGCCTTTGATGTCAGGGAACCTTTCCAAATTTCATTTAAGACTCAAACAATCTGTGGGAAATCAAAGTTCTCAATCAGAACCTCTGCCCCACTCCTCTGGGTGCAGCCGTGGCGGGAGGAACTTTTGTTTTAACTATTTGTAGATGATGACTCAGCCTGAAGATGTGTCCCTCCCGTGGCCCTTTCGACATTAGGCTCGTCAAGAAGACGGATAACTTCATTCTCCACTTTCTTTTTGTCACGTGCGCTTTTTCCCTCTTGCGTGTATGTTTCAGGAAAATGCACATTAGCACTGCCAGAGAGCCCGTTGTGCAGAAGGCCCACCTCAGTGTGACCTTCCTAGGTCCGATTGTGTAAAGTATTACAGGAATGCCCTACGTTTCGCAGACTCCCAGTATCAGCCGAAAGGCGGATCTGAATTGGGAGAGGAACCAGGCCCAGAAGAAACAGTATGGCCCAAGAAATGGGAATCATAACCATCAGCAAGGAGGTGAGGGAGATTAAGGACAACTCAAAGATGCCTGGAAGAATCTGGCTTTCACTCTCAGAAATAGCAAAGTCAAGAGGAGGATCCGAATGTGGTGTCTGTTTAGAGATCGATTTTGAATAAATTTGATTATACGTGGTTCTTTGGGTATCCAAGCAGAACTGTGGTATCTCAGGCATTGCCTATGAGCCTGGATTACTTTGGTATTCAGAGGCAGAAGTTTCTCCTATAAACAAGAACATGAGAACTTTCCAGAAGGAGATCCCTGAACCTTCGCCTGCTCTGCATTTGGTCAGACCACACCACCTTCAGTATGGATATTACAAGAAGGTAACACGTCTGGACAGCAGTTAACATCCTAGAGATGTTTAGCCCAAGAAAGAATGACTTAGAGAAGATAACACCGAAGATCTGTCATGTGAGGAGGGATTTGATGGGCCCTTTTCTAGGAGGGATGGTCCGTGGGAGCTACTGGGGGTGGGAAGATAATCTTCACCATTACAGAAATCCCAAATAATGCCTTGCTAAAGTAGTAGGTTTCCTATCATCCTTCCTATCCTTTGAAGATCTCCTTCACCTGGAAGGGAAGTTGTTGAAGAAGGAACGCGCACATTCCTGGATAATATCGAAACTGTAAGGGACCCTCAGTTGTCCATGTGTCAGTAAACCCAACTGTCCACGGGGTATAAGAAAATCCTGAAAATCTCCCTTAGGGCTTGCTGCCCTACCTGCAAGTAGACACTTTCCTTATGGTGTCAGGACTTACAGAAAGATCTCTGGGAGCCAGTTACAAAAGTGGCTTCAGTATCTCAGAGTCTTTTGATTTGAGTCATTTTCCATCTTGAGACAATCAAAACAATTCCTACAGAAGAAAGCTTCTCTTGATTCAGCAATCCCATTCTGGGTATATATTCAAAGGAAATAAAATCAGTATCTTGAAGAAGTAGCTGCACTCCCATGTTCATTGCAGCATTGTCCATAGTAGCCAAGATAAGGAAACAATCTAGATTCTGTTGACGGGTGAATGGATAAAGAAACCATGATATAGATGGATTAGGTATCAATAGATACATAGATATACAAATAATGAAATGTTATTCAACCATAAAAAAGGAGAGGAAAGCCTTCCATTTGTGATAACATGAATGAACCTGGAGGACATTATGCTAAGTGAAATAGGTCTGACACAGAATGACAAATATAATCTCACTTAAGTGTGCAACAAAACAGTTGAACTCCTAGAACTCAGGATTAGAATGGTGCAGGGGCTGGGGGTGGGGGAAAGGGAGAGATGTACAACTTGCATTTATAAGATGGTTAAGTTCTGGAGAGGCTAATGTATAGCATGGTGATTAGAGTTAATGACGTGGTAGTGGAGACTTGAAATTTGCTAGGAGAGTGGATCTTAAGTGTTCTCATAACCAAAAATATTTAAAAAAGAAGTATCTATGTGAGGTGATGGACATGTTAATTACCTCGATTGTGGTTATCATTTCACAATGCATACGCATATCAAACTATCACATTGTATACCTTAAACATATACGATTTTATTTGTCAGTTATACCTCCATAAAGCTAGAAAGACATAAAAGAAATTCCTCTTAGGGGTGGGTAAACTATCCACAGCTTCAAAAACAATGGTTGATAGTTAATGTCCATGAAAGAACTTGAAATAGAGGATACCAAGCAGCTCAAGGACAAAATTCGGAGCGGAGCTAACTGAATATGCATAAACAAGCCCACACCTCTTCCTAAGGCTGTTAGTTCTCCAATTTGGGGAAAGGAACTATTTTTTTTTTTCTTAGAAACAAATGGGGGCTTCCCTTCATTTCCTCATAGAACACTTTAAGACAAATTAACAAGAGAAACAAAACAATACCTGGATTTCTTCTCACTCAGATAGGGTTCTTACAAGCCAAGGGCTAGACATAAGTTAACATGTTCCAAGAGAAACATAAGATATAAAACAGGTAATTTCATTCAGGGCATGGTAATAAAAATCAAAGACAAAACGGCACCACCCACGTCTCAGACCAGGCACGTGCTCTGCATCCAGGCGAACACTGGTTTGAGTAACACTAGTGTGACAAGATTGCCTTTGTCACTCAGTTAGCGCCTCTTGTCTCCTTTTATTCACTTTGCTGCTTTCCGGTTGTAATTTTATCAGGAGATTGAATCAAGCTGTAGACTTCTTATGGAATAACACCCCCAGACACTCACCTAAGAGTAGTTTGGGCAAAGTTGCCAGTGCCAGGAATAAAAAATGTTGGAATTGAAAGAGAAGTAGAACCAAATGGAAATCTGTAAATAGCAGAGAGGCTGCCCACCTAATTAGAGTGGCGGGGGGGGAGGGGAAGAAATTGCAGGGCAAGATTCTAAATACCACAAGAAAAATGGAGGAACCTGGCTTCAAATAAGTAGGACCCACTCTCCTAACGGCATTTTTCCCATGCCTCCTCCATCCTCGGCAAGACGGACCATCTGCTAAATGCTCATCGGCGAGAGTGTGTCACCAGGCAGAATGGGTTCATTGTACAGCTATTTGTTGTACTCATTAATTCTAGGATAAAGTGAAAGAAAACCCTTCCAATGCAGAAGTCAGCACTGATCTCAGTGGCTGCCACTCTTACGTATCCAAAGATCTTCTAGGAAAGCAAGAGAGAAAGCAGCAACAAATTTGCAAAGCAAAAACATAATTTTGCTAAGCACCATTTGTGAACTAAGCAAACAGGGTACAGTTTGGGGGAAATGTTCACTGATAATAAACCAAAAGCTAGATATCTGTTCCCCGAAACCCTTCTCCCCAAACTTGCTATCAGTAAAATGCTATCAAAACAAGCAAGGAAAAATACATTCCTATTTCAATTTCTATTTCAATGCAAAATACAGCTCTCAAAATGTCAGTTTCATCTAGCCTGGCCTTTCCAAGGGTGTGTATAGTTAAACTTCACTGACCTGGAGTGTTTGGAGGAGGCTCTTTAATTGAATTTTCAAGTTAACTGGGGGTGAGGCAGAAACCTTTTTTTCCTCTTTTGGTTCTATTAGGAATCAGTATAAGATGCTGATGGAACGAAGATGGTTTTCTTAGAGATCCAAAAGCCTAGATCGGTGGACAATTTCTTGGGAAGTCATATGCAAGAAACTCCCACGAAAGAAAATACCTAACGCCTCATTGTCAATTGTCCTTGTGTCCTGAGCTCTTAGGCGGGCCTCTCGGATAGGGTCAACTGGAACCCATGCCCTAGCTCAGGACTTCTGGGCCCTCTCCCTGCCCATCTGCCTAAACCCTAATCTTATCATTAGGACATCACAGGACAAAAGGACCTTGCTAAGTCCCACGCGGAAGTGAGCCCTAAACTTTGCTACTTCAGCCTCATGAAGGGAGGAAACAGACCTTGCTTCTTACTTATAAATATGGTTCATAGAAAAACTAAATTTCACTTGTTGGGCAGTTTTATGTCTTTTGCTAATTGCAATTCTGTTATATGCAGGTGACAACTTGCAGGTCGCTTCTCCATATCTTTACCAGGTTCGGGGAGTGTAACACCACCTTCATCTCTGTGATTACCATCATCATAAATAAGACTTTTCTAAAACATTTGGTTTACCCAAAAGACCGGTACATCCATGCTTACCATAGGGAGATGTAAAAGAAAAGGCCAGTTCAATGGTGAGTGGGCAGTGGTGTATCAATCTAAATCATCCAAAACATCCTCCTAAAACCCTTCAAGGTTTCGGGTGCATGGGTGGCTCAGATGGTTAAGCGTCTGCCTTTGACTCAGGTCATGATCCCAGGGTCCTGGGATCGAGTCCCGCATCAGGCTCCCTGCTCCTTGGGAGCCTGCTTCTCTCTCTCTCTCTCTCTCTCTGTCTCTCATGAATAAATAAATAAAACCTTTAAAAAAAAAAAACCTTCAAGATTTTAAGAAGATAAGCAAAATTAATTTAATTCTAAAATAAGAATACTCTCAAAAATTAACACATTGCTAAGAAAAAAACACATTTTTGTTTACATTATAACAAATAGATTTTTATGTGACATATGAATATTTCACATATAATTGAGGCACTTATACAAACATTGGGTAAGGAATATACATTTCATTTAAAACTTGTGGTTTTAGATTTTTTTAATTTAATAGGAATTAAATCGCACTCTCATTATTTTAAGATTTTGCAGTTTGTATCTTGAATTTGGTGACAATGAACGGTCATCTCTAATATATTTGAAGCTGCAACCTTGTTCAGGAAAACAACTCCCAAATACAACACTTTGAATGGAAAATATTGTCCATTATACAGTGATGCGCCCAGTGATCCAGTTTCCAGGAATATGTTTGGCAAAGAGCTCGGACTGAGTCCGTGCCTCCCTGCTTTAATTACTTATATGCATCCATGAATCAGGGACGGAGAGCAGTTGATATATATTGAGTATATTGCCTATGGTAAACAATTGCCATAGGGATCTTCACTGGCCCTTCATCAAAGGCTTCCAGGAAAGAGAGATGTTTCTATCCTTCCATCCACAGAACCCGTTCCATGGGTGGAGCCACCAGAGCACTTAGAGACCGGCATCCACCAACCATGAAGTCCAAATGGCCTGCAACTCCTTTTGATTCTCCAGCCCCGGAAGGGGGCAGAAAGTGGTCTCCAAGGAGAATATGAAGGCCTTTGCCTGTCCATTGTTGGGCATGAAGCTCATTCAGATTCAGTTCTGAGGCCCTGCTTCTATAGGCTCAGAAGCTCTGTGCTACTTTGAGATCAGAGAGCACCCTCCCAGCCCCCAGTGCATTCACTCTCCCACAGTTCAGCCTAGAAGACCAATAGGTAAGGTCTGGACATGTGGTCAAATCTGTGTAAAACTGTCACCACTCCTAGAAGGAGAATCCCAAGCATGTGCTCAGCTCCAACACGAACCAGGGCACATCCTAGAGGATGACATTGGACTTGGGGAAAATAAGTCAAAAACATGCTGATTTTCTTTGTTCCCAATTGAACACCTAAGACAAATTACATGGATGTAAAACACATATGAAGAAGTGAAAGCATAAGGCAAAGCCACAAAGGACCAAAAAGCACTGATGTCAATAATAAAAATACCATGGTATTTTGTTTTCCCCTGAATTAGTCAGAACTCTATCAGTCACTGGTGACTGACCAAAATGCAACTCAAACCAGTTGCAACCAAAAAGGGAGTTAGTTTATCAGTTCATACATTTAGAAATTCAAGGAATCAGGTGCTGAATCCATGTATTCAATGATGTCTTTATCATGCCTTCACTCTATCACCATCTAAAACCAGTTGTTCCATCCTTGTTTCTATTGCTTGTAACCTTCAAAGGAAAAAGAGACCCTCTCTTACCTAAGAGTTTCACCAGGAGTCCCACAGTTACCAGCTTGAGCTGAGTGCCCATCCCTAAGCTTGTCCCAGCACCTGGGGGATGGAATATGCTTATGAGGCCTACTCCTGTTCCCAAGATGGGGGCAGCCCAACCTGCAGGACACTAATCAAAAGTGGGAAAGGGAACAGTTCCCCAAGGGAGAAGCAGGCAAAGTAAGGGAAAAAGGATTTCTGGTTTCATTTTATTTTGTTTTGACAAACACCAACCAACCACATTAGTTACCAAGACTCAGATGGTATTATAAAGAATGAACTTGGAAATATCCAAAATTCTCTGGTACCTCTTGGGGCCCTCTGTGGCATTTGTTCTTGAACTCAAGGATCCAAGAACTACAACCAGAAGACACAATGTGCATCAGTTATTCATTTGACAACTGTTTATTTAGTGCCATCCCAGAGCTAGGTACTGGGGATACAATGGAAAGCAAGAAATCCTCACGTGGTAAGAGGTGGGTGGGGAGTGTTAACAGCGCATGCTTAACCAGTGTTCATCAGGGGACAGACACTGTGATCAACTTATGTATTTTTAAGGGTGTTATGGGAGCCTGAAGGAAGAAATCCTCGCTTAGACTTGGGGGACCACAGAAGGCTTCTAGAGGAAGTGAAATCAAAGCTGACATTTGAAAAACGGGTAGGAGTTTAGCTAGTCAAAGGGAGAAGTCAAGTAGTTCAAGCAAAGGAAGTAGCACATGCAATGTCCCCCAAACAAGAAAAAGTACAGTGTTTAAAAAGAACAGAAAGACTTACATAAAACCAAATCATTTATTAATATAAATATCCTCAAGAGCGAAAACTGTGTCTTACTCAACTCGCTTTGGGATCTCCAGCAGGTCATTTGAATCCTCTGGGTCTCCTCACAAAGTTGTAATAAGGATCAAAAGTAATAATGTATGTGAGCGACTTTGTGGGGCTTAACTCCTCTACAACTGTAAGGTACTTGTAGAGAACTAAAAGAAACACACAGAATCATAAAATCCTGAGTGATTAAGAAAGATGATTGGCTCTACAGAAGTGGGCTTCTCAGGAAAAACATGATCCAGCTTTAAGATGTCTGTTTGGTCACTAAGGCCTCCTCTGACTCACTGGGGGTTTAGCCGTTAGTCTATCTACTAACTATAGTTAGTAGATACATATCCCAGTGTCTGTAAACTATGAAGCCTGGGATCACGTGTTCTCTTCATCAGCAGCCAGAAATATCACAAGAGGGAGTGGGCAACACGGAAGAGTGTGCTCCCTAAGAGAAACAATGGAAGGGCTCAAAAAATGTGGGTTTGATGCAATATCGTGACAGCATCACTGACAGGATAAGGGGATCCTGGGATTTTAAAAGGAAAGGAAGAGAAAGTTCCTTTGCTAGTGTTCTAAGAGTAAAATCGATGAAAAAGATGTACTTGGAAGATACCTGAAAGGGGAAAAAAACAAACAAAACAAAACTACAAGGCATGAAGTGATTTCAGCAGGTCACAAACTATGAGAAGAAGTACAGGAAATGGTGTGGGGACTTGTACTCTTAAAACGTCAACATAAGGTATGTTTAAATTGTAACCTAGGCCAGAGAGTCATGAAAAATCAGTTTGTCTTGGAGAATTCTGGAATTATAAACAAAAGGATACAAAGCATTGCCCAAGGTAAATATTGACATGACTGAAGAGGAACTAGAAAAACTTTTAATGAAGCCAAAAATACTGCATCTGGGGAAGATGTTTCACATTCTTATAATAAACACTCAGATACAAGAAGTTTAAGGACGACAGGAAAGAATGATTGTCCAGGAGGTTGAAAAATTGAATTAGAACAAAGGCTTTTTCCAATTGAAAACAGTAATACTATAAAAGCATAAGCATTCATTTTTATAGCCATGTTATTTCTTAAAATAAAGATAATTCTCTCTGCCAAACACCTATTTGCCCCAAATACGAGAGGATTAGTATTCATATCCTGAAAGAGCCACCCAATTTATGGGTGGCAGATGTGCGGTGGCTTCTTTCTCAACTCCCAGCTGCCCCAGGGTCAGGTGGTCTGGGAAGACCCTCCTCGCCGAGGCCCAGGCCCCCAACCCTACCCTGACCAATCTTCTCCTCAGCTCATCCCCATCAAGGAGAGCGAGGGAAGGACTTTTTTCATTCCTCCAGGTTCATACCTTCCTTCCTTCCAGAGGATGTTCAGGTGGGGTAACCTGAAACTTAGAATAAACAGAAGCCCATTATTGCTGCTTAGTGGGAGCCAGTGAAGGATCTTGTCAGCAGAACAGCACCATGGCAACCAGATCTTCAAAGCGTTTTTTAAAAAATACAAGTCAAATTTCATCTGGAAACATCCCAATTACCCAATTAGACTAAGCTGCGAAGTCTTTTTAGAATAATCTCAGATCATAAGTGAGTGAATAGCTCAAACCCAAACCATCGCTTTCTGATACTCAGAAAATGCAAGTTGTGGGTTCTGTATTCTGGGAGGAAGACAGTCCTTTATTAGCAGGAGAAGTGAAGCCAGTCTGCATTTCCACAGGGTTCTCAATGCTAACGTAATACATAACTATAGCTCGTTGGGAGCCATGAGATTCTGGTTTTATTTTTCTCACCTTACAGATGGGAAAACTAAGGAACTATAAGTAGTCTCATCCCCAACGGGACACAGAACGAGGCTGAGGTGTGGTGAATCTGGCGTTCTCTTGCTTTGTGTGTGCGTGCATGTGTGTGTGTAGCAGCAAGGAGTTGGTGGAATCAGGCCCCAAGCTCTGTAGATTCCACCTCTGAGACATCTCTACCTTTCATCCCTTCTCCCCACCTTTCCCTTCACCAGTCAGACGTTCAGTGTTGACAGCCTGGACCGATGCAATCTTCTCGCATTCCTCCTGGGCATGCCTATGAATGCACAGGTCAGATCATGGGCTCCCCTATGCTCAAAGGATCAAAGCTTCCCTGGAGCCTGAAAAAAAAGAAGTTCACTATGCTAAGGATGCAGTCAAGGTCTCCTCGATGTCACAGATTAATAGAATTAAAAGAATTGTCCGCTACACCCTCCCCCACCACCCAGCACACCATGAGTCACCAACACACTATTATACCTGAGATGTTCCCTGTCAGCCTAGAATTAACTTATCTACCTTGGCTTCTTATCACTCACCCCTCAAGGCCCAGGCCCAGACCATGAAGTGTCTCCCTAATCCCTTGCAGGTGTATTGCTAAGACCTGAGAGACACTTGCATATGCCAGGCTCAGTGCAAAAGCATTTTCCATGCACTGTCTCATTTCATCCTCATAACTATCCTATAGGATGGATACTCCTGGTGATCCCATTTCATGGATGAGAAAACAGAAGCATGGAGACGAGAGGCAAGGTGGCTGTCCAGAGCACCTGCAGTCCCTTGGCTGTGTTCTCCCTCTTTGGGGGTAACGTTTGCTCTGCATGCCCACTCTACTTGGACCCTCAAAGGGAGCACGTCTACTTTGCTCTCCTCTCTTTGAAAGGGACGAGGCACTGTGCAGAGAGCCAAGCCTCTCCGGGCCCCAGAAATGGAGATAATAACTGACTATATATTATTGTTTTCTAAGGACCACATGAGCTACTGCATTACAAGGAAACACTTGGAACTATGCCTGGCACACAGCAGGTACTGGATGAAGGGCAGATATTGATTGATTAGCTCCTGTTTCTCCAACAAGAATTTGAGCTCCTCCATCCACCTTATCTTGGTATTCCTCAAACCTCCGAGCCGAATGGAGTGCTCTGCATAAGCTGGGCACTAGGTAAATCGCTCTTCAAATATTCAGGGAATTTGTCATTATGAATGGATACAATGTATCCATCTATCCTCTTCTCATCACCCTTAAAATGAAACCCAAGGTCTCCAACCCGCCCTACGAGGCGCTCTCCCCTCTGGCATCGGACTACTCGTCCCACCTCATTTCCTCCATTCTCCCTCTCCCTCCATCACTTCAACCACTCTGTGACCACCTCGCCCTTCCTCAAACATGCCTAACATATTCCTGTCTCAGAGGCTCCGCTATAACCTCTCCCTTACTCAGCTACATTTTTCTTGAAACTCGACAGTTCCTTACAAGTCTCTCTATGCATGTATCATCTGCCCTCCCCATTAGAATGGCAGCTCCATGATGCCATCAGCTTTGTCGGCTTCACTGCTCTGTTCCCGGTGCCCAGACAGCGAGGGGCACACAGCACATGTTCAGTAATGACAGAATGAATACACGGATGAACAAGTGAATCTCCGAACCCCACAACAATATTGAAAGGTACACGCCATTTTACAGATTAAAAACAAAAAAACTAAACGAAGATGCAGAGATATTAAGTAATTTTCCCAGAGGCCCACATTTAGTAAGAGGCAACGCTGACATTTTACCCACGTCTCTCTGATTCCAAAATTCATTCCAGTGTCTCCTGATCTTAAGGCACTCAGGTGCCACCTTCAAGAGATTTGCCACCGTCCACATAACATCTGAACTAATATTTACCTCGCATATTTATTTAAGTCACTTATATCTTATGCAAATAATTTTATTTTAAAAGAAAAGCAATCATTCCCATGGAATAAATCATTCTGAAATAGATGTGTATCCATTAAAATTCAAAATATTCATCAGTGTATTCTGAAGTGGGGATAGGCCTGCTGCATTTGAAAACACAGAGCCTGCCTCTTTTTGCATACTCCTGGAGCTGGTCCTGACCCCCACCACCCAGGGCTCAGCCTCCTCTACACCCCACAATTTGTACACTCAGTTCTCGTTCACTCAGTCTCCTGCTCACAAATCATTCTGCTCTTTCATGGGACATTCCTCATTGAGAGAAAGCCAGAAAGAAGCCTTTAAAATATACACCCATGGGGCACCTGAGTGGCTCAGTCATTAGGTGTCTGCTTTCCCAGGGTCCTGGGATCGAGCCCCGCATCAGGCTCCATGCTCCGCGGGAAGCCTGCTTCTCCCTCTCCCACTCCCCCTGCTTGTGTTCCCTTTCTCGCTGTGTCGCTCTCTGTCAGATAAATAAACAAAATCTTTTTAAAAATAAATAAATAAGTAAGTAAGTAAGTAAATAAATAAATAAATAAGTAAGTAAAATACACACACACACACACCCTGTGTGGGAAATTCAGGAGAGCCCATGAACCCTCCAGCTCCCCAAATGAAAGCAAAAGCAAGATGCAGGAGGTGGGAAGAGAGAAATTAATTGAAAACAAGGTTGTCAAGCCACACTGAGGAAAATCTCTCTGAGTTAAAGATCGGGGACATAATCAAGGAAAGTGGCTTCTATAAAAGCTTGATTGGTTGATCGAAATCTCTAGTCATCCTGAAAATAATTGCCTGGAAGAAAGCACCGAGTGACCTGTCTGCTTGGGAAGGAGCATCCACACCAACAGTGGCCGGCCCCCTCCGGCCGTCCTCCCCTTCTGCCCATCGGGGCCCTAACCAGGATGCACTGAATCTGCTTAAGGAGGTATAGCACCTCATTATTTTCTGCACCAACATGCATGCATATTTCTCATGGATGTTAATGCTCAACAACATAGAGAAAGTGTTTGTGCTCTTTGTTTCTGCAGCTTTTTCATCTCTGTGTCAGTGTTTTATAAATATTCAGTCTGTACTCCTCTTGGCAGAGCGGGAGGAAAAAGGAAGAGGGCCGCGGGCCTGCTGTGGGTGAAGCTCCTGGAAACAGGCCGGTGCCGGGGCGCTCCTCTGAGTCCCCAGAACATCCTCCCAAGCGCGGCTTCCTCTGCCTGCACCCGCTTCCATCCTTTCTCCTTCCTGGCACCAGGGTGCCATCAAAAACACAGATATGACCACAATTTCTTTTAGGCGAAGAGCCTTCGGTATGTTCTCCCGCCGGCGGAAGAAAGCTTTGTGGTCCTCAGTGCCATGTGCGAGGCCTTTCAGGAGCTAGCCCTGGCCTACCTCTTCTGAGCTCTTCTCCCAAATCATTCCTGCACCAACTCAGAGCCCTTCCTGTTCTCTCACACCTTTGTGCCTGCCTAGGTTGTTCGGACAGGGCCTGCTTACCTCCTCTCCTCAAACCCCTTGTCCACCTTGGAAACTCCTTTTCATCCTGTAAGACTCGGCTCCGTGAAGCCTTCTCTCACCAAACCCCTGCCCAAGTCCACTGACCCGTGGAAGAGAGATGTCCAGAGCCTTAGAGAAATGTCCCCACATTGGTGCTCTAGCCCTGTGTCCAAGGCAGGTTCATCTTCCACCTACCTCCTTAAGGAAGTCTTCCCTGATTGTTTTTTTTTTTTTTAACTCAGCCCACACAGATCTCCAACTTTTCTGAGTTTTTATGTTATTTAAATCTATGACACACATCTGAACACTTTTCTTCTACCACGATTTGAAGTCATGCCAAAAGTTCTGACCAAGTCATTCTCTTCCAGGAATCTATCCCAAGGAAATAATCAAAAAAGTTGATTAAAGATTTATGAACACAGGGGCTCATTGCATCATTTTTTATAATTACCAAAAAGGGGGGGGGGAGAACAACCTAAGTGTGTAACAGTGGGAGGTGGTTATATAAAATATAACCATACGGCCATTAAAAATATTTTGAAGAATATATAAGGACATGGAAAAACGCCCATGAAATAATGTTAACTTAAGAAGTAGAATCTAAAGTTGCATGTAAAATGTGATCCCATGGACGCCTGGGTGGCTCAGTTGTTAAGCGTCTGCCTTCGGCTCAGGTCATGGTCCCAGGGTCCTGGGATTGAGCCCCGCATCGGGCTCCCTGCTCTGCGGGAAGCCTGCTTCTCCCTCTCCCACTCCCCCTGCTTGTGTTCCCTCTCTCGCTGTGTCTCTCTCTGTGTCAAATAAATAAATAAAAATCTTTAAAAAATATTAAAAAATAAAAAAAATAAAATGTGACCCCAGGTTTATAAAAGATTATATACATCTCTTTTAATGTAGAGGTGGAGTATCAGCAGGAGTAGCATGGATCCAGAACTGGGCTGCCTGGGGAGGGTTCATCCGTTGGTCTTGGGAATATTACTTAGCCATTCTTTCCTTTTCCACAACTTTGAGATAATAATAGCACCCTCAGGTCGGGTTACTATGATGATTAAATTAGTTAATGTATGTGAAATGTGTGAAATTACTCCTGGCACTGCTCAGGTGCTATATACATGTCAGTCATCTTTGTTCTTATCCACTGAAAAAATCTGCCCTTTCTGGATGATGGAACTGTTAGTGATTTTTATTTTTGCCTTTACATTTCTCTATCCTTCCCCCCCCAATCACCTATGACTTTGTAGTCATTTTTTTAAAGATTGATTTATTTATTTTTAAGATTTTATTTATTCATTTGAGAGGGAGAGAGAGAGAGAGAGAGAGAGAGAGAGCACAAGAGCAGGGGGAGGGACAAAGGGAGAAGCAGGCTCCCCGCGGAGCAGGGAACCCGACCCAGGGCTCTATCCCAGGACCCTGGGATCATGACCTGAGCCCAAGGCAGACGTTTAACCAAATGGGCCACCCAGGCGCCCCAAGATTTATTTATTTTAGAGAGTGAGAGTATAAGCAGGGGGAGGGAGAGAGGAAAAGGGAGAGAATCTCCAGCAGACTCCCCACTGAGTGCGGAGCCCGATGTGGGGCTTGGTCCCAGAACCCTGAGCCGAAACCAAGGGTCAGACACTTAGCCAACTGAGCCACCCAGGCACCCCAGAATCATTTTTTAATCTGAAAAATACATGATGTTTTTAAAGAATAAAACTCCATTCATAATCTATGTTATTCTTGACTCCTAGGGTTCAGGCATGGGTCTTTTCCTTCTCTCCTTCCTTCCTGCCATCTCTCCTTCCTTCCTTCCCTAAGAGATAGAGATAGAATGTGCCATCAACCAATCTACATTGCCCAAACCTCTATTCTCAAGAAGAACACAACCCCTCGGACTCTGGGAAGAAAGGTTGGCTATAGAATCTAGCTGCTGGGAACAAAAGCATTGGGGACCAAAGAGAAAATGGTACTGTGTCACCTGGGCAAGTTGCAAACTTAAGTCTTAGATTTAAGTCTCAGATTTCTTTTCTGCAAAATGGGGAAAAATAATTTCTGCTTCGTAAGGTAGCTGGAGAAATACATAAGCTTGAACGGGGCCTGGCACATACCAGGGACTCAGGAAATGTTAGCCATAATAGTCATGATCAAAACTCAGAATAGAGTTGCCCAGTTGACACAAGTATAATGGAAGGAACATCTTTGGCGACAGACTAACTTGGGTGTGAATCAAGGCTTTGGTCCCCTTGCACTGTGCATTCAAGGTCAAGGTCAAAGTCAAGGTTCCTCTCACTCTGCCCCTCCAATTATTCTCTATCTTAACACACTATTTGAAGCCTTTGGAGCACTTACCACCATTTATTTCCCATTGATATATATTTTTTAAGATTTTATTTGTTTGAGGGATGCCTGTGTGGCTCAGTCAGTTAAGCGTCAGCCTTCAGCTCAGGTCATGATCCCAGGGTCCTGGGATTGAGTCCCACATCAGGCTCCTTGCTCAGTTGGGAGCCTGCTTATCCCTCTGCCTGCCGCTCCCCCTGCTTGTGCTCTTTCTCTCTCAAATTAATAAATAAAATCTTTTTTAAGAAGATTAAAAAGATTTTATTTATTTGAGGGAGAAAGAGAGTGAGTGACTGAGAGAGAGAGCACAAGCCAGGAGCAGAGGGAGAGGGAGAAGCAGACTCCCCGCTGAGCAAGGAGTCCAATGTGGGGCTCAATCTCAGGACCCTGGGATCATGACCTGAGCCGAAGGCAGATGCTTAACCGACTGGCCAACCAGGCGCCCTTCCCACTGATATATTCTTTGTTTAGTTATATTTTATCTGTCCTCCCAATTAGGTTGCAAGCCCCATAAAGGCAGGGATCAAGTGTACAACATTCAGGATGCTATCCCCAGGGCCTAGAGCAATGCCTAGAACAGGATAGCGCTCATTAAATAATTTTGTGGTAAAAGAAGGGGGCAAGTGAACAAATTAACTTGGTAAGTTGCTCTAGTTGCCTTTGCCTTTACAAAAACTAAATAACAGAAGGCAAATGTGGTGCCTGATATATACTAGGTGCTCTCTCAATATTAATTTCTTCTTTCTGGCTATTGACAAGGTTAACTTTTATCAGACCCACACATTTTCTAAAATTACTTTGACTGTCTGGACAAATGCTATTCGGACACATCTTAAACTATTATCCCTTGTGCCTGAACAATTGCTCTCTGATAAAGGGACTTTTTCCCACAGAACAGAGCAAAAGAAGCTTTGAAACCAAAATTTTTATAGTTCACACCCCATGCATGCCAGACGCAAAAATCACTTTGAGGTGCTAATTGGTGACGTCAAAAATGAAAAATAAAAATGTAAAAATGCAACAGTGGGTTTTGGCAGCAAGGAGTTCTTTTCAATCTAAAAATGGTTGTCCTCTCAATTCTTCCTGCCTTAATTCATTTCTTAAGCAGAGGGCAAAAAAAAAATTGATGATTAAGATGTGTAATGGAAAATTTTCAGAGCAGAATGAGGAGGTGACTAGAGACCATATGTTGCCCAAGAATGGAGCCTTCAGCAAACATTGGAGAATAAGTGTTGATTTGCATACTATTAGTGATTATGTCCCAGCTAAAGTACATATCCCATTAGTACTAATGGGCATTATATACACATATGATTAAAACACCATGTAACCTTTCCTGAGACCAAAAGCAAAGGAAAAGCCGATACTACATTGCTAGGGGAAAAGAAAAAAAAAAAAAAAGGAAGAACAAAATAAACTGTTGGATAAGCGTATTTCACACATGTCCACATTAGAAAAAAAACAAAAAAAAATTTTTCACCAAATTCTTAATATTAGCAAAGCAATGCGGATCCTAGAATCCTACGTGAAATCATCTCATTTCTGTCAGAAATGCAGATTGCGTCATGGCTGTGGCAATGAACAAACCTGCAAAATAAGGTATAATGGGCCTTGTCATTTACTTTGCTTCTTGGAGGTCAACTCAAATAGTAAAACTTACAGTTAAATCATGCAGTAAATATAAGCTCAACACTCACTAGAGTATTCAGCAAACAATACCGGCACAAAATACCAGGCAAAGTTCAATGCAATTCACCCAAGAGTGGTTTGAGCGAAGTTTTCAGTGTCCGGAATAAAAATGTGGCCATGTGCTTCCATCAGCCGGTGGTATAAATGCCAACAGTCCTGGACCATAAATTTCCACCCAAGCCAATGGTCAGGGTCCTTGGCAGTCAGAAGTTCAGAAGTCAAACCCAAAGTGAGTCAGGTCAAGGGCCACAGAGAGGCTGCCCTCAGTTATTTCTGAGAAGAGGAGGGCAAATTCAGAGACACAAGTCAAAATGAAGTTGCAATCAACACCTGAGGAAGGTGTCCCAAGGTTTCTATAGATGTTTCCACGCATCTGGATTGGGGAAGACATAGTGTGGCAACATGTGGAACAAAGCTGTGGCTATCTTTGGTCCTGGAGAAGGGCACTTCTGGCCTCAGCATGGTCAGCAATGACCTGGCTTGGTGATGTGGTTGTAAACATTTAAAATATTGTGTCCAAAGGAAAGACCTGCTTGAGGACAGAGGCCATATTGTAGTTTTGAGTTTCCCATCGTGCCCATCACTGTGCTTTGGTGAGATTATGAAGCTCACTGTCCATCAAACACCTACCCTCTCCTCAGCCATTGTCCCTCCCCCCACAAGTGTCCCTGTGCCCTTAAAAAATGCCACTTAGGATCTTTGCCAAAGCCTAAGAACCCAGTCAGATCCAAGTTTAAATCTCATTCAGTACGTAATAGTAGTAAACACTTCTACCATGCCAAACCTGTAAGAGGCACTATTCTAAATATTTGTACATACTAACTCCATTTATTCTCACAATAACCCAGAGGTAGATATTACTATTAGATGAAGAAACTAAGTTACAAAGACAGATGTTAAGTATCTGGCCAAAGTCACAAAACTAGCACTCTGGAGCCTGGGTTCAAACCCCAGCTGTAATACTAATTAACTATGTGACCTTGGACAAGTTACTTAACCTTGCTGAGCCCTATTCCTTCATTCAACAAATATGTATTGAATGCATACTATGTGTCAGGAACTGTTCCTAGCACAAGGGATAAAGTGCTGAATAAGACAAAAATGTCTCGGGCGCTTGGGTGGCTGTCAGTTAAGCGTCTGCCTTCGGCTCAGGTCATGGTCCCAGGGTCCTGGGATCGAGCCCCACATTGGGCTCTCTGCTCAGCAGGGAGCCTGCTTCTCCCTCTCCCTCTGCCTGCTGTTCCCCGTGCCTGTGCTCTCTCTCTTTCTCTCTCTTACTCTCTCTCTTAAATAAATAAATAAAATCTTTAAAAAAAAAAAGACAAAGATGTCTCTTCTCTATTAGGTGAAGAATTATCAAAGACACAGGCAACACAATAAATAGGATTATTTAACATAAGACCAATGGAAAAAATAAAACAAGGTGATATGATAGAGTAGAGGGGGCAAGCCCTTAGTTAAGGTAATTGAGGAAGTTCTCTCTGAAGCAAATAAGCTGAAATCCAAACAAAAACCAGCCAACCTATTGGCCAAAGCCCAAGATTCCACAGTGAGAAGGTTCTTGGTTGTTAGTGTTGGTTTAGAGGTAGGTGCTCTCAGATGGGGGTTAACATATCATACAAAGACCTTCACCCTTCTTGCCCACTTTCCTAAGTCTCTCCACATGCTTCGTGCCCAAATCTTGTCCTCTGTCTTGTAATCTTGCTCATTCCAGGCCAACCATTTGCCATAACTCTGAGTCTGTGTATATGCATTCAATGCATATTCTTACCTTGGACCACTTACATTTTCACACAAAGTGGCAGCCTGGTGTACCCCCCCGCCCCGCAATGCTCTGCCCATTGACAGCATCTCCTCCAACTGCTGTCTTTCCCTGAGCAGAACTGTAGTGCTGCAACAGCCCATTTTTGGCTTCTACCCACATATGGAGCAGACCCACCTGTGAACCAAGCTCTGCTCTTTCCTCCTCTGACAGTTAGTCATAAGGAACCCTCCACATGGCCATATGTGTGCTGAGGGAGAAGGACCAGGGCAAAAGTAAGGATGGTGCAAGAGTCTGGCCACTCACCTGTGAAGCTTGCTAGTCCCTTCTGACCGTGCCATGCCCGAAGCCAGCTGATGATGATGACAATGAAGAGGATGGATTGCTGATAGGTCCACCCAAACTTGATGGATCTCAGAGAACCCAGTTTATGATGGACAACTCTGGCCACAGGGTCTCTTGATGGTACAGGGTCAGATGTTCCATTCTCCCAAGGACAAATAGCATGCAAGGAGTCACTTTCTGAATGTTACATAATCCTCTGCTGTGAATGGAATGGCCTTGCTCTAGAACCCGAAGGGTCTACACTTTGGTTGTCCTCTGGGAACGAGCCATAAACTCCCCATGGAGGCTTTTAGCCTCCCCCAGACTTCTATTATCATAGGGTCTGCCAGGCCTTACAGTGCAAGTGGCAGGGCTGCTGGGATTGCAGCCTGGACCTGCTACAGAGCAGAGCCCCTTCCCGCTGCTGGCGCACTCGGAGCAGGCTGCCGTCTTTATCACATACTACAGAGACTGAAGCAGTATTCCCAAGTGTGGAATACGCTGCAGCAGAACCCAGAAATGCCGACCAAACATGGTTCTGCTTAGTGGTGGGAGGGAAAGATGAGATAATTTGTTCTTTAGAGGTGAGGCCTTGGCATGACCTAGACTTTCCGACCTTGAAAAACTTCCCCAGTTTACTGTCTTACCTTCATAAAGTCTTACCTTCATAAAGTTTATATCTCACCCTCTGGAGCACATAGATCTTATTCAAACCTCCACTTAGTTGCTGCTTTGGCTTATCTGATCCAATAAACATGATGTCATCAAGGTAAAAGACCAATGTGATGTTGTACAACACGTGGAGAAAGTCCAGAGCCCTTCAGATTATTTGGTGATGGTGAGACAGAGAAATAACAAAGCCCTGGGGCAAGAATGTCCTTTCTCCATAAATGAGAAGTATTTCTAATCTTTCTTTTTGATGGGGGAGGAACGAATACATTCATCACACCAATGACCACACACTGGTCTACACATCTGAGGCCACGTTCACCTGCCCTAGCAATGACATCATATCCAGCATCACATTGCAACTGGGACTCTTGTTGACCACCAGAATCCACCTAGTTTTTGTTGGGGTCAGATTGGTGAATTACAGGGGATACCAGCAACCCTCTATCCTTTAGATATTTAAGGATAGCCCTAATTTCTGCCATGCCTCCAGAGTACAATATTGGTTTTGATTCACAATTTTGAAGGGGAGTAGGGAGGCAGTTCCAGGGGATTCCTCCTGAACTTCTGCTCTAAGATAACTTTGGCCTCCAGACCAAAGAAACCAACGTGATGGTTCTGCCTACCACCAAATACATCTGCTCCAGTTATATATTTGAGGTAGAGGGGAATGACCACTGGGTGAAACTAGCGGATCCACTATGGGTCAGACCGAGATAAGATTCCATTTATTACTCGCCCCCTAAACTCATGCTAATCCATGAAGTTACTCTTTTCTTCTGAGCCTAGATAAGAAACTTAGAATATTTCTCCACAAAGTGCTCTGGGAAATCACTAGTAATTAATTAATATTGATACTGAACATTAGAGCTACAGACCACCTCCAGACGAAAAGTTCCCTTCTTGTAGCCACAGCCATGATTGCTCAGAGCCATGTCTGGAGACTCACAAATCCACAATGCCCCAGTGACTCTTATGTGTAGATGTCCTAGGAGAACATGGCATCAGCAGGACCATGGACAATGGCTCAGGCGGAAGTCACAGACTTTTTCCAATGCCCTTCATCCTCTCTGCCTCTTGGTAGACTAGGGCCAGGGTTCCAACCATAAGCTTAGGCTCCAGCCCCATTTATCCCTAACGTGGCCCAGTAAGGAACTTTTCAGTAGGGGTGGCCTAGGGCATGCCAAGCAATCACACCGGGTGAAACTATCACATAGAAAACCAATTTTAGCACGAGTCCTCCCTTCAGTGCAAATTAGCTCTGATCTTTACTTGTCCTTAATAGGCCTTTCGTTTTACAGGAATTAAATCTTTTATTTCCACAAGCAACATAAAGACAAACCAGCCCCAACCTCTCTTACCCTCACAATTTCATGATCACTTTCCCCTCTTCCCAGCAAACACACACTAATAAGAAATCACCTGACCTACTAAGAGCAAGAGTAATAGTCCTCTTTCCCAGTGCACTTGAGTCCTGTCCTTCCCAAAGCTCTCCTCTCCTCACATGTCCCCCCTCATTCCATCTCCCTCGGTCTTTCAGTAGCTCATTCTACATAATGAGGGTTTTACAAGACAAACCCCGTGGTTCTTAAAATAATCTACTATCCTCATTAGGGTCCATCTTTTAAGGCCCTTTAACTATTTTGAAATTCTTAATACTGTCCTTGTTCCCTGATTTGTCAGTAATGCTGCCAGATACAATGTATCATTCAGTAATCCAACTGCTTGTCAAAAAGAGCCACTGAATTCCCCATATTGCCAACACAAAGCCTGATCTCTTGAAGCCCAGATCCAAAAATATATTAAGCTCCACTGGGTTCAGATTGCATTTGGAGATCTTTGGCTGATAGCTGCCAGTTTCCAGGACCCTAAAGCCTAAAATCAAGCATTAGGTGAAAAGTATGGCAGAATATACGACGTCAGGGCTAGAGGGGACCTCAAAGATTATGCCATCCAACTCCCTTGTTTTACAACAGAAAATATGCCAGGAAGTTTAAGTGATTTACTCAGGGCCACCCAGCAACTTAGAGACAAGGTAAGAATTGGAACCCTTGCCTGGTGGGCACCGTACACACATGCTTGCACCTGCCCATCACCTTTTGTTATTCCAGATTTTCACAGCACATCCTCTTTAGGGGGCCTACAGAACAAATGGGGCCCAATTTCCAATACCAACTCTCCTCTGGCAATGTTATAGTTTATATGTTAACATCCTACCCAATAGCCATTTCCACTCCACCTTATTTTCCCTTATCCTGAAAGAATAAGAAAATCCAGAGGGGAAAAATTTTTTTTTTAATTTAAGTATCAAGTTTTGTCAAGGTCATGGGCAGCACAGACCTTACAAGAAGAAGGTATAGGCTGCTGAATTCATGTGGCTTGGGGCACCTACTGAAAAGTCTCTTTGGATCAATATACTTCCATTTGCTGGTTGTGGTGTCTAAGGGAAAGGTGCTTCAGGAACTAATGGGTGTTAAGGGAGGACCTCCCCACAAAAGCAATAGTTGAACAGAGACCCAAAGGAGATGAGGGAGGAATTAGGGTGGATATCTGGAGGAACTGTTTGTTCTAGGCAGAAGGCATGGTATCTGCAAAGGGTACGTGGCCAAACTGAGCAAAACAAGCCAAAGGGAACATGGCAGGTAAGAGAGCGGGATTGGGAAGGGTGGGGAGCAAATCACACTGGAAGGACTTCGGATTTTACTGTGAGTGATGCCCCATCCGGGTACTTAGAAAAGGTGGGGAGGGGTGACACGATTTGACTTACATGTGTAAAGAACATCTAAATAATGAGAGACCACTTCACACTCACTAGGGTAGCTATAAGCAAAAAGTCAGATAAAAACAAATGTTGGCAAGGATGTGGAAAAATTGTAACCCTCATACATTGCTGGTAGAAATGTAAAATGATGCAGTCGCTTTGGAAAACAATCTGGCAGTTTCTCAAAAGGTTAAACAGAGAGTTACCAAATGACTCAGCAATTCCACTCCTACTTATATACCCAAGAGACATGAAAACATATGCCCATGCCAAAACTTGTACATAAATGGTCATAGCAACATTATTCATAATAGCCCAAAGTAGAAACACCACGAATGCCCATTAACTGATGGACAGATGAATAGAATGTAACCTATATAGAATACAGTATTACTTGGTAATAAAAAGAAATGAAACACTGATCCATGCTATAACATTGATGAGCCTCAAACACAGTAGGCTGAGTGAAGAGAGCCAGTCACAGGGGATCACATATTACGTGATTCTGTTTATATGAAAAATCCAAAATAGGCAAATTTATAAAGACAGAAACTAGATTAGTAGCTGCCTAGGGATTGGGGGTGGGCAGGGAATGTGACAATGAAATAAGAAGTGGCCACTAAATGGTCTGGGGTTTCTTTGGGGGCCAATGAAACTATTCTAAACTTTATTGTGCTGACAGCTTCACAACTCTGTAAATAAACTAAAAGTCATAAAACTGTACATTTTAAATGGGTGAATTATACAGAGTAGGTGAACAATATCTCAATTAGGCTGTTATAAAAATGAAAATCAGTCCATCATCGGGATCAGCGTGGCGTGGGTAACACAGAGTGTCAAGGGCAGAAGCACAGAAAACAATTTGGAAGCGATCTCCAAAACAAGGTATGAGATGATGGTGACTGGGACCAGGGTGAGAAGCAAAGGTGGGAGAAATCAGTAGGTGTTATATACCTTCTGAAAGATGAGTCTATATCCTTCGTTCTGATGGATTAAGCATGAAATATGAGTTAGAGGTAAATGTCATTTTGGGGGTTTAAGCAGCTGATAGGGAGAGTTAGCACAGACTGTGAAGGGGCCACTGCTGGAGGAAAGCCTGCAGGGGGGACCATGAGACCTGGAGTTTACTCTGGGCTCTGTAAACCTTGAGAGTTGAGTGTTGAGTGGGCATCTGAATCTGGCATCCAGGGAAGAGGTCAAAACTGAAAAATAAAATAGGGATGATAAGCATTTAGGTATTCTGAACCAAGAGATGAAATATCACCTAAAGCATGAGATCAGTACAGAAGGTACGAATTCTAAGGACCAAGTCCTGGCACTGTGCCAGCAATTCAACAGTTTGAGAAATGAGGAGAAAGCAATCAAAGGATATGCAGAAGGAGCGACTATTGAGACAGGAGGAAAAACAGGTAAATAAGGAATCTTGGGGCCAAAGAAAGAACATACCTCAAGGAGGAGGAATTGATCATCATGTCAAGTACTTCTGATAAGTCCAGGAAGTTGAGGACCGAGAACTGACCAATGGACGTAGCAGTTAGAGAGCATGGCTGTGACTGTCACAGATTCGTTTCAGTGGCATTAATCTGGAGGCAAAAGACTGATTGGAGTAACTTCAAGAGCGAATGGAAAGAAGAGAAAAAGCATAAAGACAATTTGTTCAACTCAGTTTTTTGTAGAGAAGTTCTAAGAAATGAAGTGGCTGCTGGAAGGAGTGTGTGTCAGGAGAGGGTCTTTATTTAAAATGTGAAAACTGGGCGCCTGAGTGGCTCAGTTGGTTAAGCGACTGCCTTCGGCTCAGGTCATGATCCCGGGGTCCTGGGATCGAGCCCCGCATCGGGCTCCCTGCTCAGTGGGAGGCCTGCTTCTCCCTCTCCCACTCCCCCTGCTTATGTTCCTGCTCTCACTGTCTCTCTCTCTGTCAAATAAATAAATAAAATCTTTAAAAAAAATAAATAAATAAAATGTGAAAACTTACAGCGTTTGTATGCTGATGGAAAGTATCCAGCAGATGAGGAAACAGGGAATGTTGGCAATATAGGAGAGGGGAGAGGAGGGGACAATGGCAAGAGTCAACTTCTCCCTAAAGAAGGGAGAAGAGCAGAGGTCTGGCCCCTAGGAGGGGGGGCCGGACTGAGACAGGAGCATGGACTGCCCGTCCACAGTAAAAGGAGGTCAGAGAGGGCAACAGCCAGATTCAGGGAGATGTGGAAACCAGAGCTTGCAGACATCTTCTGTTGATTGCTTCTCTGTGAAATAGGAAGCAGGTCATTAGCTGAGAGGGAAGAGGGAAGGGGAGAGGCAGGGTTACCAGAATTCTGAGGAAGGAGAAGAGGTAAAATCATCCTCTGGAAAGGGAGGGAATGACTAGGCCAGCTATTTCAGTGGCCATTAATTAAAGCGTTATTGTTCATCATGTGTGTTTTCTCCAGCCACATTTAATTGTATGGGTAGAGGCAGAGAGTGGAATTTAATCAAGGCTGAGGTTTTCCAGAAGAGAATAATGAAGGGAGAGAGGGTGAAGTAGTTGATGGGATGCAAAAAATGACGATAATGATGGCCCAGGGAACCTAAGCTAGTAGAGTGAACCGAGGACGTGGAGGGGATTGAGGGACAATGAAATGTTGGCGGGAAAATCGAGTGTAGGTCCCAGTGGGGAAGAAGAGATTTGGAAGCTTGAGGAGGGAGCAGCACATTAAGCCATTATCAGATATCACCACCTCTGCCTGAATTCATTTACAGGCACTTGTTAGATTAAATTAAACTTTAATGCATTAATACCATCGGCAAATTTGCATGTTGTATTAGGTTCCTGGGGCCGCTGTAATTGGGTGGCGTAAACAACAGAAATTTATTGTCTTGCAGATCTGGAGGCTAGAAATGCTAAATCGAGGTGTTGTCAGAGTTGATTCCTTCTTAGGGTTGTGAGGGAGAATCTGTCACATGCCTTTCTTCTGGCTTCTGGTATTCCTTGACTTAAAGATGGTGTACTCCCTGTGTCTTCAGTAGTCTTCCCTTTGCATGTCTGTCTCTGTCCAAATGTCCCCTTTATATAAGTACATCAGTCTTATTGGATTAGAGCCCATCCTGGTGACCTCATTTTAACCTGATTACTTCCGCAAAGACCCTGATTCCAGGTAAGATCACATTCTGAGATATGGGGGAGTTAGGACTTCAATATATTTGTTTGGGGGGGATATAATTCAACCCATAACACAAGTATCCTAAGAGGTAATATACATAAAGAAAAGGAAGTAATATACATGTTGAGGACATATGCAGGCAGGTGTACCAGCAGGATATTTTAAACTGAGAGTGATCAAATTTGAACCTTAAAAAAACAAAACAAACAAAACAAAACAAAAAAAACTGTGTTCAGTTGTTGGATGTTCATTTGAACAGGTACCAAGTCATCCATTACCCTTTACCTCTACTGGTGGCAACAGGAAGGTGGGGGTAGAAAGGTGGGGACTGAGGGAATAGGGAAGCCAAAAATATTACCTGGATAATGGTCCAAACAGAGGCCCTGGAGAAAAATCACACAGAAGCTTTTAGTCAAGTGGCCCCAGCTACGGATCTGAAAAACATTTCTCCACAGAGACTGAAGCTCCTTTTCCTTCCTCAGCACTGTACCTATGAAACAGGCTGGCCATTCTGTATGATTGGCCCAGGGATGGACTGGCATTCTCCCAGCCTTAGGAAATGCGATGCTAACCGTTGGGTCATGGCAAACCACGTAAGCCCTCGACACAAGGCACTTCCCTCTCAGGACTAAAGCACCTGGCAAAACAAATGCATTCTCAGAAGTGATCAATAGATCCCCAAAGATCTTTTTGAAAATATATAGGAAGCAGATGCCCAGTGCCTGGGCCCTCTCTTGTGGAGGTATTTGCCAGAAAATCTATCTAAATTGGGGTCTAATTAGAAAAAGCCAGGGAATCTGGCTCACCAGACTTCTAGAACTGTGATTATCCAACTAAAACCAATGAGACCCATTGATCAGCTGCCATTTCAATGGAAGAAAACCGGTCCTGATTTAATTCATAGACATAAGGATTATTTATTACTATGTGGACAATGAGAGGTCACTAAATTTTAGTCTTCATAAATTAAAGTTAGCACATTGCAAGTGGATCGAGGATGTTAATTCATTGCTCTGCTAATAAGTTTGGCTCCCACACAATGCTTGGCAACATTGCCAACTCCAACGTAAGCTCACACGCACACAGCTGGAATTCCCACAGGTTTCAGGAAGGATCCTTTGTTGTCAGTGTACTAGCAATGTTGCTTTGGGTTGGTTGGTTGTGGTTTTCAAATTGTTGCTATTCTTGTTTTTTAATTACAGATTACTGTGGTTTCATTATATTATTATTAATTGTATTTATTGTCAGTTGTTTGGTAAACCCTACTGTGTGTAATGGTGCACATTTGCACCAAGAGTATTTTTGGCCTATTATTATCCAATAACTAAACTTTAAGGCATATGTATGTATTGTGGTTCAAATATGAATCATCCAGACCATTATTTCTAAAGCAGATTTTGTGTATATATATATATATATATATATATATTTTATATATGTGTGTGTATTTTATATATATGCATGTATGAATACATATACATAAATGTGTACATATAAGCATACATATATTCCCCCAAATTTGCTTGCACAGTGGCATTTTGTTAGTGATAAATATTTGTGCTTTTTATTCACATAACTTCCAACATACTATCAAGTTAGTAGTTTAATACAATTATTGGGTTATTTTTGTAGGTGTAGGGCATTATTTTATAATAAGAAATCATGTGTATATGGATCTTGTCTTCTCTTATATGATAAATAGTAGGTTTTTAAGTTGTAAGCAACAGATTAGCGACACTTTCTTATTTTGTTCCCCAGGTTATGGGAGATCATGCCTTGCTATTGCAGGTGTGTTCCCTGCAAGGATCCATGTTGGAGGCATCTGAGAGTCAGAAGCCTTGGCACATGCGTGGGATGACAGCTTGACAGAGTTATTGGGTTGGGGATGTACAATAAGGTGAAGCAGTTTAGAGCAAGAGCCAGTTCAAGTGACATGACCACAGTCTACATTCTAGTGACATGACCCAAGAAACTTTTTCAGTCTGACTTCCAACTTCCTCATCTGCAAAATGAGGAGACAGATCTACCTTACAAGGTTGTTACCAAATTAAATGAGATGGAGCATGCAAAATCCTTAGCACAGGATTTAGCTACCCAAAATGGCAGTATTCTTATTGCTGGGGTTATTACCATCACTAATTTGTCAGCCAGGATGGGCTAGATTATATGACTCTAACAAACAGCACACAGAGAAAAACTTAGTAGTTTCCAGCAACAAAGATTTATCTCTTGAATTCATTACATATCCATTGCAGGTTCGCAGTGGCTTTGCTCCAACTCACCTGTGCTCAGGCACCCAAGCTGGAACATCGCTAGCTATCGTGGCAGGGAAAAACATTGCTGGCTCTTAAAGCTTTTGCCCAGGAGCCATGCGTCACTTTGGCCCATATTTTATTGGTGGACGCAAATCATACGGCCACCGGTACATTTAACAGGGTGGAAATGTGTAACTGCCCTGAAGAAAACGTCCAACAAGGAAAATGGAATATTTGGTGAACAGAGATACCATCAACCATACTATGAGAGCACGGTCCTTGGCCCCACTTCCTCAGTCGGAGAGTCGACCCAGCTTAACTATTAGGGTCCAAAGTCCCTGCCAATGCAATGCAAGCTATATTGAACAATTGTCTGAAAACAGACCCCACAATTAGGGCCCCTCTCCAAATTTCTCTCTTATATCCAGATCCAAGTATGAGACACCTTCCGCTGCCATTTCACGAATGCTCAGAGCAGTCAGTTCAGGCTGTCCTCACTGCTACCACTTCATTTTCAGCCAGATTCTCGCCATGCCAAAGCTACTCCAACACCTTAACAAATGCAAAGTGCTCTTCCCCTCTCAGTTTCTCTCCTCCCCTGCTTCCTGAAGTGGCCGGTCTTGTTGAACCATAAAAGTCCCCAAGGAATAAGTAACTAAATTATTTGTGGGGAAGAGTGGGGAGACATATAAAAAGATAATACAATTTCCTGAGAGCTGAACTTAGAGAAGGAGAATAATGTCCACTCTCAAGGGATTTGTTTCTACATCCATTATGGGCCTACCACAAGCTAGACTGGGAGCTAGACTCTGAGCATGCTCACATCTCAGTCAGCTCACTGTCTCAGAGTGAGTGGCCAGTAACTCAAAGGAAGGAGCTAGGGATGTGAAACTGAGCCAGGGAGCAGACCCATACTGAGAGCAAATCAAAATTTGAGCTTATATCATTTAGCAAATGCAAAAATACACCCAACCATGATGAACCTTCCCCCAAAAGCCACTCAGATGCAGACTGATCCTTGGGGGTCAGATATTTAAAGACTGATCCTTGGGGGTCTGATACTTCTTGGACTCGGTTGAGTGATGAGGATGAATAGATTAAATTCCCCCCAAATTCACAAGCCGTCTTGGCATGTGTGGCAAACCATCTAAAGTGTCACCTGGACAGTACAAGAGATCTAGTCTAGACCATGAGGTTGAGGTCCATTGAGATAAAGACCCGGTGAGGAATGAGTGAAGCTCTGGCCTCCTGTCTCTATGCAGGAGCTTTCCCAAACTCCAGCCATTCCTCTGCTACATGCAGAAACCATGCCACAGCTATGTGCCACCTGCCCTATTAGTAACTTAATCCTTTTAATATTGAATGACTTTTTAAACAGAACTTAAATTTAACCTTTTCCTAAGCAGTAGTAGCTGTGAATTCACAGCTTTGATGTGCTAATTATTTTGTCTGATATACTTTAAAAATAAATAACCTTTAAATTATTTTTTAAATGTGTTCATAAACCCCTAAAATCACTCGGGCCCCACGGGTGATGCACACACTGAGCTCAGAGGTTGAACCCTGCAACCTGCTGCCCGCGCACAATCCCACTCACCTGAGTCTCCGTGAGGCTGGCCATTCCTTTATTTTTTCTCCTATTCTTCCCTTTATCCATAACACAGACCCAAGCCAAGACCTTTTTTTGTTTGTTTGTTTAACTCAGAGGTGCTTCAGGGAATGATTTGACAACTTTGCCTTCTCTGGTGGACTCCTGAATTTCTTTTTGAATGTTTGGCTCACCTGAACACCAACATGTACATTGGGGGATTCCCCACCTTATTAGCCCATCTCACCACAAAGTTGATATCAAACTCACTTTACCAGGCTTCCTGCAGGTAGGGTGCAACCAGTTAGTTCAGATTCAGCTCATCTGATGATCCCACATGAGAACATGAATTCAAAATTTAGTTACACAAAGAAGTCCCACCAAGAGCCCATCTACAGAAGGTGACAGGTACATCCATCCCTCTCCTCATCAAGTTCATGATTTAGTGTGTTCCAAATAGATGTCATTGGATAATTGCAATATAGTGAAATAACTATCTCTAATTAGGGCAGATGCAGAACACTCAATGCAGAGGTTACAGGAAAAATTGCCAGGGAGGAGATGCTTATGTTGGCTCATGAAGGATGGGGTTTCCCAAGAGAGTAAGGAAAAAGGTAGCTCAATTAATGTTACCTATTATTATTACCATTCTTACCAGATTTGAGTCAGACAGACATGGATTCAAGTCACAGCTCTACTAGGAAGGTCAGCTTCCTCATCTCTAATCTTGCCCTATTTGGTTCTGCAAAGAATAAGTAAGATGATTTAAGTAAAACACAAACTAAGATATTTGACACACAGGTTCTTCATAACTGTTCTTTCTCTTCCCAAATCTAATTTTGTTTTGTTTTGTTTTTCTTTATTGGAATGTCCTTCACCTCTCCATTTCCAATCTAGAAAAAAACCTATTATTCAAATTGTACTTGAAATACTGCCTCTTCTGTGAAGCTATTACTTACCAAGAAGACACAATTTTCCTTCCTTTGAAACCGCTTTGAAGTTCATCGTGACCTCCGTAATGCTTGGTTTGTGGTTGGTACATGTTTGCTGTGATAAATTAAATTGCCCCCCACCGTTCTGACTCCTGTTCATAGTCTTAACGTCTGCTTGTTCTTTGTTTGTTTTTTCAATTCTTTCTATGTGCCCAGCTAGCATTATGACCATGCCAAGGCAAAACTCTGATTTTTGAAAGGCTTGACCAGCAGTTGGGATAACTAAACTACAACGTGTCTTTGACCCCAAGGTTCTCCATGTCCCTCCACTCTTGGTCAGTCTTGTTCCAAATCTGTCTTCTTCTTTCCACATGATACATAGCTACTGAGCTCCTTTCACATACCAGACAGGGTCATAGGTACTTGGTCTATGTCAGTGAATAACACAGACCTTGTTCCTTGTCCATGCTCCCAAGGAACTTATACTCCAGTGTGGCGAGACAGTCAGTAATCAAACAACAACACAAACAATGACATGATAATGATGCTACAATGGAAAAATACAGACAGACTTGTTCTAGGCCCAGTCTGTTTCTTGTCTTGCTTCACCTAGCCTCTCCTCCTAGCTTTTCTTCCTCTCCACTCTCATCCCAGTGTCTGTAGGTCCAAATTCCTATCCGTTAAGGCCCAGTTCAATGCTATCTTCTTCATGAACATAGAGAAAGACATGTGCACCATGTAAATATACAGAGAGCTTTTCACATGCAGCTTCTCACCCATGCTACAAGCTCCTGAGGACAAGGCTTCACATACCTCATCTGGGCGCCAGGAGCTCCCAGCAGAAAGCCAGGAAAGAAGCACTCAGTAGCTCTTTATGAAATGAGCAAAGGGTCCTGTCCCTTGTCCTGCCACACTGTACCTAAGGAACCCACAGCCATGTTCTTCGTAGGAAACCTGTTCCGTTTCTGCCTCCAATTCAGGAATATATTCTTCACAAAAGGTAAATAAACACTTGCAATCCAGAGATGCCAAGAACTTAGAACATTCTGCATCATGATTTCCATGGTAACTGAGGTTGTGCGTAAAGAACTCTGCCATGATAGCATCTTAATCCAGAAAGGCTGAGCATTTTTCAAATTGTGAATTCTGTCATTCTGGCCATAATAAATGGTTACCTGTATTGCAAGCTGCTGAATAGATACTCTGCATTTCTAAGCCCACTGTCACCGTCCCACGGCATGGTCACCATGAATGTAAAGTACTATTTATCAACAGATCATCTGAAGTTGTTTATGGGAGCCCTGGATCAAGTCAACCCTTACTGCCATCAATAAATAAGCAAAAACTTAAAGAACGTTAGGTTAGGGTGTACACACAGTATTCCTCTGTTCATACAGAGTTTACTGCTTTTCACCATATTTTGATTTTTATCTTAGGTGCTATGCATAAACAGAGCCAGAGGCACTGCTGTGAGGGCTGGTGAATGTGCACGCCTCTGTTTATTTGGGAAATAAGAGCTGTGGGGTTTTAATTACCCTGAGCTGGTAGAGATCAATTTGAAAAACAAACATATTAGTAAAAAAAAATCAAGCACTCTTTTGCTGCCAGAGGATTACAACTTGAAATCATAGCATCTTAGAGCTTTACAGCTAGAAGAAACAGAGACTGGGGCGGGGGAGGGGGGGAGCCAAGCCCCTCATGTTACAGATTGGAAAACTGAGCGCCACAAGGTGAAATAGCATGAAGAGTGTTTAAGACCTTGGGTTCTGCTATGAGATCTTGCTCAAATCCCAGGTTCATGACTTACCAGATGACCTGGAAAGTCACTTGACCTTTCTGGGCTTCAGTGGCCTCATCTGAAAAATGGGGACAATGATAGAGTTGGGAGGATTAAACGTGGTAATGGATGTAAAGTGCTCAGCATGGTACCTGACATAGTCAATAATCAATAATGTGAACTTTAGTCATTATCATCATTATCACCATCATCATCATCTAAGGTCACAAGGCTTATTAGTGACATTGTTTTTGCCTGAACTAATACCTCCTTACACATACCTGAGTTTGTTTCTATAGATATTAAGAAATTAAGATGTTATAAATCTTGTCCCAATAATCATATGGTCCAAATTAGTTTCCAAATCAACTTTTATAGTAATTCAGTGTTCTCCAGTGCCCATTGAATCTTCCAGTAATTGTACATTCTACATTGTCACAGTTCTGGAAATATCGTTCACTCAGCATGAATATATTCTTGTCCTGAAAGTGTAGCCACTCAAGAACTATGATTTACCAAGATGTTTTACTTTGAAGAGTACAGAATCTCAGAATATTTGGCTACAATTCTTTTACCCTTTCCAAAGGCCCCAACTTAACAAAACACGATGCTCTTCGTGGCTTGATCTAAATGGATAATCCATGACTCAGAAAAAGATGATTTCAGAGCATGACATGCAAATGCAGAATTCATGGCTGTTTGTTTAAAATCTGGGCCCTTTTCCTTGACTGCATTTACTATAATTAGAAGATTGGCCGTTCTCACAAGGGGTTACAAACACACCATGGGCAATGTTATATGTGTGATGCCAGAAAAAAGATTAATACTTTTATGCTGAAGCTGTCGGCCCCCAACACGACTTGCTATCTAAAAAAAAGAGAAAGAGAGGCACCTGGGTGGCTCAGTCCGTTGTCTGTCTTTGGCTTAGGTCGTGATCTCAGGGTTCTGGGATCAAACCCCGCATCGGGATCCCTGCTCAGTGGAGAGCTACTTCTCCCTCTCCCTCTGCCCCTCCCCACCGCTTGTGCATGCTCGCTCTCTCTCTCAAACAAATAAATAAAATCTAAAAAATAAAAAGAGAGAGAGATTCCAGAGAAGGAAAACACTGGGAATTTGGATGATGATTAATAGCCAGCCAAGAGAAGAGAACTGTCTACTAGACTCTCTATGGGATGGTGGGAAATAAGAATGGAAGGACTAGACTATGTGATGATCCAGCCTAGAATAATATGGTGCTTTCAGTGGCAGGTTCAAGTTTTGTGGGGTCCAAAGCTCATATAATTGAGGAGAGCTTCTTTGAGTAAAATAATGCAAAGTTATAAATAAAAACTACTGGGACCTCTCCCAGAGTCTTACAAAGGGCCCTGGCAAGTGAGGGGCCTTGAAGCTTAAGCTTCATTAGTAAATTTGGGTTTTGGTGCTTTAAAGTTTATACCATTTTCACATAGGTCAGATTTAGTAAATTGATTGAGAGCCTTAGAAGTTGGGGAACTGTGGTTTGACTCCTGGGTGGACCATGTATAAGTTGGCTGTGTCTGTCACCTTTGTAGGCAAGTGTCTTAACTTCTCTGATCTTCATTTTCCCCAATTATAAAAGAGAAAAAAATAATATCAACTTTGTATGGTTATGCAAATATTTAAAATTCATGTAAAGCACTGAAATAAGCATCTAGTTAGCATTTAGTAGGTGTTCCATAAATAGTAGTATTGTTTTTATTTCCTATATTTCTCATCCAGTTCCCATCTTAATCCTGTCGATATAGTTTTAGAAAATAAGGTTTTCCCCTTCAGCGTCAACCTTTGATAATTTGGGGATTACAGTTGTCTAAGTCTGTATCTCTTGCTTCTCTGTTCTGATGCGTAACTTGTCCTCTTGACTGTTTGACCCCAAAATGAGTATGGGGCAGGATGAGAAATGGAATTCAAATCAGCTAGTTAATATTCCTGGAAAAAAGAAAAAAGAAAACGATACCTAGTGTTCCAAGTATTTAACCCCTTTCCCCCAGGTCAGCTGTTCTAGATCAGCTATTCCCTCCCTGTTATGGTCACAGATGTCAGGGAGCAGGGTTGGGATGCAGGTACACACGCGTGGGCTTCTGCATCTTGTTCCTTCCTCGGTCCAATTAAGAAGATGGAACAGGAAACTGAGGGGTTGTCCAACTCTATCCTTTCTCCTGGAGATATAGACAGTGTTTTCAAGTTTAGAAATAAGGGCGTGTCCTTCTCTTTCCACAGTTTGCTATTGTGAACATTGCTGCCATAAACATTGGGGCAAACCATGAGACTCTTAACTCTAGGAAACAAACTGAGGGGTGCTGGAGGGGAGGTGGGTGGGGGATGGGGTAACTGGGTGATAGGCATTAAGGAGGGCACTTGATGTGATGGACACTGGGTGTTGTATGCAACTGATTAATCACTGAACTCTACCTCTAAAACAAATAATACACTATATGTTAATTAATTGAATTCAAATAAAATTAAAAAAAAAGAAAGAAGGGCATGCATTTTTCATTGAAAAGAACAACCTTACTTCCTAGGGGTGCCAGTCTCACATTTCTGACTCTGCAGGCGGGGACAAGCTTCAGCTCTGGGAGGAGACACATGGTGTAGATTTGAAGTCAGTTCCACTACTGGCTGCTGGTGGGACCTTGGGCAAGTTAGTTTCAGGAGATGTAATGATCACACCTACCTCCCAGGATTCTTGTGAGGATTCAATAAAATATGTATGTAAAACACACAGTATAGTGCAGGGGCAGAGGGGAGTGGGGGAGGGAGATGGAGAGGGAGGGAAGGAAAGAACCGGAAAAAGCCCAAAAGAAACTCAAAGCATTCAGTTGTATCTCAAAGTATGAAGAACTGGGGCATGTCCCAATGGCTAAAGGGACTTCCAAGGGCAAAAAGACTTCATCCTTATGTGCCAAGACAAGCCCTGGCCACTTACCACACTGTAATAAGAAGAATCTTGAGGCCATATCCAGGCATAGCAGGAAAAATTTCCATGATCTATAAATAATGTCTGCCCTAGGCATGGGACAGAGCGTCTTGCAACATATAGTCCCCACCTACTAGCTCTGCCTTCTCTTCTCCTGGGGATTCAGATCATTTTTCCAGGCTCTGCCACTAGATAAATATATGAGGTCACTATTTTAGGTAAAACCTCAATCTTCAGAACTAAGAAAACCTACCATTTACATAAAATTAAATCGTTCTTCACAATAAATATGCCAAGAAATAACCCAAACAAAAGGAATCTCCATTGTTCTTCCTATTGCTTTATTATCTATCTACTTGGATCTTCTAATTCCATTTAATCTCTGCAGTGCTCAGCAAAGTCTGTTAATTCTCTTTTGAGACAGAAAACAACAACAACAACCTGCCTGACTTACAGACTTCTAAACATTTCAAGACAGTTGGTGTTCATTTTAGTTCTGCACTGTGGATCTCACCTGGCTCTAGCTTTGGTACATAATAGGTGCTCAATAAATACTTTTAATGAATTAATAAGATTTATTTTATGCCAGCTTCTTTATTCCGATATGTGCTTCCGAAACACAGATATGATATATTACTCATGATTTGCTCCCTTGCCTCCATTCCCTAGAGTGATTGGCATAGTATCCAGTACATGGTAAGGGCTCTATAAATATTTGTTAAATGAAGTATTAATGGCAGGACTGTCAACCTCCATAGCTGCAAATTCCTTCTGCTATCTCGTCAGACCTCTTGCTACATAAATCTTTCATATCAGCGCATTACAGGATTTGAGAATTCCACATTTGAAGAGCTCACCAGAGAATGTTCCCCATAAAGAGGAATGGGCCTCTATATCACCTTATTACTCACTAATTTCATCAGAAGTGCCATTTGTTGAATTCCCCCAAGCTACTTCCTTTTTGTTTTTTACTTTCCCTGCCACTCTCTGCTTGCTTCTCAGAGGGGCTTCTCATTCTATTAGAGCCACAGACAGCCATCAGGAGCCAAAGGCCTTCTGGTCCCACTGTAGCAAATGTCCTGAGCTTCCCTGCTGCACCTCTGGGCTGGAGGAGTTTCCATTTACTGAATCCAGTAAGCACCTTTGTATATCGATGACTCACTCAGCAACTAAATTTTTTTCTTTTTTTTTTTTTTTAAGATTTTATTTATTTATTTGAAAGAGAGAGAATGAGAGAGGGAGAGAGCATGAGATGGGGCCAAGCAGGGAGCCCGATGCGGGACTCGATCCTGAGACTCCAGGATCATGACCTGAGCCGAAGGCAGTCGCCCAACCACCTGAGCCACCCAGGCGCCCTGAGCACCTGACTTCTAACACTCAGTCAATTCATGCTATGTTTCCATCATGTGTTGGTTAAGTTTAATTTAAGACAAAGATTTCTTCACACTCTTATTCCATTTTGCTTCCACTTCCAAGGCTATTTATGTTTGTGTAGAAACCAAACGTGCTTTTCTGCAGGCAGGTGGATGCTGGTGTTTTATTCAACAGGTGTCTACCTACTACCTACCTATCTTCTCATCTTTCTAAGTCTTGTTTTTTCTCTCTGCAGAAACCTGTTTTATTTTGCTTCAGTTCATTTCATCTCATTTTATTGCATTTATCTTTGTTAGCTCTTCAAATCTATTTGAAATAATGTGGTTTATACAACTCAATGAATGTATATATATTGTGTACACACACACACACACACACACTCACTTGAGGAACAACGCAAGAGAGTGAATGGCAGACAGCAAGTATAGGCTAGTATGCAGAAGGTTAATTTGAAGGGACATTCGAAATCATCCCGCTGAGGTTCGGGCCCTGGCCTGAAGTCACATGACTATTTCGTGGCAGAGTTAAAACAAGTTCTCAGACCTTCTAACACCAAACCTCATGCTTGTTCAGGTCCTCAGTACCTTACCCAGTGCTTAGTGTTAAGGCAAATATATGTAGTAATCCACTTGGGCAGGTCATTCAGCAGATGTGAAATAATTTGTCATCATAGGGCAAACACTATGTATCCTCTAAGAGTTATACAAGCAAATGTCTGCCCTTAGTCATAAAGTCTTTTTCAACATATTTCTTTAGTCTAACGGAACTTAGGTTACTATTTGATTGGCTGAAAAACTCTCTAATTCTGAATCAATTCAATTTAAATTTATGTTTTCGAAACACTCGTTTCTCTTTAAGAAGTATTCGAAGCAGCTTATAGTAGGAAAAAGAAAATTAATAAAACAGGAGCAAAAAGGGAGATTCAGTCTTGAAAACATTTGGTACTAAGTGACAATAGTTGTTATCTTTGTGCTTTAAACATGGCTCTGAGCTTCCTGGAAGCCCAATCTAAAAAGAAAACACAATTAGTTGTGTGGTTCTCTTTAGCTGAGAAACAGAATCATATTTTCTCAGAAGAGAAGAAATTTCCTTATGTTAAATTCTGAGATAATTTTCTCACAGGGAGCAATATATGGGGGAATATAATAAATAGTATTTTCAATGACAACTCTCAGCTAAATCAGGAGAAAAATCCACACAACTTTTCTGTAGCAATTCCAGCAAAGAGACCAAGATGATGTCTTAAATTACATAAGAAAGATTCTGTGAGGGACCCAGCAGTCAACTCGATCAAAGGAAAAAATGTAGGTAATCTAGAGAAAAGGGCAAATTACGTGAGCCTTAAATTATTCTTCCTCAACTTTTCTTTCTTCCAGGCCCTGAACCGATTGTAGATGTTACAAGGTTTCCAGACCTTACTCTCTAGCAAGAACACGGAGTGCAGTTATCCAGAAGACTGCTAATTGCTGGCAAAGTTAAAATTTTGAAAACACCTAAGCGGGTTAAATTTGGTATTGCCTCAGGCAAACTGTCAAGCCTAAGCAAACTTCCTGCTTGCGTGGCAGACCTCCACCCAGAGACTGGTTAAACTTCCTAGTCAGGAAAAAGTAAACAACTCCATGTTGCCTTACTCAGGGCTGCCTCAGTTTCCTCAACTGTAAAATGGGAATAAGCATTGGCCAACTCACAAAGTTGCCAGTGGAGAGTGACAGTGATAACATGCAAACATACTTGGCACCTAGTGGATTCCCAGTAAAAGGCTACATGCATGAATAAGTAAGTTTCAGCAGATAGTATAGACTTCCACTGAATATGGAACATGCATCACTCCAAAAGAGATCTCAAAATCGGCTTTAAAGGACCTGTGTGTTCTCTCTCCTTTTAACGTGTGGTTGTATCATACCTGCAGTTATCTAGAGCAGAAGTCACCAAACTACTGCCCCTGAACTAAATCGAGCCAGCTGCTTGTTCCTGTAAATAAAGTCTCATTGAAGTACAGCCACGCCCATTCATTTACATATTGGCTATGGCTGCTTTCCTGATGGACCAGCTGCTGAATAGTTACAACAGAGACCATATGACCCGTAAAGCCTAAAATATTTCCTACCTGGCCCTTTAAAAAAGAGTTTGCTGACCTCTGAACAGAACACATGTCCTCTTAGATGCTGCACATCATTTTAAACACGGAACATTCCCAACTATGATTTTCACCTGAGCATGCGCATCGATGAGCATTCATGCCGACTTACCCTTCTCAACCTTAGATCCTGGTTCCTATCACTAATGCTCCCATCTTCTGAACCCAGTTAATGAATCAAATCCTACCATCTTCTTTTCCCTATAAAAATTCTCACAGCCTACAGCCTTTCCATTCTACTCCCAAGGTAGCCCGGAGGGCATTTAACCGCCCCCTCCCACCCTTTCTTCTCCTCCCCTCCGCGCCCCACAACCCTGCGGCTCTGCTGACAGACTCTGCAATTCGTCCTCCATACATCTGCCTGAGCCAGTGGCCTAAAATGCCATTTTTACACTATTCCAATCCAGCTCAAGAGTCTACAGTGGCTCCCACCTGCCTTTTACACCAAGTTTGACTTTACTCTCTTCGCTTTTAAAACAGTTTACAGCCTGGCTCCACAGTACATGTGAAAATCTAAGTCCCATTCCTTCCCAGTCCACACCGAGCACTGTGGTCTGGCCCATCTCCGTCAGCACCCACCTTGCTAAATCTCACCACTGTTCTTCATTCCCACCACGGCCTCTGTTCTGGGTTGCATGGAGTCCTCCAAAATTCATATGTTGATGTCTGGACCCGGAAAGCCTCAGAATATGACCCTACTTGGAAATAGGGTCATTGTGGATGTAATCAATACTGGAGTAAGGTGGGCCTCATAAGGGTTTTTATTTAAAAAAAAAAAAAAAAAAGGAGAAATTTGGAACCAGAGACACAGGGAAAACACCATTCAAACATCAAGACATAGATCAGGGGGATATATCTGTAAGTCAAGAAATGCCAGAGGTGGCCAGCAAGCCACCAGAAGCTAGGACAGGGGCCTGGAACAGATTCTCCCTCATGGTTCTCAAAAGGATCCAAATCTGCCAACACCTTGCTCCTGGACTTCTGGCCCCCAGAACCGTGGGACAATAAATTTCCACTCTTGAAGTCCCATCTTTGCCAGAGCAGGCCTGGCAAGGTAATACAGCCTCCTACCTGCCCCAGGCTCAGAAGCTTTCTGGAAGATGTCTCTGAAGGCCCTGTGATATGTGGCCATACAGAGGTGACAGGCAGAGAGGTCTGTGAACGACAAGGGAGCAACTAGGGAACCCAGCAGACTGGGCCCTCCCTTCCCAAAGGAAACCCAGCCGACTTCCTCACAAGCCTGCACGCTTTCCCAGACTTCACCCCATTCCTACTGGGTCAGAGGGCGAGCAGGACTGAAGAAAGCCCAGATCCGGAAATGCACTCCAGGGATCCGCCTTCCTTGCCTTGCTTCTAAATGTCTACTCTTCCCCTCCCTTCCTTTCCTCACTGAAGACTTAAGCCACAACTTTTATAAAAAGCACGTTCTGAGCCAAGCAAATCCACTTCAGGAGTCCAGTGCCCGCCCTCCCCCTGCTTCTGTCCTGGAAGTCTGGACATCAATCTGGAGAGGCCACAGTCCTTGAACGAAGGCTGCCCGCGAGAGACTGCCAAGACTCCAGCTTTATCCAGGAACTTCAAGGAGCTAAATTGGAACCTATCAAATCATTAAGGAGACTTCTTGCAGGGAATGTGACCCCGGGGAGTGAAGAGAGGCAGAGTGGAGCTCTGCGGCCGTTTCGCTCTTATATGCAAGCCCATGTGACTCTGACTTATTGGCGGTGAGAAAACAAAACCCCCTCCAAGTCACTGGACTCCAAGAGGCCAAAGGCCAAACCAACCATTCAGCCACCGAGTCATCACAGACTGTGTGTCTGTAAGTGTATTACCCTCTTCCCCAGAGACATCTGGTGAGTCCAAATGGCTTGATAAACTTCCTATCTCAAAGGATGTAGAGTGAGCAGTGACCAGATTTTCTTGATCCCAGAGAAGAAAGAAGGACATGCACTCCAGTGAGGACATGGTTGATTAGGTGGAGGGAGAAGCAGGGCCAGCTTCATAGGTGTGCAGTGTGCACAGGCGCTGTGCATTTTTATTCTGCTCTGAACCCTAAAAATTATGTAAGCAGTTCTGGGGAGAAGTGTGTGTGTGTGTGCACACCTGTGTGCATGTGTGTGTGGGGGGGGTGTGTGTTTAGCTAGAAGGTGGGGGTTGATGATGAGTGATGAGTAGAGAAAGAATGGCTCAAATTCAACCTGGGAGTAAAGAATGAGAAGTCCAGTCTATTCTCAGTGTTCGTAGTACTTGGGTTCAGTAAAGATGCTGCAAACACTGAATTCATGAACACTGAACCATTGCTCCTAGGGGAAATACAAGGTTAGGTTCCTGTGAGCCTCTGGTCCCAACATTTTCATCAACTTACCAACATACAACCTACTTTTGTACGTGTTTCTGTTTAAAGACACCTTATTAAACATATATTATTGATTCGTTAACATAAAACTCACAGCCAACAGCTCTATACCTCCAGTGGGAACGAAACTTATCTAACACATTTTCTCTACAAAGCACATTACAGACATTTTGCACTTTGGAACACCAGACAGCACTTCAGCATGGTGCTCGGGGGCCACTTTAAATAGTGAAATCACCAGCAAAAAGCACAAAATTGTGAAAACACAACACTAAACACACTGTGAAAAGGACGTAACATGAGAGAGGAAACAAGAAGGCAGATGTTGCCTTGTTTGACCTCCACTGGGAAGATGCGTGCCCAGTGACTCAATTCACCACTCTGCACAGGTCCACAAAAAACTGCAAAAATGCCCTAAGTATTGGTTTGGAGTTACAAATAATTCACAACTATGGAATCCACAAATCAGGAGGATTGAGGAGCTTATCGTACAGTTTCTGTTCCATCACTGCTGTCTGACACTCAGCAAGTTATTTATCCTCTCTGTTGGTTTCCTCTTCTCTATCAACTGAATTTCTATTCAACCTTTAAGACACAAGAAGCACCATTTCCTCCATGAGGATTTTCTAACAACCTCAGTAGAAAATGAATTGTTTCTTTCTTTGTGGCCCCAAGTCACTACTTTTCTATGACATCTGCCCCTCATCTGTCACCGTGCCTCAGATAATAGCCATGTTGTTGGAGCATGGGGCAGCTTTATCTACACATACGACACTACTCCGTCTTCCTCCTCAGCTTCTTTGGTTCCACTGACTGCCACCTCCTGGCCCTCATGGCCTCTGACTGCCGAGTGGCTATGTGCCAATCCCTGCTTTATGTCACCATCATGACACAGAAGGCCCATTTGGGTTTTGTGGCTGGCACTTATGTTTTTGGTATCTTCAGTGCCTTTGTGATGAAATTGTTCCTTTCTCCTCAATATTCCTCATTTTTGCCTATTCTGCTATTATAAAGATGATTTAATTATGCTTTACTGCAATTCATTGTTGATCTTCTATTATTCCAGTAAGTAGATTATAAAATCTGTTAGGAGAGGGATTATATCTTATTCATCTTTATAGCCATGACACTAGTGAGCCATTTTCCATAGTATAGGTGGTGAATAGGGATTTATTAACTTGAAATGGGAATAATAAGCCTGGCCTTACCTATCATCATCTTTTAAATTGTAGTAAAACATACATAGCATAAAATTTATCATTAAGAATATTTAGTACTTACAATGATGTACAACCATCACAGAATATTCAACACTCCAAAAAAAAAAAAAATACAACAACCCTATACCCATTAAGTAGCCATTCCCCAATGTCCCCTTCCCCTTAGGGCCTGACAAGTACTAATCTCCTTTGGGTCTCTATGGGTTTGCCTCTTCTGGACAGTTCATGTAAATGGAATCATATAATATGTGGCCTTTGTGTCTGGCTTCTTTCACTTCGCATGATGTTTTGGGGGTCCATCCATGTTGTATCATTACTGATACTTCATTCCTTTTTATAGCTGAGTAATATTCCATTATGTGGATAGACGACATTTTGTTTATTTCATTCATCAATTGATGGGCACTTGGGTTGTTTCTACTTCTGGCTTTTATGAAGAGTCTGCCATAATATTTTAATATTATAATTCACTATAGAAATGTTAGTGATAATGAATATTTTTGTTACACAAATGGACTGCCTGTTTACCAGTCCCCTACCACATCCCTACTAGACTATAAGCTCCTGAGGGCAGGGACTTTATCTTGTTCCCTGTGGATTCCCTAGGGCCTTGGCTAGTTCTGGCGCAGAATACATGCCTTAGTAAATCTGCTGACTGATGCATGATTTCTGCTTAGAGGACTGACTGCCCTATCACAGTAGATAGGAGACATAGCAAAAGCCACACCCCTAAAATCATAGAATATCAGATCCTGAAGAAGAAACCATCTGGTCCAAAATTGTCATTGAATATTCTTGGCACCATCACTTTCTAGCTGTGTGACCTTGCATAAGTTTCTTAATCTGTTATTCAGATTCCTTATCTATAAAATAGAGGTAATAACTTGATCTACCTCATAAAAGCTATTTTGATGATTAAGTGACTTAATACATATTCAATGTTGATTATTAAGAATGAGGAATTAAGATCAAAAAAGGTAAGCAAATTACCTAACATTGCACAGCTACTTAGAGGCAGAGCTGGGACTAGAACCCGTATCTCTTAGCTTTCCCATCTTCCATGTGGTTGTTTGAAGACTACTCAGAACACAGGAACAGAGCTTTCCCCTATAATGAGAGCAGTACTGCTTCCACAGTCATATTCTCTGCGGCAAACATCACCTTCCTTGAACAGGTGGCCTCCAAGCCCTGTTAGGTTTTTTGTTTTGTTTTGTATTGTTTTGTTTTGTTTTGTTTGGGGGGGTTGTTTGGTGGTGGTGGTGGTTTTTGGTTTTGTTTGTTTGTTTTTGTTTTTGCCTCCTTCCACATTCCAAATCTAAGTTTTTGCCCACCTCAGGAAGATAGGACATCTCTTGGAAAGGGACAATGCAAACTAGCACATTAAGTCTACTAAGAAGTTCTACATCTAGATCCCTGCTCACGCAGCAGTTCCAGAGCATACGGAAATATGAAATCTTTTCTCAGCAGAGAATCTCTATCACCATACTTGGAACGCCAGGAAACATAGTGTTTTGGCAAACGCTGGCCTCATTTGTTACCCTTGACATCAAATGAAAGGGTTTTGTCTAGTTTTTTCACTGCTAGAACAGTACCTGGCAACAAATGATTATTTGTTGAAGAAATGAATAAATTTTAATAAAAATCCCTGAGGGAATTTGAGGTATTGGCCACTGGTAGAGAAGAAGCCAACACATCAGCTGCTGGGTCTTCAGTCTAATTGTCCCCACGCAGAAGATCCCCCACTGAGTTGGCTTTCCCATAAGAAGAAGGCTCCCATCCACTCAGTACTGACTTCTTGCTTTCCAAGATGGCGAGTCCTTGTCAGAGTAACCCAAGGTTGTAACTCCAGTCACTGCTGCCTGGTTCACTAGACTCCTTCCCCAGCATACCGATGTTTCAAGGGGCACCAGTCTTCGTGACTTCCACACAAAAATCAGGTTCCCTTACAGATCTGATATGAGTCAACAGGCTCTAACCGGAACACTCATCAATGAATGAACTCCCTTCCACCAGCCCCTGCCAGTCCTTCTGGTCTTATCTAGGCAGTAGCCAAGAGCACTAGGAAAAGGGAAGGCTGCTTCAACTTTTCCTGGCAAAGGGGCCTTCCTTTTCAGAAACTTTAGCTCAGCTAAGTGGAGACACCTGGTGTTTGTTGTTGCAACTTCAAGAACAATACATCAAAGACTCCAGGCAGAAAGTCGGGCTCCTCATAAAAATTGCATCATCACAAAGACAGTTGGAGAAGAGGAAATGCAAATGGTAGCCATCTCACTCCTAGGAGACTTTCTTCCCTCTCAGATTTTCTACTGTCTCTAGTTTTTCTCCATACTTTTGCCTTTAAAACATGGGGAAAGACACAATTACACGGCACCCAAAATTTGTGAGTAGCCAGGAAGGAGGAGAAAGCCTCATTCCTGATTGCTTCATTTTGTCAGGTGTTATATCAGAGTGCTAACTTCTGAGCAATAACTGTTCGGCAATACTTAATAAGTAGCTGGTGTACCATAGTCCCCCTCCCACCCCAAATTTTTTAAGTCATACAAGGCCAAAAGAATATTAAAGTTTCACTGTGGAAGAAATATGGCCACTGCCAAGAACTGATTAGTCATAAAATCCACAGCATTATCATCATCCATCACTGCCTTTCTTTTAATGACTGAATAAAAAGAGAGACATCAAAGTTTTCAAAATAAGGTTATAAAAACGCTGTACACAGATGAGGCCTCCAAATATTTTGATAGAACCTGAGCGAAAAAAATACAGAAAAATCATTGAAACAAATCACAAAACATATGTTGTTATGTTTTGCTCTAAAAACCATGAAGTTTATCCAGAACCCTATTATGGTAACTGCTTAGCTTTTCATGCATTCCTAAATTACCATGTAATCTAAAACCTTGTTTTCAGCTGCCCTATATTGGAAAGTCCCTTAAAATAATCAGGATGATTACAGGCTAGTATTCAGAAAGAAACTTGCTTGTATTATAGTAAATGAAAGTGTTATTTATCAGGCAGGCTGCTTTAAAAAAAAAAAAAGAAAAGAAAAAAAAACTACCTCAGAAACACAATGTATTCAGGAAATACCTAAACCGAGGATTGCATTTTGGGCTCTCTACATTTTCAAACACATGGATAGTTGGTGTAAAAATATGTTCTTTTCCTGCAGGGACTTGACTGTAATTAGTGTATGCCAAAACTCTCTCACAGAGATTTCATTGTCTTATCTACTTACATCATCTTAATGCGATTTTATTTTACTTTGTCAAAGTCATATTAATGTAAATGTGTTCTTGATAGCAAACAGAGTTCTTTTTTATGCAAAACAGGATTCAGCTGACTCTAATAAAACAGCTTGCAGTCTATTAGACTATAACAGTAATGTGCTTATTTTGTTTCTCAAATCAAGACTGTGTCAGAAAGCTATAGACGGAGATTTGTCTTGTTTTTCACAATAATTGCTAGGGTGGGGTTACATTATGATCTTTAAATGAATAGTATCGCTTAGAACAAACACTTCATATATCTTTTATCTTCCCCTGCATACAGTTCTGAGTTTTCTTTGAAAATGCTGCGCTACTTTTCCACATAAGTCATCAGAATGTTTCCAAAGAATTTTAACTGCCAGATTAATTATATCTTGCAAACAAAGATAGATTGCTTACATTCTTTATTCAGAATTCCTGCCAGTATGGAGCAACTGGCAACAAATTAATTTCTTTTGCAACCATGCAAAATGTTTTGCTATGAAAAGCTCTGGAAGGTAAATGGATCCTTCAAAAAAAAAAAAAAAAAAACCAGGTTGCTCATTCTGAAAGGCTAATCTGTAAGCAAAGAACAGAGGACTAAATGAACTTCATGCTCTCCCCGCCCCCCCCCTTGCTTTTTAGCATCTATGTTATAGCCTTCCGTTAATGTATTCAGTTAATTAAGTATTGCTGTGACCTGGTGGCAATTTTTGCAATCCAGGGAATTTTTCCCCCTCTAAATTCTGCCTCCCCCACAGAGCAGAATATAATCTGTTTCCAGTCAGTCTGTTTATGTCAGCTGCGCTTCTACTACAAGCCTCTAAGATGTTTTAATAAATTTATCAACCAAAAAATATTACAAACATTTCATTTCCTTTGATTCAGACACACACACATACACACACACACACAGGCCTCTGCCTTCATTGCAAATTCTTGCTGGTATGAATCATGCTAAGTAATATTTGCTTTAACTTTCGTGTGGTTCTACAAACAACCTTTATATGGCTGGACTTCAAAGCTAGGAGAAATAAAGGTTAGAAATGTGATAGGAGTAATCTATTATTAGGCATGAAACATTAAACCACTTTTAGCTATAAGTCTTAAAACCGGAATAATCTAGGTTTTTTAATGTAGTGCATATTTATTGTGCTTCCCTTACACAGGCATTTATCACAGAGAAGTGTTTGGAAGAGGAATATTTTCCATTGCACTACAGGCCACAATTTGGTTTAATTTTTCCTAATATTTAATTTAGAAAAACGGTAATATTATAACAGGGTTCTCATGTTTCCTGGCCAAAATGCTTGGTGTTCCTCACAGAGTAAAATTAATCTGTTACCAGCCTGCTGACCTGTAAGTCAGGTTTCAGTAAAGTAGGCATGGAGCGGGGAGGGCAGAGGAAGGGGGTGAGTTAGGGTGGGTAGGGAGATAAGATCTCTTTCTTTGACTAGAAGGAAAAAAAAAAAAAAAGCTTAGAGGAATGTCTCAACCCACCCATGCCATCAAATGACAGAAAATAAGCTGAACGTGTATTTGAGCTGGGTAGTGTTTGAAATCATTTATTAGCTCCATCCAGAACGACTTGCACTGCAGGAATGTTAATTGTTAAAATCTGTACTGCAGTGATTTCTTGAAGCTGGGGGGCTGCATGGAGTGGAAATTCAGCTCCCTGTTTCTCTTTTTCCTCCACATATATTCGCACTTAAAAGAACAAAACAAAACAAAACAAAACAAAAAACAAAAAAACTAATGTTATGAAATAAGTCAGATGTCAGATGGGGAGCTTCCTAGCACAAGGGAATGCAAAACAGTGTTAAGGGTATATGCATATGCAGGAACAAATAAAACAACATTGGTAACATTTTGTTCTGGATTTAATTTGTGCTCCTAATACAGTAGATTAAAAATAAGTCCGACTGTTAAACACATTAATGTTCAGTCAGTGCCCATGTGCCAGGAAAGCAGCTATCACTCCGGACCTGGCCGGACTCTCTCTGGAGTCTTGAGGAGACAGGAAATCTGACCCCCAGGAAATCTGAGTACCCAAGTCCATTAATGACCCTACAGTTTGAGGATTCCTCATTTTCATCCACTGATTAAATCCCAGAAGCTTCTTCATATCTTCTCACACTGTGTCAAAACTGGGGTCTCTCAACAAAGCTGAAAGAGAATATTAGCTTGGAAAGATGGAGGAAAAAAATGGCTAATAGCCAGCCACAAGCAAGACACTCTTTGAGGAAAATTGGGCAATTATTTGTGAGACTTGTGTCCTTTAAGAAGATTGGTGTAAGCCCCACCTTCCACTCCCCTGGAATTTTATGACTGGGGCTAAAGATAAGATTGAATCCCTATATGCCTGCACTGGAAGACATTCCAGAGATCATAGCACTACTCTTCTGTGGGTGATGCCCAGTGAGATTAAGGACAGGGCATGGCCAACGTCCTACAGTGAAGCTGGCCCTTATTAGACATGAAAACCAAGCTTTGGTTTCCCCAACCCTGTTTGATGTGTCATACCACACTGCCCTTTCAGTTTGTTCAACAACAAAAACAAAACAAAACAAAATAAAAAAAAAACGAAATTAAACCCATAGGTAAGAAAAATAACGTATTTCTTCAGGTAATTACACGAATGGCTCTTCACCTAATCTGTGTGTTATTGCACCTGTATGGTTTTTTTTTAATTTTTAAATTTTTTTTAAGCGTTGTTTATTTTTTCTACAAAAAGAGAGAGCAAGCTGCAGGAGGGGCAGATGGAGAGAGAGAATCTCAAGCAGACTCCCCGCCAAGCATGGAGCCCGATGCAGGGCTCCATCTCACGACTCTGAGATCATGACCTGAGCCAAAATTAAGACTCAGATGCTTAACCGACTGAGCCACCCAGGTGTCCCACACCTGTATGTTTTTTAAGAATATGTATAGTTTTTTTTTTTTTTAATGAAAATACCGACTCTTCAGTTCTTACCCCCTCCTTCCCTTACACAAATCCTCCACTCCTAGCTTCCCCTGCTCCCTCTCCAGTGTACTTTTTTGTGGTCTTTGGTCAATCTGGTTTAATAGGTTACCTGTTGCTGACACTCACTTCACACAGAAATGAAGCTCTCTGCTGTGACATGCTTTCTGGAAGCAGAAGGGTAGGAGGCTGTGATATTTGTAAATCTAGGAAGTAATAGCTCCCCCAAAAGCAATGCAGAGAGTTACAGATCTTGCCAGAAAGGAGAAGAGTTAATTGAAACTATTTGGGGCATGCAGTATTGAACAAGGAGATGGTTTCTGAGCAACACATATCTAAACATGGCTTGCCAAAGACCTGCACACTTTTAATTTGCTCTACAAATTTGGTTAGCCCTATAAAGTGTAAATATCAAACACTGGTCATGGAGAGCATTAAACATTAACCAACTGAGACCTTAAAGACTTGAGTAGAGAAAGATAGACCAGGCAACTCTGGGAAATTAGGTTAAAACTCCAAAAAAGAATGTTTGTTGGCTGAGTAAAACTAAAGTAAAAACTATTTTGAGATTGGTAACCATTTGTCTCTGTAGACAGGCCATTTCCCCCTCTGAGATTATATTTTTAAAATCAGGCAAACTTACCAATGTCTATTTGATTTTCTGATTATTCTTTAAGATGCAATGTATTACCACCTAAATGAACCCTGAAGAGGGATATTTCAATTGCTCTTCCCAGACCCATTACCTTACCTGGAACTGTGCATTTTATCCATTGTGTATTCCATGTTGCTTCGTCTAGGGTTCAAATCCCGTAAAGGTTCAATAAACTTTTGTTGAGCAGCAAAATAAAAATGCCCTTTAAGGCAGTAAGGATGGCTCCCAGGTTCACCCATTCAGATTTGTTGGATAAACACCAACACAAAAACCTGCTTGAGTCCAAGATGTACTACCTTCTCCACGAGGGCAATAAGCGCTTCCTTTGAAATAGTAGGATTCAGAAAAAGGAGAGTAATACCATATTCAAGTACCTTGTTCTCTAAGTATCCTTTGGCCCAGCAGGCCTCACAAAGTAAACCCCTACAAGGTAAGAATAGTTCTCTCTCAGGAGAAATTTGGTACATTATTTCTTTGCCATCTACTAAGAGTCTAGGATAAAGTAGGTGACAGCTCTCAATAGCCCCACATAAGACATGGAGAGGCTGAAGTAAAAACAAATTAAACCACTACTAGACCAGGAATTAACTCCTAAGACAATTTAAATATGGCTGCTTATCTTCATAAGATTCAAAATACCTACTCATGATAGAACAAAAGAAGACTTAGGAGCCCTGTCTTAACTCGGGTTGCCTGAAAAATAGCCCCTGAGACAAGAATTTGAGTGAAGAAATTGATTTGGGAGGCAAAAGAAAAACCAGCCAAGGAGAAGGCAAATGAATGAGACCAGATAGGCAAGGCAGCCAGATTGAGACGTATTGACAAGCCAACTACCACTGTGGGCAACGGGAGCTTGATCTCAGTAGAAAAATTCTTAGAGCCAGTATAGAATACACACTTCGGTGTTATCCCACCAGAGAGATGGGAGCCAGGGTATTTATATACCAGCTGCCATCAGTCTTCAGATGAGGTGTTTCCTGAGAGGCACTCACTCTGGGGCACAGACAGCTGGTCACACAGGCAGACAATGCAGGTTTTGGTGACCAAAGGAAGCTCTCCAAGCAAAGAAAGGCAGGAATGGCAGTTATCACGCAAGCCAGAATGCTCTCAAGTCACCAGGGGAAGAGACTATGGGTAGGGCCCTAATAGACCCCTTTGGTGGAATCTAAATATCAGCAGTAATTTCTAAGAAGTTCAACTGCAGTTCTTTCTTGTGTTTAGTATAGTGGCTAACACATCCTAGGGCTTAATCAATATTTGTCAAATAAAGGGGGTACCTGGGTGGCTCAGTCATTAAGCGTCTGCCTTCAGCTCAGGTCATGATCCCAGAGTCCTGGGATCAAGCCCCGCATCGGGCTCCCTGCTCAGTGGGAAGCCTGCTTCTCCCTCTCCCACTCCCCTTGCTTGTGTTCCCTCTCTCGCTGTCTCTCTCTCTGTCAAATAAATAAATAAAATCTTTAAAAAAATTTGTCAGATAAAGGAAGGACAGAATAAAACATCAGTTAATGATTTTTTTTAATGCTTCACATAAACGCCTTATGTTCTGTTCAGTATTGCAGTTTTTTTTTTTCTCAGGAAGCTATATAATATGAGCTCAGGCTTAGTATCAGACAGACCAGAGTTTACACCCCACTTCAGTCACTTTCTAGCTGTGAGAGCTTGAGCAAACTACTTCTCTTCTCCTCGTCTTGGTTACTCCATTTGTAAGATGCCTATTTCATAGTATCAAATGATAAAAGGCTAGAAAAGTAAGTGATACAGGGATTGGTATAGTAACTGACATATAGGAAGTACTCAGTGCTACTATGAGGACTCAAGAGTCAGTTCTCTGACTTCAAATCCCACTTGGGCCACCAACTACCCATCTTTCTTCAAGCAAGTCACCTAGCCTTTTGGTGCAAACTTCCCCATCTTGAAAGTGGAGACGAAAGTTACCTGCTGCTCAGTTCCCGAGAGAGAGAGGCTCTAGGCACATATCATGACAGGGATAAGTCACACTGAGGAAGCACTTCATAGGTTATACAATCCTTACATATGTGTCATCTCATTTCTGAACAGGCAAGGATTCTGGACTTACCTATCATTCTTCCATTGTAGGGAAGTGCTCCTCCATTTCTCCAAATGCCCCCTAGTCTGATTATGTCATAGACCATGAAATGATCCAGAGACCTATAGGAAATGCACACAGGAACCCTGAGGAAATGGGGTTTGACTCCTCAGTGCTTGCTGAGGCAGTCAGGGTAGGCATGAGAGTCGGCGTCCAGTGGGGCCATGCCCAAATGGATCTTGTAAGTTTATGTCGGGATGGAGTGTTAATAAAGATCCCAAACGAGCCAGGAGTAGAATTTATACCAGCAGCCGCTGAACCAATGAAGTCATGTAGCTGGGGATCTGAGTGGGCTTGTCTGAGATGGGCGGATAAGGTAGGCCTCATGCACACCAAACCAGGAAACAGACGTTTAAAACTTAGCCTAAGGATGATCCCAACACAATGTCTGAGCAGTCATTATGTGTCAGGTATGATAAAGGATATACAGATGAATCTCCTTTTATTATCCCTACTTCCCAGTTGATAAGACAGAGGCTTAGAAAAGTTATTTGCCTTGGTTATGCAAAACTGTGACCCAGATCAGCCTAATGCCAAAGAGAGGTTGTTTTCTTTAGAGAGAAAGAGAGCAAGCATGGGGGTGGGGGTGCAGGGAGAGGGGCAGAGGGAGAGGGCGAGAGATAATCTTAAGCAGGCTCCACTCCCAGTGAAAAGCCCAACACAGGCCTTGATCTCACGACCTGAGCAGAAATCAAGAACCAGACACTTAACCAAAGGAGCCACCCAGGTGCCCCTCAAAGAGAGGATATAAACCACTGCATGACATTGGCTTTCCACAACATCATAGCATTTTGATATCATTCAAAATAAAACTATAATAGATAAACACCAAATAAAGAAAACCTACTTGATAATATATATTTTTTAACTTTCAACATCCTGAGGGAAAAGCATTTTACAACAAAGCATTGACAGGCACCAGACTGAGCACTTGAATCATGAATACGCTCCACAAGAGAAAACAAAGTCATGGGCCACAACTCTCCAGATGCCCTTCTTCTAAGGCACTGCTAACTAAGGCTTGCACAAGAATTCAGCCAGGTTAACGCGAATAAATTTAAATAATTAGTCCTATTGGTGATCAGTTTCCTTCATTGCATCTCAATGAGCTCACTTTAATTTAAGGGAATCTAAGAATCAAATAATAATTGCTAACTTACTATTCATTTGCTGAGCACTCACTCCATGTCAGGCACTGGCTCAATGCCCTACCGAGCTAGTTGCCTGTATTCCTCACCACATCCTTCTGCGGTAGGTGCTCTGAGTTTCCCCTTTTATAGACGTGAAACCGAAGCTCAGAGAGGTTGAAGAACTTGTCCAAGGTCCCATTAAACCTAACGAATGGAAGAACTGAGATCCAAATCCCGACTCCTTGGTTGCAAGACCAATGCACTCATCATCCACAGTGCTTGGCTATCTCTGGAGCCTTGAATCCTAGTGATGGAAAATTACCCATTTTTATTTAGGCATTCCCTATTACATGGGACAAATATGGGCTTTTAAGTATTATAAACAACTTTTTTTTTCAATGTACTTGAGCAAACTCAGTTCCTAGGAATTCTTGAGAACAGTTTACGTTCCAAAACAAAACAAAGCTTCCTAAAATGAGCCTGTTCATGACATAATTGTATAAAAAAGTCAAATATACAATTGCATACAATATATGATCCCGATTTCATACACATTTTTAAAACTTTAATAAATACATATTTGTAAAAATACGCTTTCAGAAAACACCATATTTCATATGCAAGTTTACAATCCTGACACTTAGCCTTACGTTATGAGTATACAATCTCCATAAAATTCAGCATGGAAAAAAACTCTAGAAAGAAATACAGTAAAAGTCAAAACATGATGTCTATTTCTTCTTATCTAAAAGAACAACTGTTATATTATTATCAGGGACAAAATGAACATTAGTATTTTCTCATTCCCATTATTAGGGATAGAGCTGGGCTTTTTTTCATCTATTATCTCAACTAATATCCACAACAAGCTCATGATGTAGCTATTGTTTTATCCATTTTATTAATAAGGAAGCAAGATTCAGAGAAATTAAGTGATTGTCCCAGGGTCATATGACTGAAAAGGGGCAGAAGCAGGATTCTAACTCTTTCTTACTCCACGCTGAGAGTTCTTTGCACTACAATATGACCCATCATACAAATTATTTATGTTGGCATCTGTACATGTCTCCATGACGAGACGATTTCCTGAGAAATTAATTTATGCTATGTTCCTGATTTTATAGGAGACTGAAAGGAGAAAGGCATTTTCCCCACCCGAAATCAAAACTGTGGAGAGGTATCTTCCCAAGACAGGAGAGATTCCTAGGGCAGAGGTGACCTACAAGTGGAAAGGGATGGATGGGGTGCTGGGTTTGCTGAAGGTATGGATGGGGTGCTGGCTTCCCAGGGAGGCTCCCCACGAGGCCCGCAATCCAGGCATTTTGCCCGAAGATCCTGCTGCTCCGGCTTAGCCCATGGTAAATAAGGCTGCCCATCTTTGAAACAAGAAATCCTAGGATTGCTCAGAGCATAACTTGAAAACCTCCAACCTGAAAAATTCAATGAATGGAACTTTCTCTTTCTCTGTCAGGTCAGGGCTCAGACTTAGTAGCAAGGAATTTACTAAAACATAGGCACAAATCCCATTTCACCAAGGCCTCTGAGGTGTTGAACTCATTGGCACCATACCGGGGAATTCATCCTCTTTGGCAGGGACAGAACGAGAAGCAAACTGTGGTGAAAACAGTCCACTGCTCATGTTTCTTTCGAAAGCTTCTCCTGGGGCAATATGGCTGCCCTTTGGAATGGCAAGAGCTGACCATCCAGCAGAAAGGAGCCCGATTCCCGGTAGCTTGTGGGCCATGTGGGCCATGCCCTCCCCTATCCTAACAGAAGCCAAGTTTCAGTCCCATCAGCTCCTCCTCTAGCTGCGGCCTCCAGCGTGGGCTCCACGTCGATCATTAGCAATAAATAGAAAATGCATGAAAACTCCCCCAGGAGTCTCCTCTTCATTTAAGACATGGAGATTTCATTGCTCGTGCCATGGCTAATAGCAGACCACAGAGTGGCACAGCAGTTCCCCCAGTCCATCTTTTTGGCGGACTCGTTACACTTGGGAGTGGGGCTTGTCCGTGGTACGCGCATTTGTTTTGAGGCTGTTTTATGGCACATTGTCAGGAACTCAGGTGCTGGGCCTCTTTCACTCTAGCTTTCAGCAGCTGCCTTGGCACTTCCCTTTCACATAATTAAACACCCTATGGTACTTAACAGAGTCATAAGTAGCACATCAATAAAGCAATAAATAATTGTATTCAGGAAAACTCCAGAGCCATCATCCATTAACCAGCAGCTGTGAGCAATAGTTTTGATTAATCAATAAAGTTATATAATAGGAAAGCAAAAGTCAGTCAAGGCCGGGGGAGGAATCAGCCAGACTCTGCAGCCATGAAAGGAGTCTTATCTCTGAGGTAACTTGCAGACAGAATATCATTTGGAAGCACTAGCCCAGGGACTAAGTGCAGCCACAGGAAGCCCCACCTCCAGAAACTAGTTAAAAATGCTAGTTAAAAACAAAGAAGCGGTACCATTCAGCTCTAAGGCAGGAGGGCTGCCTACTGAGAATATGGAGGGAGGGTCCCATAAAAGCAAAATACTTCAACTTCAGAAAACAAATCCTGGCAGCTCAGCCGAGGAGCAAGGAGGAGGTTCAGGACAGGCCCGCATCTCCATCGACGTGGCCACTGCGAACTTGCCCAGGTGCGTACGGGAAGGTGATCAGCCTCCCGCCAACAGGGAGGCACTATGAGCACATGATCAGAGCACTGCTCTGAGGGCGAAGGCCAGGACAGGGCTGAGGAAATCATTTGGTGAACTGCGTATAGCCCTCAGAATCAGCTGTGGAGTTTTGGTTACAACAGCTTGCCCGGGCCCGGTGCCTGCAAATGGGAGTCTGAACCTGCAAGTGAGGCCCGGGAAACTGTATTTTTAACACACTTCCAGGTGGTCTTCCTGCACGGCCGATGGGGAGGCCCTCAGGTTTAGAGACCTCCATGGACCTCATGGGCTGGGTCAGGCTTGCCATGGGAGCCATGAGGCTGTCAAAGTCCTTAGCTTGCCAAGCAAAACCGATTTCTGACATTCTAGTTTTGTGAATGAGCCACGAGCTTATTTGTTTGCACCCATAGTGTGGGGCCCATGCAGCACAAAATCTCAGGGGTTCATGTCCAAGCCTCTGTGATGTAAGATGTTCCCCCGTGATTCTGATGAAACTAGCCCAATGCCACCCATGTTGAGAAACATACGTCGATTCCACAAAATAGTGAGGACCGTCTACGTGCCAGGCACTGTTCTGAACTCTGGGGATTCTTCAGAAATAAAAAGTAGCAAAGATCCCTGCTCTCAGGGAGCTTCATTCCAGTGGTGCCCCAGAGGATGTCCCCGTGTCTCCGTGCGTGAGACTGTGGGGACTGAGCCCGTGGATATCGCCCACCCAAACTCCAGTTTAGCAAGACAGCCATGTTTTCACTGTAGAACCATGAAAGTACATAGAAAAGTAGGTGCGTGGTATAGTGAACCTCCATAGACCTCCTACCTGTTTCCACAACTATCAGCTCATGGGCAATCTTCTTCCACACTCGCTGCCACCCCCATCACCCAGGTTTTTCTGAAGCAGTCCCAGACAGCATATCATCTCATCTGTAAGCATTGTCAGCATGCATCTCTAGGACACAGATAACCTTTTAAAAAAATAATACTTATTTTCTTACCTAAAAAGTTAACATTAATTTTGTAATATCATTAAATTTACAGTCAGTGTTACTGTTCCCCCAACTGTCCCATATTTCTTAAGTGTATGTATGCAAATCAGGATCAAAATAAGGTCCATATATGGAAATTAGTTGATACGTCTCTTAAATCTCTTTGGCTCTAAAACATTTCCTTCCTCTCTCTCTCTCTCTCTCTCTCTCTCCCTCCCTCTCTGTTGAAATTTGCTGGAGTAACCATGTCCTCTGTCCTGTGTACTTCCTGTAATGTGCTAGTTACAGCCAGACATTTGCTGAGAGTTGCTTCTGACTTTCTGGCAAGAGTATTTCAGAGGTCTCTCAGGAGGCTTTTCATATCTGGTTGATGTTGAGCTCTTTGTGAAGTGAGCAGCCATGTACAGTCACTGCCTAGATCCCTTTATTTCATTAAGGGTTCATGAAATAATTTGTGACTCACTAAGAGAATTCATCAGAATCATTGCTTTAGATCCCTTATTCAGTTGCTGATATTCTAATTTTGATAACTTTATCAGCTGAATACTTTTATGATGAAACCTTCTCATCAGCTTTCTGGTTACTCTGAGGTACAGGAAAGACAGGATAAGTGTTCGATTTCTTTATTATCAGTTTTCAAAATTAGTTGTTGCTTATCATCAATCAAAGGTTTTGATAAGTATCAGTATAAATCCATGGATTCAAACAATTTGATGTGTTTTACTTCATTGCAGTTAATGTCCTTCTGAGTCTCACATTTTCACATCTTTAAATGTGATATGTCTGGTGGAGCTAACTTAGATTGGCTTCTGGGTCCTTGCCATGTGACTCAGTGTAGTCTTTGATAACTTTTTCTCTTCTATACCTAGATGGTCTAGGTGCTTCTTGCACCTTTACTGCCTTAGGTCTGGAATTAGCCACTTTTCCAAAGAGCCCTGCTTTATTTTTAATGAGCAATGGTATTTAAAGACCGTATTCTACAGCCCCACTTTTATCAATTGTATTCACTGGGCTTTGGCATGAGATCCCATAGAATAACAGGTTTTTGCTACTTAAGCATTTCTTTGAAGGTCACTTGTCTTGGGAAGAAAAAGTTAATAAAGGGTTAATGTGGAATATATCACGAGTTCCTGAAAATTAACTTAAATTACAAATAACTCAATGGAAATATAAGCAAAAAATGTCAATAGGCAATTAAGAAAAAAGAAAAAAAACACACAAATGTACAGGAAACACAGAAAATGTCCAAGCTTCGAGCTGTCAGGGAATTACAAACTAAATCACTAATGAGGTACTGGTTTTCAGCCTTCAGTTTGGAAAAATTTGAGAGTTACACTTTAAGGGGTGCCAGAGGTAACAGATATAGACACTCTCATACACCAATGTTGGGAATATTAATTGACCCAACTTTTTCTGGAAAGTAAAATTTTTAATGTGTATAGCCTCTGACCCTGTAATCTCATTTCTAGGAATCGAGGCTACAAAAATGAAAGCACACATAGCATATATTTGGATTTTGTCACAGCATTGTTTACAACAAAATTGAAGGGAAAAAATACGTAAAAGTCCACTAGGAGGGTACTGGTTGAAATTATGACACATGCTATAGAAAATTATGCAGCTATTTTTTTAAATGTTATACATTTATATTTACCAATATGTAAACATATCCACAATATATCCATAGTTCCCAATTAGTAGACGTAGAATAATCCTATCCATGTATATATGGATGGATATATATACATATGTACATATAATAGATGGGTGATAGGTAGAAAGACATCAAAATGACTCAGAAAGGATGCTCAGCAAAATGTTGAGTAGTTACCTTTGGTAGGCAGAATGCGATGAGAATGCCATTTTTAATTTTCGATGCTTAATTTCATATTATTGTTAAAAGGCGATGGCAATGTGAGTAGTTTTAACTTTTTTGGGTTTTCAATATAACACCCCTAACAAACCAAAACCAAAATAAAACAAAACTCACCACAGTAGCACCAGTTAAGACAATATCATTTATCAAAGAGTTTGACGTGGGTCACCAAATTCCATCTTCATAAATCCATGACAGATACTTAAGGAAGCGTGTGGTGCTCAAGGGTAATTGCTACTCACTTCAACCTTGGCATTTGCACCATGATTTAATTTCTGTGCCCTCCAAGCTTCTGTGATCGTTAGTAGGATGAGATGTTCTTCAAGGCACTCCTTTTCTTGAACTGAGGTGGATTTTTGTGCTATTGTTTCTTTCTGTTCAGGTGTCTGGGATACTGTTCCCAATGAAACTGTTGCCTCTGACAATAGAGCATGGGATGCTGAGGGCTGCTGCTGAACTGTAAATCTATAAATCGTTACTGGTTTCCTGGGACTGTCCCCATGACACATTGGCACTGATCCCCATGGATTAGTCAAATGAGGTTTTTACCAAGGTGTTGCAGAAACTAAGAAGGATGTAAAATGTAATCAAAAGCATTAGAAGGGCTCATGGGTGGCATTAAGTTTAATGCTCTCCATTGGGTGCATGATAGCCTATCCTGGCTTCCTCTCTAAGTCCCACAAATTTTCTGCAAGAGAAGATGGATGTGTGGCTCATCTTGCTTGAATGTTTACAGAGCCATTGGTCATGATATATGAGGTTAATCAACCCAACACCCCAAGGACATAGATCACAGTCACAATCTCAGTGTAGAAACCTAAACACTATGCTGCAGGTTAAGCCACTTCCCTGAGTCCTACAACATTCCCTAATGTGGACACTCCTACCAATATTTGATTTGTTCTTGACATCCCCAGGTCAGTAAGTCCTCAGACACTCTTTGGCCTTATCTTTAGGGTTATCTTCTCATTACCAGTCATGTCTCTTTGAGTTCCAACTCAAAGAGATTTCCATTTATAAAATGCCATTTAGAAAATACCAACCGCTTGCAAATTCAGACACCTGCCACCATGCCATTGCAGTGCCTTTCACAGGACCCCACGACTGGCCTCCAGCTCTTACAGGAAAGGCCATAAATTCATTCCTTTGAATTCCCATTGTGTTCCAGGTGCTGTCTCTGTCCAGGTTCCCTTGTCTTGTAGGACACTGGGCATTTGGGATCTAGAAGGAAACCTGATTACAAGCTCGTTCAGCCCACTATTAAACACCTGAACAAGTAGTTAGGTGGCCCATGACTTACAATGTATCGTAAAGATCATTTCATAGCAGCCGGGGCTAGGGACCCACTAACATGTGGCTCTCCTGGCTTGGTCTAAGCATATATTTTCCTTCAGCACGTAAATTCAATGCCTTCCCTAGCCTTTCCTTTTATTTAAATGTTTTCAGGTTTTCTCCATCCTCTTGATTCAGACTTAGCTGCAATATTTCCTTCCTTCCTTACAAGCATTCTCGAAATCCAATTTTTTCCCAGCAAAACTCTTTTTGGGCTCATCATTTCTTCTATGATGATATGACTGAGGGCGATTCTAAATAACAGGAAAAGTGACTTCTCCGGATGCCTTTCCTTTTGCAAATTCCTAGTTACCCTTCAATACCTTATCCAAGTATTATGCCCCCTCTTAGCCTTCCCTGCCACACACTTTATCCTCGGCTGGGCAGAATTATTTTCCTCCATTTGAGCTGGAGTGCTTAACAACATGCTGGCCTCTCCTGCTAGACTATGAACTCCCTGAGCAAGTGACCACATTCCTTTACTACCCCTGGGGCCCAGTACGGTGTCTGGCACATGAAAAGTGTTTGGTGAATGCCTGTTGAAACAAAATAATATGGGTATCTACCATCTCTCTTAATGAACCCCTCATTCCCTCCCAGTATTTCTTTTTTTTTTTTTTATCTATTTAACTTATAATCTCTCTATAGTATGACATAGTTTCTGCTCTTAAATACTACATGCCACCTAAATGTGGTTGGGGTTGTAAACATTTCTCATTATGCAATATCATCAAATAGTGGGGCATTTCACATAATAAAATTTTCCGTCCTCTTTTCAAGATTAATAGTTCCTTCTTTTATTTAATTGTTGATACCCTTTGTAAAAGGTATTATAAACTTCCCAGCGTTCTTAAACAGAGTACAATGATTATAATGTATTGTTTTCCTGATGAGCTAAGTAACTTTAGGCACATCAGTTTTTGTACTCTGATATCACGTAATGAAGCCCGTGGGGGCTATTAAGGAAAGTAGATTTGTTGGTCCCCCCACACCTAAAGACCCTAAGGTTCAGTGTTATTACTGCTTGTGTCTCATTTTGGAGCTTTCTGTGTCCTTATTCAAAGTGTAATTGTCACTCTGTTAGCATCAAAAAGTGAGACTTGCCACTCCTCGTTCATATTGTGTTTTCAATAAGTTATTGTTGAATTTGATGAATTGGTTAAAAAGCAAGGACTTTTTGACAGCTACTCAGCGCTTGTTCCTGCTCTTCAAGTAAGAGGGGCATTATTGATGGGAGGACAGCCAGGCAGCCACAGAACAGGAAAAATATGATGTAAGGATTGGGTGTGGGGCTCATGAGATGAGAAGAATCGGAGACATGCGAGACAGCAGCAACATTCTACAGGATTCCAAGGGAAAAATAGGCAGAACTAGCAAATGAACTGCACCAATGTTTTCATTCACTGAACTCTGGGGCCCCCCATCCCTCATGTCGCAACTCTTACAGCATGGCAGACATCACCAAGTCCTCTTGTCTTTCTTTCCTATTGGAGAAGGCCTTACAATCTTTCTGAGCATTGGTCTCCAGAAAGCCACAGTTGGTCAGTCTTCAACTAGAGAAGAGAATACTTTCCAATAGTCAATCTAGTAAGTAGTTCTCCTCAAAAAATCAAAGGACTACCATGTATTGGGTGTGGGCCATGTGCCAAGCAAAGTCACAACCATTTTATATCTCATTTAAAGTCCGCGATCACTCTATGATACAAGCAACATTATTTCCCCATTTCACAGACGAGGGAACAGACCCACAGAAGTTATACAACTTCCAAAAAAGGCAGAGCTTGCAAGTAGTGGCACTGGGCTTTGAACCCTGGGTCTTCCCTACTCCAGAGTCCATGGTCTCAAACCCTATCCTGTATCTCTTTTCCAGGGAGGTGCATTTCTTATCACTGAAGATATTCAAACACATACTGAGTGCCCACTTGGCAGGGATATCGTTGAAGGGATTTAAATATCATATGAAATTAAACCAAATGACCATTTAAATCCCTTGCAATTCTGACAGCCTTATATTTCCATTTGCTCCTTGATAATAGAATTACTTACATGAGGCAAAGTCTCATAGATCCCAAATATCAGTAGATAATTTCAAAGGTTTCTGTGTTTGCAGTTTTAAGATAATACTTAGGAGGACATTGTTAATGACGTTTATCTGAGAGAAGCCCACATTTATCGAATTCTTTTACCAGTGGAATATGATGAGTTAAAGCAGGTAATTAACCAGGAGCCAGAGTTGAACATTCTCTAAAGTTGGCTGGGTTGTAGTAAAATCACAGAAATGTCAAGTTGGGTTGCAGAAGACCTTAGAATCTTTGAGTGGTTGACCAGCATCATTGTTTCTCTCCTTTATGAGACAAATACTTATTCAGTGCCTATTATGACTGGCCTCAGGGGGTGCAGTAGAGTTTCAGATAGACAGGACCCTGCATCTGCATCAGGACAGCTCAGGTAAGCTATGAGTCCTGGCCTCCCTTTTGAGGAGCCCCCGGAATGTATCTGCTGTCTCATCTGCATGGTCACGCGTCATCTACTAGAAGTCATCTGTAATGTCTCCTTCAGGTCTTATTTTGGGGGCCTAAGCACTCCCAATGTATCAACCATCTCTCATACGATGTGGTTTCCAGCCTGCCATCCAGAAGGCCCTGTGCTGGATCCATGTTAACAAATGGATTTATGACTATCATATTCCAATTGTACTTTGACCAATAAAAAGGATGCTAGGCTTGCCTTCTCCCTCATTAGTTTTCCTACTTTTCTTACGGACCCAAGAAGAAAACAGTCAAGATAGCAGGTAACATTCTAGTGATAAAAACTATTGTCTATTGAGTACCTACCATGTGCCAGGCACTATGTTAAGAATTTTCCTTGCATTAACTCATTCATTCTCAATTATTTTTCCACTTTAAACATGAAGAAACAGAGATTGTGAGGGGCTGTAACTTCCTCAAAGTGACATTGCTAGTAAGTACTGCAACTGGGATTCAGAACCAAAAACCGGAGTTTGCGATCTCCCAAGGTCATGACATTATGGTCTGCATCAGGTGCATCAATCAGACATCACACCTTCTCTGTCCCGACATCTGGAAAGTGGAAAACTTCCATGAAAAAGTGCTAAGGTGGACATACCTTAAACTCCCTGCAATGCACAGTTGCCCTTCCCAAACCTCCATTTACCCAAGTAGCAAATGGGGCTTATTCTCTCACTAATTTATTTCCCAAATATTTACCGAGAGAATACTACATAACAGGTACCATTCTAGGTTCTGGGCCATCAAAGGATTAATGGGACAGACTAGATTCCTACTCTCAAGGACATACCTACATACATACATATATAAATGACAAACATATAGTAATGCTTTCGGGTAGTAATAAGTACTCTAGAGGAAAGGAAAGCAAAGTAAGGAAATAGAGGACAAGTGTTGGTGTTTCAAAATGTACTTGGGATTTTGGTTTTATTCAGATACGGTGAGGACAACAGATCAGGAGACAACTCACAGTTCCCACTCGGAGGGGGCCCACCAGGTCAGGCAAGGCCACCCAGGGAAGTACCAGGATCAGTCAGAAGGCACGAGGAGGGAAGAGGGAGCAAAAGCCCCCATTGTGGTTTGAAAGGAAAGGAATGGGAGACGCAGGGCAAGCAGTTGAGCTGTGGGCTCTGGGCTACAGGATGGTCACTACTACCCGGCCCTGGGTGATTTAGTGCAAAGGGACAGCTGTCTGTGACTACAGGAGCTCGGTAAAAGGAGATAGGGGGTAGTAAGGGGGAGTAAGGCTAGGATTGGTTGGTTTACATAGCAAAGTCAGGCTCCTACCCCAAGGCAAGTGGTTTGTTCTCTCTAGGAATTAGCCAACCCTGGGAGGGGCAGTCTCCCCCAAGGTCCTGAAGACCCTGAGATACCAAAGCCTCTCAAAGTCTAGAAACAAAAAACAAACAAACAAAACATGATTAGTACAATGAGGTTTAGGGAAAGACAATACTCTGTAGACTCCTCAGGGACAAAGGAGGATTTGAGCAGAAGCCTATAGGAGGCGAGGTCTGGGGAGAAGCCTCAGACAAAGAGCAGAGGAAACCCCAAAGCCTCAGGGAGAACAGGGTCTGTACCTGAAGAGCAGCCAGACGGCCAGTGTGGGGCCTGTGGAATGCACAAGGGACAGGACTGTAGGAGCCAGACCTCGCAGAGCTCTGGAGGCCATTCTAAAAGTTTGAGCTGTCTTAGTGTAAAGGGAAGATTCTGGAGGGAATTTGGGGTTTGTTTGCAAGTTGACTTATTATAGAAAATTTCAAACATTTACCAAACTAGAGAAAAATAGTATAACACATCCCCATATTCTTATCACCCTGCTACAGTCGTCAATTCTGATGGCCTAATTCCATCTAAGCCCACAGTATTATTTCAAAAGAGATCCTAGGCATCATGTCATTTTATACTTCAGCATATATCTCTAAAAAGTAACTCTGTGTTTAAAAGCATGACCATTATATCATAATCAGACCTACAAAATAACTAAATAAAAACAATACCTCAATATCATCAAACACTTACTCGTGTTCCCCCCCAACACACACACACACACACACACACACACACACACACACACAATTTTTATTTAAGTAAGATGTAAATAAAGTCCAAATGTCTGTGTCTTAGGCCTCTTTTAATCTGTGGGATTTTCCTCTCACCCCCACCCTCTCCACCAGTGCTAAGGATGATTAGCCCTTCAGGTTTGCGTGGGATTGAGTGGGTTTCCAGGATGCTGGGCTTTCCAAGAAATCCTGGGAAAACAGGTACAAGTTGGTCCCCTCTCTGCTTTACCCCCTTGCTATTTATTTGATGAAATGGCCAAGTTATTTGTCCTGTAGCATGTCTCATATTCTGGATTTTGCTAAGTGCATTACCACTGTGTCATTTATTATATATCTCTGTCCCTTGTATTTCCTATACGTTGACAATTAGATGTAGAAGCTAGGCCAGATTTGGGTTTAATATTTTGACAAGAAAACTTTGTAGGTGGTAGTACATACATCCACACATGATACCAGGTTATCTCTCTTTTTTGGTCTAATTTTAGCAGACACTACCATTAGCTGGGTATGTTTTTTCACTAGAGAGTTTTTAAATGGTGGTTTTCTAATTCTATCATTGTTTCTTTATTTATTAGCGGAAATAGTTTTATAAAGAGAAAATTTTTCTCATCCATTCTTGGTTACCGTGAGATACAGTCACTGAGGGATTCTGAGAGGGGAATGATAAACATCTCTGGATGTTTTTCTAAACATCACTCTGCTGCTGTGTGAACAACAGATTGTGGGAGTTTAAGAATAGAATCAAGAATGGGGCGCCTTAGTGACGCAGTTGGTTAACCCTCCAACTCTTGATTTTGGCTCAGGTCGTGATCTCAGGGTCATGGGATCGAGCCCTGGTGTGGGGCTCTGTGCTCAGCACAGAGTCTGCTTGAGATCCTCTCTCTTCCTTTCCCTCTGCCCCTCCCCCCACTCGATCTCCAAATAAATAAATAAATAAATAAATATCTTCAAAAAGAGAGAGAAAATAGAATCAAGAAAACTCTTTGGAAGCTAACCTGATGTTCTAAGAAAGAGATGATAGAACCAGTGGAGGTGAGAAAACATGGTCAGACTTGGGATGGAGAGCCTGTGCTGAAGGGTTGGAAGCAGAGTATGAAGGAAGATAGAGGAGACAAGAACGACTCTAAGGTTCTGAGTAACTGAGTGGGCAACGGGACAGTTACTGAGATGGAGAGAACTTGAGGAGAAACAGATTTGAGCTTAGGAGAGACAGAAAATGGTACAGTGAAACAAAATCTCGATGCCTGAATTGCATTAAGAGATTTGAAACCATTCCAGAGGATCTTAATAATACCACATTCAAGAGACACCTAGTCCACTAAAAATATGAGTCTTCTTTTTTAATTTGTGGTTTCTGCATCAAATAATTTGGCTCTTCTAAATATTTAGAAGTTGCTCTATTTCCAGTCTACCACTAAGGCTATACCACCAATGCCATTTATCAGAGCTACAATGCCCATGTAAGCCCCTGAGGGTGAGCCTTGAGGTTACAAGCATCACATTCACACATCTATGTTAAGCAGCGAAAGCTGTAATAGGAAATCAACTTAGTCTAGAGGCTAAACTAATATTTCATGAAGGCCAAGAGCAGCCACTTTTCTCCCTGCTGACGTAGCCTTCCTTTCCAGAACCACTGTGGATGGTTGTGCAGGTACAACTCTAGGGAACGCCCTTCACACTGCAATCCGTGTTCTTCCTTCCCGATGAAATCTCTCACTTCCTCAGAAAACTCCTGAAGAGAAAGTGAAAGGCAACTCACCTCAGTAAAGATGGTGGCTGTTCTCTAGGCAGCCAGAGAAGCCCTGGGCAACTGCTCTTCCTCCAGTTTGCTCTCCCTGCATCACCTGCCTTTAGTCATGCTTTGTGGGCATGCTTTTTCAGATGAAATATCATCACTCATAAATTAATACTCTTAAAAAAAGCCATTCACCCAGAGCTCATCTACAGGTGTCACTCCCCTCCTGCCTTTTGTTCAACATAACGTGGCTTTTTGAACTTTACAATCTCTGGCGCATTAAACCAAATGTGAAGTATAAGCCAGCTGATATCACTGGGGGAAAGAAGAAAAAGCAAACACACTTTTCATGTTTGTCAGTAGGAATATGTGACACACTATCGTTGTTGGTATAGGGATTGAGGGAGGGAGGGAGGGATGTGGATGGGTACATGCATAGATTTATTTGTAAATTTATTGACACTGAATGAGCCTACAAGTTTCCCACCATGGGGTGGGAGGTCATCTTAGGGAGAAGCAGTGGCACTGAGCTAAAAACTGTTACAAGACAAAGGTAAATAATTACTCAGAGGTGGGAATACTTTACCCACAAGGAAGACCATTCACATCATCTCTTAAATCCTGCATCACCCTCACCTGGTGAGTTAGGCAGGGCATGTAGTATTCACCCCATTCTTGAAATGAGAAAAAATTAGGTTTGGGGAAGATAAGTGATTTGCATGATCCCACCGCTTATTAAAAACAGCAAAGCTTCACATTCATATTCTGAATTTAGGGCCTTTGGCTTACCCAATAGCAAGTAGTGGACTTCAGGCTTCAGTGGGGTAGACACTTCAAGTGTTAGTCTTTCCTAGAGCCCCTCTTCAAAACCTGTGATATGAATGACTATTCTCACCCACCAATGCATGAGGCCCAAGTGGACACTCCTTCCCCACACTCTGGACTTAAGCCGAAACCCAGTTACCCATCTTCACTGGGAACCTTTATCCTGGAGGGCCGATGTCTACCAAAAATGGCTGTTTTGGTTTTCTTGTACAATGTACCGTTTATTTTCTTCTAATTTTAAGAAGTATTACAAGTTCATGTTTTTAAAAGTGGAAAATATAGAAATGCTCCCTCATTTCAAAGGAAAAGTAATTAACATTATGTTGTAAGTCAACTGCAATCATATAATACAGATGATTCTATAATTATATGCACTGAAGTTATAATGCTATTCTATTTTGTAACCTGCATTTTTCCCTTTCTGTATCATGAGCATATATACCAACCATTAAATATTTTACTAAAATATTATTTTTTACTTCTGCAGAGTAATTTTAGCTTACCATATGGAAGTACTGTTATGTATTCAACCATTTCCTTTTTTTTGGATGGACTTGTTTGTTCAGTTTCAGTTTTCTTTTCCTTTTACCTTTTATCATAAAGGAGCAGGTTCATATGTACCCCAATATTTGTCATACACTTGAGTCCTCTCTATCCCTAATGTCATACATCTGACCAATCAGCAGACTCCTGCTGCCTTACCTCCTTCCTTCTTGCCTTCTGTCTTTCCTCCTCCACCTCTACCACCAATGTTCCAGTTCAGGACCTCACACATCTCTCTCCTAGACTGGGCTCCCTAAAATCCATCTGGGCCCACCCTTATCCATTCACCAACTCCAGCCTGAATAGTCTAAAACTCTAGTTGGACCATTTCGCTCCCCTGCTTATAAACCATTCAGGGGCCTCCTATAAGCTAAAGCTAATGCCCAGTGTCCATTACATGGAATATGGGGCCCGTCAAGGTCAGGCCCTTAGAAGCCTGTTTTCAGTATAATGTCCTGCTACTCTCAGGCTCCAACTCCCCAAACCAGGTGTAGCAAATGGCCCCCAGCAACCACTCCTGCCCTCTCAAGAGTCATACTGTGCATTTTTCTAGATCTACCATCTCTACCCATGCTGTTCTATGGCTCCTAAAAAGCTTTCTCCTCACCTCATCTCTTCACCTGGACAGCTCTTTTTAGTTGTTCAAAACTCTGATCAAGAACTTTTCCTCAGGAGAAATATCCCCCCCCCCAATGCCTCCCCTCATCACTTCACCTACCCCCAAGCCTGTGCTAGGAGCCCCTCCCCATAGGGCTCCCACTGGCCCCTGGGCACATATCCATCAAATACTACCACACACTGTTTGCAAGGACATGCACACCTGTATGTATCCCTTGCTAGACCATAAAATAATGCAAAACTCTCTTTTACATTTTAACACCCATAGGCCTATATACAACACTTGGCACAGCACAGATGCTGAAGAAATGGTTAGTGAATTCAACCAATTTATTCCAAGGAAGTGAGGCTTGTTGTGTACTTAATCTCAAACTTGTCCTACCTACATCGCTTCTGAGTCTCATTTCTTGAGATTGACTTAATCTGATTGTCTACTTTTGATCATTTGCTGATTGTCTACATGCTGTGCATTTTCACACACGATCTAAATTTAATCTCACCACAAACTGGCAGAGGTAGACAGCTGGTATTTCTGCCTCCTTCTAGAATTCACTCTTCTTTCATCTTATAAATTTACTCCAACTTTTCGCTGCAGAACAATCCATCTCCTACTCCAGAACCAAGTGATTTTGGTGGAATGAGAGGTGCTAACAGCCCACAGCAGTGAATGGGCAGATGACCAAGACCAAAGCCAAATAGCACAGCACATGGTCTTTGCCACAGCAATTGTTTCAGGGATGAGCACGTGACCAAACAAGACAATGAGAGGCAAGAAATGCAGTTGGGCTGTTTCGATAAATGTACATCCTCTTTCCCAGAAATGATGCCAGAACTGCGATAGCCATCTTGCCCCACCTGAGCCTCCAAATGACACAGTGAAAAGAAAGGCAGAGCCGAGAAAGGGGAGACATCATTTGATGATGTTGGATTAGCCCTAGATGAACATGGGCTGAAAGCCACTCCTGTGATCTGGACTCGTCACTTGCATGAGCAAATCAACTCCTTTTATCTACGTAAGTCGATCGGAATTAGGTTTTCTATAATCCACAAACCAAAAAAGTCTTAATGCATATACCTATAAAGGAAGTATTATTGGAAATAATTATTGTAAATTAAGACTCCAGAACATTACTGTTGGCAAATTATAGCTAATAAACAGCACAGCTGAGATTCAAATTTGGGATTTTGTAACTCTATACTTTGCTATTCTCACTCATGTGATTAAAAACCTGACACAATGTAGATAAGGGAAAGCACACACAAGAACACACACGCACACACGCACACACACCCACACACAAACACATGATCTCTATACCCTATCATGAGATTTTAAATGATATCTGTGAGTCATTCTGCCCTTCTCTCCAATTAAGACATGTTAGTACGTTAAACAACTTTGAAGGTCTGCCTCACAATACAGAAGAGTATTCCTAAAAATGTGTGTACTCATTACTTTTAATTAGTCAAACTTTATTGTATAGAAATATTCTTTATTTAAAGGGATTTGATGGTAATCCTTCTGCAAAGTGAAGAATCTTAACGTTGAGAAGAAAACGAATGCCATAATTTAAATCTGGCTGTTGATCAATCAGGATTGCTTAAAAATAAGTCTGATTTACAATTTAAAGAGAAAGGGAATCCTGACAGCATGCAGGTCATGTGTAAAAGAGCATATCCTACACTCTATTTCAAAAGTTTGGAAAAATAGATCATTCGAAATGTCCAAAATACTTCTAAAGATCTCCCAGGGTAGAGATTCTCAACTGTGTAAGGAAAATTTGATAAAAACAAAAACAAAACCCACAAAGACAAACAAACAAAAAAATACCTTCTGCTGGAACAATTAGTTTATCTAGTAGGCATTAATTAAAAAAAAATTTTTTTTTTGAGCCCCTCCTAAATTCCAAGTACTGAGCTAGGTACCCGGGGTATGACATTAAGAAAAGATAAAGAGAGTCTGTTCTCTTAGAGGTTATACTATAAAAAATGTGTTCTGTATGCTCAACTAGAAACTGGGTATACAGAGATAAATGAAAGTGACACCATCCCTGTCCTCACAGAGCCTCATCAAGCACAGTATCTCTAAACTATTTTGATCGTTTCACCCCATTATTACAAAGACTCTTGAGCAAGCATCCCTCAGAAATGTATATTTACTTGTTTATAAATTGTAGCTTTGCTCTACTTTCAAATATGTGCTGTATAACATATACACATCAAAACCAACCAACAAACAGAAAGCAAGAAGGATGAGACCAAAATTTAATATAAAGAGTCCTAATATTTCCTTCCCACACCCTTCATTGGAGAACACTGGTCTAGTAGACTGGGCCTCCAATGGCCAAGCATTACCCTGACGGAATTACAGCCCCCCCCCCCCCCCCGCCCCGCCCCGTAGGCACAGTCAATGACGGACCTGCGCTCTGGGGCTGGGGCTATGTTGAGTATTTCTTACTTTGGTCCAGAAAACCACTGATTGGTGCCTGGCCACTCTCTGTGATCCTGTCTGGGATTCACAGACACCTAAAACCACTCTTGAAAACAGGGCAACCATGGTCAAATCAGTTGAATTTTTATTTTTCCAACCCTTGGCTTTGGCATTGAGTAGACACTTTGCTTGAGTGAATATTCCTCACAAAATATCTCACTTACACACCAAGAAGAGCTGGTTTATTTGGCCAATGCTGGAAAACTCACAGACTAAGTGTCCAGTGCATTCTCTCCAGAACTACATGACTTGGACACAGCTGGCTGCATAGTCCAACCAGGCCTTCAGTTACGAAACACCAGTATTCTTGGCACCCTCTACTTCCAAGGCCAACGTGTAGAGCCCATAAGCTACAAGAAAACAGTGTTTCCTTACACCAATTTCTATTCCTGTTGCTGCAAATTAACTCAATCAACATTTTCCGAGGGCCTACCTTGAACTAGACACAACAAATAAAAACTTAATTTTGCCAAATGACTTGATATGTTGGTGAAGAGACTTGGTTATAGGCAGAGCTTCCACTTTAAGGAAATTATTTCCCAGAAAAATGAATGCTAAGTAGAGTTTTCATGCCCATCCCCTGGCATCATTGTGAGCATACATTAGCAACCAACAGCATGCTTCATTCCCGCATACGCTAATGAAAAATGATTGCTTGTCTTTCTAAAACCAAACCAATTATTCTTGTTTTTGTTGAATGGAAATCTAGCTTGTGTTTAGTGACAGAATAACTAAATCAGTCTTATTTGGAACCCAAGTGTCAATGTGGATCCTGTCACTTTGCTGACAGGAAATGTAACCCAGATAGCTTATTTGATAAAACAGGGCTATTTTGGCTTTGAAACAAAAAACTCCCCTCTTTTGACTTCAGAATGAATGAACCATGTGCCCTCACCTCCATCCCTCTCTTTCCCTGATGCCTGTCCTCACATAGCACATACCGGGGCAACATTTTACATTACCAGCAATATCTGCTCTGAGCTGGTACACGAACGCCTACCTGATTGAATATCACCATTTCAGAAGTGCTGCCTAATCACATTTTTTCAGGCTGTGTGAACAAAATAATGTTTCTTTAATTACGTGAACTCTTTATTTTTGATATTTTAATGGCATTTTAGAAGATAGAGCGGCCACTTCTCTTAGATCGGGTGGTATTAATCAGGTGTGACAGCTAGTTATTTGATACATTTTTAAATCCCACTTGTGTTTTCACACGAGTAATCTGGGACTTGATTTCTCAGTTCTGAGCCTGTAATGGCAACTTGTGCTTCTGCCCATAATGAGCAAAATAATTGAACCAAATTAGCACTATCTATAATTCAGTGGCAGCTTAGAGGCCTTATTTTATTTTATTTTTTAATGAAATTAAAAAGCACTCTTCCCCCTCCCCCCACCCCAGGATAAATGTTAATAAATAAAGGTCAGTGAGATCAACATTCTTCATCATGTCGGTCCAACATGTCTTCCCCTGGGGCTGCACCCAGCGGCCACGCTATAAACGTGGCAGATCCCTTTCTTCACTGAGCATGTTTTGTGCCCGCGAGTTGCTCAGACACATGTGGGGGCTCCGTTACCTGGGTCAGGATGCTGGGGACCATTTAGTGCATCTTAGATGCTGTTTGGGGATCACAGAGTATTAACATGGAGTACAACCTGGGCACGCATTTGTCATAAGTGCAATAATTGTTAATTTGTTTGTCTCTCTGGTATCCTGAACTGAGAGGTCCCAGACGACAGGCCTGGGTTGCCTCTGCCTCATTGGAACCTCAGAGCCTCCACACCCAGCGTTGTTCTAGAAGCGCTTATCCAGAGGCCACACTGTTAGTAAGTTAAGTGTTTTTGTAGAAGGCAAAGTATAAATATTGCTCAGGCCTCTCATTTGACAGAGAAAGATGAGGAGGCCCAGAGTAGACCTGATCAAGTCACAAAGCCCATATACTTGAATTCCATTCACAAGTCCCAGGACAGTCTCCCATTTACTATACTGGCCTACTCCATAAAGCTGAGGGTCCAGGGTGCCTGGGTAGCTCAGTCGTTAAGCATCTGCCTTCGGCTCAAGTCATGATTCCGGGGTCGGGATTGAGTCCCATATCGGGCTCCTTGCTCAGCAGGAAGCCTGCTTCTCCCTCTTCCACTCCCCCTGCTTGTGTTCCTGCTCTCGTACTCTCTCTCTCTCTCTCTCTCTGTCAAATAGATAAATAAAATCTTAAAAAAAAAAAAAAAAGCTGAGGGTCCAGTTAGTATTCAGTTAATAATAAGAGCAGGGGCTCCTGGGGGGTTCAGTCAGTTAAGCATCAGACTCCTGATTTCAGCTCAGGTCATAATCTCAGGGTCGTGAGATTGAGCCCTGAGTCAGGCTCCGCACTCAGCGCAGAGTCTGCTTAAAATTCTCTCTCCCTCTCTCCTTCTGCCCCCCCACTGCTCACACTCTCTAAATAAATAAATAAACAAACAAATAAATAAATAAAATTTTCAAAAAATAATACTTAGAACAATAGAACAGTCTTTCTCAAACGTAAATGGGCATATGAATCACCCATGGAGCCTGTTAAAGTGCAGATTCTGATTCGGTAGGTCCAGGTTGGGGCCCGAGATGCTACCTGTCTAAAAAGCTCTAGGTGACCCCAGGACTACTGGTCTGTGGACCACACTTTGAGTAGCAAGGCCAGAGAACAGAGTGATTAATCCTGCTGTCTCTGGAGTCAGACTGGCAGGGCTCAAACCCTGATTCTGCTACTTTGTGCATTTTACCCATAGGCCAAGCACAGTGCCGCTACTGTACGCCAGACGCCATGCTGTAAAGTCTTCAGAAACCAGGGAAACAAAGCAAGCAGTAGGAAGTTGAGGGGGGGGGAGGGCGGAACTGAGGCAAACTGGAACTTTCGTGTGCTCTCTGGGTAGTAGCTGCACTCTATCTTGATTTGATTGTTACATCATGGGAACAAAAGTCCTTGCAGAGAAAATCTGCATCATTGATTTCATATTTGAGGAAGAAAAAACTGTAGATGATAGATGTTAGATAGATAGACAGGAAGACAGAGAGTTCAATGATACCTCTTAATTTTTAAAAGTTGGCAACTACTTAAAACATTTCAAAACACCTTGCAGGCCATCCATGGGCGGGATCCTGCCTCTATCTTGCTACTTCTTTACAAACATGTTCTCATTTAATCTTCAAAACAACCCCAGGTGGTGAGTATTTCTATGATTACCATTGATCATCAAGGAAACTGGCCTAGAGCCGTTCAGGAGCTCCCTCCCCTTGCCTGCTTAGAGACAGTGCCAGGACGGGAGCTGGGAACGCCTAATTCCAAAGCCCCATCACAACACAGCAGTGGCGATCATCACCAAGTCCTGCCCAAATCTCGGTTTCTCAAATGTCCCCTGGGCTGTGGCTGATGTGCCATGTTCTAGCAAGAGGGAGCAAACACCAATAACCATTAAAAGGAGTTTGCAAATCCAGCTGGCCCAAAAGATCAAACTTGTGATCTAGGCCTCCTGAGCGCTATGCTATCTTGTTTCTACCACAGGCTCGGTCCTTACATTGTGTGAAGGTTAACAGCATGAAATAACTAAAAACACCACCTTGAATCTTGGCACTGTGAGCCACATAACGTCCATAGGCCTCAATTCTCCTCAATGCCCACCTCACTGGGCTAGTGTGAGGGTTAAATGAGAGCTGAGCTCATGAAGCAACTAAACCAGGCGTGTAATCATGCTCAGTAAACAGCCACCATATGTATACACAGTCCCTGTTATCTCCAGGACATCTCCCCCGGGGACCCGAACATGGAACCAGAATGTCCCTTGTATGTCAGAGATCTGATTCACAGGGCACCTTTCTCAGCAGCTAATCAGGAGGAAATCTCAGGCCAGGTGAGCAGTGCCTGATGTCCCAGGATAATGACTTCTCGTCTCCCTCTATTGTCTTCTCAGCCCCCACCACCCTACCGCTACAGAAAAAAAGCCTACACACTTGGAAGACAAGACAACCTGGTCTGGATCCTATTGTGCCCCTGGCTCCCCCTCGGTCACATCACATAGGCTGCTGGAGACTCAATGTTCCCAGTTGAGAATAAGAACAATAATCGTTATCTCCTAAATTTTCTTCTGGTTTTTGCAGGAATTAGATGAGATGATGTATGAAAAATGCCCAATACATAGTAGGCACTTTGCAAATTTAAGTTCTTCTTTCCCTTCTGTCCAACCTTATCCCAGAATGTCACTGGGTAAAGAGTGAGCATATTACACATAACCTACACATGCTCTCTCTCCAAGCTCTGAAAAAAGCTTGTAAAGAAGGCAAAATTATAACACATTCAGCCCTGGACTGGGAATGGAGAACTTAGATGTTTGTTTATAAACAAACACGGAAACGCAAACTGTCATTAACCCCATTTTCAGGGTAGGGAAACGGGTTTAGAGAGGCTAGGTCACTCACTCAAGATCACTCTGCTATCAAGGAAGACTCAGTGTCTCATTCCTCAGTGGGTACACACCAAGACAAGTCATTTTACTTCACCCGTCAAATAAAGATCTCAGCAATATCCAACCATATAGGAAATTCATATTTTTGTCCTGTCTTTTGGAGAGTCTTCCCCATCAGATTCTTCACTGAGCCTAGACCAGGATGCAGCCCCTGCTGAAAAGGAGCCTAAGGCCAGTGGCTCGCCCTCAAACACATTGTTCCGTCATGTTAAAGACAAGTCATGTTTGGTGATCTGCCCCAGTCTCCTTTCAAGCGGGCCTGTGTGGACAGTTGGGTAGTCTCTCTCTTGGATCTAAACTATTTTCAAGTGGCTCAGATGTCCAGGATGGAAAAGATCCTTTTGATACAGATCAAGTTCAGCTTTGATCATTAAACCATTCCCTACTTCCCTGTGAATTTTCACCAAAGCGGGAAACTGAGCCAATGCATGCACATCAGCTCGGAGGGTGGGTGCTATGGATCAAGGCGGGAGGGAGGTAGGGGCACAGCTGTCTCCTGTAAGCTGCATGAAGACACCCTGTTAGGACCGCAGTCCAGGGAGAAAAGAGGCACTTTAAATAGAAATCAAATACTGCTACCCTTTCTCCCTCTCCACTCCCTTGCAAATAAACACATAAGGTTTACGATTGGATAACCATTTGGTTTCATTCCAAGTGTAGAAATGGGTTTAGAAGACTTCAGTTTCCTGTCTCCTAACTTCCCTGACCACAAATATTTTTTATTGTAAGCCATGAAAGCAAAGGGTTATTTAATAAATTAACACTTCAAATGCCTTTGGTTCAACTCTCAGTTAGTCCTAAACTCAATTATTGGCCTTCTATTCATTTAGCTCAGGCACTTAGACCTGCCTCACCTGTCTCTTAATTCCTTCACCTAGAAAGCTTTAGTTCCTATCCTTGCTAGATTTTATGGGTTTACAATACTTTATTCAATTGCTCTATTGTAATATTTCTGCCCTCCACCCTCACCCCAAATAATCCTTTATGAGGAAGCGTAGACACAGCCCGGAATGCAGTAAGGTAAGCACAACAGTCTTTATAGCATTTCACAAATTTCTCGTGGCCTCAGAAATCACAAAATAATCACATTAAACACACACAACAACCTAGCCCTTTGCCTGCAGGACAATGCATGTTTTTTTATTAAAAGAGGAATTTAAATTCCTTCTGTGCACAGACTGTTTTAACTAGAAAGACTTAGAAAATTAATTTTTGCCTATAATCTCTTATAGATAATGCTTTAAAAATAGTTCCTCTTTAAGAAGCATATTTCATGCAAATATCAAAAAGCCTTTTATCTGTGTTCAAGATTTCTTGTTCTATTTCTGTCCCTTGTTTCCTTCTCTCAGGAGAAGATCAGATTTCTGGGGCCCTGGATCCCAGAACTCAGTGCTGGGAGGCAGAGCGTGGGGGGGGCGGTGGGGGGGCGGGTAGGCCACAGGTCAGCCGGCCTGCCATCTCACAAGCTCAGAACCCCAGGTCCCCACTGAACTTCCTACGCTGTGCTGGGGCCGCAGAGGGGTGAAAAGGTGAGAGTTGCAGCCTTGCAGCTGGAAAGATCGCGAAGGCCTGGCCCTGTGGCACCCGTGAAGAAAGAGACAGAAGGGCAAGAAATAGCATCTTCGGGGGTGCCTGGGTAGCTCAGTAGTTAGGCGTCTGTCTTCAGCTCAGGTCGTGATCCCAGGGTCCTGGGATGGAGCCCCGCATTGGGCTCCCTGCTCAGGAGGAAGCCTGCTTCTCCCTCTCCCACTCCTCCTGCTTGTGTTCCCTCTCTCGTTGTGTCTCTCTCTGTCAATTAAATGGATAAAATCTAAAAAAAAAAAAAAGAAAGAAAGAAAAAGAAATAGCATCTTCGAAGCATTGTTGCCCAAACCGCCCTCACTCACAAACCACCTTCAGGGTTTCTGCACATCCTAATACCGCCTGTATTATTATTTATTTAATATTTTTTTCAGATGATTCACTCTTTTCCTTTAGTTCAGCCTCATCCTAAGCAATCGCATTTGGTGAATGTCACTGTCTAATGAACTGCTGTTATGTGTGTTTCTAATCTACATTAAAAGAAGGACATAGGGGTGCCTGGTGGCTCAGTCTTTAAGCATCTGCCTTCGGCTCAGGTCAGGATCCGAGGGCCCTAGAATCGAGCCCCATGTAGGGCTCCCTGCTCCGGGGGAAGCCTACTTCTCCCTCTCCCACTCCCCCTGCTTGTGTTTCTTCTCTCGCTGTCTCTCTCTCTGTCAAATAAATAAATAAAATCTTTAAAAAAAAAAAAAGAAGGAAATAACCATTAAAATGAAATGTTTATCCACGTGCCCATAAAAATGTTCTCAAGTATACCACCAGGCATCCCCACAACACACTTGGGGAAACCCTACTGTTATGGACTGAATATTTGTGTCCTCCCACCCCCCACCCCAAATCCATATTTTGAAATCTTACACTCTAATGCGATGGTATTAGGCGGTGAGGGCTTTGGGAGATAGTTAGCAATTGTGGGTGGAGCCCTTACTAATGGGATTAGTGCCCTTATAAAGAGACACAAGAGCTGGCTGAGTTTCTGCCCTCCACTACGTGAGGGCACAGTGAGAAGGAGCTGTCTGTGAACTGGGAATCAGGTCCTCACTAGGTATGGAATCTTCTGGTACCTTGATCTTGGACTTCCCAGCCTCTACAACTGTAAGAAAAATAGGTTTGTTGCTTAAACCACCTAGTCTATGGTGTTTTTGTTGTAACCGCCTGAACGGATGAAGATGCCTGCACGGATGAAGATGCCTGCACGGATGAAGAAGTCACCCACCTTAAGACACAGAGGAAGATACGAGGAAAAGGCAGGAAGGAGAAAAAAATAGCTAGGACTCAGCATTTGTAGAAAAAGAGTTTCCAAACTGTGTCACTTGGGTGGGGGGACTCCTCACCTGTGTACACACTCCCCAGATGAAGCCATGAAGTCAGATGCTCAAGATGCCTTCTGTCCTCTCCCCAGAGCCCCAGGAGATGCAAGGCCCAGACCCTGCAAACTCATACTGTTTGACAGGTGGCTGGGCCTGGAGAAATCTGCCCAAATCTATCCCGATCACCTGAACACCCATCGGAGCCCACCTCCTATCACTGTAGTCCATGGGATAAGCTCTCACCTCAGAGAGACAGTGCTCATTGTTAAGCTCCCTGGCCATTAACATGGTATGTTTATGGCCCACAAAGGCTATGATACCTACCCATGCCCCAAGTATTGAACATTTGGGTTTGCTAATTTTCTGAAGGCAGCTTTGGGATAGTAGAAAGAGTGAAGTTATGGAGTCAAGTCTCTCCTGCATTTCTTCCCAGACGTTGACCAGATGTGCAGTCTTGGGTCAGTTATGTAAATCCTGTAAATCCTGTGACTCCCAACTTCCATGTCTTCAAAATGGAGGTAATGATCCTTATTTGTAACAATTTTTTTGTGGAGGGGAGGCTGGACAAAAAGCCTAGTATATATAAAAACATAATACTTAACACATAATTTGAAATCACACAGTAAATATATTTTTAATATGAATTATGCAGCCACTAGAAACGATAAAATCATAGTAAAGAAGACTGGAAAAGCAATTACGAGAAACCCTTAAGATGATCGAAAGATATTCCAAATATTCCAATATTCCAATCTTAATATTATTCCTGTGTGTGCGTTTATGTGTGTTCACTCCAATTTCATGTGAGAAAAACAGTGCATATTTATGGACAAAGACAAATAAAACCATAGTAAAGTAAAACCTTTTGTGCCTTAGAGCTGAGAGACAGTCTGGCCTAGAAGTGAAATCCTGAGTCCACTACACTGGGCTTTAATCCCAGGTAGGCCCCCTCCCGAATGTTATCTTAGCTAAATTACGTAGTCTCTCTAAACCTTGGGTTCCGCTTCAGAAAAACAGGGATATTAATCATAGTATCCACCTAACAAGTCGGCTTAGCTGGTCTTAGTAAATTCTGGTATTGAGTAAATTTGCAAGAAATAGTACTGATAGTAAGGTGTTAGGATGATGGGTGATACTTCTACCTTTTAAGAAAGGATCTTTGTTCGCTATCGAAAATGGAAGTAGCCAAATTACAACTATATTCACTGTGTTTCTATTGTTCAACCCCAAAGCTGGAGTGTGGGAAAGAGCTAGAAGAGCAAAGGCCCCGCCACCACTAGGCTGTCTGATCAATGCTAAGCCACACCTGGGCAGCTTGTGACCACACCAGAGGGACAAAGGTTCCCTTCCCACCTGGCACAGTCGAATAGGACATAATGATCCAAGTGCTTTTTTGTCACACGGAACAAATGCATCTAAAATATCCCTGGGCTGTATATCTACCCCTGCCACTTCCAATTTTACTTCACAGCTACAACGGAAAAATTTAAACCCTCTTCAATTTAAGCTGCTTTTATTTGTATTCAGACTAAGATAGAGTGTGGGTGCCAGGGGATAACTTGACCATTAAAAAAAATTCCATTTGACTACATATATTTTTTATCAATTTGGGAAAGCTATCAAAGCAGGCATTTTCACTTAAATGCTTGGAAATAAAGCTGATATTATCCGGTTGGGGGAGGGCTGGGGAAATCACTATATATCAAAAAAAAAAAAAGACCCTTTTGTGTATCCAATTTCACATTGCTGTTGTCATGTACAGGATGTATATTCAAATGTGTTTGCATATTTCTAAACTGATCATACATCAGAATTAGAGCCATATTGTTCCTTTTACAGTGAAACTGTTTATATAGGAAATATTGTACCAAACATTCCCTGCCTCCACCCTGGATTGTGACTGATTGCAGAGTGAGATAAAAGCACTTATGTCCACAAACAGGGGAAAAGCCTATATGCATGCAAGAAATCAAAAGAAGGTGTGATTTTAACACAAACACTATTATCAACCAAGAAAAAAAAAAGATTACTGGAGTTTATGCAAATTCAGAGAAAGCAAAAAGCGTATACTTACACACTGACAGACTGAAAATTAGGGGTTGGGTTAGATAACAGAATTCAGTTGGGTACAGTTCAAAACAGCTCCTGGATGGCATTTTATTTCCATGTGACCCACAGAATTAGAGTCATTTACAAGGGCTAGATATGGCCCACCAAGGGGAATCCACTTCCTACTACCCCATGGGAAACAGTGATAGAAAGCCGGCCCCTTGATTCTTTAGTGTATTCGCCGGAAGAGCTGAGCTGGTTTCAGTAAGTTCAGTTGAATTTTCCCTCCTCCACACTCAGCCATTTTTTTCCTTCTTCTTGCTCAAAACCTTGCTCCAACTACAAAGTGAGGATGGAAGCTGGCAATTATCCTGTAAATCCAGGTTATGTTGTTTGGTCAACAGAATTGTAGATTTGATGCAGCTTAAAGGAATTTTAGAGATTATCCCATCCTGCAGCTTTCAGACTTTGAATAGTTTGTTCTACACATGAAATCATATGTAGAACCCCAACAGATAACTTAGATGTTAACAGTATTCCACCATAAATTTATTTTAAAAGCAGGCAAGAAAACGTCCTGATTTTAACATTTAACCTTCTATACAGTCGAAGAATCAGAATGGTAAGACTGATTTGATAAATATAAAATTGATATTTGGACTCACGAATGACAATTAACAGTCTTACAACTGCCTCAGCATCTAGTTTGTTGCTTTTGAAACCATCATTTCTCACACAAATAAGCAGCGTAAAAAAGTAACAGTTTTATATTTTAAACAGATAAACAGAAAACTTGATTTAAAAAATGTCAAATGTTGGCGTACCTGGGTGCCTCAGGCCTCGATTTCAAGGTCATGAGTTCAAGCCCCATGTTGGGCTCCATGCTGGGTATGGAACCTACATTAAAAAAATAGAAATAAAAATAAATTTAAAAAAATAAATAAATTTCAAATGTCAGAAGACACTGTATTCCAAGGCCTTCACAAAAACAAGGTAACCTGGCCACATAAATAAAAGGATTGATAGGCTGTAGTATGTAGAATTTGGGGTATTATGGTTTTTGTTATTATAATTCTTAAAATTGAATAGAAATCTACTTTAAAATAAAATTCAAATTAAATGGCTACAAAACTCTTGACTATGGTTTGAAAACCGCTGATCTAGTTCAACATCCACATTCTAGAAGCAGGGAGACCAAGCCCCGGCAGTGAAATGGCTGGCCCAGGGACGCAGCTTAAAGCAAGTGGCAAACTCCTTCGGTGCCCCCTCTTCTTCTTCTCTCATTTCTACTTCTCTGTAGATTGTTCCCTGGAGCTCTAATATGTTTTATTATCTCCCATTTTTAAAACCAATAAAATAAAGAAACCAAAAGCCTCAATGACCCAACACCCCAACATCTTCATCATATTATTACCTGCCTTCTTACTACCCCCACTTTTTAAGTCTCTTGAAGAATATCCTCGAGGGCCATCTCCTCTTCAGTCAGCTCCAATGGGACCACCCCTCCCCCCCCACCCAACCAGTTCCCCAAGTCTACTTTCCCTTTGCTAAACTTTATTGTCTGTCACCTCCGTTAGATTGCTAATTTTATTATGACAGAAATTTTTGCGTGTTTTGTTCATTGACCCGTTCTGATTACCTACTCACAGTAGGCGCTTAATAAATAGTTTTTGAACAAATTAATAAGTCATGTTATGGTCCTTGTCATTTGTGACTAAAACTGCTTATCAAAAATCTCTAAGAGCAGAGTTCTATTTTCAAATAACACTTGATAAAGGACTGAAAGGGAAGAGATATGGTTAGTCAAAAGTAATTGTCCAGTAAGAGTCCTTACAGGCATAATCATTTAATGGCTCTAGAAACTCTTGTATTGTTATAAGAGACCAAGTTTTAATCCAACTGTGGCACTCAAAGGCTTTCTCAGTCTTGGGTTTTATCGGTGTAGATGACAAATGCTTCCATTCTCCATAAGTCCTGCAATTTGGAGCTTTTTAATTTTACCTGCCAACCTGGCAGTTCATTTTCGAGCTCATCTCTTCCTTGTCAAATGCAGCCAACAGAACCGAGGCACACTAGTAATATTGTTTCGCAAACTCCCATACTTCCAAGTAATTGCAGATGACATCCAATCAGCAGCTTACGATGATAAAGTTTTATTTCCCACTCATGCTGCATGCCCGCTGTAGGACAGCTACAGCCCCGTCCCATGAGTCTTCTTTATTCTCGGACCCAGGCTCAGGGATCCGCCCCTTTTAGGGACATTGCATTCTCATGGCAGAGGACAAGAAAGTAATGGCCCCTAAAGCTTCTGCTCAGACATAGAATGCAACACTTCTGCTCACATTTCATTGGCCAAAGCGATTCACATGGCAAAGCCTGATGCCGATAGTTGGAATGCATTCTTGCCATGGAGAGGGAGGTCCTGTAGAGGAAGAAATCCCATAAAGATGAGAGCAGTTAAGGGGGTAATAACTATTTGAGGAAAGAAAAAGTAAGAATACTGTCCTCCACAGTGACAGTTTGAATATTGAGAATGAGAGAAAGACCGGAATCTAGACAGACTCCCATGTTTCTAGTCTGGGGAGTAGAGCAGAGGATGGTACCACTCTTCCTGTTCAGAAGTACAGGTGGGGGAGCAAGTGGTAAAGACAAAGACTACGGGTTACATTTTGAACCTGTTGCAATATTGCTGGCTGTGCCATTCATGAATAGAAATGCTGGTTAGTGTAGTTATATGACACTAACTTGGATTTGAAAGATTGTAACTGTGCCAAGATAAAGTTCTAGAGTCATCCGCATACAGATTGTGGATGGAGGCACATGAGTGAATGAGGTCTCCCAGGGAGTGTGAAGGAAGAAAGAGGTGAAGACTGAGGAAAGTACATTCTTGGAACTCGCAAGTCAGTTGTCAGCCGTGGAGTGAGAGTCTACAAAAGACACTGAGAAGAAGGAAAAGACCCAAGAGAGGCCTATGGAAATCAAGGGAAGGGAGATTTCAGGAACTTGTAAACTAGGCACCAGTCACCATTTTAAGTCCTGCACACATATTATCTCAATTAATATCCACCACACTATAGGAAATAGGCTCTATTTTGTAGATAAAGAAACTGAGATGAAAAGAAGCTGGATGACCTGCCCATGGTTACACATAAATGAAAGAGGAGTACTGTGGAACCAAAGTGTATAGCTCCAGAAATCACTCTCCACTTCAAAGGTTAGGGAAGGATCTCCCGTGTGTGTCTGTGCTCAAAACCAATAAGACAAATAAGAATGTGCAATATCATCATATCCAAAAGACTATAATCCATCTTGGAGACTGCAGGAAAGGGTTTTATAGAACGGACCCCCGGGTCCCACTGGACACTTTGCTCTTTCCTCAAATTAGAAACACAGGTTTCATCCCCTGCTTCCTCTGTGTGAGCCAGCATCACCAACACTGGATCTCTTGCTCTTTTATGACTCTACCCATCCCCAGGTACATCTGGTAGGCAAGAGACAGAATGGCAGCCAGTGGTGAGCAGGGAGCAGAGCACGTCTGTCTGAGGCTCCATGCCAATTCACCCTTGGGGTCAGGGTTTCACTCGCCATGGCGGCTCTGCCGACATCGGGCAGGCACATCTCATTTCCAATTCTCGCTAGATTTTAAGGCCACGTAGAAATCTGGAACCAAGGAAGTTTACTCTCTCATGACCACCTGCCCGTCCGTGCCACCACATTCGTTGTCCAAGAAGGCTACCTCAGATTTGGGATCACTGAATGTCAGGACAGGACAGGAGAGAGAGGTTGGTAGGCTATTCTCTGATTCAACTTTTTTTTTTTCCTTCCAGAAAACATTTCAGATTCTGAAAGAGTTCTGCAGCTAAATAGCTACAGAAAGGTTTGTAAGACAAGCAAGTTTCACGAGGCAAATGACTTACTCTCCAATCTTTAATGTCCTCAACTATAAAGTGTGCGATATAGTATGTGTTTTTCTCGGCCACACAGGATTGTTTTCAAGTACAGATGAAATCATTTCCACAGATGGTGGAGGTATCATCGTTAGTATCTTTATCACTATCTTACCGAAGACCACACCAAGACCTATGGCTTGAAATCATGTCATCAACAGGACATCTTCCAGGTCAACCATCCTGTATGTAAGACTACATTATTTCATGTTTGAAAGATGCAGGATCTCTCTGGAATTAAGGCCTTCAATAATAGTAAAGTCTCAGGGATCGAGACACCGCAAATTCAGAATAAATCACGGAGGGAGTGCCTTTGCACCAATTACAAAATAAGGCCTGAGTGTGTAAACAAGGATTCAAGGGGAGTATTGACCCTCCTCTCGAGTTAATCTTCAAAGCATTTTGCTCAGAACTTTAAGAAATGTTTTCAAAGCAACGTCTTCCTATAAATAAGTAATACAGCAATTCGGAAATATTTTTACTGCTTTGTTATGGCAAGTCCCACAAGGGCCTACTCATGAAGATTCTGTTCACTGAGATTTCTTAATTAAAAATGTATTTGCTGAAAATATTCTATAATTTATACTTTATAGCAAGAATAAAAATTACCTTTTATTGAGGGCCCATTGGGGCACACATCATCTCATTTAACCCTTAGGACAACATGACAACTCCCAGATATATTGTAGAAGCTATTCTTTTCTTTGTACCAGCAGGAAAGTCTGGTTTGGGGGAGTTTAAGTAACTCATCCAGTGTCCTAAATCTAGAAAATGATAAAGCAGGGATACAAACCAAGGATTATATGATTCTAAAGCCCTGTCTCCTAACCATTTTTCTATTTTGTCTCTTAATTCAAATGACCGCTCATCCAGTTAGGCCAACTTAGTAGGGACTTTGCTGCAGTGAAATATGCTAAAAGGGTCAGCCTTCACATCATCAGTTGTCATGCTTCTAGAAAGCAGTAGCCGCACTTGATCAGATCCTTATTAAGTCCATTCGGCCCAGCTGGGTGTCATCATCCGTGGATGCCACAGGAGGTTTGATACTCATGATCATGACTTCCAAGTTCCCCTCATGGTCAGGATACTGATAAGTGTGAGAAATGACCTGCATAAGGTCAGAAAATCACCTAGCAACTGGGAAATGGGCATAGCAGGTTAATTCAGGGCCTCTCAGGCTCATCCACCATCTTCTCCTTGACCTTCTGCCCACACTGCTCCCTGCAGCAGCCCTGGCATTTAGAGGGAAGGTAAAGGACAAGAAACATTAGTCTTTCTCAATCCCTCCCAAGAAAGAAAAGAGACCCAGCTGGAAAGAGCAGTGCAGTTGGTTCACGGTAATATAGGCTGTAGAGGGAGCTGGCCCAAACATAAGGAATGTGCAACTCTATCCGCTGCTGATTTTCTCCCCAAAGAGAGACCCTGTGGAACGTAAACTTCAACCAAGAATTGGATTTTTCTTACAATGTCAACAATTAGTTTGTTATTAAAGAAAAAATCTGGGAGGGAGACAGCAGATGGGCACATCTGACAAGAGGCAGGGAGGGGGGAGCAGTGTTCTAGGTAGTGGAGAAATTGTTCAAGGACAATTTGTGTGTGAAAATATAACCCCTATAAATCTGCCAGAGCCAACAGGACTGAAAACGAATCACTTACAGAAATGTGTCGTCTCTCCCCAGCAAAGCTGACCATGGGCTTAATTTAGGTGCACGCCCTGTTTGTACTGGGTTTCAGATATTTTTTTAAGTGAGGCATGGGCAACAAAGAAGTAAATTGATATCGGTCCCCCTGCCTTGTCCCATTAATAGCATCTTTTGCCTCCTGGTATTTTTAGAGCTTTGATTCAAAATATAAAAGTCTATGCCATAATCCAGATCAGCGAGCATATCATTGCCTTGGCAGTAGAATACTGGCCTAAGAGCAGGAGAGCCAACTTTTTGTTCCCAATGCCATCATCAACTTTCTTGTTCTTGTCGACATGACTAAAAAGGATGGAAGAGCTGATCCATTATTTAGCCAGTCAAGAATTGCCTAAGCAGCTCATTCAACCCATTAGGATATAAGTCACATTAAGGCAGAGATTCGTTTTTTTTCCTTGTTCATGCCGTATCCCCAGTGCCTGAACCATGACTAGTCCATAGCAAGAGGTCAATCATTATTTGTCACATTAATAAATGAATCATCCATCCATTTATGCATCCTCCAAGACTAATGCAAAATACGTATGGGTTTTCTTTCCATGGAATTGCAAATGATACTCATTATCTCACTCAACTTTCTCCCTGAGACACGAGTTAACATATTTCCATATTACTTTAACTGCTGTTCCACAATTTTGGAATAGGAGCTCCCCTCTGGGACTGTCTTGCACCAACGAATACTTCCACTTAATTTTGATACCCACCCCTACCAACTCTTTAGTAGTGGCCTACTTTCTTAACTTCACGTGTTCAGCAGCTTGGGTAATATAGGTTACAGACAATTAAACAAAGAGTTGTGCTCAGAATTATTGCTCTCTGGATTATCAGATTACAGTTTTATACCATCATACTTTCTTAAAATGAATGATCTATCAGTTTATTATGGGAGATTTTAGAAGAGAGATTTCTGATCTGCCCTTGGCTAAGTCACTTCCATCTCCTCATATAGAGAGAAATACTTGGACCAAATCAGAGGTTCCAAGAAGGCAATACTCAGAGTGGATGGAAACCATGGACACTTTCTATTTGACCTACATGGAAGTCTGTGTGTGTGTGTGTGTGTGTGTGTGTGTGTGTGTGTGTGTGTGTGTGTGGCAGAGGTGAGGGAGGAGGGGTGGGACAAGAGGTAGGGGAGTTTAGTTGCTTAGTTGCCAAGAGATAAAGACATCTTCACATAACAACCCAAAAAATCCAAATTCCCGTCTTCTCTTTGGAATTCAGATCTGGCAACACTGGGTCTAACGTCTCACATAGGAACAGTTAGGAGCTGTTCCCTTTCTAGTTTGATCTCTCTGGTTCTCCCAGGGCCCTCCAACCCACATCACTCCTTAATGCTGACCCCCTGAATTAGGTGATCTCTGAAATTCCTTTCATACTGAACATTCTATTATGGAATTGTATGCAATACTGTCAATTGGTATTGGGTCTCTAATAAGCATTTGATGACAGTCTACAATGGGTAAAACTCTGTGTTGTCACTATATATGACTTATTTACTTTTTAAGATCCTGGGGACACTTGGGGCTCTGAGTCTGTTTCCTCATCATTAATAAAGGGAATGGCTGCTAAACAAGAAAATATGAGGCCCAGATAGCCAACCTGCTGGCCTCACTTTGAATGTAAAGTTAAAGGATTAGAATGCTACCTCATTGCTGCTTCTCAAATATGCCCAGATATTAACTGTGAATGACTATAAACTGTAATAATTTGCTCATTGACTTTCTTCTAGTCATAGTATATAGTATATGTTGTAAGCCGGTACATTTTTCTTGTGGAACTCAATAAACTATTTTTATTTTGAATGGAAAATAAAAACAGCCCATAAATTTTGTTTCTTTTTTTTCTGAATAATCCCTTCCATTTCTCGAATTCTGTGATTCTGTGTTTTGGGGTTTTGTTTTTTTTTTAATGCCCTTTCTTCACCCAGAACAAAATAAGCTCCAAAACTGGAGATATTCTACAAATATCATATTGGTAGAAAGGAATAAAATTGAAATGGCCTAAATATGCCCTACATGTGTTTCAATACAATTGCCTTCTGACCTCACAGGAGCCCTGTAAAGTAGATATCATCATCCTACTTTTACTGAGAGGCCAGTAGAGCTGGAACTCAGTGTGGTCTGATTAGAAATCCCAAGCTTTTCCCACCATTTATCATGGTCCCCTAGAAAGGTCTGTCACCCAAACTGTGGACAATTACGATATTATTTTATTTTATTTTTTTCAATTACATGATTTTCAATGGAAAGAAGCACCAATGAGTTGACTATCCCTCCATTACTGACTATTAATAAATAGATACAGTCTTCTCAATGAGGAATTTACTTTAGAAAATTAGAAATTAGTAGAAAATTGTAAATCTCTCCATAATTTTATCAATAATTACCTTTTATTTTTGAGTTTTATTTTTTTAAATGTTTTTACAAACAAAAGTTTTGTTTCCTCTGTATTTATTTTTTGGCTACCTTCTATTCACTGCAGATGACACTGGTTTTTCTTTTAGTCATAAAAAGTTTTAAAAGAGAGTCACTATAAATTAATAGTAACCAGGAGGGGAAATACAGGTGGCGAATTGAGAAACCAAAGATCAGAAAGAAAACATGCCAATGTCTGAAGTTGGAGAAAGACTAGTCTGAAGGAGGAAGTGTGAGATCAGGGCTCTTGGGAAGGACTTACTCTAGTTACAAGTTAATGAAAATCCCTCCCCAGGGAGCAGCCATCTTATTGGCTGGATGTGCAAAAAGACCAGAAATAATGAAGGGTCAACAAGGAGAGATATTAATCAAAGAAGAGATCTTTTTTTGTCTTTGTAGTGTTTCTCATTTCCTCCTCCATACACCTCTGTCCTGTCTCTTAACTCCACCCCACCCAGGGCCTATTATTTTTCTATTAGGAAGTGCATGCATCTTTAAATCCTACTTAATTGGTCACTGACAAATCTGACTCCTCTCTTGAACACTGAAGTCACTCAACTCAAGTAAAAATTTTCTTGTCTCCTCAGTAGAGCAAATGGAAATTATCTGCATAAAAATAATAAAATTGATAAATAAAAATTCCTTCTGTAAGAAAGAACATTAACAAGAACACAAAGTAGAACATGCCAAGTGTTTAGAAAGCCTTCAGCTTCATTTTATTTAAATGCTCCATTGTTTGTAAAAAAATTCTTAATAGCTTGCAAATCCAATTTTTCCACTACCAATTTTATCCTTGGCCACTTGGCAAGCACTGTCTTTTTTTTTTTTTTTTTTTTTCTTTTCTGCCTCTGTTACCCCAGTGCAGAATTTGGAGATTTAGATATGTGATTCCTGAATTATGAACCATTGCAATAAAAATATCATCTCTGTGCTGGGAATAGCACTAAGAAACATCAGGACCGAGACTGTTACAAATTACTGGGAGCAGACTATCTCTCCACCCTACTAGACAACAGAGATTCAGAACACACAGAGAATAGAGACACAAATTCTCTAGGGGTAGTTGATCTGTAGTGAAACCCTTTTATAATTTAGTACACACAATCGCATCTAACTTTTATACTAACCACATATTACTCATTGCATAATTATTGCAGGATTGAAAATGTATGACAAATATGCCATAACTCCCCCCACCCACACCATGGCAGACATTACAAATCAATCATGGAACTGTTTCCTGTTCCAATGGGGTTGGGGAAGGAGGGCCAGAAAGGGTATCCTGATTAACCCTTTCCCTCATAATAGAATCCAGCTTTCCAAGGACTGATATTCCCATGACTGCCAGAATCAAAGCTTCCCCTTTTATAATGTTGGATAAACATTGTTCAAATCTTCCTCTTTTGGTTCTTATTTCAGAAATGCCAAGCAGTTCATGAACACATTTTTCTTCTGTCAGATCTTAATGCAATGGGTTGAGTTTCAGCTTTGGCCAGGTTATTGCCCTTGAGAAAATTGAAGCTGCCCGCCCATGTCCCACTTAATGAGTCATGTCCACATTCTAAAGGCTGCAAGGAAAAATCCTAACTCAAACTTATTTGACCCATTTTTCTTCCTGAAAAACCTGCTTCACAGATCAAACCTCAGGCAGTCACTTTAGGAAAACTTGCCAGAGTACTATTTTTCAGCATATTAATATTCCCCCTTGATTGGATACAGGCTATCCTCATCTCCTTATGTCCACTTCAGCCACTCAGGCTTTCCTTACTGGGTGTCATTTCCAGGTCATTGGCCTCATTGATCATACATGAATTCTAGGTATTGGCCACCCACCCTTATAACAGCAATCTCCTCTATGACAGGATTTGGCTAATGGTTTAAAATAATGCCAACAATGTCTTGGATAAAGGCTTTTTCACATCTCTTATCTTACTTTGCTCTCACCATAGTTCAGTTAGGTATGAGCCATTTTGTGTCATTTGTCCCATGGGCAGATGATGGAACTGAGGCTCCAGGAAGTAACTGAGGCTATGTCTTAGTGATGACCAAACCAAGTCTATAACCCGTACCTCCTACCTCTCAGGCTTGCCCTAGAAGCCAATTAAATCCTTGCACAGAATAGGTTCTAGACTTTTCACACTGGACTTTTCAAACATTTGAAGCTTCAAGCATTGAAGGCTTAGTCTGGTAGATTATTTCTAACTTTTAAATCACTAGGCTTCTCTCTCTACTGAAGTAAATAGGTTTGCACCACCCTAGTCATTGCTGTTGTTTTCCCATTGTTGTTATTTAGTAGCATTCCTCTCCCTCAAGGGAAGATCAATATAACTATACAACTTACTCAAAGAGTCACAGCCAAACAATACACACTGTCTATGGAGTTCCAGGAACATTGAAATAATTCTCAGTTGATAGCATCAGAGAATTCTTCATAGAAGAGGGGCTCTTAAGTTGGGTTTCAATGAATGATGAGGAAGGGGAAGATGAGTAGAGGCATTCCAAGGAACATAACCATCATGAACAAAACTTCACAACAGTCATGAAAGTTTTTCTGTCCTTTCAAGATTCTGGTTCCCACTATTTAAGATAGAATATTAAGGAGCATCAGTGGCAATAGTGAAAGCAATTCCTCTGTGTCTGAAGGAGCCCTGAGGTTAGACAGAGACCCAAGGGCACTAGGCACATTTTCTTTGCAACCGGTCACTGATTCATTATTGTCCTTAGGACTAAGTCATTTATCAGTGGCGTATTCTTTGATGGACACAACTAATGTTTTCTCATTCTCATGCTAAGTGCTATGCAAGCACAACTTGAGAGAGTTCTCCTCCTGAGGTACTCCCTTAGGGCCCTACTGTTTAGAAGTTCTAAAGTTACTACAGCATTTAGTACTTCTGTATTTTCCAACTAGTAGCTGGGAGAAACAGCAAGATCTCAAAAGAGGAGACTCTTTAGGATGTAGAAAAGAATATCAAATGTTCATAGAGAGGAACTGGGAAGGGGAGAGATGGGTGCCAAGCCAAGCAAAATCCCCAAATAACCAAAATGAATTGAATTGACCTATTCTAGGTTCCTCTTCAGATCAGATACCCTTTGTATGACATCTAATTAAAAGAAAAAATCTACCAGGAAAGCACTTTTTATTTGGCAGAAAAGTTAACAGGCCCATCAAAAGTCACACAATATAGTTATTTACCCATACTAGATCCCCTTAGGTCTCAATTTCTAATAATGGATGGTTTAATTTTTAACCAGATAAACTTAACCTCTTTTTGGGGGAGATGATGCCTTCACACCAAAGGGTCAACTTTATTTTTTTTATTTCTGAATACTACAAATTATTCACATTCCCTTAGAAGCTTCCTCCTTAGTGACTTTGAGCAAGTTATTTAATCTCTCCATGCTTCAACTGCTTAAAAGGACTGCTGAGAGTGCTTCTATCATAAGAGTTGTAAAGATTAAAAGAAATAATTCATTCAAAGTATTTAGTGGAGTTCCTAGCACATAATGAGCGCTCAATAAATATTAGCTGTTAATTTCACTTTGAACCTTCTCTGGTTACAGTCACTGCCTGTTTTGCACATTTGCACAAGTTTGCCAGGGCCTAAGGCAAGGAAGGCTGAGCCCTTTCTCACACATATATGGGATATATATAAATACATATATATTACATTGTAGAAATTTTCAAACTACCAAAAAGTACAAAGAAACATAATTCCCTCAATTCTATTATTGACATAAACTTGTATGTTTTAAGTTAAAAGCATGTTCTTTTTAAAACAACAGTATTTTTAATATCTTCCCATGTCTATAAACATGTTTCTGTTACATTCTCAATGTGTGCATATTTTTCCTTACTGGGGTTGTACCATGATTTTTATAGCCAATCCTCTATTTCCATTACTCGTGTTTCTTTCAAATTTGTTATTTTAAATATGTTCTGGTGTAAATTATATAATCCTTTTGGTGACCTTGTCCAAAATTTTCTTTAGCATAAATTCAGAGATGGGGAATTTCTGAGTCTGAGGGTGCACTGTATCTAAAGGATACATTATGTACTACCAAATTATCTTTCAGAAGGACTATACAAATTGACATTCCCCTCCTTGGGGCAAATGCCATTCTCTTACTTCCAATTCAACACTGGCTACTCTTTAAAATCTCTGCCAGGTTGATAGGTTGTAAATCTAATTTCATTTTTTAATTTAAGGGTTTTTTTTATCAAAAGTTATGAAGAAAACAGCTTAACACATTCATCAAATATTTGAATTTTTTCTTCTGTGACATCCCTGACAGTGTCATCAAGGAGATGGTAAAATGTGTGCGAAGAGCACAAACCCTGGACTGATTACCTGAGTTTGAATCCAGGCTTTATCTCACGCTAGCTGTGTGATCTTAGGCAAGTTACTTCTCCTCTCTGTGGTGGTGCACAACAGACCCAGTGCCTTCATTTAAATGTGGATAATATTAGCACTTACCAAGCACCTGTAGGCATTTAGGACATTGTTTGCCCATTTTTCAGTGGGTGTGTTGGACTTCTTTAGGTGGATATGATGAAGAAGGCAAGGTGAAGGATAGCCAAACAAGTAACGGCATAAATAAAGGCACAAAGGAACATGAAGTGTCGTGCCACTCCTACATTTGAATCTTTCCAGTATTTTCATATGATTTAAAGAATGAAAAACAAACACAGTTTCATACATTGTTTTTCACTTCATGAAACCCAATTTAAACCAAATGAAAAAAAAATAAAAGCCTTGGCAAGACATCAATGTGAAATTTCCTCGGTCCATGGACAACGGTCCCCCTGGGTCTAGCAGCTCCCAGGTTGTGCTGTCTTTTACCTGTAATGCCCCTTGTTGAGCAGGTTTGGCGAAGTACAGCTACACTTGTTTCAGAATTCTATGGGCCCCAGCCTCTGGATCTCAAAATGTAAATTATACCAGGATACCTCTCTTTTCCTTGTTATGCAGCACAAAGGGGGATATTTAGAACCCAATTTTGTGCTCTAACATTGTTCTCATGTGTGGGTGACACTACCTAGAAATGCAGTCCCAGAAACTTCATGGAGAGTCGAAAGAAACCTGACTTCATCTGGTTCAACCTTTTCATTCACAGTGAAGGTTCTAGACCACTCTAGTCACAACGGACCCAAGAATGGGGGAGCAGAGACCTCAGGGAGCTTTCTAACTTTTAAGGTTGAGGAGTGTTTTGTGTAATTTGTTTAAAAATGTTTAAACCCAACCCAAATGTTGACAGGATCAGCTACACATGAGGAGCCATAATTACTTTACCCCATTCTGCCCATCCATCCTGTCCCAGAATGGCTTGAGGCACTTTATGAAGGTGGAATTCCACAGCATATATTTGAGAACCATTTGTCTAATGTGCCAAGACTCTCTTCCCAGAGCTTTGCCTTACGGAAGTCATCCAACACCACTTAGCATCTCTGGGTCTCAGTTTCCCTCATAGGTAAAACAAGAGTACAGGTCTAAAATGCCTCTAGAACAAACATTTCAGGATTTCACTTATGGAATCATGATTCCATTTATTCCATTTAGGCCTATATATTGACTCAAAGAACAGACTTTCCTAAGACAGGGTACTTTATGACAACAGAAAATCATCACCCCCAAAATTACTATTATTGAAAAATAGCCCAAGGGGTCAGCAGAAATTATCAGCCAGGCACAGGATACAATTCAGGGCTCCTCAATTCCAGACCATGAGAAGCCAGGTACACTCCAAATGGGCATTGCTTCCAAAAATAAAAAACACAGGTACTAACTTAGGCAAGAAGACATTTTCAAGATCATCTTACTCGACTTCACAAACAGGACTTTTCAATACTTCCAAGTAAAAATTTCAAAACTGCTTTAAAAAAAAAAAGATTTTATTTATTTGAGATAGAGCAAGAGTGAGAGAGAAAGCACAAGCAGGGGGAGCAGCAGGCCGAGGGAGAAGCAGAAGCAGGCTCTCCACTGAGCAGGGAGCCCGACGTGGGGCTCGACCCCAGGACCCCGGGATCATGACCTGAGCTAAAGGCAGATGCTCAACCAACTGAGCCACCCAGGCCCCCCTCAAAGCTGCTTTTAATACCATCTTCTCCGCGATGTTTCCCCAAGATGCAGTCCCTGATTTTTCTCCCTGGTATCACAGTCTGGGATTCTCACCTCCAATTGTACATTAGAATTCCCTGCTTGCGGGGGAGGGTAAAAAATTCCTATGACTTGTGTACCTACCCTCAGAGATTCTGATTTAATTGACCTGGGGGCACAACACCATCATCATATCTTAAAAACTCTCCAGATGATCCTGGCGTGCAGCCAAAGTCGACTGCGGCTTGTCTAGATGAACTGGCCCCAAAGGAGGTGCCTACTTCATTAGCATGCTGAACAAAAGTTTAGGATGTCTTTTGTATATATTTCAACTTCTTTATAATTGATCTCTTTGACTATATTAGTATCTATTATTACATTTGTAACAGATTAGTGTAATGGCAAATATATAATTTATAAACAAATACACATTTATCTGGCGTGCATTCCAAAACAAGGCTTTTCTGATAGAAGTATGTCCCTGGAAAGTTTGAATCTCACTAATTCATTGGGTAAGTAGCCATTTCTAGTAAGTGGGCCTTTCTTTAATTATAGTCTTTGAGGTCTGTTTTTAGCTAACATGTATAGTGTTATCTGCCTTTCATTTCTGCATTATGTCCTATCTCCCAAAGTAGATTGTAAATGCCTTAAAGGCAGAGACTCTGTTTCTTGCTTTTTACTGTTCCCCATATTTCTTGGCATGGTGACCCATGGCTGCTCAACTTTGGGCAAGCCTTAGTTCCCTCACTCAAAAAAATATTGATACTAATAGTACCAACTTCATAGCATTTTTATGAGGGTTAAATTTGAGACACAGTTCCTAATACATATCGTGGGCTCAGTGAATGGGAATGATTTTATTACTCGTTTGTTGAGTTAAACTCTTATCCCATATACATGGGTTACCAGGTACCATGCGAGAAAATGAAGAAAAAATGCGTAAGACATGGTTCCCTTTTAAGGAACTCGGAGTCTAACAACAACAACAATACCCCAGACATTTAAACAAACGTAGGGACACATAATAGATGCTCAAATTGGCACATGTATAAAGTGCTATGAGAATATAGCTAAGGGAACAATTTTTCCTAGGGCCTTGAAGCATGAATAAGAGTTTTCCTACAGACAAGGAAGAAGCATAGGCTTGGAAGACCAGCATAAGCAAATGCAAAGAGCACTGGTTCTCCTTAGCGTAGTTTGGGAATTCCTGACACCATTTTAGGTGGTCCACAGGGTTAAAATAATGATCATAATAATTATTTGCTTTTTTTCACTCACATTCTCTCTCAAAAATATAGTGGCACTTTCCAGAAGCTACATGACTTGGGATATTCAACAGATTGAATGTAGAAGCAGCTATGAGAATCCAGCTGTCTTCCATTAAGGAGATTTGTAAAATGTAAAACAATGCTTCTCTTTTCACTAAGTTCCTTTGTTTTGGAAAATATAGTTATTATTTATATAAAAAAACATGTTATGCTGACGTGTAATGAGTTTATTGTTATTTTAAAATGAGTTAATGAATATTTTAAAATATTTTTCTAATATTTCAGTTATAATTTCTAGTATGTTAAATATCAAGATATATATGTGTGTGTGTGTGTGTGTGTGTGTGTGTGTGTGTGTGTGTGTGTGTGTGTGTATACATAACCACCATAAACAAAAGCTTTTTGAGGTCCTCAACAATTTTTAAAAGTGAAGAGCGTCCTGAGACCACTAGCATAAAGGCATAAAATTGCATGGTCTGTCCAAGGAAGAAATGAATAAATGAATACATGCAGTTAGCTAGCTGCCTCGAGTTCTTTTTGGAAGTAGACAGAGTATAAATTATAAATATATACATCACGCATTCATACACAATGAATCTGATTATCATATCCTCTCAGCCCCTGAATAACAGATAAAATACACCAGAATGCTGAAAGAGTTAACCTGAATTTATTGGTGATTTTTGGAAAGGAAGGGGGAGCAGATTTAGTTAATCCAGTGAAAGTCATCGCATATAAATTTGCAAACTAAAATACTCCCTGGGCTGAGGTCATGTGTTTAATTTTAGCAAGCAGGGTGAATATGTGTGGGTAGGTATTTATACTAAGTGGTGGACTGAGCTGGAGATAGGTTTGGCAGTGGAAACGGTGATACAACCTTTATTATTTTCAATGCAAAAAAAATGAACTATTAATGTGATGTTCTGGTTGAGAATTTAAACTCTCAAAAAATCTGGAAATTCAAAGTCATGGTACCCATAGCAACCATAACTCTGCCCCCTTGCATGCCCAGTGTGGAGTATTTTGTATTGCAGTACATGCTGTGAAATCTATGCCTAAATGTGCTATATAGCAGAGTTACAGTTGCTGTGGGAACTGTAACTTTGAATTGCCTGCCTTTTGTGTCATTAAACTTTCAGCTGAAGTATTGCATTAAAGGAATTTTTTTTTCCTCCACTGCGTTCCCTCATTTAAAAAAAAATTGATTGGGTATTTTTTTTAAAGAAGGATGTAAATGATGTTAGACTCAAATGGAAGGATAATGCATTCTTGTTTCCCAGATATATGCACTGATATAGCATTAGTGAATTACCACATTTACATATTTCAACCTGCAATAACAAGTCATAAAATAATCCTCTATTTATATAGCACCTTTAATCCTGAAGGGTCCCATCACACACACAGACATACTGTAACCGAACCACATTGGACGAGAAAACTCAATAAATATTTAACAGCGCCCAACAAAATTATACAGTGCTTTAGGACAGGCGGTAGGGAAGAAAGGTATTGTCATCCAGTGGTCGGAACATAAGCCAAGGAGTGCGAAATCTGAATGCTTCTGTCTTACTTTTGTGATGGCATTGGCTCTGCCCTGAGTCAATGATTTGAATCCCTCACAATTCTGGGTGTTCCATTTGCTCTGTTTACTGGAGGAAGTATTTCTAGGTCCAATGGCAAGAAAAGACTTCAGAAGGTCATTTGGTGGGGTCTACTACTCCCAGCCAAGGAACATACCTACATATTATAGAACAGACCACTTCTACAAAATTCTGCTACAAAGGGCACAGTAGTAAATATTTTAGCTTTTGAGGGCCATACGGTCCTTGTCACAACTCCCCACCTCTGCTGTTTGGCGAGATAGAAGCCGTAGACAATACAGAAATGAATGAGTATGGTTGAGTTCCAGTAAAACGTGTTTATGGACACTGAAATTTGAATTTCATATAATTTTTATATGTCACAAAATATTCTCCTAGTGATTTTTTTTCAACCATTTAAATATGTAAAACACATTCTTTGCTCATGTAAAAAACAGGTGGTAGGCTATAATTTGCCAGTCCTTGCTCTAGAAGTTTGGGTTGCATGTCAGGCTCAAGGCTACCTTTAGACAGAGACATGCTTCTAAATATTTAACTAACTTCCCATCCTTAAAAAAGAAAAAAAAGTATGTGTGTGTGTCTGTTTATATCTAGATCTAGATATGTACATATGTATATATCTAGATTTGGATATATACAAATATGTGGGTGTGTAAGTTCATTATACATTTTGCTGATATACAGGAAGTGTAGCATAAATGTACAAACAATAATAAAATATACAACACTTTTCACTGTAAATTCCATATAGCCAGTCTATTCTCATAGAATGCTTTTGTTAACTAGTCACTGAACTCTTGTGTCCATAGCTAACCTATGATTGCATTAACAAATGAGTATGGTTTCAAAAAAACAAAACAAACAAACAAAAAAAAACCAAGCGAATATAGTGTCAGTGTGAACGTCGGTTGATCTTTTCATTTATATTAAGGAGAAAGACGAAAGTGAAAAAACAATGATGTATCTCAGAACGTCAATCTTTCATAAATGACATGAGCAACTTCTTTGCTGAATCGGGTTATAATTTTCAAGTATTTCCTTCACTTTTTTATACTATTCGCAATTTAATTGGTACAGACTTGACAGACTTTCAAGTTAATTTGTATATTAGTCAGGGTTCTCTAAAGAAACAAAACCAATTGGATATGTGTGTGTATATATATATGTATGTATGTATATATATGTGTATATATATATATGTGTATATATATATATATATATATATATATATATATATATAGGCTCACATGGTTTATGGAGGCTTAGAAGTTTCATAATCTGCAGCTGGTAAACTGGAGCCCCAGGAGAGCTGATGGGCAGTCCAGTCTGAGTCCAAAGATGAAGAATCAGGAGAGCCTATGGTGTAAATTTCAGTCCAAAAATCAGCAGGCTCAGAGGCAGTGTTTTAGTCTGAGTTCAAAGGCTGGAAAAGACCTATGTCCCATCTCAAGGAGTCAGGCAAGAGTTCCCTCTTACTCAGACTTTTTGTTTTATTCAGGCTTTCAGCTGACTGGATGAGGCCCACCCACATGGGGTTTGGGGGGGAAGGTGGGCAATCTGTTTTACCCAGTCCACTGATTCAAATATTAATATCATCCAAAAAATCCTCACAGACACATCTAGAATAACATTTGACCAAATATCTGGGCACCCCATGACCCAGATTGATATATAAATATAACCATCACAATCTGCAATATTAACATTTTTCTCCATCATTTCCTTAAGTCTAAACAATCAAGAAAACAATAAATCAAGCTCTGATTTGTAATGTTTGCTGAGTTCCATGGTCTAAATACTCCCACCACAGACAATTTCAAGCCACCAACATGCCAATGAACACGGATCGGGAAGAGAACTCTCAGTAACACACCATCTTATAGTATAGCGACCATAAAAATATAAAAGCTAAAAATAACCTCAAGAGTATATAGATAAGAGTAAAATGTAGTAAAATAATTAAAAAGTGGTGAGTTTTGAGTAGGTATTACCTTTGTTTTTAATATAATACTTACTTGTGAGTTCATGTCATTTACTGTTTAATAATAGAGATGTTTATTAGCCAGCTTGCAAAATTCCGGAAAGTATAACAATCAGTTCTGGTGAGTAAGTAATAGTTGGTTCCAGCACACCTTGAGAATGGAATTGTGCAAGCCCTGAGTAAGGTTCGTACTGGTCCCCTGCCTTCTTCGTGAAAAGGCTGACCAATTTCATTTTGGCCAAAGCTTACTGAAGACAAGAACAGAAACAATCTCACTATTCTTCTTGGTATTATTTTTTCCTCTGAAGTACTCAGATCTCTTTACACCCTGAGTGAATTACTACATTTACATATTTCAACCTGTAATAGCAAGTCATAAAATTATCAGTCTGTGGCATGGCAAAATGTAGGTGGAGGCGACCAAGGGACTTGCTGGCGCTTCCGTGGGTTTGGTGGATGGCCTAGCACAGGGGGCAGCTAATCCACAGATGACCAGTCTGGATAATTCTGCCACAATCATCTGAGAAATCCTGACAAAGCCAGAATTAGGGTTTGAGTCCTGCAGATAATTATAGCCATGGACAGGGAAACATAGGAAATCAGTGAAGAATGGTCCCCTTGACTTTCAGTCTAATGATTTACCTACCATACCCACTCTGCTTCTAAATAATGAGTTGCTTAATGCTTGTCAAGTAATTTTAAGTTATAAATCACCAAATACAAGGCATCATTAACGTCCATTTGAAAGTGCACAGAGAAATTTTTAGTAGGCAGTATATGAGGCCCCCAGTGGAACCAAGACTCCATGTCTATACATTTTCTTGTCTTCTTTTTTTAAAAATCAGGTATAGCAAGATGTTTTAACAAACCTCAGATGACTGGGATCTCTGGTTTTAGAATGATCTAAGCTGTCCCCAGCAATACCAGGCTGAGGGGCAATTTGATTAAATTCTTTATTAATATGAGGATCACAAATGAAGCTGAAGAATAAGGAGCCTGGAAGTTACACCACCCGTTCACCACCTGAGATGAAATGGTGTTGTCATCCCAGTAGAGGAAGAAGGTCACAATTTAGTCAAATGTCATATGTACATACAATTTTTAAAAAGTGCATACAATTTAAAAAAAGAAGAAATGAAGCTTATTTATTTCTAAACTAAATAACCCATAAATATCAAGGCATTTGAAGGCAACGAATTGTTAAAATTATGGGGGGGTTTGGTGTATCTGTGATCAGGGTGAGGGAATGAGACTTGGTTTCATTGACAAACAAATTTAGAAAAATAGATTCAGCATTGCTACTATAACTGGAAATGGCTTGGACAAATTTAATCCAACTTCCCTGAGAATACCTAATTAATCTCAGGCCCGGGAGGAAAATCAGGATTAAGATAGGAAGTCTCCATTTGTACTAAGGGCAGAGGAACTGGGGGCCTCCGCGTCCACAAAGGGCATCACATGACCCCTCCCTGGGGGATCTTCTCAGAGCGCGTCGCTTCTCTCTTGGCTTTGGCCTCAAGTCCACGAGAAATGTGTACCCGGCTACCTACCTTACCGCCTGACCTGAGTTGGAGACCCACGCCCACCACAGCCCAGGAGACAAGCGACAAATACGAGCCCCATATTTAAGATGTAGCTCAACCCTTGACCACTAGAGGTCTCCTGGAAAGCAATGACCCGTATAACCCGGTTTATCTTCCTTCAAACCAATAGACTTGTTGCACTAAGACTTGGCGAGCCTGCTCTGCTGGAGGCCGCCTTATTAATAACGCCACCCACCCCCACCGCTGAGTACGGCGCCAGGCTAGGAAGGGGGAGGGGACTAGGCGGTGGCTGACCCTCAGACAGTGCTGGTTTTTCGATCCACGAATCAGTCTGCAGGCTCCGGGGCTACCCCCTCGAACCCCACTTCCTAACCAAGCAAGACGGGAGAGCCCCTAACTCAAGGTCCCCAGGTGGGCAACGCGGAGTCCCACAGACTTCCAACCAGCGATGGGCTAGTCAACGGACCAACGTGCAGAATCACCTAGCATCAGGTCCACCAACAGGCCAGGATCCACCCCCCCTCCCCGGGTTTCGCCCCCACTCATTCCTCCCCCCTCCCCCCACTTCATCTCCTCCCTTTGCCTCCCGATCGCCAAAGTGGCCCGAGTTTAGCCGGTGGAAGGAGATTAGGGAACCTTTCACCGTCCCTGTTCTGATCCATGCGGTATTTTCTGCAAAAATTAGCGGCTTCTAGCTGGAAGAGGAAAGGAAAAAGGAGCGGGGAGACGAGGGGGAGCAAGAAAGGAAACAGCCAGGTTGAATTCCCAGTCTTTATCAAGCAGTTCGCTCACCAGTGAAAGAAAGCTGCAGTGGCAGATTCGAGCCACATGCGGTAGTGTGTAGCAATTAGTAGATAAAATGCTGACTAAAGTGCTAAAACATGAAGTATTATTGTAGCCAAGGTCAAAAATGCTTCAGTTGTCTTTTGCAATTTGGGGGAGGGGGAGGCCCAGAGGTGCGCAGAGAGGTTTGAATTTTCGAAATGGTTGCCTTCTTTCTTCAAACTGTACTTTTTTTTTTTTATGATCCTGTTTATTATAGCCCAAGCTGCCTAATTATGTCACTGCTGGTTTTTGCAACTAACTTAATCCTCCTGATCCTTTATGAAACGATTCACAGGCACTGAAAAAATGTGTCTACTGCTTCCCCACCCCCTTGAGGGGGTGAGAATGATTTTTTTAATTTTTTTACCTTTTAAATAAACCAAATAAGACTGAGAGTTGGATTTGGGGCTAGCAAAGCAGCAGGAATATAGATGCGTGGGTATAGGGTCCTGTGTTTCAGTGTAAGAGAGAGCCCAGAAAATAGTGGGTCAGATAAACCTATACTGCTTTCTTTCCCACTCCTCTTTTATACACAGTGAGTCCCAGCTACAAGCTTTTTTATAGATAAATAAAGCAGTTGCTTTCATGATTATAACTGTCCTGGATGGATTGTGTTCTTACAACATTCGATCTGTTTATGAGTATTTACTTTACATTAGCCCAAGGACCCTGCACTGCGGGAGTTTGTCTCTATTCCCCTGGGTGTCGGTGTCTCAAGTCTTACATCTGCTCTGTGATTGATGGAGCCTTGAATCCACGTTATTACTCTCTCACAAGCAGAAATCAAACAGGCTATTAACTACATTACTTCAAAGAACTGTTTCAATACAATCTCCTTATCTTAATTGAAACTTTCTTTGTATGGATATTTGCTACACAATTTACAGGTGCCTATCAAGCATCATATTAAAGAGGTAAAATAGATGATATTTTTTGTTTTTGTTTTTTTTTTTTTTGTAAACACACACCATTGTGATCTGTGATTTTAAAAGCCATTTACAGGATTGGACCAGAGGTTTGATTTATTAGATTTTATTATGTTCATGGGGGGTGGTTGTGGTGGTGCTGCAAAAAGAGAGGGGAGATACCCCTGTGATCCAGTTTTGAAATTTAGCATTCATCTGATTACAAGACTGCAGATATTCAAAAATATTCAGACCTAGATCCCTGCAATTGTTAACATCTGAAAAACCTTATCGGGAGTTTACAAAAAGAGAGATTACACAGCATGCAGCCTAGTTCATCGCCTACCTTGAAGAGACATAGAAGCAGGGTTTCTAATTAGATGAAGTCCCTCACAGACACTTAAAGACTTACAGCACCAAAACCAGCAGAAGTTGCTTGGATGCTCTAAAGAGCTGTGTATTTTTTAAGAGAGAGATTTAATATACAATCCAGGGATACCCTCAGGCATTCTGTTGAGGTTTCCTGCATAAATGCTGCTGCATTGGTCATACAGGAAACTGACTCAGAGTCGATCTCAAATATGATCTTGTCAAAATACTGCAACTCAAGTTTTTAAATATAGGATGTCTTGAACTGGATGTATATATTTACGCTAACAGGACAGAGACTAACTGAAGCCTTAGGCATCTCTCCTGTATTTAAAAAAAATACGTAAAATGCCCTTCAGTGAAGTCCATTCATATGTAAAAAGATGAACAAAATGGGTTATTCTAATCAAACGTCTGCAGTATGCATCATAAAGTTAAAAAGAGAGAGAGAAAGCATGAGAGAGCTGTAATTTCTCTTTGTAACCCATGTTTATAAAATAGAAAGATCAGATGAAATTTCAAGGAAGATAATTAAAGAGTGATGTGCAAGTCATAATTTGGCTAATGCAAAGATGGGAGACTGAATTGTTACATTGTCCTCCTTCATTGTGCAGGGTTGTGATATTACTTTAAATTATTAAAATAGTTTTCATCTTTAAGAATACCGGCTCTTTGGCATGGGCTTTTATTACTTATTGTAATTGGAGGATCTGCCATTTTCTTTCGTTTATCTCTGTGTGTATAGAAACGAGATAGATCTTGCCTTTTATTACTTCCCCATGTTCTGAATCAAAAATGTGGTTTAGATAATGTTAAGTGCCCTAATTCTTACTGCAGCGGACGCAGACGTTATGAGAAGGCATAAAAATACACACAGAGGGTCTTTCCACCTCAAGTCACTGAATATGAGGCATTTGTGCTCTGCCGGGTGTATTAACTTCAGCCATGTGAATATAATTTTCATTAAAGTAATCCTGTTTCAACTAGATGCTGTGACTAGAGGTGAAACGTTGCGAAAGCGTTAAAAATAGCTTACTAGCAATTTCAACATCCTGTAATTTTATCACAGATCAAGTTTCAACTGTCATACTATACAGACCTTATTCCCCATATAGTACATGTTTACTTTTTTAGCATGCCAGACCCACTTTAGAAAGACTGGTGCCAATATAATAAAATCGGGGGGGGGGGGGCGGGAGGTGCTGGAAGGAGTGGGAGGAGAACGGGGAAGGGGGTGGGGAGCGTGGGGGAAGCGAGTACACCATTTTACATCAACACTGCGAAAATGCAATCTAGCCTGGCGGAGGACGGGCAGCTGGGTCGGAGCGAGCGAGGGCTTTGCAGTCTCTGCCTGTTCCTTGTTCTGTCGCTCTTAAGTTTCTCTGTGTTTGCATAATAGCCGTGCATGCAAACCTCGCAATGCTCCAGGGCTCCAGAACAATAAATATACACATTTAAAACCTTTATTGTCTTACGGTTCATGCCCCTGGTTTTCAACAGCTTAATTTCTGGTTGTATTTAACTAGTTTGCAGATGGATTTTTTCAGTTTCAAACTATTATTGAGGAAGCTCCCCTCCCTTTTTTGGCGGGGGAGGGGATGGGGGTGGGGTAGGAGTCGGTATATTATTCCTGTAGCGCTGGGTTATATAAACACATTATCATTTGAGAGCGCCCTTGGCGTCCATCAGCATTGTAAACACGTACTAGTGTATATACTTCAAAATTAAAGAATGCACACGCAGAACCGGGAGCCTGAATTCATATTCCGAGCAGACTCGCTGCTCGCATTTATTGATTTATCATGCATCGTTTATTGTTCCAGTCCCTAAATGCAGTCGCTGTCCGTTCAATATTGTTTGCAAAATCCTGAGATGTGTGTGCACTGCTCACTTGTCTTTCTGGTTTTTTTTTTTTTTTTTTGCCGAGTATTTTTTGCGAAGCGAACAAATGCATTAATATTTATATGTTTATATAATCGATAACCCACTTTTCCCTTCCATGTAAATAGGCATCAAAATATAATTTAACAGATTAGTTCTCGAAAACATGGCAGTGAGGAAGCGTAATTTAACTATCAAACAAATCTACATGTCTAATAACAGCAAATCTGCTAAGGAGCATTAGAAAGAGGAGCAGCGCCCCGGAATCTCTGCAGGAAATGTTCTTTATATTAGACATATACAAGCAGGTCCTGTCAGATGCACAGCGGAGCTCGCTAGCTCTCGTCTCTTGCAAAAATCTCATTAGACGACACCCCTAGACAAGGGAGATTGGGAAGAGGGAGATCTCATCTTCACACAGTTTTAGGGTGGATTTTATTTTTACAAACCGTCCTATATGTTTTTTGCCTTGATCCATCCGCTTCCCGCCGAGATCGGACGGAACCTTCCTTCCGATTATGAATTTGATCATCCCACATTTGGAAGGAAACCAACACAGTTTTGACAGGAGCTGAAAATTGAGTCGTCAGAGAAATATTAGGACATATTTTCAATCATTTTGGTGCCGAAGGGGAGGCAAGAGCTCAGTTTTATATTGAGACATTACGCCAGCTGAAGGCAGAGAATGTTTTTCCCTGCCAGGACCTGATGCAATCCATTCAAGCCAACAAGTTTGGAGAGAATGTTGAGTTCAATCAATTCAGAACGTCGAGATGGAGCCCAACTCACTCCAGGTATTTCGCTCTCCTCCGCTCCTCCGATCCCGGCACCCCCCGGCACCCCCCAGCCCCCCAGCTCACCCACACCTCTGCACCCACCCACACCCCCCACAAACTTTTCACCAAACTTTTACCCTCTGCATCCCCCAAAATCATTTTTATTGTTTAAAAAAATCCCTGCACTGATCATACATACATAATGTAATTTTACCGCCTCAGATGGAGAAGTAGGGAGAGGTGGCGGTGGGGGTGCCCGGAGTTTTTTTTTTTTTTTTTTTAAGGGAAGCAGAAAATTTGTGGGCTCTATTATTTTTCCACCCAGCTTTATATCTGTTGGCTCTTCTGTATTAAGAGTGTGGATGTCTGTGTGTAAATGTGTCTGGGAATAGATGTTTGTGCTCTGATGGCTACGTTATTTATTTGGTGCTTTTTTTCCCCTGCAGTGGGTCGGCTCACCGTGTGGCTTGCACGGACCTTACATTTTCTACAAGGCTTTTCAATTCCACCTTGAAGGCAAACCAAGAATTTTGTCCCTTGGCGACTTTTTCTTTGTAAGATGTACGCCAAAGGATCCGATTTGCATAGCGGAGCTCCAGCTGTTGTGGGAAGAGAGGACCAGCCGGCAACTTTTATCCAGCTCTAAACTTTATTTCCTCCCAGAAGACACTCCCCAGGGCAGAAATAGCGACCATGGCGAGGTGGTAAACTTATATCTCCCTCTCTTCTTTCTTTATTATCCCCCCCCCCAAGTAATGCTTATTACAGGGCAAGCTTGAAAATACTGTATTCACTTCTGCAGGCGAGCAGGATCGACTCCTTTTTTAAAGGGGTAGCGCCACTAGCTGGGGCTCGAGTATTTTGCCATTGTCAGAGTTTGGCTGTCAGCTTTACAAAGAGGATCCAACTGCTGATTTTAGTCAAGATCAAATAACTTGTTCGAGAAGGGTTTTGTTCAAGGATGTGTGTGTGTGTGTGTGTGTGTGTGTGTGTGTGTGTTTGAGAGGGGGGTGAGAGAGATCGTTCGCTCTCTTGCTACTGCGCTTGAACATCACATGCTTTTTATATTTTTTTGCCTTTTGAAAATTTTACCTTCGCGTCTGGCTCGGTCGGGGCTGGGTGGATTTCTTTCGGTGGGTTTCGATATTGTTCACTTTTTTTTTAAGTAAGTATTTGATATGTTTAAGAGGGCGGAAATTACGAAATGGAGTCAGAGTGAGATCAAAAGCTATTGAGTTGGCAAAGACGTGTTGAATAAAGTGATAAATGACAGGTACTGGAATAATACATTCAAATAACTTGCAGATCTGCCCGGGCGGATTTCAAAGCGGTCGTGTAACCGGCACAAACACGTTAAGCATTAACAACTATCTCTCACCCCCACCCCACCCCCCCCCACCCCGGACAAGCCATTTGATGTTCTAGTTTTCAATTACTCCACGCAAAGTGGACGTCTTCCAGCGCGATCTTTGGGGATGTGTGGGACCGGGACGGGGGAGGGAAGGCAGAGGGGTGTGTGCTCGCCCACTGGCCCTGCGGGTCCGGCGGCCTCCGTGCCCAGACGGCGCTCCCGGGGAGGGTGGGGAGGGACCCAGCTTCGCCGGCACGTTTCTGGGCGGCCGCGGGGGCGCTAGCCGCGCTCCCGGGAGGACGCCCGAGGTGAGCTGCTGTCACCGGGCGCCGGAGCGGCCGCCTCCCTTCGGCTCTGTCATTTCATGTGTGACCGCAGTTCTGCGGGCTCCCCTCGTCAGCTGACCGACCTCAGCGCCGTGATACCCACCGGGGGAACTATTTTGGGGAGGCTGTGCCCTCGGTGCGGTGGGAGGGAGGGCGCGCGGCCGCCTGGCAAGGCTTTGTGTTGCCCGAGCGAGAGCAGGGTGATCAAACTGAGACTTTTGAGGGCAGCTAGCTCTGTGCCAGGCCCTCGAGCTTTCGAGGTAGATGTAAGGATCTTTTTGTTAAATGAATGGTTCCCGGTTTAACTCATCCCGGAGCGTGGAGCTGCCTGCCAGTCCTTCCACAATTCCTTGGTCTGATGGAGTTGATTGTACTTTTGGCATCGCCAGTTCACTCCCTCTCCCAGGATCGAATTACCCATCAGTGGTCTATGCGGGTTAATTACTGGAGTTCGTCAAAACCTTCGCCCTGAGATCTGCCTCTTCGGAAATAAGCCCCGCCCTCCTCCCCGAACGTTTCCCCCCCCCCGCCCCCGCCAGCTTTGGGTTTTAAATGTTCGTACTTCCAGACGTCTGCCTGCAATTTTACAAAGGTGTTTGGAAATACTGGGAAAAAAATCCTGCAACCTACCAACAGGTTGAGCTCTTTCCCCCTCCCAAGGTCTAGCTCGGCCCCCTCCCCCGACCCAACTTTCCTACGCAGCTGTCTTCCTCCCCTCCCCCTCCTGATTTCTTATTATTTGCTTTTCAAATTTATTACTTCAACATGGCCTGTGATCTGGAAAAGGGAAGGATTAAATATCCAGAAAAGAGCTGGTGCCTAATAGACTTCTGACTAAACCCAGAAGGAAATTATTCAGTGTTTTATGAGATATTTTGTGGTCATTCTCCTCTTTCTTTTTTTTTTTAATTGAAATTGAAATATTTTTAAAGACCCCGAGTTGACCCTACTTGGTCCAGTTTTAATTTCTGTTGGTGTAATTAAATAGTGAATTCTGATTTAAGAATAAAAACAGTATTAGCCGAAGGTTGCGTCTGTTAGAACTGCTGATAATGAATAGATGCACAGTATTTTTAAATAAACGATTTTAAAAAATTGTTCATTAAGGGGAAATGAAAGCGAACCGTTGTAATGATCTGTGCATTTTGTCACTGCTATATGAGCCATACCTAAGAAAATTAATCTTGCCATTTAAAAGTAAACTCTAGGGGGTTTGGGGAGGGAGATGGCTCTATTTATAATCCTCAGCTGCATATACATCGTCTAATATTATGCATGATTTGTTTTTTAATGCTAACACGGCTGGTAATTAGCTGTATGATTATACTTGTATATTTCATTAGGACTTTGGCTGATGTCATTGTGAATTATTCAGCCATATTAAAACAATTTTCAATTGAGATAATGACACGCCTCAAAATTATGCAAATGCAGGCTGCATTGTGCAAAATAATTATGACAAATGTAAAGCAGGTAGAAAGTTTCCCAATGCAGATCGCTTTTCCACCCTGGTGATGTCATTTCCCCCCCTGGCCTAAGTTAGTCATTCATTAGCTGAATAGCAGCCCCAGTCTCCTCTGGAGGAGAGCCTACAGAAACCAGCATTTACTGCAGGCACCTAGAGGGGGCAACAGGGTCCTCTCATTAAGAAATTTGCTTTGTTTTCACTTACTCCATTAACTTGTTTATATACAGTGAAATGATTTTTGTTATTGATTTTAAATAGTTTGGAATGATGCATTTGCCATTTGCAAAGTGTAACTGAAAGAGAAAGGTTTCTTGGTGATGTGCACTGTTACTTGGAGAAAATGTTCAGCACATTTAATCAGCCAGTACAGTTTATTTTAAGTAACCAAATGGAGGTTAATAATTTCTTGATTGAGCTGACATCAGCATCCATTTCAAAAGGACAGCCAGGACTCAGTATGCTTTTTTGGTTTAAGAGAACCATTCTGTCTATTTATGATTTCTTGAAATGTAAAGACGTCAGTTCTAAAAGCAGGAAGATTATCATTGTGCGAGATTAGAAATAGCGTCCCTGTGTGGTTTGCTATCTGCAGAGGGCCTTTTTGGGGAATATTTTATTGATCCTTGCAATAATTGTATGAGGCTGGATAAGGCAGGACTTTGTATGCCATTTTATAGATGGAGACAGAGGCTTAGAGAAATTATGTGGTTTGTCAAAGGTCACCAGGCCAGAACCCAGGCCTTCCTAAGCTTTAGGATTGTTTCCCCCCCCCCCCCCCCGCACTGAATCCTACCCTTGACACCAGAGTTTTAATGCATCATATTATATTCTAGAAGTATGCACTAATGTGGGCTGGTCCTTGTTCATTTTAGAATTATGACTAGTCAATCCGTTTTGCCAAAGGTCACTGGATTTTAGGTAGCAGAAGCATTCTTATTCTATAAAGTTCAGCTGATTCGAGCTAGTGGTATCTAACAAGAACAGTTGCATTTTAATGCCATTATTAATAATCATTAACAATTTATTATTAGTTATAATAACTATGATAATGACTTAACTGCTGCCTTCACATACTTCCAGTGCTGGCAACTGGTGTAGAGGAAAAGCGGTCCAGAAAGAGTTACATCTTGATTCTGCAACTTAGTATTTGTTCGACCTTGAACCAGCATAAACACTCAGCCTCAGTTTCTTCAGCAGCAAAATGGGGACAATAATGAGGCAGGCTGTGGATTGTGACTATCAAGAGGCATTGTATGGGCAAAAGTACTTCAAAAACAGTACGGTCCTTAAATAAATAGGGATGATTGTGGTGATAAAGAGGGATGATTGTGGTGACCTTTATTCTAGATATGATTAATTTATAAACAATAAGCAGGATAACTTTTATGCCTGTGTGGAGGTTCCCAGGCCTAATCATGATACTGTCTTAAATTACCATGAAAGTGAATAGCAGAGCCATATACAAGGAGTTAAGTGTCTTTAGTAATTACCCACAATTGCCACATTCAGCCACTGCCTCTTCAGAGGAGGAAAATGGCAAAGTAGGCGGGTAATTGGTTCTGTTACTGGGTAACTTCTGATTATATTCATTTTCAAATTGCCAAGCGCTTAATCTATTGGCAATATACCCTCTTAAAAGAGGTGGATGTGCAAGCTTGGATTTCAGCCTGACCGTGGGCTGGATTCTACAAGAAGCTTTACTGGTCACCTGCAACTGTGAGTGTGGATGAGTAAGCTAATGATGTCAGGAAGTCAAGATCAAGCACACCTGGGCATTACAGATAGTAATGACACGTAGTCAGGATTTCTACAAGTGGTTACTATCTGGTTAAAAATTGTCAAACATTCATGTTCCAGAGCCCCTGTTGAAATTAACTCGATTGGAATCTCTGGAACTGGGGTCCAGGATCCTGCATTTTAAACATTGCCTCACTTTCCTCATCTATGAAATGGAAATACAGTACCTATTCCCTAGGATTGCCTTAAGGATTAAATGAGTCAATACATGTGAAGTGCTTACAACTGAGATTGGCCCATAGTAGATTCTTCAGTAGTGGTGGACTCACTGTTTTTGTCATTAATATTTGTATTGCTGTTCTCATTGAAATTTGAGACCACTACCACTACTTTCCTTTTTTTTTTTTTTAAGATTTTATTTATTTGAGACAGAGAGCACAGCCAGGAGGAAGGGCAGAAGGAGAGGGAGAAGCAGACTCTCCGCTGAGCAGGGAGCCAGACGTGGGGGGGCTCGATCGCAGGACCCCGGGATCATGACCTGAGCCAAAGGCAGAGGCTTAACCGACTGAGCCACCCAGGCACCCCCCACCACTACCTTTCCTAAAGAAAGGTTTTCTCTGTGAGAGGACAGCATCTAGGTTGGTTTGCTAGAACAAATACCCGATACCAGTCTCCCCAAATCAGGTTGGCTTTCATCCATATGATGAGTTTAGCTATGTCACCAAAATAAAAAGTTCCTTAAAGATTTACATTTCAGTATGGAGCTATGCTGTCATCTGGATCGGCAGGATGTGTTTAAAAGATTGCCTGCTTGTATCACATCTCATATTAGTCAGACATGTTCTGAAATCTAGGAGGTACTGGACTGACCCTGTTCTAGCTGTAGCTGGCTGCTCAGTCTCTGGTCTATATCCATGAGCTGACGTTTTTTAAATTTCCAAGACCTCTTCGAGTGACCTCACTGGTCTTGGACAATTTCTTTAGCTTTTCTGAGCCTCAGTTTCTCCATCTGTAAAATGGATCTAATGATCTCTACTTTGTCAAGAGAATTAGAAACAATAATGGAAAGCGCCTGACAACTACCATAAGCACTTACTACAGGAGAGCTCAGCAAATGAGGGATACAGTTCGGGCAATTTTTAGTAGTTTTAGTAATGACCTTCAACTAGGTAAAGGAGTAACTTTGCTCCAACTGGCTGGCCCTTCAGAACTAGGGTGAGAACTAATGAACTCTCTGGAGAGAATTTAGAGGACTGTGGTAAGCATCAGTGAACTACGGCCTGAGGGCTGAATCTAGACCACTGTCTGTTTTTGTAAAGTTTTATTGAAACAAAGTCAGACTCAAGTTGAGTAGTTGTGACAGCGAACATATGACCTGCACAGTGGAAATTGGGAAATTATTTACTGTTTAGTCCTTTACAAAAATGTTTGCTGACCCCTGGCCGGTGGAGTTGATTTGAAATAGGGAGCGGGATTGTGTACTTTTTTTCTCTTTCTGACTTGGGTTGGAGCAAGACCCAGTAATATTAAGAAATAATTTAACAGTCACATGTCAAAAATATTTGCATAAACAAATCTCTGTTTCAGCGCTGATTCTAATGATGTTAAAATTTGAGAATCAGTAGAATGTGTACTGAGTTAGATTTTGTAGGTTCAGATCCTAACTCCAGCAAACGTTGGTGTCATCTATCTTGAGTTAATCAAAAACTACTTGTTGAGAGCTTAACCATGTACTCAGAGCTCTGCTAGGTACAGAGATAGATGCAAAACAGTTCATGGTGTGACCCTGTTTCTGAAGAAGCTTATCAGTCTTCATTGAGAGATGAGATCAACGCGTTTTGAAAATGTAAAAACAACCTAAGACATTATGTAACACGTTGGTGAATTGTGCTGACAATAAATGCAATGTGTGTTTAAAGGAAGGCTCGCGACCTGCATGATTTTGGGAAAAGAATTTATTCAGCTTGCAGATGTTGATTGAAGGCCTACTATGTGCTGGACAACAGGCTACAGAGAAGAAGGAGAATGGCTTCAGCCCTCAAGGAGCTCATCGTTTACTCCCATGGACAGACATTGGTCACAGAAAAGCCGTCAGACTCTCTCTGTGCTCCTTAGTTAAAGTGGAGATTAATTAAAGTCACTATTTATAGCCTTTCCTGATCTTTCTGGAAACTAGAAAGTATTGTCTTTATCTTTGAAGTCTCGATCACTCAGTGCATATTTATAGAGCACCTACTTTGTGCCAGAGCCTGTTCTAGGCCCTGGGGATATAGCCATGAACAAGATAGACAAGAATCCCGGCCTTCAGGGCTCTTCCTGGGCTGTGGTTGGTTTCGCCCTCCCCTGTACTTCGCACATGCGCCTTTGGTGATGGTTATCTGTGTCCTTTCCCTTTGCCTGTCACTCCCCCTTTCCACCTCCCCTCTTCCCCACCCTAGGGCTGTTCTCAGGAACTACAGGTTATGCCTTATTCACCTCTGGGTCCCCGCCCCCCCACCCCCCAGTATTCAGTGCCAGTCACTAAGTGTTTATTGAATGACTGTATGACATCAGTCATCTAAAATGTTCTTTCCCACAGCCTGCTTTCTTTAAGGCCAGCCTGGTTTCTTCCTGGCAGAGGACCTACAATGGGTCATTCCCATGTGGGCCAGCTGCAGCACACCCCCGACTCATGCGTGTTCTTTCTCGTCTAAAATCCATTGTCGTTTTGCCCCAGGATGGGAGAAAGCGTGAAGGATTTTCTTTCAGAGTACTCCGCAAAGAGATGGGTGCCTATTTGGGACTGATGATGAGGCTAGACCCAGCATCTCCGTGTTTGAGTACTTTTCCCATCTTCAGCCTTCAGCCCATAAAAAGCCGGGGCTGTGGGGTGGCAGTCTGACTAAAGACTGCCGGTCACTCCTCACCTGAGTGTGGTTGGCAGCTCCTGTGAGCCAGCATGCTTTCCAGACTGATGGTCTTAACTAGGCCAACGTTTGATAGTGAGTCAAAATTGTAAGCAATTAAAACCTCCCTTGACATTTAGAGCGTCAGGCACATACTAAGGAAATGTTGTTTTTATGGAGTACACGAGTCCATACATGTAAATACTTTGTTATTAATTATTAATAAAGCATACCATTGTTCGTGGTGGCATCTAGTGATACATGACTCGAGCTCATTTATCAAAGTCTAGTTTTAACCAATATCCAGAATATAATTGCTCCAATCAAATGCATTTGCTTGTCATTTTTTATAGCCAGGGGTGGTTGGACATTTGCCATCTCCCACTCAGAATAATATTGTAGCTAGTGATTACCCGTTGGTTTGGCTTTTAAAGAAATTTAAAACAAATTTATCGGTTGTTGGCTTAAAGATTCATTCGCCTCGCAGAAATACGGTCGCAGATTTCCTGCATTTCTTGAAAACTCTGCTCCCATGGCCTCGCACAGGCATGGATGGGTTTTTCCAGCCACGCTGTGGTCTTTGCCAGCTTGCCAGAGATTAGAACCCGGGCCTTAGCCTTCAGAAAACACGGCTCCCATCCTGGACTGTGAACGTCCGGATCAACAACACATTTCAAACATGCAGATGATGATTATTACAGAAAGGGTGCTTTCGAATCATGCTAATGGCATCAATCTCCAGCACACACTTGCGTAAATTAATTCCGCTTTTAAAATCAGATGCACTGTTAGCAGCGTCAAAGATGGATATTTGACATTTATCACACAGACGAGGACGTGTGGTTTAATTACATGAATTTTCTGTAGAATCTCTGTGGCTGTATAAATAGACGCACAGTGGCGCATGTCCTTGCACGCGTGACCATCAAGTTCACAGCCCTGTCTCCATCCCTTTGCCACAGTGAGGAAAAGAGCGGGGAGGGGCCATGTGTTACTAGTCAGTCCAGTGGCCCCAGGAACCTCTTCTCCCACTTACCATACCTTTCCTTTCTCGTGACTCTGAGCACACCCCCTCTTCCCCAGAGCTGAGTTCCAAGCCTGATCAGTGGCACTAAACATTAAACTCTTGTCTTTGAGAATAATAGGCTTTGCTTTCTACACCCTCAAGCATGTTGAGCTACTGTGCAGGCTGGAAAATAAAAATGTTCTAATTGTGTCTTTTAAATAAGCATAGGAGTGAATTAATTAGACCATATTTTGTCTTTAGTTGCTTAGTTACACAATAGTATTCCTGAGCACGAGTAAGATAAATTGGCTCTTTTTGTGCTGCTTGTCCCTTAATCATAATTACTGTATTGCTTAGGAGAGTAAAGCATACATAGATTTTGAATTTTTTATTAATAGTCAAAAATATGCATATGATATATAAAGTATATGCTGTTCAACCTGTTTTATATGCTTTTATGTGGGAAGAAGTTTTATTGTGGTGGTAACATTTGCATTAGTTGCTCAAAGATGTAGTTCTGGGAAATACATAATTGAAATGTTTTTGAATTGCTTTTTCTGGCCTTTTCAATCTTATTCAAAATAATAGTGCCTCCAGTCTTGGAGCAGTCATTCTCATTTGATTTAACATCTTTCTTTGCACTGTGTGTGCAGGGCCCAGCCTTAACCCTGCAGAGCCTAGATGGGGCTCCGTGATTCATAGGCCTCAGACATCGCGCCTTATGTTTTTGGGCTCACGCCGTCGGGGGTCGGGGGCAGTGGGGCAGCAGAGCATGAAATGCCCTTTGCCCTTGGCACACTTCCATGTTCCTCGCAGAAATTTCCAGGGTTAGAGATCGTTAAGACTTTGTTTTAAGTGGGGCTGGACGATGCTATGAGCTTGCCTTCTGGGGTCTTGCAACATGGGATGTTGCTACCAGAACTTGGGTTTCTGGCCCCCTACCCCGACCCTCCACCGAGGAGGCAGCAAGAGTTGGACAGCTTGATATAGTTATTGAACAATGGGAGAGTCTGGTTTAAGACCCAGGATGCATGCTGGGTAAATGTATGTGAAAACTGACCCCATTGTTCTGTTGTATTTGAAAAGCAAGTAAATTATTTACAGATATTTGCTAATTAAAGCACATGTTGTTTTACCAGCACAAAAGAACACAGTATAACTGGAGACAAAGAACTAAGTGCAAATAATTTAAACTTGCTAATTCTGTGTATTTTTCTGAAAGGAGGAATATGTTTTAAAAATATGTATAAATACATACATATTAAAGCGTGTGTGTGTGTGTGTGTGTGTGTGTGTGTGTGTGTGTGTGGATATTCGGATATGCATGGTGGGTTTTTGTTTGGTTCTGACCCCTACATGGGAAGCCTTGCATGCTACAGCGATAACAGACCAAGTTATCACCAGTTACCTGTCGCTGGGCTTGCCCCAAGCCCCCGTGGGCCATGGGGATGGAAATCATTGTGAAGGAACACTTGTTTTTCCTTTAGTCCAAGCTTTGCTTGCCATCCTCTGGGTTGAGCTCGGCTCAGGGTACCAATGGGAAAAAAACAAACTATCCAGATATTATACCAGAGAATAAAAATGTTCTTACTCACTGCCTTGTTCTCTGACTTTCCTCCACGACACGCTCAGGTTTAGTTGTTTTTCTTCTGTGACTACCCAACTTTGGTGACATTCTGGTTGGAAATTTGCATTGTGGAATGAGGGCCTCTTGACATGGGGCGAAGGGTTCAGATGCAGAGAAGGTTGCCAAGAACATTCTCATACTTTCAGAGACCTTCTCCTGGCTGCATGTTGGTAGAGACACAGGGGCAGCTGGTCCCTCTGGCTCCGCCATCTGCACGGACATGTTTGGTTTCAGGTGTGACTGGCTGGACATCCCTTGGCTTTGCTGATAAAGAGGATCAGGAAGACTTGCCATGGTTATCTAAGAAAAAGGCTCATGTCTAATTTGCCATGGACATTTGAATAGACTTATAGGACATTCAAGAGAGCAAGTCCAGCCCCCTTTATTTAATGGACACAGAAAGGCCAGAAAAATCTTGGGCCTAGCAGCCAGCACCCTCAGGCACAACAGTCTGCTGCTTTGAGGAAGAAGGGCTGCTCTCTTAAGGTTCTACTCTGAGGAGAATAGGCAAGCGTTTCCCATGGGTGTGTTCAGGGTAGATCATCCCAGTGCTCTTAGACCAGTAGATGGTGCCTCTGTGGGACATGACTGGTATAAAATCACTAATGAGAGTGTGGACTTTAGTGCCAAGATACTTACCCAAGGGTCAGTGATTAGAAAGAAACCAGGCTTGGTGTTCACAGTCCCCTCTGGACCTTCCCTTCATTTCCATATTCTTTCTTGAAGTTAGGAAGGCCCTCTGATGGTATTATTTATGTTGGCTTAAGAAAAGCTTTGCTGAGACAGCGCTCTTGACGGCGAACTGAATTGGCATTTCTGCCACTCTCTGATATTCACAGATGGTTTCTTTCATTCTGAAATGTTTATTGCATGCCTACTATGTGTCATTTCTCTCCAGTGGGGACATTAAGAGTGAACACAATGACTAATGCACAGATAAAAATTTCTGTTCCCATAGAGCTTACTCATTCTCTCATAGTAAGAAGGAAAAAGCAACTTGATTGATTTATCCAAAATGGTGGAAAACCATCCCCATACATTTTGGTCTTAGAAGCACATTCATACTTCCTTCTTCTAAACTTTTCTCTTCTCTTTGTATGCACAACCCAGAGAAAATGCCCCAACTTTCTCTTCTTCCAAACCATCTGCCAAAGTTTTACCCGCAGTGTTTTCAATGAAGTCACAACATTTTCTGTGTATTGAGTAGCTAGGATATGTCAGGCATTGCATATATATTAATAAATAAGTTAAATGCTCATTTAATTCTCAAAGAAATTCTCTTAGGTTGGTTGTATTGTGACATTTTCATACTTCATAGATGAGGCAGCTGAGGCCAAAGGAGGTTAAGTAACTTGCCCAAAGTCACGTATAGTGAAGACTCAGAGCTAGGATTGAAATCCAGGTTTTCCTTGATTCTGCCAGGATTGGTGATCTTCATGTCTCCCTATCACTTTAAAATACATTGAGTGACTAACAATGGGACTTTGATTATATACTGACCTAATTCCCTAATTGAGCCTTCATGAATATTGTTTCTTCAGTCCTTCATTTATTTGTTCAGCATATGGCACTTGAAAGCTTCTGTCCTGCTCTCTAGGAATGTGCAGTCCAATTGGCGGTTGACTGATGCACAGATGACTCAGTCATCATACTGTGCACTTGAGGAATAAAACGTTTAAAAGGGCTCCTTAAATCCCACACCCCTCAAGGCAGGCATGTGGTGCCTCTCACACATTGCACAGGAGAGGAGACTCAGCCTCAGCCCCCCTCGAATGCCTTCTGTGTGCAGGCCAGCATGGGGCCCTGGAGAGACAGAGGTGGGGAACCAGGCAGATCCTGCCTTCAGGGAGCTGCCTGTCAGGTGGGGAGTGCATAATTAATCAAACTGTCACATGTAACGGGTTATTGTGTGGCACAGTCAATGTGATGGAGTAAAAATACAGGGACCTCTGACAGGAGTGCCTGATCTTGTTGGGAAGCTTGGTGAAGGCATTTTGAAAGAAACAACATTTGAACTCAGGTCCAGTGAGATTCTGATGATGGTTGGGAAGAGATTTCTTTCCAAGACGTGGAGGTGGGAGCAGTGTCCCTACAGGATGGGTGGAGCCTAATCTCGGTAAACAGGTTAGAGATGCCCACTGCTGCCCACTGGAGGTACCTACTGTTCTCGATGTCATCGAGACACCTAGATAGCATCTTCAGAGGTGATTTACATTGGCCAGCTGTGGGGATGTTGAAAACGGGGTCGGTAAACTGAGGCCCACTGGTCAACTCTGGCCAGCTGCCTGTTTTGTAAATAAAGTTTTATTGGCACAGCTGCACCCAGTTGTTGACAAATGGTTTCTGGCAGCTTTCACACTGTAGTGGCAGAGTTGAGTAGTGTGACAGAGACTGTGTGATACACAGAGCCAAACATATTTACTATGTGGCCCGGGACTAAATTGATATTAATAAAGGTAGTAGTAAAACTAGATGCTTACAGCTTCATTCACGTGATCTTTTATTTACTCCTTACAACAGTAATACCATGAGGTAGGTTCTAGTGTCATCCCCATTTTGCGGGAGGGCCATCTGAGAAGTTAGGCAACTTGTCGAGGTTTCTAAATTCCCTCACCAGGTGAATGACAGAGACTGAATGGGAACTTGAGTTCTCGTGATTCCAAAACACAGATGGCAAAAACATTGCGCCTTCCCGCTAACAAGTGGAGGAAACACAGTCAGTATGAGCAAAGGGGTCTAGAATTCACCGAGGTATTCCTCTGTGAAGTAAAACCTCGCAACAGCTAGATCCCTCTTTCACGGCCCTGCTCAAATGCCACCTCCTCCATGATGTCTTCCACCATGTAGGGGAGAAAGGGACCCAGAGCCGATGCACGTGCATAAGTGCCCACCAGGCCCGGCAGGTGAGACCAAGTGGAGTGAGCCAGGTCTGGAAGAAGATATGATGCTTGAGGGAACTGGGGATGTGCGACTCACTCGAATGTTGTTACTCACATCCTGCTGACCATTACTGGGCAGGAATGTCATTTCATATTGCCAGGCCTTTCCATTTTTCAAGAGACATGTCAGAAATCTAGACTTTTGTGTGAGTGTAGTTGGCACTTTGGTCCAACTTTCAAAAAACACTGGGGGCCAAACAAAACATATCTTCAGTCTGGATGTTTCCCCTCAGCCTCTCCCCCAACCCCGGCTGCCACCTTGCACTCTCTAGAGCAAAGCTTTGGACGATTCAAGTTTTAAACCGTTCTTGTATCTGGCCCATTTTCTGTGAATAAAGCAAAAAGAACCTATTGGTCCTAAAGGGGCAGCAAAGAAGTGAGAAGGGTAAAGCCAGGTAGACAAAGCCCTCACCCTTCTCTCTAGCCAGAGTTCCAGAGGCCTGCGGGTACAGGACTTGAGCTGTAGAAAGAAGCGTGTGCCAGTGGGAATGTGGCCTGGAGTCATGCTGAAGGTATCCTGGAGACGGGAAGCTTGGGAGCAGGCCCTTGAAAATGACTAGGACTCTCTTGGATGGAGCTTTTTGAAGAATGAGTTGGACGGAGGGGGAAACCCTTGACAGAAGAAGCCATAGGAAGGACATAGATAGGAAGGAAGGACATAGCAATATTGGATATGGTCTGCACTGGGCAAGAAGGCAGGGATTTAGTGGAAAATAAGGTAGACAGAGGCCAGACTTTAGGGGGTCTAGCAGGTCAGTCTTCACTTGAATCTGAAGGCCAGTGCTGATTAATAATTTCACATGTGCATTTTTTCTTTCTGGTTGGAATAGAAACTCTTAGTCTAGAAGCTTGAGAAAACCAAACGTGCATACTTACTCTGCCAGTTAGTAGCTGGTTGTCATCTTGTTCTATTTACTTAATCTCTTTGGGATCTCAGTTTCCTTACCTGTAAAATGGGTTCCTCTTGCAGGGCTGTGAATATCAAATGAAATTTATATGGGCACAGAGCACCAAACCATGGCCTGGCTTCTCCTAGGCCTTTAGCAGATGCTCATTATCGATCCTTCCCTTCCTGGTCAGGGGCCAAATCGTGAAGTATTGTCTCAATGAGGTCTGTCATGATGCTAGACTGTTAATAGCTCATTAATAAGTAATGTATTGGTTGAGCCGTTGGACTACTAACTATTATTTGAAAAATGCTAACTAAAAAAACTATCAATTTGAATAGAGTGAAACTTCCTGGCTTCCCATCTGTCCTGAGACTTTTCTGTTTAGGCGCAGAGATTTTGATCCATGTTTGAGGTTTCTGGTCAGGTCTCCGTTCTGTTCTGTACCATTTAGGTCTTAAAGGACATTGAGGGGGCATCTCTCCCATCAGCCACAACAAAATGGGATGAGATGGGGGAATGATGGTGTCAAGAGACAAAATCTGCATTCCAGATGTTCCATCTTGGTGTGCCAAAGAACGTTCAAACCTGCTGCTTCTCAGGTTCCGCCCCCTTCGCGAGGCAACCTCTGCGAAACTGGTGTTGCCTGCCGAATGTGCACAACATTGAATTTATTTCAAATACTCTCACCTTCCCTCCGTTTAAAAAAAGCCTCTCCTATTTCCTATTCTTACCCCCCCCACACCCCCAATTTAAAAACATGTTTCCCCCCTAGACACCTGCTCTCCCTCCTCTTCTTGTGGTGGTGCTGGGGTGGTGGTAGGGAGTGTATTTCACACCCGTCTTAAAATGTGCAAGGGCAGGTTCTTTTAAAAAGCAAAAAAGCACCAGCAAAGGGATGCAAAAGGAAGGGAAGGGGTCCCAGCCAAAATGGCTGGGGGATCTCAGACATAGGATCTTCAAAATAGAGACTGCCTGCTGGGCCATTAAATCCTTTTGCTTTGGGTTAATCCCACAGTGTATATCAGATTACTGAATTCAGATGAAAACACTGCTCTAGTACTCTGTCTCCTCCCCAAATTATTCCAAAATCAAGTGTACATGGGTTATAAATACAGAAAATAATTGAATTCTGTGTGTCTTAAGTGAAATAATCTGTTCCATTCTGTTTCTCGTGAATATTCTCCATAATAGTCTAATTGTGTTTCGTGCTCCTGGGAGCTGAATGTGTGTTCAGCAACAATGCATTGGGTTGTAAAATACGCATCCCCAACTATCTGGGCAGGCAAAAAGAAGGATCTGGTAAAAAGGCTAAAGATGTTTCTCCTAATGCAAATTGCATAAATCACATAAATGGTGGTATCTTTTAAAATTATCAACAGGCTCTGTTTTTCTTTTTTCTTTCCACATATAGGTCCTGTTTCTCACTCCACATTTTTGATGTTATAGATCAGTAATTCAATAGACAGCCAAGCAGGTGTTCAAATCACTCCTGACCCCCCAAATTCCTTAAGTGACCCCTCGAAGCAGTGGAGTGAAAACATTCTCAGCATGTCAGAATATTGAGATATCTCACTGGCCTTAATTTTTTTTTTTTGGCCTTAATTTTTAAAAGGCTACTTTTTGCCCTTTTTGTTTGTTTGTTTCTCTTTTTAAGCAAAGAGAAGGCACATCTTGATCCTGGCCATTAGATTGGAGGATTGTGTGTCTACAGGGCCTGCAGACTGTGCTTACAGGCAACACAATTCTGACTGGTCAGCTGTACCAAGGGCCTTCCAAAGATGAATCTGGAAGAGGTGGGAGGAGGAAGAGAGGCAAGGCTTGGGCTTCTTCTCTGGTAGCTAAGGATGTAATACAATACTGCTCTTGAAAAACATTTCTATTTTTAAACATAGGTCTTTTGGCTGCAAATTTTTATTCAGTTCAATTCAACCAATATTTATTAGTATATCCAGGGTCCTGTGGGGGTGGCAAAGAGATGAGTAATATCGGCCCCTTTCCCTTCAGTTGCTTGGAGGAGAGAAAACATAAAGTTAGCCTTACTTGGCAAGATTATCTTTTACTCTGCCCCTTGCATCCAGGAAGATATGCTCATATTATTAAATAGCGTTCTTGGAAATTTCTGTGGGTCCCCCAAAAAAGAAAAGGCCTCTTGTATAGGTAGTTGTTTCAGGATTTAGGCAGGCAGGAAGCATTTTTCCACTTCTCAGCAGAAATTAGTCTAATTTTCAAGCAGAGTCAAAACTGGTAGTTAGCACCTTCTTTCATGGACTTTATTTCATTATCATACAAAAATGTGTACACGTATACCATATTAAAGACGAGTGTATTGTTATCTATTGTTATATAACAAGTTACCTCCAATTTTTGTGTCTTTGGACAACATTTATTATTCAGTGTTTCTGTGGGTCAAGAGTCCAGGTAAGGCTTACTGGGGTGCCTCTGGCTCAGGGTTTCTCAAAGTTGCAATCACAGTGCCCGCCTGAGCTACGGTCATCTCAAAGCTCACTGGAATAGAATCTACTTCTAAGTGGCTCACTTGCCTGTTGGCAGAACACAAGTCCTCGAGGGCTGTTGGACTGAGGGTCTCATTCCTTGCTAGCAGGTGACCGGGCCTCCCTCAGTCCTTTGCCATGCCCTGTGGGCTTCTCCATGGGCCAGTTCCCAACATGGCGCTGATTTCCCTCACAGTGTGCGAGTGAGACAGAAGCCACAGTCTTTTCGTAACCTAATCTCAGAAATGACATCCATTTGCCTAATTCTGTTTGTTGGCTACTGTGCAACCCACACTCAAGAGGCTTACCCAAGGGCATGAATACGGGGAGGTGGGCATCATTAGGAGCCAGATTAGCAGTAAGCAATGGAACCAGTCACCGTAAGCCTAAGGCTAGTCTGATGAGGGTTGAATGATATTCTTCTTACCCTATCTAGCTCTTTTTTTCTCTCTCTCTCTCCTTTTGTTGTTGTGTATTCTCCCTGGGTGGTTCCTTCCAAACACCTCCTCACTCTTCTGGGCATTTAATTATAGAAGACATACATGGTAGACAGCAGATTGCCTTAATCTTTTAAAGATTTGTAAGTCTTAGAGCATGTCAACAAGCCATATTGGGTCTTTCTTAAACCCAACATCTCGATCAGTGAATTTGGAGAGTTTTGCTGGAAAGGGCATTGTGTCTGGTGTGATAAGTCTGCCAAGAGAAAGGGAAGGAGGCCCCTGTACCTGGTGTAATTAAACAGGTTCCTTATTGTATAAGAAAATAGGTAGGTTTCATGAACAGTGGTTGAGGAGGGGCGTTAAGTCAGGTTGGTATGTGTCCATGTAAAGACGTAAACATCCAAATGAAAGGGATTGTTGTCCCAGTTTGTTTCTGAGAAGTGGGTCTACAGGAGATGAACATGTCCTCACTACCCACCAACCTTCTGCATATGTCATAGGGCAGCTGGGATTCCATCTTGTAAATTCTGTGGAAATCGGCTAATTCATGGGAAAACGTATCTATTTCTCTTTCTGGGAAGATGCAACTTGGTTTTCAACCAAGTGTTCAAAACATACATATGTAGGCATTACAGGTTTGAGAAAAAGATGACAAGAAGCAAATTTTAGTCAATTTTTAACAATGGAAGTTGATTTATTGGGTAGCCTCCATGCTAAACCTACTGGAAACTTAGAACAAAGGAGTGTGGATTCAAATTTAGAAGCATGCATCACCTATAAGGCATGTACCATGGTGTGTGTGTGTGTGTCTGTGTCTGTGTGAGTCTGTGTGTGTGTTTAACCTTGAGTTTGACATTGCACCATGCTCCTCCCAGTGCCTGTGTATCCTCTGTTTTCTCTGCATGCAGTGTCCTATGTTCTCCCCCCATTCTCCCCTCCTCTCCTGACCTTGCTAGCTCCTTCTGTTCCTTAGGGTCTTAGCAGAGAGACCTCCCCAACCACTCGATTTGAAATCATCCCCAGTTCCACCCCTCCCCTGGTCTTCCATTATTGCCTCTTCTAGTTCTTTTGCTTCCAATTTTTTTTACTATCTGGCTCTTAGACTGCCCCAGTCCTCTCTCTGCTAATACACACACCTCACACCATACACTACACATGACACTTAATGACAGTAGGCCCCAGGAAGGTAGGGAATTTCATCTGTTTTATTTCAGACTGACATATAGTTGGTGCTCATTAAATATTTGTTGAATGAATGAAATCACTTATGACAATTTCTCATTATATAAATCATATTTAACTGAGGGCTACCGTTTACCATCTACCCACCCCCCTAGACTGGCCTCCATGAGTTAGGGGCTTCTTCCCCAGCTGTTCTAGTACCTAGCACAGCTCAGAGTAGATGCTCAGAACATCGAAGAAGGGAAGAGTGAATGGATTCTCTGGCAAAGGACTGAAAAGAGAGTAGCCTTCATTTCCTAGGTGAGAACAAGAGGCCGTGGGCACCATGCATTTCGGAAGGGAGCAGCACCGTGTCTTATTCATCCTTATCTCTCCGTGGCTGGTACTCAGCCCAGGGCTCGGCCCAGAGCACAGTCCATACAGGTTAACTGGATCAGATTGAGTTGAGCTAGGGAAAAGCTCAAAGTCTCTCGTGACAATAACACTGGTGGTTCCTTCTGTATTCCCTTCTGCAGTTGTTTTGTCAGAATGCCCAGAAGCATGCGTGTGTCCATCCATCTGTCCATCCATTGGGTCATTCACTCATTCTTTAAGCTCCACTTGGGAGTGTACCGGCTATTGGAAGGCATGGAAGGCTATGCAGGTTTTCAGCCCTGCTTTCAGAAAGCTTACCTTGAAGGAAACTTGGGCTTCATTCTCTGGGGTTTGTACAATGTCCCTGGGATGGCAGCAGAGTTGGAACTAGGCCATTGGGGTGGCGTGGGTCTGTCCTCTGCACCAGCCTGCACACCACAATCTTCGAACAGGAGTAGAAAGGTCACCAACTGTGGTTGCAAATTGGCTCTTGCATTAATCCTGGCTTATTCAAAAACACTCAGTATTTTTCCAAACTGAGTTTAGAGCTTTTGATGGAAGCCTGAATCATTTACCATGGCAGAGCATATCACCAGTATAGGGAAAACCAGAACTTAAAAATACAAAGCCCCTTTAAGTAATCCAATATAGGATAATTACATTATTAAATAAAGCTGTGGGTTTCAAATTATTCCGCCGCCATTGTACATGTAAGGATAATAGTGTGAACTGTGCGAAGTGAACAGAGCAAAAAAAAAAAAAAAAGAAAAAATGTTTAACAAGAGGGAGCATGTCTAAATCATATGTTTATGTTTAAATAGAGACTACACAAAACAGGAAGATTTACTTGGTTTCTACATTAAAGCGTTCTAAATAGGCATGAGGCTTTTGGTGTTATGCTGTGAAGACTGCTCTTCTCATTAATGACAGTAGTATGTCAAGACTCCACACCAGATCACCAACAGCCCTGCATCATTCAGACAGCATCCACCATGGTTTTCATCTGCCAACAGGGGCAAAGAGTTTTCTTCTTCCTTTTAGGGTCTTTATGGAATATAGGCCCCACTGAACTGTGTACCCGGGCAGGAGGTAATGTGCCTGTAAAAGTGGGTGAAAAAAGATCAGGAGATGTCAAAGGAATGGTTTGGAGTCGTTCAGCATATTAGACCATCTGTGTTGGGTGGCGGTTGAGTTTGGGTTTTATTGTTATTGTTTGTTGAGAAAAAGTTGAGTTGAGAATGTTCTCAAGTGAACTTTAACACTGGAATTGGGCTCATTTATCTTCTTTTGCTTGTTTTAACGGCCAGAGCTAAGAATATGGGTGCCAAGCTAGTTTTTATCATAGCAACCTCAAAGTAGTTTAAAAAAAAAAAAAGACTGTGGAGTGAAGACCCCATTAATTTGGGAAAGGGAAAGTGGGCAGGCTCAACCATTAACACATCTTTCGGTATACATCAGATACTTGCCTGTTCAGAGAGGAAGTATCTAGGACACTGGGATGCATCTTCTTGCTCTCTGTGTAAATTGTTTTTAATCTTAGGGAGGGAAAAAAGGCTCCTACGTGGTCAATCCAAAAGGAAAGATATGAAACTAGGCATTAATGAGAGGATGTTTCTGGAGCTTTCTTTAGAGATGGGCTTCTGGTCAGGGGAGCAGGCTGCAGCCTAACAGGTTTTAAATTAACTTGTATTAAAAATGTATTTAGGAAAAAAAATGTATTTAGGAACATAAAATATTTAGGATTTTGAATTACTTGTTTGATACGCAAATGCCTTCGGCTATACTGTGAAGGATGGTTGCATTACATCTGACAAATCACACCTCAGAGCAGTCTTCTGTTTGCTTACTCCCTCTAATTGTGCCAGGATGGATTTCCAAAGTTCATTGAGCCACAAGCTTCACCCAAATGTCTGCGGGGAGGGAGGGAGGAAGGAGGTTGGAAGAGAAGGGGCTGGCTTGGAAAATTGGAACCCAATACACTAATGAGCCTCCATGGCAAATCCATTTCACCATGTTCAGGGAGTCAAATTAAACCTTAGCACATACTTGAGAGGATATCTTCATCACTCAGACGACAGAAAATTCTTCACATTTTTAAATAGCACATGAATGGCAATTCCTATAATCTTACTTTGGGGACAAAAACACAATACCAATCAAAAATTAAAATCCCTTTTGTTGCAAAATGACCTTAAATCCCAACCCTTCCCTCCTCCCCCAACCCCCAGGACACTGTTAGGGGAGAGTTCCCTTATCCCAGGGTGGGAGTAGCGTGGAGCTTCACTAGAGAAAGGACCGTAGAGAGCAATTTGCCAGCAAGACGGGGGTGGGTGCTGCCAAATCTGGTTTCCGGTTCCACCTCAGTTTTCTTATCTCTAAAACGGGCCTGAGAACACCTACCTCAAAGAGTCCTTGTAGAGATCAAGTAAGAGAAGGTCTGTTAAATTCATGGATTAGTGTCTGGGTAAAGTAAAACATCGCAGAGTTTTCCACTGCCCTCTCCTCAAAGACCGAGGAGAATGACTTAGAAGCCCAGACATTAGTAATTGCTTTCTGGCCCAGCTTCCCCCTGGAGGTACCCAGCAGCTACAGGGGTATCCACTGTTCTCTGACAAAGAATTAAGAAGAGTTAGGAATACACGCAGCAACTCACAAGTGGCATATGGATACCCCTCGCCCTCACTCCCTCATTTTCAGTTAAAGCCATGTGATATAGTAATGGTAATAGCCGTTATTTCTTGGGTGCCTACCCTGTGCTGACCATTGTACTCTGATAGCTTCAACATCCTTTACTGCCCTAGGAGGCAAGTTTTTTTTTTAATCTTAATCTTTTTTTAATCTTATTTTCCCCCATTTTTTAGTTAGTTGTTTTTTAAGTAATCTCTACATGCAACATGGGACTCGAACTCACAACCCTGAGATCAAAAGTCAGATGCTCCACTGACTGAGCCAGCCAGGCACCCCACCCCCCCAACCCATTTTTTAGAGGAGACCTTGGCAAAATGATGCCATGTCCCAAGATGAATGTGGACATTAAACCTAGTAGAGCTGCATTTGAACCTGGGGCAGGCGGACTCCAGAGCCAGTGCTTTCTAAGTGTCCCTTCATTTCTCCAAACACGGAACCATCCAGAGATGGTGTACCATTAAGATAAGTAGTTTTTGTATGCTTTAGGCACAGCATAGTCCTTGGCTCCTCGGGAAGTACGAGAGAAGTAGAGATTAAGCGAGGATACCTGCCGCTAAAAAGTTTCTGCAATGCAGGTGTTTACTGTAGAACATGGAATTACACAATTCAGCATGAAATTGTGGTGCCTCATAAAGATTTACCATCATGTCACAGGTAATAAGAACAGGAATTCCCAGTCTGGGGACCAACTTAGTGTTGATATCATTTTATTTTGTCTACCCAGTACATTAAAAAACAACTACTACCATCTATTGCCATCCTTATTTCTGAGGAAAAATGGATATTATTACACCAGATGAAAGGAGGAGGGACAAAGTCTTAAATGGGAAGAGTGGGCAGGGGCCCCGCTAGGTCAGCTCCTTCTCCAGAACAAAGAATATTTTAAAAACTGCTCCCTTCTCTTTGCTCTCCGCCCTCTGTTTCACTGGTTTGACTCCATGAACAGAGCTGCTGGCCCTGTGGTTTCTAGTGGGGTTCAGCCAGAGAGATGCCCTGCCAGGATGGGGGTAGGAAGGAGGATGAAGACAGGTAATTACCTGTCTTCCCTTTCCCATTCCCTTTTCTTTCCTGTGCGGTTCCTCCAGGCTCTTGGTGTCCCTCCAGGGAAGGGTCACCACCACTGGTAGAGAAGGGTCTATTCCATCCTAGTCACCACTCGCTCCCTGCTTTGACCCTTTGACCTACAAGTGATGATAACTGACCTGCCCTTAGCCCAGGTCCCTGTACTATCTATCTCTTGTGGCTCCTTTACATCCCACCAGCACCTTTGTCATCAGTGCCTTCCTAAAATCTTCCTTGGATTATCATTTCACAAGTATTCTCTTTCCTGCTCGGATCCTACACTGGTAGAAAGATCGTCCTAAAGATCTAGCAAATGGAGCTGTATTGTCTTCCTTTTTCTCATTTCATGACTGGCCAGTGAAAACTTCGTCTTGTCGACCCACGTTACCATTCTGCCCTGACTTTGTTGGACTTCTGACTGGCAACCATGTGCCTGTAGAGTGAAACCTTTTACTCGCTCTGTAGGTGTCCTGTTAGTGGAACACACCAACGTCTTAACTGGGAGAGTGATCGGCCACATGAGCATGAGAGTGGCCAACCCAGCCAGGCCCAGTGGTGGCACTGTCTTCCCCCCTGCACGCTGTGGGCACACCTGCCTATCACAGCGGTGAGGGCACAAACGGATGTGCTTGCACTGGTCTTTCCGAATATTAGCATTTAACAGGGTTTTGGTTTTTGTTTTTTTCATTTTTAGTTTCTATCTAGATGAAAAGATCCCACTCCTGTGGAACCAATTAGACTATTATTTTGGTTTCACTATTTATTTAGCTAACATCACCTGTTGGCATGTTTGTGTTCCTAACATTTATCACATTGCAATTGCTACAAAGAAAATTTTAAAAATCTAGGATGTTTGGGGAACATTGAGGTGAATATGCTGTTTTCCTGTTCTCATTCCATCCTCTCTCTGCCAACCCCTTTGATGTTACGTTTATGTGTTCATAATACTTTAGGCTTTATTAACATAGCTGAATATAGTTATCCTTTTTTTTTAAATTTTATTTATTTGAGAGAGACAGCGAGAGCAAGCAGGGGGAGGAGCAGAGGAAGAGAGATAAGCAGACTCCGTGCTGAGCATGGAGCCCCGCGCGGGGTTCGATTCCACGACCCTAAGATCATGACCTGAGCTGAAATCAAGAGTGGGTTGCTTAACTGACTGAGCTGCGCAGGCGCCCTTGAGTATAGTTATCCTAAGCAATGATCTGTTATTGGTTACCACATGGTATGTTATAAGGAAGGTTGTGTTCATGTTCTCTCTCCTGAGGAATGATATATTTATAAAGATAGAGGTTTATCTGTGTGTCAGAGAGACCCAGAATTAAAATCGTTTGGATAAGTCGGGAGTTCAAAATCTCTCTTGTGTCACAGCCTACAGATAGGTGGTTCAGGCCTAGTAAGGTGGCTCTGCACCACGAGGTTGCCTAGAGACCCAGCTCTTTCTGTCTTTTTCTCCTGAGAGATTTGTCCTCATGTGTATTGTCCAAAGGCGTATCCATTCCCTTTAAGGCCATGACCTGGTAGTGGCACACATCACTAATACTCATATTTTTTTTGGTGAGAACTTGGTCACATGGCTGCACCTGGCTATAAGGGAAGGTGGGGAAATGGTGTCTTTATCCTGTGTACAGCAAATTAGCGGTTTATTACTAAATGAAGACTAGATATTGGGGGAAGGCTAGCCGCAGTTGGGGGATGTTAAATTTCCCTTGTGTCGGGTAAGATCTTTTCTTACGATAAGCTAAGTGGGCTGTGCAGTTCCACTGGGCTTGAGTTGATTCTGAGACTTCAAAATGACAACATGGGACTGGAGTCTAGATGAATTTCTGGAACTAAACTGTAGAATGTAGTCATAGGCTTGGAAGGCAAATATTGGAATTCCCATGGAGAATGATTTCTTCAAAAAGTAACATGCAGAGAAAGACGATCTGGACCCAGACTACATCTAGGGATCTATGTTTCCTACATTTTCCCAGTAGGGAGATGGAATAATGAAGAGAAATTGAACCAAGCAAAGAAATAGAGAAGTGGTAGGTGTTAGGTGGGTGTTCTTCATGGATCCATTGAGTATTTGCCCATCTCATGAGCAGCCACTGACTGCCTGGTCTGGGCGGTCTTTTCAAGGATGCTTATCTAGTGAACAGCTTTGGAAGACAAGAGCAAGTTTCTTTCTCCAGAACAAAGGGCAGGCATGATTACTGATCAGTGTTAAAGATTTGGGGGTTCCCTGCACTCAGGGTCCTACTCCTATAATGCACCCCACTTCACGTGCACGTGTCATCTCGCCCTCTTTGCATCTCATTTTGGGAATTAGGTATTGAAGAAACAACACAAACATGATACTTGGACTGCAGCTGTTGCTGTGAACAATAAACCATTCTTTGTCTCTGACCAGGAGTCTTGTGTCCTCTGCCAGCATCTGTAGAACTGTGGCAGGCCAACTTGTAAGTTTGGAAAGAGAGTAAAATCTCAGACGCTTCATAGTTCTTAACAAGGGCGAGACTTTTGTCAAAGATCGGGTTGTTCGTTATCAAATGCCACTAAGAGGTCAAAGAAAATGAAGAATAAGGAAAGGTCTTGGTTTCATGATATAATACAATGGTTCTCGAAGTTTTTGGACTCAAGGCCCTTTACACTCAAATTATTGAGGATGCCAAAGAGCTTTTGTTTATATGGGTTATATCTATTGATATTTACTGCATTATAAATTAAAACTGAAAAATAATCTAAAGTACTTGGTAACTCATTTAAAAATAAAAACAATATGACATCCATATGTAGCAAAAAATGAATGTTGAGCCGCATCTCACAAACCTTATACAAGATTAAGTCAAAATGGATCATACTTCTAAATGGAAAGCTACACACACAGCTTTGGGAAGGAAACATAGGAGAAAGTGCTTATGACCTGGGATTAGGCAAAGAACTCATAGGTGCAAGCGTAAGGCCACAATTCAAAGGAGAAAAAAAACTGCTCAAATTGGACTTGATCAAAATTTAAAACTTTTGTTTTATTGAAGACACTGTTAAGAGAATGAAAAGACAGCCACAGAACGGGAGAAAATATTTCCAAATCCCGTATCTGACAAAAGACCTGTATTCAGTAGATACAAGAACTCTCAAAACTCAATGGTAAGAAAACAAACAGCCCAATTTGAGAAATGAGCCATAGACTTCAACATGTGCTTCACCAAAAAGGATATACGGATGAAAAAGTAACACCTGAAAAGATGTTCAACATCATTAGTCGTTAGGGAAATGAAAATTTAAAACATGATGAGAAGCCACTCCATACATATTAGAGTGGCAATAATAAGTTAATAAACAAAAACCGTATTAAGTGCCGGCCAGGAAGAGAAACGACTGGAACTCTCCTCCATTGCTGGTGGGAGTGCATAATGGTACAGCCACTCTGGGAAACAGTCTCTGCAAAATTAGATAGACACTTACCCATCAGTCCCTCTTCTGAGTATTTGTTCTAGAGAATTGAAAATGTCTGTTCACAGAAAAAGCTTGATGTGAATGTTTACAGCAGCTCTATTTGTAGTCCCCAAAGTTGGAAACAAGCCGGTGTCCCTCAGTGGGTGAATGGAGAAACAATCTTATGACACATCCATGTCACGGGAGATAGTACTCAGTGGTGAAAAGGAACAAGCTGTTGATACATGCAGCAACATGGATGTATCTCAGAGGCGTTATGCTGAGTGAAAGAAACAGTCTCAAAAGATTTCAGATGGTATGATTCAATTTATATGACATTTGGAAAAGAGAACTCGATAGCAAGAACATATCAGTGGTTGCCATGTGTTAAAACTCATAGAACTGTACATCAAAACAGGAAATTTTAAAAAATGAAAATAGCAATATAAACCCATTATGTAAGTGCCACATTTTTATGAAAATTAACCATATTTTGAAAAACAAAAAAAATCAGTAAAAACAGTAGCATTGTTTTCCATTTTTACAAGCTCTTGACTGTCTAGCTTAATAGAGACAGCTGGGTTCTCATATCTGCTTCTGCATTTACTCTCCTGCCTTACCATATGTCATATAGTGTCTGGAAAACCCCACTATACACTTGAAAGAAAATAAGACTGAAAAAAGCAAATAATGTCTTAGTATTATTATGATTTTTGTTTTGCTTCTGTGGACCACCTGAACTAATCTTGGGGATTCCCCAGGGTTCCTGGACTACGCTTTGAGAACCACCGACATAATACACTGTCCTAAATTTCACTCATTTTCATAGCATCTTGTCTTTTATCTTTTTTTTTTTTTTTGCCATACCCGCATGTCCTGTGTTTACTTAATGGTTTTGTTCAAATTGGCCTATTTTTTTAACTTAAATTTATTTAAAGAGGAAACTTTCTAAATCTCCTATAAATGGAAAACCAGTACTACTTTCCCATAAATGGAAAGTAACCACAAAAATAAATAAGCAATGAGTAACTTTAAAAAAAAAAAAAAGTTTACCCGTGAACCATCTACACTCATCTCTGCATGGTACACTTTGGAAAACATCAGAGCCGAGGACTCATGACAATGAACGTGTCGCTAACTCTGACATCCCACTTCATTTATGTTGGCCCATTTAATCCTCGCAATTATCATGAGCGGTAGATAGTCTTATTGTCCTTTTTTTAAAAAAATACATAAAATGGAAGCACAGGGAGGTTAAAGAAGTTTCCCTGTGCTTCACAGTGTAAATTGCAGGCCTGGAATTCAAACCCAGGCAAAGACTTCAGAGTCCAGGATGAATGCTATGTTGGCAGTTAGGAAGCCTGGAGGCTTGTCCAGGTCCTATCGGAAGGTGGTACGAGGCTATGTCATTGAACCTCACTGTCCTCGTCAATAACATGAAGGAGGTGGACCAAATCAGGGTGTGCTTGTTTACCCACTGGCCGGCAGCCCCGGCGGTGGGGTGGGGGGGCGGTGGCAGGCAGGTGAGGGAAACATCGACTGACTATAAGGCAGTAGGGAGTGATGGGTCACCCGTAAACTAGAGATCTCCCATCTTATCTAAAGAAAGCAACCACTTTAAACTGTTTTTGTTTCTGCTTTGTTTATTGGCGGATACCTCTTTTTTATTTTATTTTATCTTATTTTACTATTTTGTTTTTCTTTTATTTTATGAAAAGATGGAAGTCTGGACACCTTGTGTGAAGTTTCCCAATTTTTAGAACACGTGGGGAGGCCAGCAATACATAGGCTAATTTGTGACTTCGTAGCTAGATACTTTCCTCTGACAGAGAGGGTTCTGGGATGGCATGAGCTCTTTTTATACAGTGGTAGACACAAAATCCAAACTACAGAAACAAGCCACTTGAAACAGTGGCAAAAGGGGATCTAGACTTCGATAGCCTCTCAACACAGCCTCCATAAATATTGCTGGGGAACTGGGTTAACTGAAAAGCCAAGGTACATTACGAGAATAACAAAGTGTATTTCTTTGTGTTCCTTTTGTGTTGTATTAGAGTAAATCAGCAATATTTATCCAGTGCTAATTCTTGGTTTGCAGAGAGCTAATGTAATCATGAGACGAGCTTATTGTAATTCTTTTCTTAGACATAGAAGCTTGCCCAAGAACGGCAAGTATTAGGAACTTTAGTCAACGCTTGCTCAGAATAGTAAATATGAACATGTGATTTATGCCATTGTGTGTACAAAGCAATGTTTCCTGAGACATTTTCTATATATATGTTGGCTGTTTTGTTTTTTGGGTTGGTTTGTTGCTTCCCCTCCTCCGCTTATCAGATTTCCTTCTAAATCCTGGCATTTGACAATGTTGCAAGGCCAGTTTCTCTGTGAATCCACAGTAAAACATACTGGTGGTTGCACAATTCATCCAAACTTGGGTTTATGGCTTACGCGAGTTTATGTGAATCCCTGCATTTGTTTTCATGTATGTGTGTATGTTCATGAAGTCAGCTTCTGAGAGAGAGAAAAGGAGGGAGGACAAAATCTATAGACTGAATCTTGAAGGATGGGTTTGTTCATCAATGACATCATAAGGATTGTATTTTCTCTTGGTTAATAAACTATTTGTTTGGCGGGCGCTGTAAGCCAGCCAGGGCTAGTCATGCCATTTCTTGGAAAAGATCTGAAGCAACTGGTAATTGAAATGATAATCATTTGATCATAGTTAGAGCTATTTGAAAATAACACTCATCTCCAAACTGGTCTCGTCTAGGGAACCATATTTGGTAACATTGTTGCCAAATTCCATCTTTGCTAATGTTGAGACTTATATACCCTGATACTTAATTATTTTCCAGCATATTCTAAACTTGATTTCTGGTGTTCCCTGTCCAGAAGCTGTTCCCATATGCTTTGAAACAATACCCAGCCTGAATTTTCATTCTGACATTTAATAATCACCATGTAATAGCTATAAAATGCGTGACAACGACAGATCTTTTATTTCAAGAGGATGGTGTAGTGAATCTGAGTGAAATCATCCATTGAAATGGTACTTTGTAATATGCTCCATTGTTTATAAAGTACTGAGTTTTTTTTTTCTTGAGCAGAGGATAAAAACAGTTTCCACTTTGGGTCCCATTCAGTGGAAGTTCATATTTAATCATGATAAGAGAAAGGACTCCATTACGAAAGTTTTACTTTTCATTTTTGATAGAGTATTTATTTTGTTGCTGCCTAACAAACTTTGTTCTCAGAAGCAGCTTGGAACTGGATGAGGAAAAGTGAAATTTTAGATCCTACCTTAAAACAATTTTAAAAAACTAAATCCAGGGTTTCTTATTGTGTGAAGCTTATCTTAATAAACCCTTTTTTGTTTGCTTTGGAGTAGCATGTGCAGTACTGTGTGTGTGTGTGTGTGTGTGTAGGTGGGGGAGGAGGAGGAGGAAAGAGTCATGTTTAACAGCAAAATTAGCCAAAATCACTTGTGAATTCCTTTTGTTTAGTAGCTTAGAGACATCTTCCTGTTGTTGTTTGTCAAAAATATTTCTAAGATTTTGTAAGCTTAGGGGTTTTCACAGCTAAGCTTTCTTCAGAAATGTGAAGTAAAAGAAATAAAAAAGTCAGTTCAAGTTGAAATGTCAAATGCTTCAAATAATTTAACTTAAAACCCAGTGAGATGATCTTCTTAAGTCTTTTCCAAAGAATCTTCCGGTAAGAGAGGCCCTCCTTTGCTCCATGGATGGATATCTATTGAATATCTTGCTGGATTAAATCTGAGTCAGAAAAGTTGGTTGTTTCCTGGAAGCAATTAGAGATGCTTAAAATTCAAATTTATGATCCATACGAAAAACTTAAGTTTCAACTACTTTTCTTAGATTCAAAGGCTTTCTCCTCACTCACCCTCTCTCCCCTTACCCCATATATATTAAAAGAAAAAATCAGTTCATTTCTCAACTTACAAAGTTTTTAAGAAACATGAGAATGTGTAAGTTTCTTTCAGTGGGAAGCACATAACATTTATGAAGTATTTCTTTTGGGATTACATCACAGTTTTATTTAATTTTTAGGACAAAAGTTAAATTCAATATTTGTGTATAAGCCAAGGGAAAATGTACCATAAACACAGGAATTTGGGGGTGAGTCAGAGTTCCAAGAATCCCAGATTTACTTAGACCATTTATATAGAGACAGGCTAACCATTAGTCACCTAGTTCTCACTTTTTACTTTTGCAATTAACTGCACCTAAAAATTAGCTTTCACCCGAGCGAGTGGTCAGATGGGCAGAGTGAGCTTTGGCACCTAGCATTAAAAATGGCTATCAGAATTACTGCCCAATTTTTGGGCACTTTCTTACCGTATAACAAATAGATCTTCTACATTATTTTTCAACTAGACAGCTAGCAGTGAAAAACCCTTGAAGTGAATTATTGAAGATACTCTGTCACCAACAAGCCCATTGTCTGCTTGCATAAAGTTAAACCACTCAAATAGTATTTCAGAGGGGCTTTGTTGAAAATTTATCATTTGCCTCCCAGCCACCAATAATGTTTTGTTCTTCCCTGACCACCTCTTGTAGGATGAAGTCATTGCTGTTTCCGAAAAGGTAATTGTGAAGCTTGAAGACCTGGTCAAGTGGGTACACTCTGATTTCTCCAAGTGGAGATGTGGCCTCCAAGCTGGCTCCGTGAAAACCTCGGCCTTGGGGAGGAATGGACAGAAGGAAGCTTTGCTGAAGTACAGGCAGTCAACCCTCAACAGTGGACTCAACTTCAAAGACGTCCTCAAGGAAAAGGCTGACCTTGGTAAATATAATTTGTACTTCAAATCGCATGTGTGGGCGTATACGCTAACCTACTTTGTTGTTGTTGTTGTTCACAGACCTTTCTGGAAACCCTGTCATATAGATAATCTTATATAGATAAAAAATTTCTTTGACCTCAAAGTATCCTGGGAATATGTATGGACAGATTGTCTGGTGTGTAAGGGATGGATGCTGGCTGCGAGATTGCAGGGCCTTCTCCATGCGGAGCCCCGTGCCAGGAACTGGGTGATATAACACATGGCCTTAGGCAGCTTCCCGTTGGTGTGAAAGCATAAGACTTCATTAGGGTGCCTGAGATTGAATTAAAGAAGAGTTTAAATATTTGTTCTAAGGAGATAGTATGACATCTATTAACACCATGTCAGAATTTCATGTGTTTGTTTACATTGGGTGGAAAACAGAGCGAAGAAGAGAGAGGAGTTACTTAATGTGGAGCAGGAGAGCAATGTCAAATTGTTTAACCTCCTAGCCTCAGTTTCCCCACCTGAAAAAGATGGGCACTTTAACACATCACTGAGATTTAAGATATAAAGGGTTTAGCACAGAGATGATTGGTGTATGCGAGGGGCTCCCTAATTAATTCTGTTGCTTTAACTTAACGCTTTCATCTCCCGAGACTTTTTGTGACCTTTTCTTTTTTTTCTCCCCCTTCTGTTTGTATCTCCCTGTGGCATTCACTGACTTGTTCTCCTAGCATTGCTCAAGACCAAAGTTGTTGACCTCTGAGTTAGACTAGTTATTTCCTCTTTAGGCAAAGAGGAACTTCACTTTTAACATATTAAGGCATCGTTTTCTCTCATTCTCGCACAATGCTGATGTTCATAGCCCTATTTTATGCCTTAATGTCCTGTTTTTTTTAGCCTAGGATTTAACTATTACAACAAACCTAGACTATGTACTTAATTGGCATAAAGAGACTGCATAACAGCAGTAACTGTCTTCTGTGTGATTCCGATTTGTGATGAGCTGTACTGTGCTTTGGGAATCATATTAATATTTTCTTGCAATATGAGTCAACGACTAACAGTTTCCTGTCATCTTTTGGTAGATGTCAGGCGGTAGTATTTTGGACATGGCAGCCTGACTGTCATGTGTACAGGTAGGGAAAATTATTAATCTGGTGGTTTTATTTTAAAGCCCCCAAATTGTTTTTTTACTCTCTTTCCTATATATGCTGTTACACTCCCTAATTTCATGAACACAGAGTGACTAGTCTTCTGATGTGTCATAATGGTGAATAATACATCTCTTGTATTACTTTCCTAATGTACGCTCTAAGTTGTATTGCTGTTGTCTTGTATTTTCCCTAACATTAAGACTTTTGTTTGTTTGTTTGATTTTTTTTTTTTTTTTTAGTCATGGAATATACTGTTACTAATAAAAAACTAAACAGGAAACCCACGGGGGACCAAAGGATGTGTAGATGGTTAAGCTCGATGTCACACGTATAAACAAAAGTATTTATAGCAGAGTTGTTTTCTGTTTAAAATTGATAGTCTATTAATGAATCTGAAGAGAAACTCAATCCCTTAATTCTTTCAAAAGATTTAGAGGGTTTGATCTTACTGAATTCTAAAAAATGTCCATGATCTACTTTTTAATAATTGATTTCAGAAGAAATTGATTTATAGTGAATATTCAAAGTACTGAGTGGTTTTTAAAGCTAGTTGTTCATCGAACTCACTAGGGGAATTTTAAATATAATGCTGATTGCTAAGTCCAGCTTCCCCAGATTCTTCCTTCAGTGGGATTGAGGCAAGGCCAAGGAATGTGGACTGATAAAAGACTTTCCAGGTGATTCTGATTTTGGTGTGTTTTTTTTTTTTTTTTTGGTTTCATTTGGGAAACAGCACTACAATTAGTGCTGAGGAAGGGAAAATAATCAACAGGAGACTGGATGGGGAGGCTCTCCTCTGATGAACAAGAAATACCATGTGCTTTTTCTTCCTTTCTTTTTTTAAATGTAAAATACCCCTTTAAGGATAGTATTTGGGGCCCTGAAATTCTACTCAGTTGGTATGAACTGTGGGGAATTTGAGACAAATAGCTTTTGTAATTGGAATGCACACTGTGTTGTAATAATGTGGAAAGAGAAACAAAAACTTTCCTTAATGTAATGAGTTTCCATTATCTGCCTGATCTAAGGTTTACAAGTCTACATTGTTAGGATTTATATTGGGGAGATAGGGGGTGTCATTTGCTGTACGCATTCCTGTCCCAGCAACTTTCTCTTCAACCTCTTCCTTTCTCTGTCTGCAACATCAAAATATTTGTTGTCTGTACTTTTCTTTCTACACAGTGGTTTTCTTATCTCTCTTTCTCTTGGCCACACTGAAACCACTTCCAATACCACATTGTTAATGGAAGTTCACACACTTATTAGGTTTTTCCTTCTGTAGAACACTTCCAACTCCTCATTGTTCTTACCAAAGAAAGAAGATGAACTCTGAGATTATTTAAGACCCCCCTCTTTTTTTTTTCTGGTGGAAGTCAGCAAAGAAGGGGAAGATCTCACCTTTCTTGTGGCTAAAATAAAACTCCAATACGTTATGTTTTTAACCGAAGTATTTCATCACGTTAAAACATCAATAATGACAAAATAATTAGGTTGACTCTTAAAGAAGGGATTTTGTCGGGCGCCTGGGTGGCTCAGTTGGTTAAGCGACTGCCTTCGGCTCAGATCATGATCCTGGAGTCCCGGGATCGAGTCCCGCATCGGGCTCCCTGCTCAGCGGGGAGTCTGCTTCTCCCTCTGACCCTCCCCCCTCTCATGCTCTCTCTCTCTCTCATTCTCACTCTCAAATAGATAAATAAAATCTTAAAAAAAAAAAAGGGATTTTGCCATCTAAAAGCTAATTAAAGAACTCTTCTTGCTCAATGTTTAGGTAGAATAAGTTCCCTTTAATCCCAGTTTGTGTCACTTCCTGTCTCTCTCTGAAGAGTAAAAAAACAAGAATGTTCTCACAAATGTGTGTCTGCCAACAAATTAATACTCCGCAAAGAGAAACTCTGCCCCAAATGGCAGCTTCCAATAACTGCTCTGATTCGAACGAAACACAGCTCTTATGTTTTTTATCCCCTGCCCCTTCAAGGACAATATTTGTGGATATCATGTTTGCTTTTTACAAATCTGTGCAGTTTTCGTTTAAGATTCAAAATGACTGGTGATGAAAATGACACATCTAGATAGTGGGAAAACCAATAATCTTCAAAAACACTCCTGAGATGTGTTAGAATGACTTCGTCCCCTTTCCTCCTCTTTGTCCTTTTCAAAGAAAGAAAGTTCACTATGAAACCAATTCAAATTGTGACTTTACTCTTTGAGATACTTTACCTTCTCTCAGACGGTTTCATACTGAAGTTTATAGGAAAAGAAAAAAAGGGAGAAATGAGCTATGTTAAAATAGGAGGGTTAAGGAATGTATTATTCATAAGCATAACGAACACAGGAACCTGTTTTTCCAGAAGAATCGGGTTGATTAAATCATTCACTATACAAGCTTCTAGTTATTTATTTTTGTCTTTAGAATTACAGTACTTAGCTTTTGTAATAAAGTGGACTTGAGACCCATATTTGGTATGGCAGTTGGAAGTCGTCAAATGAAGAATTATTTCATTTTACAAAATTTTTAGCAACTAAGGAATATAAACACTATCAGTTAAACATAGCAAACTTACATTTTTTTATTCCTTGGGCTATAGTTTGGGGGAAAAAATCAAATTATTTTATATAACACTGCTTCTTACAGAGTTCCTTTAAGTGAAGTATGAAAGCTGCAGTGTAAGCTTTATTGGTCTGTAAATGTGTCATTATAGTTGGACTACATTTATATGCTTTGGATTGTTGTTTAAGCCAAGAAAATATGTCTCTACAGGTTGACTTTTTATTGAAACCCTTTGAGGCATACAACAGAATGTATTTTAGGCCAAGGTTATTAAAACAGCATTTTCATTTTTTTGCAGCAGACTCATTGTCAATTATGCTGCCACAAAGTGTCTGTGGATGGGCAGTTATGAATGGTTTCATCTCCAAGTGTGTCTCTAGAAAAAGAAAGAAAAGACAGAAGCGTCTGAGCTGAAATTGAGAAAAGAGACCAAAGGATGTGGGTGTGGGTACAGCTGAATTTAATGATGGGGGTTCCCTTGGTTCAATTTCTGTTTCTGAAGGCCCATCAGACTGGGAAAGTGTGGCTTCCCCTGTCCCTTCTGCTGCTCGGATTTTGTCGTACTCTGGGGAATAAGACAGCATGATGGTGTTGAAAGTGCAGTGGGCAGGAGGTCAGGAGACTCTTGGCTCCACCTGTCCTGGAGATCTGTCACTTCCCGGAACAGTCACTGTATGTTTACATTTTTAGGTTCCTTGGGTGTGAAATAGGTGTTAACAGTGTATACCCTGCTTTATCTCACTCAGTGTTTGAGAAGACCAACTGAGGAATAATTAGTTAGTGTCAATGGAAGCATTTGTGATACTGATGTCCTAGTATGGTCAGCATGTTATTATCAGAAGGAGGTTTTGTATGATAGGGAGCTATGCAGTATTTTAGTTTATTTGTCCCTTTTGAACTTTCCTAATCACACGGTCTAGTGTTGAGGGCAGGGTTTACTTTCATTATTATCTGCCTCAATAGAAGACTATTATTAAAATCCTCCTGGATATATATATATATATATATATATATATATAAATAATAAAATGATATTTTATATGTATATTACATATTAAATATAGAATATATCATACATACGTTTTATATGGTTCCTTACATATAGATAGGTATATTTATATGTTATATAACTTTTTTCCTCTTGAAAATTTTGTCAAAACAAGCTGGGCCATGAGTGGCCAGTCGTGTCAGTGACTTCTCAAGTACTTTTAGTTAGAAATTGACTATAGTCTTTGCTTGGAAATTCTGGAGGCCTTGTATTTCAAACGGTTATTTCAGGTCATTTTTGAGTTTGATATGTCAAACTGCTTCCTGGGGTGTGGATGTGGGTAGGATTCGCACTCTGCATTGAAGAAAACAGTTTAAATGTCTCCAGTAAGAAGCATGCTAAGGTGCTGACAGTTTATCATAATGAGGATTTTTCACCTGATACATCTAATGAACTTACTAGGATTGCAGACATGCTTTATTAGGCCAGTCCTTTCCTTCCTTCCTTCCTTCCTAGATGTAAACTTTGTATGTATATTACACAGTCTTGTGAGTTTATTTGGCGTTTATATTTTATTTATATTTTAACTTCATTGCTGGGTTAGCTGTACTATTTTCCTCAAGGTAGAAATTTGTGAAGTTTCTTAGATGATATATTGTTGAATTATTCTATTCATGAATATCATGAGGAATCCCTACAGAAGGGCCTCTTCACTGAAACAGATCTGGCCTTTATAGAATCTTTGAGTTCAAAATAGAAATCAATTACCCATGGAGCTTATCAAAAATTTTTAAAGGTACTTTCCAAAGGATTTTCTCACGAGGCCCTCTGACGGTATTGTTGTGTGAGCCACACATTCTTTAAAGAAGCTCACCGTGGCACAGTTAACACTGAAGTATGCTGTCCAAGGGCCAACATGGCTGTTTCTTCGTGAGGTTGCTTCATGTGATTGTAAATTGACAGTCCAAAGGACCTTTGACTGGAGTATGTTCACCTTTCCCAGAGTCTGTATCTAAGACATTCAAAGCTTTAGAACAACTTTTCTAAGGATCTGGGAACAGATCAGGGAGGTTATTTATTTTCATTCTAAAGTTGAAATTCAGCTTGCCCATGTAATCAAACTGTTGAACATTGTCCTGAAATAATGGTAAAATGCGTGTGTAAGAAGTGTCTTGAAAAAATGACAATCGTGTATTTTGTCTGCACTCAGCCATCTCGGCTGTTCCTGCTGGAAAGCAAGTCGGCAAAATCCACGCATGTGTGAGCCAGTCGGCAGCTGGTCATGGATATTGCTGTCTGGATACTTGTCTTGCCATCACTCATGATGGCTCATTCCAAGTTAAGACCCTCTCGTTTGGAATTTCTGTTGACTTGTGGATCTTCTGGTGTTTTCTAGAGTAATGAATGCATTTTAGGATTCCGTATTCTATTTTCTTTTGATAGTGGACTGAAGATGGATAGTCAACAGAAGAGAAGTTAGTAGAATTTAAGAGTTTATTCTTTTAGAATTAGAGATGTCAGGGCAGAAGTGGGGGGAAAATGTGAAATTGGAGGTTTCGGTGTTATTTTTAGTATTCAGGTTACCAGTATTCACCTCTTGACTACAATGCATGAACAAGGCAAGAAACTCAGGCTTTTTTCAAGTTCTTCAGAGAGTTGTCAGGCTGGACATTGGTACAGTTGATGTTTCTAATCCCCTTTCTTTGAAATAGTCCTCAATCCTCTTTTTATTTGCCTAAACAATCCCAGTTCTTTCAATTCTTCCCCGGGACGTGGTTTTAAAAAAATCCCTCACCATCCTGGTTACTCATCTTAGGATCCATTTTGGGTGTTCTTTTTACACCTGCTTACCCATTCATATTTTATGAGCTCCTCTGTGCTGAGAAACCTAGACCCAAATGAGGAACAGCTTCCAGTGGAAGAGGGACTGTGATACCCATCCCTCCGTCTGGACAGCCTCCAGGTAGATCATGACACTGACTAAAGTATGGCTCTCTTCTTCTCTCCAGCTGTAGGGCCTAGATTTCTAATTCTCAAGGCACAAAGAGTTATTCATTGTTATTCAGCCACTACTCCTGAATTTCAGTTACCTGGGTTTTTTGTTTTTAAACAGTAGCATTAAATGTAGACTACTATCAAATGAAAATCATTGTCAACTAATATGGCGGGAGTCTCTGTGGCTCAATGCCAATGCTGTGCTTTTCTAGCTTCTGTGGTTCCTGTAGTTGTATTATAGCATTTAAGGGAGTACTTGCCCCAGCTGGTTTTTGCCTCGTTAAAGGTCCACAGTTGAATACCAGCATGGTGTCCAGCTTGTTTAACCTGCTCCGATCAAGTAAGATAAAGACCAACAAGTATTCCCTAAGTTATCATATGCGTTAGTTGAATACCTCATCCTCCTTCTGCACTCTAGCTGTTCTGGCTTTTTCGTTTGTTTTCATTTTCTGTTTTTCTGGTATTTTGTCTTTAGTCAGGTACTCTATGGTCATTTCTATGATAAAAAGACCATGATGGAGAAAGCAATCAACCCGTAATTTTGTTTTAGCTTCATCAATGAGAAATGTTAATTTCATAATGAACCACCTGTGGTGGTCACCAGCTGATGGGAAGATAACCAAAGATGGAAGAAATCCAGCTGTGGTCTGAGTCCTTTGCTCAGATAGATATCTATATAGATATATAGATATATAGATACATATATATATATCACCTTTAGTTCCTGGTTACATACCTGGGGTCCATTGGAAAAAGTCTTTTGACAGCCTTAGCTTTGTGCAAGCTCATAAATTTCTGGTATCATAGATTGACGAACTTGGAGCAATAATTCTATATGCATTTGGTGGGAGGAGTGTAACACTGACTCCATGCCTCAGAGGTGCTTGAAAAATGTGCTTTGATTCAACAGCTCCCCTCCCGGTTGGAGATGCATAATGCTTTTCTTCTATCATTGTAACTCTCAAATGTTTTTGTTTGCTCTCCACCTCTCATCTCTTGGGCCACTGCGTGGTTACTGACTGTAGGCCATTATTATAACTGTGATCTGAAGGCATCACCTTGCAACACAAAGCACATACATCCTACATGTGAATTGATGTGACTTTTCCAGAGGGTTTTGTGAGCAGATATTTGATTTGGGCATTTAGGCTTAATTCTCTTTAGTCTTGACGCTGATTCTCCCAAACAGCTCGTTTATCTTTTAGAGTACTTCAGATGTAAGGTTTTATTGCAAAACATTAATTTTCCTAAATGTCAAAGATTCACCCCTCTTCTCTCCTCCAGCATTATGTGTTTAGGTCTATAGGTTTGCACAGGTCACTGCAGAGAAAAGCCGAGGTTTGGACTTTTACCCCATCTTAATAAATATATTTATTTAGGACAGACGGGAATAATGGTGGGTTTTTGAAGCCTTTCTGAAGTGCTTCGTGCACAGTAGGGGCTGAGCAAATAGTCCTGCCATTTCGGGGTTTCCTGACTGGCCTGCCCATGTGTGTTTTCTGTTAGTGGTTAGTGTGCTGGGGTGAAGTGACATCTTTTCATTCTCCCCCAAAATCCCAGAGCCATGCCTTGCCTCCACCTTTCTCCCTTTGGACCTCTCCACTTGCTTTCTAAATTTTTAATAATTTCTAACATTTTTATACTTCTGACCCTTTTTTAAAATATTGGCTTTCAGCCTGTAGCCCCCCTCCCCTCCCCGCACCTTCCGTAGCCTCATGCCTATCGGGTAAAGTACAAATGTAGGCCAGCATCCAGTGATTACCCCAGCCTCCATTGCTTTTCTTTTTTATGAAATAACTTTCATTGGTGTTATTTTCATTACCAATGCTACCCATGTTCATATTACAAAATGTGGGCCTTGCAAACAAAAAGCAGAAAAATGTACATTGCTTCTTTTCCTCCTATCCAGAAGTAACTGTTGTTAACGCTTTGATAGATCTACATGCCAATGTATATAATATGGGCAGAGACCAGAATTCATATGCATGTACTTTTACCCCATAAAAATGAAATCTCATGTTTGCCTCCCCAGTGTACATCTGTACAGATGTTTTGTGACGTGTCCTCAAATGCTCTCTACACTGTGTCTTTCTGCCTGCATCATGTTTCACTCTAGAGGTGTTTCTGTTGTTGAACATTGTTGAACGTTTCGGTTGCTTCTGTTTTCCTAAAACTCGGTAAAATTCTTGGTGCTCTGCACATATCCATGACTATTTCCTTATATATCTGTAGAGGAGGAATTGCAGGCTCAAAGTGCACATGGAATGTTAAGACTGCCTATCTCCCTACCTTATCTCCTATCCTTTATGTAAACCTTCTGCTTTAGTCTAACTAGTCTGACTGCTTGGTCTCCTTTCTCTTGAACAACATGGACCTACCCTCCTGCCCCTCGATCTCTGCAGTGCATTTTGAGTGGCTCATGCCTTCACTCGTTCTTGAGATGTCCCTTGCAGGACTCTCTACCTGCAGAAATGCTCTCTTTTCTTTAAGACTAGCGGGTTACGCTCCTGAAGCCCTCGTCAGCCATTCCACTCGTAGGATTTTCCCTGCTTATGGAGCTCTTAACACACTTAGTGTCCCTACCACCTACCGAGCACCTAACTCTGTAACCAACAATATAAAAAAATGCAGTATTTTTTTCTTATGTGTTTGTCTTATCTTCCCCGTAACGGTCTTCAGTCTATCATGTAGGCATTCTAACTTCAAAGCCATACCTACTAGTTTGAGTAAACATGCCACTTTTATGATCAACCTCTAAACCTCTAAATCTCTGGAGTTCTCTGCTCTGAGTCGAACTGGGATCAGTGGTTGACTTGACTTCTTTTCCACACTTCCTACAATGACACCCTCTAGTGGAGGGGCCGTCTCATCGGTATCTGGTAGGAGAAGCAACATGCCTGGGGGCGGGTGGGGGGGCTGGGGGGTGGAATATGTCATTTTTAACTATTTTGGCTTAATCTGTAGCCAGCCATCTATAGACTTATTCTGGGAAACTCGTTAGGAGAGATTTTGAACGCGCGCGAAGCTAGCCTGCTAGCCTGAGGGTTTTTGGTGTTGTCGTAGGGGTTTGTGGTGTGTAGACATTTTGCGTATTAATACTGGCACTTATTAATTCATCTCTTCCTCAAGGGAATCTTTTACATGTTTCAGGATTATAACAGTTACAGAAATGTGCAGGGAAATAAACAAATCCAGACTGGACTTGCTCTGCCTTATCTTTCTTATTATCGGCTTGTTCGTAATCTGTCTTTTTTTTTAGGTGACAGGTTATTAAGGAGATGGTTTTAGCATGACATCTAATATTTCGTATTCTAGGCAATTGCACTGTTTTAATCCTTGCCTCCCTTAAAATGGTTACTTGCTAATCATGATGGAGGATATTCTCCACCTTCCAACTACCCATTCTGCTTCTTTGGTTCACAAAGAAAGTATTCTATTAGGCCCTACAAAAACAATGCTTCATGCCTGGCCTATTCACTCAATAAGAAATAAAACATTGTTTTCATAGCAGTGCTGATAATAAGGCAGATTTCAAAGCATGATGAAACGTATACTTTTCTAGCAGAGAAAAACCTATAGTTACCTGGCTAATTACCCATCACGTGACGCTTGTGTGTAAATATAGGCTTCTCACATTTGCAGCCTCTGTACAGGTTTCTTTTTTCTTCTCTCTTTTATTTTTTTTTAATTGAGAACACTTATTTAGTTGACATTGTTTTGTATTAATGTTTTCAATCAAAGATTTAGAATGAGCAAACAGAAGCTACCATTTTAGGGTGCCTTCTTTTTGACCATTGTACTAAACCTTTGTAGCATGGACTTTAAAATAAGACAGTCCTGGATTCAAATTTTTGCTCCATCAGCTGTATGACCTTAAAAATTGTAATTCTACTTTGATTGCTTAGCTGTGAAACAGAGTTAACAATACCTGTCTCACGGGACTGGGGAAGATTAGATTCGCTCACGTATGAGGAATCACCAAGCACACAGTGGGAGCATTTAGTCAAGAACAGGTTTTTTTCCTTTCCTCCTTCCTTTAGAAAAGTAAACCCTACAAAATGCTGTTTTCTCCCCCAGAAAGCAAAGTAGACAATTGCAACATAAAAGAATACCAAGATAGAGATATAGTAGTACCTGACTTCATTGAGATTCACTTATGAGTATCTATTATAAGGCACCGAAGTTAATTCAAGGTTAAATAAGTCATGATCCCAGTTTTCTAGGGGTCCAGAAAACCTTGAGAGTTATTTTGAAATGCTTTTAATGTGATGTCTTTAAATTTAATTCTTTTTGTCAGAATTTACCTGTGTATTGTCCTGCAAACCATCTGCTTTTACTTCCTCAGATCATAATTAACAGCCGATCCTTAATTGGTTAGAAAATTTGATGCCAGGAATTCAGATGTACATTGGGGTATCACAAGTGAAACATGTGAATTACTGGCCTCATCTGATGCTTCAGTCGCTGTGACCTGGCCGATCTTATGGTATATTAGGTGTATATAGGTAGGTGTATGGTGTTTGTGTGCTTGTGCAATGGTCCAACCTAGAAATCTGTTTGTCCTTGAGGTGCCTAATTATTCCAAAAGAAACCAAACCACACTGTGAGGGCCATGGGTTTGTGTGTTTCCTCTTGGAGGTCATGAACAAGAATTTTAAATGTACATCAGGACAGCCTGCATTATGCTACAGTAATAAACATCTCCAAAATCTCAGTGGCTTAACACAACAAAGGCCTATTTTTTTTGCCTGTGCACAGTTCATTGTGGTGTACGGGACTCCACAAAACAAATTTTCCCTATGTTCTGGCTCCGCATTGGTGCTTCGTGCTTATAGGAAGGGGAACAGAGAGGTGGAGAGCTGAATACTAGAGTTTAAATGTTTACACTCAATAGTAACATGAAGGAACACACATCGCTTCTACTCACCTTTCCCTACTCATTCAGATTAATTCCATGGTCATGGCCTACTTCAAGGAGGTTAGGATATACAAGGAGTTTAGGATATATAATCCTACAGCATTCTCGGAAGGAAAGGGAAATTGGATGTTGGGTACACATTTGTAATAGCTCACACATGCCCTTGGGATATTGATCAATTTCACAGAATAATAAAATCTCAGGGTTGATAATTTAGTTATAAGATTCTAGTTATGACATCTTTCCTACACTTGCTACTTCTTAAATGTCTTCTGCTGACATCTTGATTAGTTGATCTTTTACCATTTTCAATGATTGAGAACTCATTACCTTACGAGGCAGTTCTGGTCCATCTTTGATCCATCCCTGTGTTAGAAATGATTATTTTTGATGACTTAAGTTTGAAATGCATATGGTTTATAGTACAAACTACTATATTCATGGTATACTATTGTTACTAATTCTATTCTTATAACAACAGAGAGTAAATCAAATTTTCCTTTTCCCTGATAGTGTTTCAAATATTTGAAAGAGCTGTCCCCACCCCCACTTTTTCATTCCCCAGCTCAAACACCAACAGCCTCAATCCCACATTCCATATGTAGCATGGCTTCTAATTCCTCCCCCTTGCTGGTAGTTGTCATCTAATGGAATCTCAGCTGTCCCTGCCACTCTCAGAGTATAACTATATTTGTCTCTACTTAAGGAAAAGATGGGACTGCAACTCCTTAATTTTTTTATACAATACACGTAAAAATTTAAGCCATTTCCTGCTTAATTGTACTTTTTTACAATACATATAAAAATTCAAACCATTCAAGTACAAGTCCTTCTTTGCCTCTTTCCAATTCCACTCCTTCTCTTAGAATTTACTAACAATCAGAGGTTACTCCTCCAGTTATCTGTGTGTGTGTGTATGTGTGTGTGTGTGTGTGTGTGTGTAAATTGTTTTGCTTTAAAAATAAGATCTTGGGGCGCCTGGGTGGCTCAGTCATTAAGCATCTGCCTTCAACTCAGGTCATGATCCCAGGGTCCTGGGATCGAGCCCCGCATCGGGCTCCCTGCTTGGCAGGAAGCTTGCTTCTCCCTCTCCCACTCCCTCTGCTTGGGTTCCCTCTCTCGCTATCACTCTCTCTCTCTGTCAAATAAATAAATAAAATCTTTTAAAAAAATAAGATCTTACCACGTACCCTATTTTGCAACTTGCTTTTATCGGCTACTTAAGTAGCTAGAACTATGTTGTCCAGTACGGTAACCACTAACCAGGAACAGCTATGGAGCACTTGAAATATGGCTACTGCAAAAGAGAAAATGAGTTTTTGATTTTAATTAATTCCAGTTTAAAATTAAAAACTGAAGCAATTAAAATACTTTGTGTGTGTGAAACATAGCTTTATTGCTTTGGTAGGGCTACATATCACTTTGCTGAATGTTTAGCATACAAATTACATGTACTTCAAGTATAAAATACACACCAAATTTCAGTAACTTACCATAAAAGAGAATATATATCTCACTAATAACTTTTATATTGGTTACATGTTGAAATAGTGTTTTTGATATGTTGGGTTAAATAAAATATATTATTGCAATTGATTTTACCTTTTCCTTTACATTTTTTATGACTACTAGAAAATTTTAAATTATGTGGCTCACATTCTGTTTATATTGGACAGTGCTGATCTAGAGAGATTTGAACAGTGGTGATGGTTAGCCAAACTTTTTATTTTGAAGTAGGATTGCTGTTGTATGCACTGAGTGCTTCAGAAGTCTAGGGCACTGTATTTGCTGTGGAAAGAAGATGGAGATGGAAGAGACCCAGGCTTGGGAACTCATAGTGTAGTGGGGTGGACAGACACAGCTAGGTGGTGACCTGGGGGTTAGCCAGTGCATGGATGAAGGTTGTAAGCGACATGCACTGGAAGCACAGGAGAAGTTTCCATGGGTACGTGTCTTGCAATGTAAGCAAACTTGCAAATGCTTAAAGGGCAGGGATTATGATTGTTGAATAAGTGAGACGATTCCCATCCCGTGTGATTTCTCTGTTCTACCAGGTTATTACTAGAAATAAAGAATCTCGTGGTCATCTCTGGCTTAGATCTTCTTTCTGAATGGCCTACTCATCTCACTAGGAACTTGGACTTTGTTCAAATTTGGCTTCCCAGATAGAATTCCTGTGTTCGATGTTAAATGCTAAGCTTTCATTGTCTCTGATAAAAACATTGGGGTTCATATCAAGCTTGTCTTGTTAGCAGAAGGAATACATGTATTATATATTCCTTGTTGAAATTCCTAATATTTTGTCAAAGCTTTAGCACTTCTACCCAGAAAGTGTTCTGAGATGTTGAAGGGAAGATAATTAAGCTGAAGGCTCTTTCTTGATTTATTTGGGTTTATAGAGTTCCATTTGTTTCATAACTAGGAAGACTTTTTATGCCTACCAATGCATTCTCTGATGATAAAAGGCTATCAGTTGAAACTCGAAATGTTAAGTCTTTATCCTCTCATTGGGTGTCCTTGATTCATCAAAGCAATATTTTCGTGTGATATTCCTTGCTTGTATTACCCACAAGCTACGAAAAAAAGTTGGCAATTTTCGATTGCAAATGATAGAACTTTTCTGTGAAAATGTCAACTTTCTGCCTGGCTACATTATTCATAGTTGCAAATGGGGCTAGTGTGGTTAATCAAATCAAGTCATATAAAACAATTTCTCCTGAAGGTAATGTTAGTGGTGGATCTCACAGAATCAGAGAATTACTCTGGGCAGAGTTTTCTGGCTGAATAAAACTTCTGTCGAATCTGTTCTGGGAGTGAAGATATGGATGGTATACATCCATACTACAGATAGCAGGTTCAGGGTTTAGCAGACAGTGCACTGATGATCCTCCGCTTTCTCCCACCCCCCAAAATCCTATAACTTACACTGTAAGTCAAGTGCCTGAATGTTCTGCTGAGGAGTCATGAGTCATGGGTTCTTCATTCAGGACCAATGGATAAATTTGTGTGAGGGTGCCTACTCGCCCCCACAACCAACACCAAATCTTCATGCAGAATTCTGTATGTAAATACACATTTTCTTGGGAGACCATTCAGAGCATTAATCTGATTGTGAAAGGAGCCTATGAAGGTTATGAAGTACTTTTTTAATGCCTGATTATCAGTTAACTCCTCTCCCCGAAAAACACCCCTCGGGCACTTCTGCCAAATTGGATGTATTGCCCTTTCCTGCTAGTCCATACAGATGGGATCGAGAGGAAAGGTAGTTGGGTTCTCCTGTCCTGATGGTGCTTAACCTTTGCGGGGTGCCATGGATAACTTTGAGAATCTAAAGAACACTGTGGATTCCCTGCCCAGAAAACATTTACATCCACCAAATTGGAATGACATTGGAGAACATTCATGGACGCTGTCCTGAAATTGCTTTTTGAACTCTTGGGTCAAGACTGCTGGTTGAGTCCCTTTAAAGAGCACAAAATCGTCATGCTTGGAAGACCAAGGAGGGTGATGTTGTGTCCACCTACAACGTTGGTGGCATTCCACTCTCCGATATGGGGATTTCTGGTTCTCAAGCATTTGTGGCTCTCTCATCTCGTATATTTTTCTTCTATATTTTCAAATTATAAATTTTGACAGCAGGGTTAGACCAGAGGCAATTCTTATTTTCTACTGTCTGGATAATTTGGATCTGCTGTGTAGACTATATCTTTATTAGTTACTTCCTCTATAGGGTGCTGTAAAAAGGCTTGCAATGGTGGGAAACCCTCTGCAGACTCCTTTTGATGAAGTAGAGTGCCCTTTTGTAATGTAAATTTATTTCCTATGGCTTAATTTTTAGATATCAGATTTTCATAAAATTAGGCCTAAGGATTCCTTTGAAAGCCTTTTTGTCAAATCGACCCAGTGGCCATTTCTAACAGCAATTTGTTTATTATGTGAATCAATCTCATGTTCAGTATTCTTAATATTTATAAAATAATGACTTTTTCTTTTACTTAGGGAACTCTGCATATTTACTTATGGCTCTAAATTTGGTCTATTTCCTGGGAGTATGAGTTGAAGCCCAAAATGAGAAACCTTTTCTTTTTTATTCTGATCAAGACCCTATCTGCCATTTACTAGACTGAAGTACTTACAGGGAAGAGAGAAGTTTCCTCCCCCAGCCCAATTTTTAATCTAAGATACCGTCTGGCACGCAGTAGGTGCTCAAAATGTACATTGGATAAATGGATAGATGACTAGGCTTTAAATCTTATATCTGGAGGCAGCAGAATGTAATGGTAGGAGTCTTGCTGACCTGTACTTGAACCCTGGATCCCCAATTTAAAAAAAATTATAAAATCCCTACTTCTCAAGGATATTGTAGGACTTAATAATATACTGAATTTCAGGTTCTTAAGACAATGTCTGGCACAATAAAGTATTTGATAAATGATAGCATTATTAAAGTCTCAGCCCTTACATTAAGATATCCTAGACTTTAGTAAACCAACATCACAATTTTTGTCATATCAATAACTCCCTATTTTTTATTTTACTTAATATTTTTCTTTAAATTAACTGCCTTTTTTTTTTTACCTAACTTGATTTAATAGAAAATTGTATTTCACTACTATAAATGGAAAACCTGTATCACTTGTTGTAACAGTGGAGATAAATACATAATTCTTAAAATTAAAAAAGCCTGTTTATCCATGTACCACCTACGATTGACTTGGGTACCACTAGTGTGCACCACACTTAAGTCATTTCCTTCGAGGCTTTTCTCTTGGGCAACAGCCCAGCCTAGGTTATTGATAGCAAAGAGACCTGCTCAGGCTGTGGCAAGCCTCATGTCAACAGCAGGCTGGGAAGGGTTGGAAGCAGTTACAATGCATTAATCTATAGGCTCAGAAGTGTAACTGCCACACAGATGTGAGGTCTGAAAATAACCCACCACACACCTGCCCTTGCTGTGTGTCCGTTACAGCATTAATTGAGCACCAGTAGATGAGATGCGGTAGGAAGAGTAAGAATAAAGACACGAATCTTACCTCTGAGATGCCCAGACTCTTGTGAATGGTTTAATACTCAGCCCGGGATTGGGGTTGCAAACTTAAGAATCCCAACTCTGGGCAGTTTCGGAACATGGGTCCCAGGGCGTGAGAAAAAGGGTCATTGCTATTACCCTCAACAGGCCCCAAACAGTGATTGTGTAACCTTGCAAAACTGAGTCCTGGGTAAATTTGTCTCTTTAGAAATGCACCTAGTCAAAGGTGATTTGCTGAGGCTGCATCCTTCGGGTGGTCTAGTTTAGAACAACCTCCTTGCCCCAGGGTTGTGTTCAAGCTAAGCAGAAGGAAATAGACCCTGTTCTGAAAGGGAGTGTACTTTAGTGGCACACGAAAAACAAAAGTGAAGGCTCACATCTGCGTTGTGTTGCATAATTGATAAAAGCCGAGGAAGCACCATTGGAGACCAGCTCCTCGTCCATACTACTCTCCCAGTCATTCAGATATGGGCAGCACGTTTGAGGAGGCTTGTTAATGACCCTGCAGGCACGTTGGTACTCTGAACATTGCATGTGGTTTGAGAAATGGGTCTGAATGTGTTTGCCAGACAATTTGATTCCAACCGTGTGCCGAAGACCATCCTCAATTTGACTGAGCTCTACCCTGTTATGCTGAGAAAGAAAAAGATAATTCAGCTGAGCGTTGCGCTGTTGGCTAGAAATGCCACAGTTCTGAATACAAATATTACTAATGGTAAATGAATCATTAAAGGAAGAGTAGCATAAAATATCTAACAAATGAACTCCTGAAGTTTGGAATAGAATAAATTTTACCATCCATGAGCAGTACCTTAATTCGTCAACCAAAATATTAGTTGTCCGTTGAAGTCGCCAGAAAACATTTATAGTCTTAGAGTAAATGACTGGTAATTAGGACTTACAAGCTATAAATACAGAGCAGGGATTTGGTGATATCATAATAAACCACGAGAGAAGCTAGAGTGGTTTCTAATGTTAGTAGAACCTTGAGAAATATTTAGATCCATGTTCTCAGCGCCACAGTTAGTTGTTTTTTTTTTTTTTAATTGGGAGGTGGGGTTTTATCAAAAAATGTGCAACTCTTTTCCATCAGAGGCAGTGGGAGGATAGACTGTCGAGAGGAGGTTAGGTCCTTGGTTTGTATAATGCCTGAATCTTTTAACAAACAATATATACTTAGAGAAAAATAAATTATTCCCCCCATTCCTGTCTCAGATCCCTCACTTCAGATCCCTTTCCTTTGAATGAGTTTTGTATAAATAAAAAAAGACAACAATGGAAAGTTCCTGGGCCTCTCAGCTCCTCGTCCCCAGTTTGGCTGGTTTATCCCCTGTTTCAGATTGTAAGAAGTAAAGCATTCATCATTCCAGCTCTGGACTTTGTTTCCCTCTCTTTTTCCCTGCCGGTCGGCTGACTCTGGAGACATGACAGGGGTGCTGACCCACACCTGTGTCCTGGCTTCCCTCATTCACTGCAGGAAGGTGGCCCATCGGTGGGAGGGTGGCAGCTAGGCCGCGTCCAGAAACAAAGTTGGGTGATATCAGTGCGGCATCTTAGTGAAAGATCCAGACCAACAGCTGATCTATTACGGGCCAGTGTCAGTGACCTGCAGGACCAGCCCCGCAGAGCATCATATATTTAAGCAAGGAGCAAGACAGTTCTTTGTAAAGTCCGTTAGTCCCACAGAAAGCTCCATGGAAATGTGGGCCATGTGGTGTTGGGGTTTGTGGAGAGTTGCTTGCTGCATGATAGCTACCCTCTTCGTTTCTGTAGCCCATTTCAGGAGATTTCAGGCATCCTGGACTAGGCATTTCTGTGTGCACACACTATAACCGTATCTAGCATGTGCAAGGCACTGGGGAAGAAATGTCCTGGACAGCCAACACACCTACCCTGATGTCATTAGTGATAGTTTTTTAACGGAGCTCACATGCAGGGACAGATGTTCTTGGTGTGAAACACAGTGCCAGGATCTGGCCCAGAGTAATTTTATTTTTACACATGTCTGTGGTCCTCCAATCCCTTGTAGATTTGCACCTTTCTTGAATTTGAAACCTGGAATCAAATCCAGAGTCCAGCTTACTGGAGGGTCAGAGTCACGGGTGAAAATCAGCACATGAACAGCTATCGGGCACATGGCAGGCCTCAGTCAGCAACCAGGGGCGCCCCAGTGTGGCCGGGGTTAACCCATAGTGCCTGGACGGAAGGGGTGTCACAAGGGAGGATCCAGGGATGCAGGAGAGGGGGCAGGGAGCACATTAGAGAGGGGGCTGGGGGCACTGGCTCTTTACTAACCAGCAAGGAAGTCCTCTGGTCTTGTAAACTGGTGAGGCCATCGTGGGGCCTACCAGCCAACCAGGCAGCCCCTGCCTAGGGTGCTGGTGTCAGTGTGTGAGCGGGGGGGGGCAAGAACCCGCCTAGATTCTGTTTGTAGCTTACTGAAAGCCCACCCTACAATGCCTAACTGAATAGTGCTCTTCAAAATGCACCGACTAAAAATAGTTTCATCTGCAGTGTGAACATAGTTTCGTATTTATACTAGCATCTGGCCTAAGGAATTGAAGACTCCATTCTTTAAATAGCTCCACTCCAGCTCTTGAATACTCTGAGAAGAAAATCTATCCCAGTCAAACACCTTGTTTACATAGCCATGTTTAAATGCAAACAAGCTCCCTTTTTAAAATGCAGAAGAATATTAATTTGGGAGTGATGGTGCTTTGGGGTAGCCTTTTGTGGGGGGGAGAAAGAGGGACTGACTAGAAAATGAATTTAAAAATAGGTCCATTTAGTAAAAAATTTCTGAGACATCTACTGTGTTAAAATTTTTGTATTTCCCTAAATTAGATTTGCAAACAGGTAAATAGTATGTGTGAATTTGGGGGGCCTGCTTTACTGTCATATGTGAAACCAGCTAGAATGAAGGTCTTGGGAAGAAAAACTTACACTGCTGCTAATGCCCAACAATAATAGAAATATAAGCCTAGATACACTTTAACTTTTTCTACCAGCAAATGCTCTGGGGCCGGAAATCATTTGCCAGCAGGCAATGAATGTACTTTTGTTAGTCTTAGGGGGATACTAATGGTTAGTCCCCATGAAGAAAAATGTGAAAATAACACACTAAAAGTAAACATTACGAATGGATGGCTAATGATTAGCTGTTATAGTCCAAAGGGGCAGGGTATTTTTTTTATAGTTTTATGACCCTTGCCCAGCCTTTATTGAAAGAACATTGTATATTCAGAGTTACATATTTCAAACTTCTACCTCCTCTGAACATCTCCTTAAAGATCATAGCACATATTCTCTGCCTTCATTTGTATGTTGTTGTAGGGAGAGGAGGATTTTAAATGAATACTGGTTTTAACATTATATTAAGGAAGAGGAACAGTTATTTTTAAAAATTCAGTTCATGAACCCACAGAGTGGGATATAATAATAACTCTTCCTCCCATTATGAAAATTAAGTAAGGGCAGTAGGATTGTTCTGCTCGGTGGATGAGTTTGTACATGATTGCTACAGTGTCGTCAAGATAGAGCCCTGTCCCAAGTGAAGGGCCTTTGTGTTCATAGGCCTGTTCAGAGAAATAAAAATGTTAACAGGTTGCATTTTTTTTTCCTTATTTAAAACAAAAATGGCTGTTTTTGAGCTCCTGGGGGCTCTAGTTTTACAACTTAGATTAACTACTTTAGTAAATAAAAGAATGTCGGTAGAATATTGCCCACTAAAATGTTAACATGTGCGTATTTGGAGAGTAGGAACATAAAAGCAACTTTTCAGTCATTGCTGTTGAAATTAGATTTGAGGCCATGAGTTGTTCTTCACGGTCTAGGAAAGTAAATGCTCCAGCTGAATGAAAACTAGGTATATTCTTTTCTCCGAGAAACACTGAAATGTCATAATTTAAGCACCATTTTCATTTTTCACCAGTGGAGCTTTTCTAGATAAAAATCCAATCTAATTCTAAATTATCCATTTAAAATGTTTTTTTTTTTTTCCCCACTACAAATGTAATATGTTTTTTATGGCAAAAAGTAAAGATACGCGAAAAGAAAAAATAAAAATCATTCATAGTCCCAAGATCCAGAGGGTTCTACCACTGGTAACAGTTTAATTCCAATTTACTATATTTCTTAATCCCCAAATGCCACCGGTTGTAAAGATGCACCCCTGATTTCACAACAGCTTTTGAGGAACAAGAAACAATTTCATTCCAGTTTTTAGATATGTACTGATTTCAGAAAATTTGTAAGTTGTGAAGGGGACCAAGGAGTGCATTTGAGAATTGGTTTTAAAAGGCCCAGCTGTGGCCCTCCTTTTCCCAAGAAGCTATATTACCCCCAGGTTCCCAGCTCACAGTGAATCCTGCCCTAGTCTGAAACCCTTAGAATTGTAAGGAACCTCAACAGTTCCATCTAATCTCACAGTAATCCTTCCACTGATCTTCCAGTGATGCTGACTTTACTTACTTTATACAACCATGGATTTTTTTTTTTTTTTACGTGCTTTGAATTTTAGAAAGTGCTTTGTTTTTATATTGAACTGAATAGTATGTCCCACCACATTTTTCCATTGGGACTGATTTCCTTAAGAAACCCCACAAGAGAGGGTATACATTCTTTTCCCACCTAAAAGTCCTTTAGTTATTTTTTTTAAAGATTTTATTTATTTACTTGAGAGAGAGAGAGCACATGAGAGGGGGGAGGGTCAGAGGGAGAAACAGACCCCCCGCTGAGCAGGGAGCCCAATGCGGGACTCTGTCCCGGGACTCCAGGATCATGACCTGAGCTGAAGACAGTCGCTTAACCAACTGAGCCACCCAGGCGCCCAGTCCTTTGGATATTTTAAAGGCAATTGCCATATTGCTTTCAAGAGCTCCTGAAGTTTTACTGGTTCTTCTGACATCTTCTGATTTCTTGGTTAAACATCCCTGGTGCTTTCAACCTAGAATAATTCCTTATGCTCCTGTTGATGTGCTTCAGTTAATCAGTGCTTGTTTAAAAACAGTGTTGCAGACTCTATATGTTGTCTAACCAATGTGGTGTAAAATAAGACCATTACATTCTTTATTCTGGACCTGTATTTCCATGAATTCTGCCCGATGTTTTATTGTTTCTTCCTAGCACCATTTTCTTTTGACTCCTACAGAAATGATGTTTAGCTAAGAAAACTGGGTCTTTCTCATATGAAATGTTAAGAAGGGCCACCACCATCCTGTTCTTATATTTTTTCTTTTATGAAACTAAATGTAAGACTGGATTTTTTCTTTTTTGAAACTAAATGTAAGACTGGATTCTCCCTTATTACATTTAGCATTATTTGATTCCAGCCAATTTTTAGCCCTTTAAGAGCTGAATATATGTTTGGATCATATCTTTGGTTCTCATATATTTGGATCATATCTTCCCACTGTATCATCTGCAAGTTTGAGAATTCCTCTGTATCTTTACTCAAGTAGTTGACTAAAACAAGTATCCAGCAAATAAACACAAGCCATTCTTATTGTTTAGCTGTGACCACATTCCTACTTGAATTTCTTTCTGAGGTATATCTTCCTAACTTGACTCCAAGTGTCTTACAGGAAGAAGCTTGTCTTACTAGTCAATATTTGGATCTTCCAGAGCGCCTAGTTCAGAGTCAACTTTTTTTTTTTTTTAAAGATTTTATTTATTCATGAGAGACAGAGAGAGAGAGAGAGAAGCAGAGGGAGAAGCAGGCTCCCAAGGAGCAGGGAGCCCGATGCGGGACGCGATCCCAGGACCCTGGGATCATGACCCGAGCCGAAGGCAGACGCTTAACCATCTGAGCCACCCAGGCGCCCCAGAGTCAACTTTTGATGGATCTGTTGGCCATTAGTGAATTATATGTCTACCTCCCCTTACCTTCTGCCAACACCACAATTCTTGGTACATGAACAAAAGGGAAATTAAGTGGTGTGAAACAACACAATGGACCTCAGTGGAGATAGTTCACCCAGTGTCATGTATCCTAACACAGAAGAGTCCTTTTTTTCATCCATATTTTTTCTTACAGAATGATAAACAGAGCTGGTTGATGGATAAAGGCTCATCTTTCAGCTAGATGATTTATTGTATAGACAAAACTGCCCAAACATTTAACTCAGTTTTTCCTTTTCTAAGCAGATGTTCTGCTAGAATGTAGACACAGCTTCCACAGATACCTTTCTGGCCTGCGACTGTTAATATCTTTGTTAATATATGTGCCATTTACAACAGAAGAATGATGCTGGCATTTTATTCTGACAAAGTGTTGGAGGCATGGCTCGATGTAATAAAAGGAGCAGCCCAAGCCCATGGAGCAGCTCGTGTAACCTTCTGGTTGGGATATGCTTGTTGTATTCATGCAGATAACCATCTGTTTGTACATTCTTATACTGACTTATTCATTGCTTTAGTCATTAAACACTTAAGGGTTTTTGTGCTCAGGCTCTGTTAGACTTTAGCTTTCCGGGAAGATTCTTGAAAATTTTTTTAATTTTTTTATTGTATGGCAGTATTGGGGATGGATCATTTCATAAAAATTACTTAGGTTAGCATTTGCGGGCACACAAATATACATAATCTAATAATGTTCAATAATATTAATCATCATCATCATAAATTTAACACGGTAAGCCAGTACACACACACAAATATTTATATTCCATAAATGTATGTGTGTATGTATATATATATATATACTTATATATGTATTTGAACCTATAGTTTCACCATACCTTGCTTAACACTACTATGAATGATGTGCTCTAGCATTTTCTTTTCTGTTATATTCTATTTCATTTTTTTAAAATGATGATTGCAACCCACCAAACTAGGTTTTATGATCCTACTAATAGGCTGAAATCCTCCGTTTAAATAACACTGACCCAGAAGTAATTGTTTTGCACAATGTCTTCTTTCTGGTTAAGACACTATTTCCAAACTGAACTGCTTATGGATCTGAATTTGGTCAACTGTTATCTAGGTTCTCCTATCCCTATAACAATCCCTACAGAACTTGTGCTTCTTTTCCAAAGTCTAGAAAGGAACCCTTCCAAGGTATCCTACTTCTAAGGCACCATTACTGATATAGTTCTTTGATAATCTAATTATATTGATATAGTATATTGATAATCTAATATACAATATTGTCATAAGTAATTAAACCCTCCGTATCTAAAGTAAAAAGAAAACCCTACATCATTGTCTTCTATGACACAGTGCCCTTGATTTTTCAAAACATGTGGGTAAGTTTGCTGTTCTTCCATATAAAATAGGTTTAGAGAATCCATCTTTTAGGCATTGTCTGAATTGGTGTGTGACTCCTTGGTGGAGAAAAAGCAATAATTTCCTGCTTCTTCGCCTTGGACCTAAGAGAAACTGCTTTCAACGTCCCAAAGACAAAGAAAAGCTTCTATTTATAGGCTTCATGTGGTTTCTAAAGTTTTAACCAAAGTGAATAGAACAATAATAAATTGCTTTCACATTTCTGCCCATAGAATTGTTTATTTAGCATTTTCTGTAAAACAAGAGACCTTCCATCCTCATGAAAAAACTGTATTTTGATTGCCTGGGAGATTTGAAATGATTTCTAATCTTGCCACAACTGTCTTCTGCTGTATAAATGAAATGTTTCATTTTCAAAGAGACTGTCAGGATATTCTGAAGACAGTTCCTTCCCTACTCTGCACAGCAACCCCCCGCCCCCCACCAAATAAAGTGCTTTGCTTTGGATTTTTTAAGAGAACAATGGCATTATTTCATATATTGGAAGATAACGGTTTTTAGCGGGTCCTAAGATGCTTATTTTCTACCAGTTTTTTGTTATTGTTGTTTCATGACATTGCTCCTAAGATTCTCTTTTTTGATTCACTAATTACTAAGAGTTGCCAGTTTTGTGGGGTGGTCAAACGGGACAGTAGCCCTTTGTATACGGAGCAAGAATTGCTAAAATATTGTTATGTATTGCAAACCATTATCTCTTTTTTTAAGTGTGGAGGGTGGTGCTCAGGGCACTAAGTATCCACAACAAAACTCCCTTCCTTTGTTGAAATAGGCAGGCCTTTTCTTGATAGCTAGACAAACCATATCAAAGGACTGCCATTTTATCAGGGTGTTGAAGAGGACTGAGTTGAGCTTATCAACCAGGCTTCCTGACCTTAGGGCTTAGCATTTTCAAATTATTTATATTCTCATATACCCTGCTGATCTCTAGACCTGCCCTGAGTGTGAAAGAGGCTCAGTTTTGTTTGTTTGCTTGTTTGTTTGTTTGTTTGTTTGTTTTGTGGCTCAGTTTTTAATGGCACTTGCCCCAACCAGTTTTCACCTCAGAATCATCGTGTTCTATTATCTCGCAGTCAGAATAAATTGATGTTTTCAATTTACTAAGTGCTTTAGCTTTGTTTCGAAATAGCCCATAGGTTATTCTTTTAGATTTTTTTTTTTGCCCTAAGTTTCTAGATTTCCATGCTAAATTACCTGACTGATATATTTAATGAGGAGAGTTTTTCATAATTACACTTAAAAAAGTGGAAAAAGTCAAGTTTAAAGCATATACTGTAATGCCATTACCAGAAAAGTGACTAACATCCAAGCAGAGAAAAATAGTTAGCCAGCCCACTAATTACCTTAATATATATAATCAGGTCTCCAAGCTGCACTTAATCAATATCTTCTGCCTTGATTAGCCATATTGAAATACTTGAAACCCTGACTTGTAATATGAAATTCAGTCATACTTATAAATGGTGATAGCTTTTATTTACTTAGAGTCAACAGTTGATGAAAAAGCTCTTACTTAAATAAATTGGCTTTGAGAACAAGGATACAAACAGAAACATAATTCATTCATTTTATAATTGTTCCTTTCTGCTGTGGACATTAGCCTTTGGCATCTGGTCTTTAACCATAATCTATGGCTAGATATAGCCAGGGAACTGGAGGCATGCGAAGGTGAATTCAAATTGGATAACGCTTGAGAATTCCAGTTTAAACAAGTTGACTGGAATCTAAAACACACTGTAATATGGACAAAAGAATTGTTATTATAGATTAAATGTATGTCGAAGATATAGAAGGATTATTGTGTCTGTTTCAGATGTAATTTCATGCCTGAGAATTTACATTGAAGGAAAAATGGTCTGGATCCCATTAGCGAAAGGCCCTGTTTTGCTGTCAGTTTAATTAAATGGAAACCTCTGGCAAGAGCGCTCAGGAGGTTGATAGAAGCAATACTATTTTGTATGTTGGAACAGGAAACTGTTAGGTCTTCCAGTTTGAAAAGGATACAAGAATGAAACCTGTGATTCATTTTTGTTTACAAACTCCCTCCTAGTTTACAATGACCTAAGTGATAAATTAACTATAATAAGTTATACATAGTGTGCAGGACAATGGCTTGATCCCAAGATATGAAATGCTAATCTCTGATGAAGAAGGTAGAACTTATTTTAATGTGACTTTCCCCTAAACAATGCATTCTTCAACAAAAGTAATTGTTTCCTTTGGTTTATTTTTCTGTAAATAGATTGAGTTGAGAAGGGGGAAGGGTGTTCAGTTTGCTTTTAAAGTGTGTGTCCGTGTGTGTGTGTTTGTGTGTGTGTAGCAAAAGAAAGAGAAGAAAAACAAAACAAAAGAAGAAAGGGGAAAAAGAGTAAAAGAGAGACCCTGAAACAGTGATTTATCTGTTAAGTGTGTTTGGCATCCTGCCTTTTGGCTGGAATTTTTGAGAGAAACATATTTGGTTTACTTTAATGGGCAAAAGCTCTGAACCTCATTCGTAGAAAAAAAGAGCATGTTTTCTTTTCCCTTTTTCAGTTCATTTTTTTATATCTTGACATTCTGTCTTGTAATTGAATAGTAATTCTGAATTTAGAGCTGGAGAAGAAGAAAATTTAAGTGGGTCCTCCTCCCCTCCCCCCTTCCCCCTCCTCTCTGTCCTCCCCCCTCCTTTCCCCCCTCCCCTCTCCTTCCCTCATTCTCTCCCTCTTTCTCCTTACATTTCAGAGAAAAGGACTGGCTGATCCCAAAGTTTTATCTCCTTTCACAGCCACCCTTAGGACTGGCACCAAAACTGAATAATTTCACTGAGACTGTGCTGGAGGGTTGTTGACATATTTGTGTCTATTCTAATAATATGAAGTTATGTGTTAGTAGAAGGAAATTTTCAATCTCAGTTAAAAAAAAAAAAGGTAATCAGTGAACATATTCTATATCATACTGTCATGGTGGATTCATGACATTATGCATTTAGCAAAGCTCTCATACAATACACAGAATGAACCCTCATGTAAACTATGCATGTGATTAATAATAATGTATCAATATCTTGGTTCATCAGTTTTAACAAAGGTACCACACTAATGCAAGATGTTTTAAAAATATATTTTGCAGGAAGATACTAGCAGCAAAAAAGAAGAAGAGGGTATATAAGTAGTATGCAAACCAAAATCCAGTTTTCCCCCCTCAGTTTGGTATTGTGATTTTATCACTATTATTAACTAAATGTCTTTATTGGATTGTCATTCCCTTAATAAACATGATGAGGGGAAATTATCAGAGTTACAAAAAACATAAGTTGGGTATATTATTTCAAAAGGGTTGATCAAATATTTAGACCATCCAACATTGGAGAATTTATATGGGGTCATTTTCTCTCTCTGTGTCCACGTTTATTTTCTTCATCTCTTTTAATTGTGCTTATTTTCTTATAATAAAAGTATTCCATGCTTGGGGTGCCTGGGTTGCTCAGTCAGTTAAGCGTCTGACTCTTGATCTCTGCTCAGGTCTTCATCTCAGGGTCGTTAGTTCAAGCCCCATGTTGGGCTCCACGCTGAGCGTGGGGTCTGCTTAAAAAAAAAAAAAAGTAATGGATGTTTATCATGTTAAGATGATATAAAGAAACAGAGAAAGAATTAATCACCCATAATACCACCATGCTGAAATAACTACTGGTAATATTTATTGTCGCTCATTCTAGTCTTTTTTCCTCTGCCTATATATGAGCTTTGGTTTTTTTAAATTTATACTGTATCTTCAGTTTCATATCTCTTCTTATTTAATGTGGTCTTTTATACACAAAAGATATTCATTGGCAGTATCATTTTTAGTAATGGATTCCACTGTATTCCATTATATGGAAGTACCATAATTTGTCTGTCTATTCTCCTATTCTTGGACTTTGGGGTTTTTTTTTTTTTCTAGCTTTTGACTATTATAAGCAGTGTTCTTGTGAACATCCTTGAAGTTATATCATTCTTTGTATCCTTGATTATTTCCTCAGGACAGATTCCTAGAAATGGAGCTTGTAAGGTCAAATGTCGAAGTAGAATTCAGAGGCGTTTGCTAGGTGTTGGTTCAATTGTAAAGAACATCTTCAGTAGAATCAGGATATCTTGTACACTGAAAATCCCTCAATGCTTGGCATTGTTGAAGCCAATGTAAAATGAAAAACATGTTAACAAATTTCAAGAGAAGTTGGGCAAATTTAGATATAGCCAATATTGGGCAGATTTGTACTTTGTGTGTAGTACATGTTTCTTTACCCAGAATTCTATCTCTAGTTCTTGCATTGTGATTGGGAAAGATATCCCAACTCTAAGAGTGTTCCTAACCATTCCCTTCTCCACCTGCCAGAACTCCCTACAATGTCCCTTTGGGGGCTTATGTTTGCACTAAGCTTTCTATGGAAGAGACACCCCCCCCCCGCCTTTTAGAACATTCTAGCTGCATGTCATTTGTGGGTGTGTGTGTGGGGGTGGGTGTGTGGTCTGTGTGTGTGTATGGGGAGGAAGGCTTCATCCCCATTCTCTCTGCGCTCTCCTAGTCACAGGTGAATATCAGACACTTGCATTAGAGAACTAGCCAGTGATAGGCTGGGACATCTGTGAAAGGGTTAAGCTGAAAGACTGTTACAGCCAATGAGCATTTATCCTCATGATGTCACAATGGTGATATCAGAGTCTCCAGGGAATTGATTATGAAATTACTCAGAACTGGAAACATTCATTCCACTCTCAGTAGCTTTTTTGAGTGTGACAAAAACCAGGATAGATTGAAGTTTTAATAAAATAGGGCTGTATATGTTGCTCCAGGTTCATGAAGATCATTATTTTGAGTACAGTTAAATTAAACACACAGGCACACACACACACACACACAACACACACACACACACACACACACACACACACACACCAGATGTCAGTGTGAAAAAGGGGAGGGGGAAGCTTTTAATCTTTGTTATTGATTTTCTGTGTGTACAGTTTTATCTAAAGAGTATGGTTTACCAGCTATTGTGTGGTTGGGCTTTCAGGCCAATAAAAACCTTTGGTCCTTAGAAAATAAAATGAGATATTCAGGCAGCTAGTTTATTTTAATTTCTTTTCTTTTCCACTTCATGACAGTATTTCAAATAATTAGGTTGATTTATGATTACAGATAGTTTTAAGATGTAGGACGCTTTAACAATGCAGTGCCAGTTTATTGTATCTGGCTTTATCCAATTATAAAATTGAGTTTAGTCATGTAATGATTCTCTAAACTAAAATATCAATCACAGTGCATGGACTTTTCCAATGTATATACTGTGAGGCTATTTTAAGCTTCTCTCTTCAAGGCGCCCTCACATCTGAATATGCTTACTTGGCTTTACTCTTTAACATGTAAGAACACATGAAACTTTGGCTACATTTAGCCTCCCGAGTCTAATGCACACGCTTGGTGACAGCAAAGGGGGAGGTTTTGACGACGAGCAGAATATGATAGACTAGAGTAATTATTTCCACAAGAAAATGAGCATCCTACGTTATTTGTACAAATAACACAAAGTGATTATTTGGCTGTGCCGTTGTAATGAAACAATAAAGATCATATTTAATTTAAAACAGTATCCCCCAGGGTCTTCTTTTTTATTCAGAGCATTTTTGGCTACTAAAACAAACATGATTTGCTGCTATGGTTAGCAACAGCAATTTTAAAGGAGAGCAGAGGGAGGGAGAGAGAGATTGGGAAAGGGAGAGAGGGAGAGAAGGGAGAGAAGCACATCTTTTCCTCTTTCTCCTTTAACTCTAGTATTCCAGAAATCATGATAAGGGCATACGGAACAGGAACTGAGTTGCTTATTGAAATAAGTTGCTTATTGCACTATTCTTTCCATATTGTTCATATAACCATTTATTTACAATAATTTGAGTAATCTCAGAGTTCCTCCTAAAGGCTTTTTTTGGCCTGGATAAAAAGTGCAGCTTTAAGATATTTCTCCTAAAATAAATTTGAGACGGTCTCATTTATAGTCAGCAGTGCCTTGATTACTTGCAGACACACTGGAAATTTACATGCGCTTTTCTCCTTTATAAAACACTGATCTGTTCATATCATTAGTTCCCTCATGACTAGTGCTTGGCTGCTCGCCAAGCGGTCTAAATCTGTAGTTGTAAATCGTGAGTTGAAATAGCAGAAAGTGGATTTGTAACTTAAAAAGTGTAAACAGTTTGGAAAATGAAGTAATTTTGGAGTATGATTGATTGCCTTGTGATTGTACTTTAAATTAGCCTGGGGTCTTGGGGGCAGATATGTGCTCTAACTGCTTATTACACATTTTCAGTTTTCGAAGGAATAATAGCATTGTTGGTCGGCTTTTAAACAATGTATGCATCTCCTGGAGTGACCTTTTAGGAAATGAATAGTTTTATTGTGTGTCCATTACTTTGCCTGAAACAACATTTTTGAGTTATTAATTTGACTTGTTCTATAAATAAAGAATTCAAAATGCAAAGCAGCTGTGCGACCCAGAGCACAGTATATCATGCCTGTGCTTTAGAACCACTGTTTGAGATTGATAATCCACAGAACAAATGGTTTCTTGGGTGATAAATTAATAATGTTTTCTGGAGCCTATGGTTACCAAAGATTAGTCCTTCGATACTGCAGAAGCCAAAAATTATTATTAAGGAGGACAATCGATTCATTGGCCTTCTGGGGCTCTGGAAGCATAGGTCTGCTTTTGTGAAGGGATCTCTATTCATTTAAGAGCATAGATAGAAAGCAGGAATAGCCCAGTGGGTCATTTCTGGGCAAAATATAGCAGCTGTGATAGGCAGGAGGCCCTGGAGTCAGAACGCCTGAGCCCAGGTATCTCTTACCCTGATTTACCAACTGAGTCATTAGGCAGGACAGCAGGGTTCCATTCCTCTTTTTCCTCCACCAGTAAAATGGGTATAAGAATTTCAATCTCGCAAAATCGTTGTAAGATTCAAATGAGACAAGCTGGGGAAGGATTTTATAAACGTAGAATGCCTTGTATTTCGTATTGTCATCACCAACATCATCATCATTTTTACCGCGATTGTGTTATTATTACACTGGGTTTGGGAACTTGGCCTGTCTGTTAATACCATGAATGGCTCACAGATACAAGTTGTGAGTAACAGTCTCATTCACTCTTTGCTTCCATGAGGGAGAGGTCTAGGAACAGTTGTTTTGTACTAACACTAGAATTTTAGTTTTTGTTTATGGGAACAGTTTTCCCAATATAGCCCTTTCCTTGCATTTTTTTACTTCTTCGTCGAACTCAACATTTCTTGGGGACCACATTTTGTTCCCATGTTTAGAGATGAAGAATCTCAGTTCCTTAAGCAATTGTTAGAGCTTTTACTCCGTGTCAGGAAGAGCCTGCGGTAGACATCAGGGACACAGAGGAGAACGGAGGGTTCTCTTTGCCTTTGCAAGTGGTCGAGCCTCAGGCAGCACTTTCCAATAGAACTTTCTGTGGTGATTTACCTGTTCTGTGTCTGTGCCTTCCAGTAAGGGACCCCCCAGTCACATGTGGCTGGTGACCGCCTGAAATATGATTAGTGTGACCGAGAAACTGACATGAAGCATTTTAAATTTTATTTGATTTTAATTCATTCAACTTTAGCTACCTGGTTGGCAGCTATTGTATTGGACAGCCCCGATCCAGAATAAAGATTTGCTAGTTTAATTGCCAGGTTGGGAAGTAAACCTAAATATTTTGGAAGCACATAAGGTTATCCATGTTTCTATTCTCCTTGATGAGACACAATGCCAAAGCCCAAAACATTGGCGTTTAGATAATGCCACCGGACAAAATGGATGAATTGCTTTTTAGTGTGTTGTCCAAACAGGGAATTGGTGCGTATAGGTAGGGAAAATGCACAAAATACTCCCAACAGGGTCTAAACCCTGAGCAGGCAAACGGTGGTGGTGCTGACACAGGATGCTGGCTGGGTAGAAACCCCAGCCAAGCCAGCTAGGGGTGTTTGACTGGCTGCCCTGGTGAGTGACGGCGTTTTGGGGGCATCGGTGCCCAGCAGTCCTCCAAGTGTAGGATTTATGAACACTGAACTACAGAGTAAAGAACTCCCTGCCTCACAGGGAAAATGTGGCAACTTCACATTTTCATTTTGAGTTATCAAAATACCTTCATATCCATGGAACATAAGAAACGTCCAAAGGTATTGGGTGTGAAATGCAGCCGTCCAAGACAGGACCACACAAATCATTGGGGGAGCACCCCGAGCGGCCAGAGCGCGCAGGGGCTGCTCGGTAGAGGGGTGGGGGGGGGTGCTGCATCCGAAGCTCTGCAGCGTGGGGCGGCGATGCATCTTTCCAAGTGATCTGGGTTCCTCAAAGTCCATGCTTAGTTCCTACGTGAGTTTCCTCTGGGAGAGGAAGCAGCTTTTGGCATTGTGGAGCCGTATTTAAATACTTGTGGTGAAAAGTCTAATATTAGAATGGGAACACAGAGACTCTAGACATCATGAAATCCAATCTCCTTACTTTGTTTGTACTTCTGGACTCCAGCGTTCCCGGCTGAGCAGCGGAGGTCTCATCAAGAACCTCGTAGAGTGGATGGCCCAGTGGCACAGGACTTACTTTCCGCCCCGCCCCCTGACACAGCTCTGACGTCATTTCCCACCTGGCACCGCGGCTCTCGCCCCGCTCCAGCCGGCGGGCCGCCCGGAGCGGGTTTCCTCCCCATGTTTCTCCGGCACAGAGCCCTGTTCTGCTGCGGGCCACTGCGCAGGCCCAGCTGCTCGAAACTTGCTTTCCGCGCCGCACGGCCTCAGGCACCAACGGGCTTGCCCTTTGTCCCCGAGTCCTGGCAGGCACAGCGCCCGGGGCCCACAGCACCTTTCTCGTTGCCCCCAAAAATGTTTCCAGAGGAGAATACAACTTTTGGGCGAAGAAAATGTTTTAATATATAACATCTATATATTCGTCTTTATACCAGTGCAGTCCTACCATGTGATGTTTCTTATTTTCCTAGGGGGGCAGGGACCGGGGAGGAAAATGTCACCTGGGGCTTTTGGAAGTCCTAGTGCAGTGCTGCCTTCACGGGCCCCACCTTCCTTAGAAGGCCCCGTCCTTTTTACAGAGAAGGCACCTGAAGCCCAGAGAAGGGCGCGAGTTTGCCCAAGATTACAAAGCCGGTGCCTGGTACGTCTCTCCCTTCTGAAGCTCCTTCTTTATAGGACATCAAGGAGATTTTGTCTTAAAACGATTTATTCTGGGGCTGGCTTTTCTAAACCGTAATGTAATTGTACTTTAATCAATAAAAAATGTCCTGTGGAACAACTGGGAGGGTGGGGGGAGGAGAGAAGCCCAGCAAATGTGAATTGTTGTTTATTTGTCTCTCTTAAACAGTGTTTCACGTTAAAGCAGCGGCAAATGAAATGGATTGTATTACAACCTTCTTAGAAAAATAGCTGCTGATCTCATAAATTCATCGAGCTTCCTGGTTCCAAAGGCCCCTCTTAAAATAATAATAAGTGTCGCACACTCCGTAAATACCTGCCTCCAGGTAGCGGGCAGTGAGGGGATTATAATTGCAAAACCGGAATGGGCCCCTCCTGCCTCCTCTGAGGCGGCGGGTTCTGTGCGGACCGCGCACGGGAAAGGGGAGGTGATGGCTTCCTCCCAGGACTGTCTCCTGTCCTCCGTATTACATGATGCCTGGATCTCAAACGTCATCCCTCGGCTGATCGTTCGCTCCTCTGGCCATCTCTCTGGCCCCGCGCACAGGTCATGACTCTGTGCTCGGAGCTGCCCGGGGGGGCCACTGTCCTCGTGTCATAGGTTTATCCAGGCAGAGGTGTCTCTCAGAAGCCCTAAGCAGCGGTTCTGACCCGGAGCTGTAGAATCAGGCAGACCTGGTGCCACAGTGACCTTGACCAAGCTGCTTAATCTCTCTAAGCCTCAATTTCCTCATCTATAAAATGGAAGCAGTAAACACATCCCTCGGGATTGCTGCAGGGATTAAATACACATTAAGGGTTTAGCGCTTGCCTGTCGATAGTGGGTGTTCAATAAAAGGCAGCTGGACTCGATTGGGACAGTGTGAGAAAACTGAACATTCTGACAGGTAGCCCAAAGATCTTTCTTGGTCTTTTTCTTTCGTTTGGCATCAAGCTCTGTGATGACTGTGGTGTGAACAAGCATCAGAAAATGTGCCTGGCATTTTGCAAACTGGGCTGCATCTTACCTGTATCCAGGTGTGTGAGATGTTCTCAGAAAATGCTTCCAAGTCAGTTGTACTTGAGTTTTGTTGGAGATGCAGCCGGTTCGTCGGGTTTAAGATCTTTTTGAAGCCCGTGATGTACACTCCTCAATGCAGGTCTCTCAACACCAGTCCGTTGCCTTATGTTGGCCATGGGAGGATGCCTTCTGCAGGAAAGAAACACCTGACTTGGGTGTAACTGAACTCTTATTACCTTCTGTCAGACGCGCACAGCAGAAGAGACAACTTCAGCCCTCCCCCCTGCCCCACCAACCTGAGTGTCAGAATGGTTTCACTGTCTTCATAGAGTCGTCTTTGACACAAACGGTGTGGCATTTTCAATTTTTTTTTTTTTTTTTTTTTTTTTTTACTTTTTGCAGGTCTAGAAATCTTATTTAAATCAATGTAATGAGACACTTTGAACAAAATGTAATCATTCTCACTTCTGCAGGGTTGGAAGAAGCAGTATCACAGCTACAGAGCTGGGCTGAGCTGGTTGTGTTCACACAGACTAGGGTTCTTGCCGTGTGCTCTGACTCTTCACAGCGTATCCTATAAGTAGGATTTTTTGAGTGTCTGTCTTAAGTGAATTATACTCTGGAAGAATTAAGAGGGCTATCATTTCACTATGATTTTTGAAAGAGTGAGAACCCTCAGACCCAAGCAGAATTGCTGGGCCAGACCTCTCCCTTTTTCTTCCAGGCCCCCTTCATGTCCTGAGAAGAGCAGTTCTCTGGTTTTCAAGAAGGCTCTATCGAAGTGGAGGTGTAAGGTTCTGTTAAAGTTCCAGGGTTTGTGAGGTCAAGGGAGTCTTCGCTTTGTCTTTTACAACAAGCATATATTTATATATTAGTTCTGAAATTTTAAAAAAATATTTTTAAGAATGCATGAGCAAAGATAAAAGAATTATCTCATTTCTTCTGGCTAAAGATATCTGTCTCCTCATGGTCACCTGTGAAGGAGCAACTCACTGACACTTAAAAAGAGCATTTTAACCCAAGATATCATGTGGCAGGAAATTTTACCGGAAGAATCTCTTATTAGTTTCTTCCAGTAAAAGAAGTTTTGAATGAGCAAACTTATAATAAGAAGTACCCCCCAAGGTGATAAATTATGTGGCTTTTTAATCTAGAAATAGGCACCTTAAACAGAAAGAACAGAGATGACTTTCAATCATCTGCTTGATTTGAAGGCTAGGGGAAGGTAGAGGGAGCTGATGGATCTTAGGGCGTCTTTCTTGGCTGCCTGAGACCATGTATGGAGTCTCCTTCAGATGCTGTACATGTGTGCCTCTGACTAAATCCTTAGAATAACTGGTGTTGGAAGTCCTCTAAGCTCCGAGATTTGTTACTGGAGCAAGGAAAGGGTGTTTGGGATGTCCCACTCGACTTGAAGGACCTGAAAGCTTAACAGCCAATAAAAAGAGCATTGGTAGAAGATGAGTGCTAATTTTAGGCAAGAGCAAACTGTTTCCTCATGCAAGCTCTTCCCTCCCTCCTTCCATTAAGAATTGAGGAGGCGCAATGGCTCTGTCTTCAGGTAGGATGACAGAGAGAGGTGATTTTCTCAAGACAAACATGGAATTTTTATAACGTAATATTTGCTGGTATTTAAGTATACTTTGGTGGCATCTTGGCTGGTGTTCAGAGACTTGAAATCATTTTGATTGTAAAGAGTCACTAAAAGGAGCTGTTAAATTGTGCTTCTTGAATTACATTTAGCTACAAAGTATTCGTTCTGTCTTGGCCTTGTAAATGATAAGACCTATTATCTAGATGGTCTCTGTCCACATCCCACCTGAGGAAAAAATCGAATTGGGTTTGAGTTTCAGTTAAGGCAAAATATATTAATAATATCCTTCATTTTTAAAAGAAATCTCGACCGCTTCCCTGCACGGAGCGTGCAGTCCTTGCCCCCTAGAAGGGGTGGGTTATTTGTAAGCTGGGTACCAGAAATAAAAATGAAAAAGGAAGCATTTAAATTGTAGGTGACGTAGGGGATGTATTTGTTTTTCTTCTGCATGAACCCTCCCATAATCCAAATTGCATTTTTTAAACCTCTTTTTGTTCAAATTATTTCAACAACCATCACTTTAGAAATTTCAGACTTGGACATGATGAAATAAAAAACATCACTTCCACCGCTGGGGCATAAACACCTCCAAAGTGTGGTATTCCGTGGGGTGCTTTGCATTTCAATTCTTCGTCCCTTGGGCTCCATAGTTCTGTTTGGAACCACCATGCCTCCTTCACCTGGGGTCTCATCTCCTGGATTCTGCCCTGGAGCACAAGACCAGGAGCCCCTGGAGGGTGAGCCCTGTCGTGGGCACCAGTGAAAACCCACTGATGGGCAGTGTCTGATCCCGAGCAGGAACTAAATAAAGACTTGTTGAATGAACGACTAAAGCACAAGACATTATTCTTGAATATCTGCTTGGTCAAACCTCTGATAACCTTCCTGGGATCTTGGCTTTGAACGCTGGCCACCATGGGCTCTTTCTCCCTTCAAGAGACTTGATGGGGTCATGGAACATTGTCTCCCCTGAGCCAGGGACGGTGGCGCTTGCTCAAGCTGTGTGGGCAGATGGAGGGCCTCACTCAGTCACCTGCGATGAAAGGAGGAAAAGGAAAGTCAGGGTTCAGATCTGGCTCTCCTCGAACTTGTCTTCCACTCTTGCTCAGATGAATGGAGTACAATGCTCGAATGGTACTCCCGGTGACTTCGGGATTTAACCTGAACCCTGTAGTGGCTCCCGAGGTTCTCTGCCACCTGTCATAGTGCCCAGCCTGGACTCCGGCCACGGCCCTTTAATCCCATCCTCTCCATGGGCCCATAGCTGTTAGAGCCCCAGGGACTGAAGATATGCCTCTTTTCTTGGAGACGCCAGCAGCAGACAGCCCTGAGCTCTGGGCTCAGATCTGTTCCACAAGCCTACCTTAGCAGTGTGACTGTGGCAAGTTAGTTCATCTTTCTTATGTGTCGGTCTCCTCGTCTGGAAAATGGGAATAATAATAACTTCCTATAGAGAAGGAGAGAGATGTGTTCATGATCGACACACAGAAGGGGTTGAGTGAGTGGTGTTTTTATCTGCCTTGGGAGGTGTCTGTGTATCCTTCAAAACTCGGCTCCAGCTTTGCCTTCCTGAAGATCTTCTTGACACTGTGTGGGTGCTGAGGACCTGCCTCTGCTGTGATTCTTTTGCGAACGCTTATTTATTTGTTTCCATGTCCACCACCTCGCCCAAGCTGCCTATCCTGAGAGGAGGGGCACTGGCTCTTTGATCTTGGTTCTCCTACCCCCTGCTACCTCCTAATCCACAGGACATGGTGTTTGACCGGTCAATGGATGGGTGGGAATTTTGACCTCAAATGCTACCTTTCTCACAATACAGAGGGCATAGTTGTGTGAGCTGTGTGTGTGATAAAGTTTGGATGGTTTGTGGATCTTTGTCCTGAGACCCAAAGGAGGGAGGAAAGAGAAATCACACTACTGGCATCACTGAGGGGTTAACAGTGAGAAGTATGCTGATGAAGGATGTTTTATACAATGGCAGTCTCTTTCTGAGATTATCTTCCAAATAAGGCAAAATCCAGTTTCACTTTAGGGATTGTTTTGAACATGAGACTGGAAGGGATACTTTAATAGCACAACCTGAAACGAGAAGTTTGCTTCTCTTTAGTTCATAAAATCACGAGGATTTTCAAGGCCACCGGCCCACTGGAGAGGCCCAGAGAGTCTCTCAGATTCTCATCAACCTTCTCAGAGGTTTGGGGCCACACCGAAGGCAGCTGGGGTGTAATGGGGACAGCACGATATTTCATGCCAGAGGACCTGTCCCTGTCATTAGCTGGGTAACCCTGAGTAAGGCATTCACCTTGTTGAGCTTTCTACATCCTCTTGTATAAAATGGGGATATTCATAATAGACTTCAAAGGGGGTTCTGGGAAGACTGAGTGAATCTAAATACGTGAAGGGGCTTTATAAATTCTGAAGTGTTACACAGATGAGTGATTATACTATGCATAGTAAACTATTTGTGATTTTACAGTGTTAAAAGCAGGATATGTATGCAAGAAGGGGAGTTGCAGGGAGCTGGGGAGTGCTGTAATCAACATTTGGGGGAGTAGTCCCCAAAATGTGATCAGAAAACACTAACCTCTTGAGGTCAGCCATGAATGACCAAAAAAAAAAAAAAATGGCAGGGGGAAGAAAGAGGGGTGAGGGATGAGAGAGGGTTCTATGGTAAAATAAATTCAGGAAAGGCAGTATATTCCCTCCTGTAGATTGAAATGCCCCTTAGCGAGTCGAAGGCTCCAAGAAGCCTGTCTGCGTAACTCTGTTAAACTCAGAGTTTTCCATACTAATACTACGGTACCCTTTCCCACATAACACTTGGTTGTTTGTCCCCATCTTTCCCCAGGACTAGTGTTGTGTGAAATACTTTGGGAAACCACTTGCAAAGCCGTCCTAATAGTGAACATCTATCGAGTGTTTACCGTGCCCTACACTAGCTTCAGTACTTTTTATCTTTTAACTCATGTATGCGCCCAGAAAGGCACTGTTTTTTTATGTCCATTTTAGAGATTAGGATCCTGAAGCTGTGAAGTTGTCACTCCCCGGATTCCACTGTTAGTAGTTGTCAAACTTCATGCCCTGCTGCTCTTTCATACTCGCTACCTTGTTGAATCCTACAGATGATTGAACTATAGGGCTCCCGCTTCCCAAACTCTCAATGCAATTGATCTTAATGCTCACCACGATACTGGTACTGACCATAGACAGACTACGGACGCCAGTATTATGGAATATGTGATTTTTAAATGTGTAGCCTACTTTAAAGAGCTAAACTGTGTTACCAAGAGAAAAGAGTAATTCCCGTTTTAGCTACAGCGCCCCCTGTGGTCTTCTGGTAGAAAGCTCTGACGCCCTTTCGGCTTAATAGCCCTACCCCCCCACCGCCCGCCCCCGGATTTGTACATCTGACTTCAGGATTTTTCAAACACTCTGTAGTTCTTCAAACTGGGTTTCTAGTTCTTATTTTCATCCTGCCCCCAAACCTGCATCTCACCATCTGTTTCAATAGGTGCTTTAACATCTGGGATACTTGTTACAAAGCCCCAATCCAGAGACCCAGCCCAGATACTTTCATTTTGCATGTTGGCAGGGTGGTCCAGGAATCTTCATTTAAACAAGCCCCTCAGCGGTTCTAATGTGACTGGCCCACAGAACATATGTCCTCTCTTGCTTTTCATTTGAACTCAGAGTGTGGGGACATCCTACCGAGTTACCACTTGCCAAATGAGAAGCCTGGAGGAGTATCAGTCAAGGTTGAGGCAGAACCAGATTTCCACTCCGAGGGCTCAACCGGAGAGATGTTAACAAAGGGAAGACTTGCAGAGGTGTGGTTAAGATAAAGGGAACCAAGAAGGGTGGTTGAGGTACCCGGGGTCTAGTAACAGCAAGAAGCAAGGGAGGAAATATTGCTACCTGGTGAAGGCTGGAGCCCTCAAGGAGCTACTGTGGTGTAGGGGTGCAACCCCAGGTAGCACTGTGGTGTCAGAGCTGGGAGGGAGCAACGAAGAAATACCCCAGCTTCTCTCTTTCCATCATCTGCTCTCCTGTTGGTGTCTTCCATTTGCCAAATTAAGAAAAAGTCAGAGTGTGAGGAAGCCCAAGAATGCAACCCTTAGGGGTCACATAGCAAGGTAGAGAGGATAGACAATGAGTAGAGGACACCAAATAGTGAATAATCAGAAAACATTAATTTGAAATATCAATTGACCGCTAATTGAAATTAACATCAGTTGAAAGCCTACCATACGCTTCACTTGTATCGACAATGTTAGGGATTCAGACATGCTAGAGACCCTCCCTGCTCCTGCCCTTCAGAGAACCCACAGTCTAGAAAGGGGGACCTAACATGAACAAATACACGCAGTAAAGTATCACAGAATAACTGCACCTTGGAGTTAAACTGATTTTGATGATCCAAAATAACAGATTTCTGGAAGCAATAATCTGTTCTCCAGAACAGGGATCAGGAGAGACGGGGACTAAATAGATTAGATTTACTGTCTATAAAGTCTCTGTCCCAACACAACTCCATAACTGCACAACTCTGCTGCTGCCGCAGGAAAGCAGCCACACACAGTGTCAATGAGCAGGCATGGCTGTGTGGCGATAAAACTTTATAAAAAACAGGTCCGTAGTTTGCCAACCCTTAACATAAACCATCTCACAGAAATATCTAGAATAGGGGCGCCTGGGTAGCTCAGTTGGTTAAATGTCGGACTCTTGATTTCCGCTTATGTCATGATCTCAGGGTCATGAGAGCAAGCCCTCCCTCCGTCGGGGCCCCGGGGTCAGCATTGAGTCTGCATGTCCCTCTCGCTCCCCCTTGCTTGTGTGCACTCGCTGTCTTTCTCTCGCTCTCGCTTTCAAATAAATAAAATCTCTTTTTAAAAAAGAAATATCTAGAATGGGGATCTGTAGCACTGGTAACTCGTGATATGAAACCACAGAATTATAACTGGAATTAATATATTAGTCACCCGCGATTTGTTTATTGTATCTTTTATGAGAAAAGGGAAGTAGGTGTGGATATTAGAGACTGGGGAAAGGAGGAATTTTACAGTGGAAATGAGTTTCCGCGGATGATAGATATTATGGGAAATGTGAATAAACCAGATTCCTCCTCCTCCCGTCTTACATCAGCTTACTCACGACTAACACTGTACAGAAGGAAGTAAGACAGGGCATTATCCATATCATCAGCTTTCAATGATAGTCTTCCACCGTGCACTGTGAGAGCACATTAGAAGGTGCCGGAGTTTTCATATGACTGCATTGCCGTGAGATTGAATAGTGGTTTCAGTTTCCAGTACATTTTATAAGTATCTCTTTCCTTCAGATGTTAAACTAATTTTCATATTGCACACACTAGGAAAAAGAAAAGAAAAAAAAATACCCATTCTGAGCAACTGATGCTCTCCTGGCATTGTGATAAAAAATAGAGCAGATGGTTTGTGGAAATGGCACCAGGTGAACTTGTAGGTAGTTAGAGCAGGAAAATAGATATAACTCCAAGAGAGGACTCTTACCAGGTTTTATAGTTGAAGCTTTTTTCTCTTTAATTTTACTTTGATTTTTTTTTTTTTTTTTCCATCATTCACTAGAAAACCAAAGGTGGCAAGCAAGGATCTCTGCTGAGATAGTGATGCAGGGTTGCTTGCTACCTTTTGGCCTTGTTTGGGATTTTTGGTTATCAGAACAATGAAGTAACAGCCACTAGAGGCCTTCCCTCCAGTTTTGTTCTCTTCTTCCAGTTGTGTTTCCAAACCTCTCAGGATCATGGGGTCCTAGAGTCCAGGACCTAAAGGCATCATGAGGACTGTGGCAAATATTCGGAACAGCCCCATCTGTCCTGGCTGCCTCTTCAGGCCCAGGCTGTCCATCATACGGTTTCTTTCCTGGTGGATTCTTTACCACTGTGCCATCCAGTATGATAGCCACCAGCCACATGTGGCTGTGAAGCCATTGAAACGTGGCCTGTACAAATAAAGAGATACCATACATGTTAAACACATACCAGATTTCAGAAACTTAATATGGAAAAAAATTATGTGAACTCTCTACTAATGCTTTACATTGCCCACGTGTTGAAATAATATTGTGAGTATACTGGGTTGGGTAAAATAGATTTTTTTTTTTTAAAAAAAGAATATACTGTAGAGAAACACTTGCACTTGTCCTATGAAATAAGACAAAATATTTTCTTAGTTTATACATATATCATATCACTGTGTTGTATGCCTTAAGTTAATACAATGGTATATGTCAGTAATATTTCAATAAAACTGGGGAGGTGCAAAATATTCATTGAATTTTGCTTTTAATAGTAAAAAATTAGTGTCAAAAAAAGATAAATAGATTATTAAGGTTATTTCACTTTTTCTTTTTACTTTTTAGATTTGTCTACATATTTGGCTTTAGATTTCCCAAATACTGTATATGAGCCTTTACCCAGTTTTCAATGGACATCTAAATTTTCTCATCATCAGTTTGAATGAGTTTTTTGTTAATAGGAGGTAGAAAATGTTAAACATGACATAGATGGTAATTGACTATAATTAAAATGAACATACATGATTTGATAAAAACCTTAAGTTTTAAAATCTGTATTTATTAAAGTATAACAGTTCTGAATAAATCATATGAAATGTTTATCTTTAGGTTTTATCTAATTTACTTCAAAATATCTGGTAGACTTACAGAGCATTCCACCTAGATTTAAAGGGATCAGCATCATTAACCTTTATTGCTCTGGCTTTTCTGAGTTCAGAGCATCCTAACACAGGCCAAAGTACTCCATTTCCACTGCCAACTTCTTTAACAGAAATATGTGGAAGAAGTGAAAGAGCAGAAGCCTCTGGTTTAAAGTGTCTAGATACAGCAGTAAAGGAGGTTTCTTCAGAACCAGTATTTTGCTTGGTCTCTCTAGTGGTCCTAAGACCAGGAATGGGTGATGGTTAAAGAAGGAGATTAGCCGCCGTATTGAATGTGGTCTCATCCCTGGGCACATGGACAGAAGAGGGAGTGATAATAGATGTTGAGGATCTGTCCCATTCCCATGTAGCCTCCCCTAGGAAAGTCCTCTTGTACCCCGTTGGGTGGGAGTTACCACTTTGAAGACCACTGATTTAAGATGAGCCACTGATACCAAAGAGGCCTTTGCCCTCTGTTTCTTGTTAAGCCATGTGATAATAAGAGAGGAAGCAACGCGATCTCTACACCTCTTGTCACTTCAGGAGGTGAGCTCCCGGAGGTCAGTGCAGTCATTTGGAGGGTGGTCCAGCACTTTGAGGGTGGTCCACACACTCCTCAAGTGGTGAGATTATTCAAAAAAAGTCCCCCAAATGAGATGTCTGCCTAAACTCGTGACCCTTCATCTGAAAAGGCCTAGCAGCCCCTGAGGGCAGCGCTGTTTGCCAGACAACTTTCTCCAGATTCCTTCAGCCTTTAGGAAGAGCTGCTGGTCCAGAGGCTAGGGTGAACCCAGGACACGGCTGCTGTCACTCCTGGGTGGAAGGGTCACGTGCTTCACTGCGGCGCTGTCTGCAGGCAGCTCCTTGCCGGCGCACCTGCGTGGGTCTGGGCGGGTCATAAGAAATGAGGACACCGCTCCTGTGCCCTCCAGGAGTTCTTATTCTAGTTGCCGGCTGGACGCCTGTCATCCTCCCAAGAACGACTAAGAGCTCCTTCACACAGAAAACATAACCCCTGCCAGACATTGCCCTTTCTTATTGTGTCGGATGCACATCACATTGACCATTTAATTATTTTTTAATGGATAGTGGCATTAAATATTCCTGTGATATTGCATAACCATCACCGCTATCTATTTCCCAAACTTTCTCATCACCCCAAACAGAAGCTCTGTACCCATTAAGCAACAACTCCCCATTCCCTGTCCCCTCCCCCCACAAGCAGCCCCTGGCAACCGCTAGTCTACTCTGTCTGTAAGTATTTGCCTCTTCTAGAAGCCGCATAGGAATAGAATCATACAATATTTGTCCTTGGGTGTCTGGCTTATTTCACCTCGCATAATGTTTTCATTATGTAGCATGTGCCAGAACTTGGTTCCTTTTTATGGCTGAATAAGTGTCCTTCGTTTGTATATTCCATCTTTTGTTAAACTGTTCATCTATTGGTGGACGGTTGGGTTGTTTCCCCTTTTTGACTCTTATGAATAATACTGCTATCAACACTGATGTGCAAGTATCAGTTTGAGTCCTTGTTTTCAATTCTTTAGGGCATATACCTAAAAGTGGAATTATTGGGTCATATAGTAATTCTCTGTGTAACTTTTAAGGAACTTCCAGACTGTTTTCCACCACAGCTGCACCATTTTACATTCTCATTAGCAACGAATGAGGGTTTTAATCTCTCCACATCCTCACCAACACTTGGAGTTTTTTGCTTTTGTATTTGTTTTTTAGATAATAGCTACCCTGGTGTGTGTGATGTGGTTATCGCATTGTAGTTTTGATTTGCATTTCCGTAATGATTAATAATGTCAAGCATTTTTTCATGTGGCATTTGTGTAACTTCCTTGGAGAAATATCTGTTCAAGACCTTTGCCCATTTTTTAAATTGGATTGTTTGTCTTTTTGTTGTTGCAGGGGCTCTTTATATATTCTGGATATTAATCCCTTATCAGATATGTGATTTGGAAATATTTTCTCCCATTCTGTGGGTTGTCTTTTTACCTTTTTGGCAGTGTGCTTTGAGGCACAAAAATTTTTAATTTTGATGATATCCATTTTATCTATTTTTTAATTCTTATTGCCTGTGTTTTTGTGAAATCCAAAGTCATAATGGTTTTCTGCTATGTTTTGTAGTTTTGGCTCTTATATTTGAGTCTTTGATCCATTTTGAGTTAATGTTTGTGCATGTTATGTCGTAAAGGTCCAGCTCATTCTTTTCCTGTGAATGTCTAGTTTCCCCCACATCATTTGTTGGAAAGACTGTCCCCTCCCCATTGAATGGTCTTGGCTCTCTTGTCAAAAACCAGTTGCCCATACATTTGAAAGTTTACGTCTGGATTCTTTATTCTGTTCAATCACATTTTGTCCTTATGCCGGTACCACACTCTTGGTTACTATAGCTTTGTAATAAGTTTTTGAATAGGGAAGTGTGAGTCCTACAGCTGTGTTCTTTTTCAATATTGTTTTGACTATTTGAGATCCCTTGAAATTTCATATACCTTTGCCAGATGTTCCCATCTTTTAAAAAATTACATGGTTAAAATGCAGGCAAACAAAGGAGAAAATAATCACAGATAATCTTACAACCTAGAGGCATTCATCTACTATGAATGATTTTGAAGCATTAAACAAAACAACATGGGATACCACTTCACATCTTCTAGAATGGCTATCAAAAGACAACAGCAAATGACGGAGAAGATGTGGAGATGCCAGAACCCTCATACACTGTTGGAGCGAACGTAAAATGGCACAGCCTCTTGGAAAAATAGGCTGACAGTTCCTCAACCGGGTAAACATAGAATTACCACATGACCCAGCGATTCCATTTCTGGGTATATACACAAGAGAAATAAAAACATATGTCCACATGAAAACCTTTAAATAAATGTTGATACCAGTATTATTCATAGTAGCCAAAAAGTATAAACAACAATAATGTCTCATCACCTGATGGAACAGGTAAATAAAATGTGGCATATCAATAAAATGGAATATTATTCAGCAATAAAAATAAATGAAATACTGATACACTTTATAAAATATATGAACCTTGATAACATCATGCCAAGTGAAAGATGCCAGTGACAAAGAACCACATATTGTATGATACGGTTCATATTAAATGTTCAGAATAAGCAAACTGGTAGAGACAGAAAGTAGATTAAGCGGTTGCCTAGGACTAGTGAGGGGTAGCGAGATGTGGGAGCAAGAGGGTTCAGAGTTTCTTTCGGGGAGAATAAAAAAATGTTCTAAATTTGATTGTAGTGATGGATGCACAACTCTGTGAATATACTTACATCTCAGTAACGCTATTAAACAAAAGACATAGGTTTGAATATATTGTTTCATACCTACTTTTTTTTCACTCAATGTAACAGAATCTTTGCTTGCCCTGAAAGTTATTTAATTTTGCTATTTTTAAGGGCCACACAGTTTTAATGAAAGTAGACGTACCATCCATTACATACACAGATATGTGTGTGTATGTGTATGTATACATGTATAAAATGTCTTCAAAATGCTAGGCATTAAGTAATCAATATTAGTCATTCCTACACCATTTGTTGTTTAGCTCTCCATACACATGTGGTTTTTTTTTTTCCCCTAATATAAACAGTGTTGGAATTTATGAAGTTTAGCCTGATAAGTGTTGACTACTTGTCCATGAAAGTCATGGCAAATAGTGACTGGTCATTTTGCTAAGGCACACATTTGGATCTTATATGCTGAGAGACTGATGTGTGGAAGTTAATTATTTTGCTATTGATCTGTCCCGTATCACACCTTAATGAGGTTTATTCATGAGTGTGGGGGCTCAGGAGGGTCTCTTAAATGTAAAGGGTTTATAGAGCTGCTGCATAGTGGGATTGTGGTTCTCTCAATGATGGCAAGCTTAAGATACAACTTGAAAATAAAAATCCATATAAATTTATAAGGGGAAAGATGGCAAAAGTTATTATGGTTTTTAAAGCCAGCTGGACTAACGACGTGAGGTTTCCTTCTCTTCCAACAACTTTGTCATGGTCACCACAGGGCTGACTGGATTTCAGTTGTAGTTCCTTGTAAGCCAAGAAAAGGTTGAGTTTAACGAAGTTCAAATCCAATATAACAGCCTTACCTGGACCACTAGTAAATAAATAAATGTGTAAGTTAACCTCTGAGAAAACTTTTGGCACACTTTTTAGAGTAGGGGAAATTTTGTCTAAGCCCTGGCTCCCTGGTGTTCTCGTGGGTCCTTTATATTTTCTTCTTCAGATACTGAAATTCATTTGTACCGAAAGAGAATGGCTAACTGTAGCCCAACAGTGGGTGAAGGGAAGGCAAGTTAGCTAGGTCAGGCCCCTTAGGATCCTGCTCCAAATGTGGTCACTGCTTTCCCTACTTGTCAATCTGGCCACGTGGTCTCAGGAGTAACCATGGTCCTGTGTGACATTCACATTCAGCAGACAGGAGCCGTATGGAAATAAGATGCAAGAGTCCTCCGAATGAAATCTAGAGTGGCTCCTGAAAGTGGCTTAGAATTCAGTGGCCACTTGGGAGAACCTTGGAGGTGGAGCTGGCTGGCTTCCCAGTGGATTCGCTTGTTACTCAGAGCGATGGCAGTGTTTGGTTTTAGTACAGTCTGGTATTGTTTTCTTTTCGGAGTGAGGAAGCAACAGTCAGGGCAAAAGCCAATGTGAACGTTCTAATACATATTTTTGTGAGTGTGTGTCCATGTATTTGAAGTGGCCAGCATTGGGAAACAGTGAGTTAAAAGCCCAGGGTTTTGCATTTGAAATATTCTTTGTTCTGTTTACAACCATGCACGGAGATATTTTCCCACATTTCCTTTTATATAAGTTCTCCAGTGATGTTTTCGTGGCCTATCCTGGGAAGATCTGTCTTTCCATTTATCAAAACAAATGGCAAGCTGGGGACCATTTAAAGTCGTTTTTTTAGTTAATAAAGCCAATCTTCTTGTTCTGTTATGTTAAAAGTACATTATCTTTTTATTGCCAGCTCTCTATGGCTAGGTCTGTTTTCTGTCTTAGCAATCTCAGGGCTGCCCCACTTGCTTACTGTGTAGAGAATTACAAAATCATCAAGGGTGGGGCGGCACCAGCTGACTTACAGTACAAACCATTTCTCAAAATAACCACAACAGTGCAATACTGATGTGTAATTTACGTCACAGTATGTTTTTATGAAATAGTTTGTGGCATTTTCATTTCTATTCCGGATGGAATCTTGTGCTCTCTCCCTTTTAATCAGGCATTTAATTTATTTTTATTATTAATACTTTCCACTCCTTGTCTTGGCATGCCTCCAATTTAACAGCTTTGATGGGGGGGAAACAACAACCAACAACCCATCTTCCCCCACCCCAACTCTTCAACATCAGTTTAACTGCAAATGTATTTTCCCCTTTGATGTGTACTTACTTCGGGTACGAAGCTTACTGCCTTAGGAGAAATGTAGAAATATGGTGGGACGCGTTACACACTTACACGGACTTACATTCAGGAATTGATGAAGTTGATGTACAACTTCGGAATTTTAAACACTTTCAACCAATCCAAGCTATGTAGTCATATGCACTGCTGCATTTTGCTTTTACAAATGTCTTTCTGTATAGTGTCCTGTAATTAGAACAGGAAATCATTGAGTAACTGTAAGATGAATAAGAGCACTTAGACTGAAAGGAAAATTACCTTCCGAGAAATTATATTCTCTCTCTCTCTCTCTCTTTTTTTTTCTGCATGTTACAGTGTTGGTAATGATAGTAACAGCTGTAGCTGCTCTTATCTGTAGAATTTTCATGCTTAGGTTTTCTGAAATAAAAAAAAAATGTTCCTTTTCTGTAATAATCAAAAATGAATGGACAGAAAATAGGAAATGCCTAATTATGACAAATATTCAGTGTCACAACAGAGCAGCAATTAAATGGAAACTTCAGTATAATTGTCAATAGCAGTAAGAATTGGACTAGTGCCAGGTACATAAAGTTGATGCTTCGCCCTTGGTTGGTTGCTAGGAGCACGGTGAAAAGTATAAAGCTTTGAGAAAGGAATGCCTAATGTAATAAAGTAACAGAAAGAAGCATAAATCATTGCAAGAGCCTCTCATATTGACATTATTTTACTTAAATTGTCTCAAAACTAGACATCAAGTTTTATAACATGAGCAAATTCATATTTGCTTGGGGGAAAAAAAAAAGAACAGTCTATGTTGTCTTTGAAGGACTGGGGACTTTGTGTCTCAAGCGTAGCCTTCATACATATTTGGAATCTTTTAAGTGAAAATCTTTAAATGTTTGTTTCTATTGGCATCCAAATGCATTTGCCCTAATACGATTAAGAGAACTAAAGGGCAAAATACTTGGCAGATTTTTCAGTTGAGGTAATTAGGTGCAGGAAGGAACATGCATACTTTTTCCACCAGGCTCTATAAAATCCTGGTGCAGAGATTTTTTTTTTTTAAGATTTTTTTTTTTTTAAGCTTACTGATTTTAGAAGTAGATTATAGTGGTTTTCAGTAAGCGTAATAGTGTGATGTTTCCGCAACAAGCCTTCCCTTCTCCCCCCTCCCCAAGAATGAAAAAGAAAGTTACATTTCTAAATGTTGTGTAAAAGATAAAAGCAGATTTCTCCACTGGAATTTATGTTTTCAGTCTCCTGTGCATTGGCCACCATTATCTATTTAAAAAAAAAAATAGCATTATGGATATTTGAAAGTCAATGCTCCATTAATTCATTGTGTTTGCTATTTCATGCATCTCTTTTTGTATAAAGACAACTTGAGCAACGTGCTATTCAGAATGAATGCCTGCTCTTACCCTCTCCCCCCCACCCCTTCCCCACTCCCAGCCCAACTCTGAGGATTAAAGCAATGGTATACAGTTACTGTTTGAAAAGCTTGGGTGGAGTCTCACGTTATAATTACAGTTTCTCTGTGGAATTCTGTTTTGGACTTTGAAAATATATAAATAAGTGAAAAATTGACATTGAGAGAGGTTAACAAAACGTGTAATTATGATATAAGCACAGGATTAGAGTAATTTTGGTTGAGCATTACAAGCAGTGTACTTTAGGTATTAACTTTTAATAGGCAAAGTTCTCATTGAAGTTGAAATGAGGTTTAGTAATTTTGGGTCTCTTATTCCCTTTGAATATTTCATTTAAAAATAGGCATTTTCACTTTTGTTTTTTTTTTTTTTTCCTTTGGTGGAGGGGAGAATTGAGGAATGGGATGACATTTTAATAGAATATCATAATACGGCTTAAAATTTCAGTCTTTGGTACCAAGAATTTATTGCTGATCATTTTCTGTTGACAGAAATCAAGTACTGCCTACATAACCCAACCAACTGCCGCTGACTAGAGTGTGTTAGAGTAAGATTCCTTGGGTAATACTTTGATTTCTTTTCCTATGTGGGTGCGGTTGAAAGAAAATCTTTGTTCCAGGAACACTTTGTTTATCTTTTGTTAAACAAATGTGCAATTTATCCATTCTTTATTCATTCTTAGATTTATCTGCTAGACCTGTTATGAATTGGAAAGGGGAGAAGGTCCTATGCAGCATTTATCGGCAACCTCTGTTTCATGGGTAACTGCATACGAGTGTTTGTTTATATGTACATGAAATGCATAAGGAGGAAAGAAGTAGCTGAGGAATTTAAATAAGAATTCTTGAAAGGGTTGTTTGGCTTTATTTGTTTCTTAGTGTACTAGGGCAAAATAAAATATGACAGCTGTTGAACAGTTTAAAAGTTTTGTAGCTGTATGAGGAAGAAGTTAATGCAAAGGCTTAGGGGAAAGTTACAGGATCATAGAATTTTAGATCTGGAAAGCTCTTCCAAACTCATAATTTTATTCTCTGTTAATACATACCTTTCATGTGAAGGTGACCATGCTTTGTCTTGAGAAAAAAATATTTCTCCAGTTAACTAAGCACATCTACCCAAATTCATGTAGGGTGAAGTTTCTCTGAAGTGAACTTTACCCTAGATGAATTGTTGATTCTTCCAGGTCTCACATTTATGCTGGATGTTCTCTTTACTCTCACCTAGAATGCTTTGTTAATTTTCTTAGCAGTCCCAAGGGTCTCATGGGCTTTGGGGGTCTGTTTTTTTGGGGGGGGAGGGGTGTTCTTTTTTTTTTTTCCTGTAAATATTAAAGGTGATTCCTCTAGGCATGTCTAATTGTAAGGTTGGAAATTTGCCTCTGTCTAAACAATGCCAAAATTCTGGTCCAATTGGAGGGTTCTTTTCATAAGGAACAAAATTATCATAATTTTTGTTTTGGTATTATTAAGCACTGCCACATTAAACCAGGTCCCAACTGGGCCTCTAGCCTCTTAGTATGGGAGCGCTTCAGGAAGTGCAGGGGTTCTGGGCTTGCACAACTTAAAGTAGGCCTTATTTCCTATTACGTGGGTAGAAAGTAGAAAGGTGATATACATAGTACCCCCCCATCCATGGGGGATACATGCCAAGACTCCCAGCGGATGCCTGACACTGCAGATAACATCAAACCCTATCTGTACTGTTTTTTCCTAATCATACAACCTATGAAAAAGTTTTCTTTATCAGTTAGACACAGTAAGAGATTAATAACAATAACTAATAGTAAAATTGGACAGTAAAGTAGTCTCGTTCTCTCAAAAGACCTTATTGTCCCGTGCTCACCCTTCTTCCTGTGACGTCAGATAATAAAATGCTTGAGTGACGAGAAGAAATGGGATGAATGACGTAGGCACTGTGACATAGCGTTAGGCCACTACTGACCTTCTCATGATGTGTTCAGAGTGGAACGTCTGCTTCCAGACCGTTGTTGACCACACGCTGCAGAAAGCGAAAACTCTGATGGGGCGGGGGGGACCACTGTGCATGAAAGATGTGTCCGTACTGTTAAATCATGGCGGAGTGAGTTGCAGTGTTCCAAAATCACAACAAGCTAACTTAACTGGAGTGAAATTCTGACCCAAAACTGGCTGAATTGTGCAGTTCTTGATGACACAGAAGTTTCAGATTTCCCGTGACCAAAGGCCATCATCCTCATCCCCAATACTGTACCTTAATTAAATCTCTAGTAGGGCGCCCGGGTGGCTCAGTCAGTTAAGCAACTGCCTTCGGCTCAGGTCATGATCCTGGAGTCCTGGGATCGAGTCCCGCATCGGGCTCCCTGCTCAGCGAGGAGCCTGCTTCTCCCTCTAACCCTCCCCCCTCTCATGTACTCTCTCTCTCTCTCATTCTCACTCTCTCAAAATAAATAAATAAATCTTTAAAAAAAATAAATCTCTAGTAATAATGAGCTGCAAATAAACAAAGATTTTCCTTCAACCACACCCACGTAGGAAGAGAAATCAAAGTATTACCTTAATGATCATAATGATGTTACTATTATTAGTATTTGTGACATTTTGTCATAATGAAAACCCCATCAGACTTGGAATGAAAAGACTGGGTGACAGTCTCACATCCGTCACTCTCTTTCAAGGTGTCCTTGAGAGCCTTGGACTAGTCACTTGGGTGTCTCAGCCTATTTCTTCGCCTCTGAATTGCGGAGATTCACGAGCCGTAATCCTACGAAGAGGGTTGTTGTGAGGAGCAAAAGAGATGTGTTTTGTGAAAGACCAGTGTAAATTTTTGTGTTTTCCTATCAGTACCAGAAATCATGGTAGTATTTCTAAACCAACAGTCCCTCTGTCCCTCTTATTTTTGGTTACGAGGTCTTTTTTCATTTGCTGTCTTCTATGCAACCTACAACAATCCTGGGAGAGTGGCAAGGAGAAGGGAATTTTGTCCTATTCTGAGTACAGTGGGGGTTTGGCTAGAAGCATATACCTGAAAACAGGTTATAAGTATATATATATATATACATACTTAGAAACCCCAACTTGTGACATTTCGACTTGGCAATTTTTTGACTTTACAATGGCGTAGAAGCGATAACGCACTCAGTAGAAAGCGTACGTTGAATTTTGAATTTGAATCTTTTCCCAGGCTGGCAGTACATGGCTTGATACTGTTGTGGTGCTGGGCATCCACCCCCCAGCCGCAGCTCCGAGGCTGCCAAGTGCTCACAAGGGTGAACGTCCAACACAAAACCAGCCTATACCTGTGAAACTGTCCTGTTTTTCACTTTCAGGACAGGATTTAATAAATGACATGAGATATTCAATACTTTATTATAAAATAGGCTTTGTGTTAGATGATTTTGTCCAATGGAAGTGTTCTGAGTACATTTAAGGTAGGCTAGGCTAAGCTATGGTGTTTGGTAGGTGAGATGTATTCAATGCATTTGCAACTTAGGATATTTTCAACTGACAAGGGGCTGTCGGGACATAAGCCCATCGAAAGTGGAGGAAGCTGTGTGTGTTTCTGTGTGTGTGTGTGTGTGTGTGTGTGTGTGTGTGTGTGTGTGTACACACATACATAGAGAAAGAGAGAGATCAAAACCCAAACTAAATAAATTACTATAAGTCTGTGCAAAACTCTAAACTCAGACTCAGAGGTAGTGGTTTCAAAGTTTAATGTGCATGAGCTACCTGGAAGCTTGTTAAAAATGTAAATTAGAGATTCTGAGTTAGTGGTTCTGGATGAGCCCCTGGAGTCTGCCTTTTTCCAGTTACCCTATGTGATTCTGATGTGGGCAGGCCCGGGAGCTCTCTGAGAGAGGCTGTCTCCAGAATGAATGGACATCATAGGACACATCTCCAGGACGTGGACCAGAGGGAACTTGCTGGTTTTTCTTCAACAGAAAGCAGATTCATGGCTTGGCTTGTATTTTGGGAACTGCATGAAGAAAGAAGGATAAATGTTTCAAGCTAGGATGAGGTGAAGAGAAAACAAAAACAATCAAAAAAACCCAGGTCATTTCTAAGCACCAAAGATAGACAGGGAGCTGACTGCATCCACAACAGAGAATTAAGAAGCGGTTAGAGATGGCATTATCATGAAAAATGGTTGGGGGCGCCTGGGTGGCTCAGTCATTAAGCGTCTGCCTTCGGCTCAGGTCATGGTCCCAGGGTCCTGGGATCGAGCCCCTCATCGGGCTCCCTGCTCCGCGGGAAGCCTGCTTCTCCCTCTCCCACTCCCTCTGCTTGTGTTCCCTCTCTCGCTGTGTCTCTCTCTGTCGAATAAATAAATAAAATCTTTAAAAAAAAAAAAAAGAAAGAAAAATGGTTGGAGAAGAACAGGAGGGAGGTGGCATTATCATGAAAAATGGTTGGAGAAAAACAGGAGGAGAATGAGGGGACAAGAAGCAGTGAAATACTCCCAAGAATCCAGGGGACATCATCTGCTAGAAAATGAACTCTGAAGGATCCATTCTTTTGCCGTCATTCCGCCTGAAAAGCAGAGCTTCCTCCATCCCAAGAACTTGGAGAAACCAGCACAGCCATCCCTCCGGTACAGAAATCCAGTAGCACAACCAAGATAGAATGGTGGGAGCTGTGTGCACAGTATATATGCAGGAGACGGTCTTAGATGCTGAGCATGCCGATACAAGTCCGGGGGTTCGTGGTTACGCCCCTCCCCCTCATCCATGGTGTCTTGGACAAATAGAGGATAATAATACCATTGACACATTCGGGGACTGCTTCTTCGAATAGGACTTAGGTACTCTGGAGTTTCTGATGATGTTTGGTGAAAATATCCAGTCAAACGTTTTGTGCTTTAGCTCTTCTAGAAAGCACACATTTGAACCCGAAGTGTGAACTCGTGTCTTGGTCTGCGGTAAAAATCTCAAACTGAAGTGTCTTGGGACGTGTATCAGCATTTCAAAACTGAACTTCATTTGGGGACTTGCGTTCAATGTAAACATATTTCCTTGTAATTAAATATGCCAGCTGACAAAGTGGATACCCACAGACCAGGCAGGAGCCTAAGAAATGTAAACTGTTAAAAGATGTCATCTTGAAAGCAGCTAAACATCTCCATTCTCAAAGAAGCCTCCAGCCTGAGGAACTAAGTGAACATAATTAGAAATACATCTGGGTATTGGCCTCCTATCTGAGAAGGTCACATGCACACCTTCCACTGGTACTGGTTAGATTCCATCATTTGTTCTGTCCTTCCTCATTTGTCTCCCACTGGTTACCAGATGGCCACGATAATGTTGGTATCCTTAACAACTGTCTTGTGCAATTCCCTGCAGCATGGTAAGAACTCAAAATATTGAGTGTTTTCCCTTTGGATAAGCCAGTGACATATCTGGGAATTGCTTACAAACGCCCTGATGGTGTGGTTATAGGGAGTGATGGCAGACTAGGTCATGGAGCCGAAATTCATCGTGACATGATGCAGGTGGCAGGCTACCAAAGGGGAGCTTTTGCCATTTCTCAAGCTTAAGATGAAGGAAGGGGTCCTCCAGGCCGAATCTGGTTTTTATAAATAAGTGCTTAATATCGTGAGGTGTAGATAAGCGGTAAAAGGGAGCTTCGTGAAAGTTGCTGAAACGTTCTGAGCTAAGTTGGTTCTGATGGAGCTGTCACAGGATGCTTGGGGAGTCCTCTCAGCATCGTTCTCTGAGTTGTGCCAAGTTACCAGATGGGTTTGAGGCACATTAGAAAATAGGGAGCATGGGAAAGGGGGAGGGCAAGGAAGGTGGATATATCAATCAAGTCGGGATGGATCATGCTGCAAAAACAAATAACCCCCAGATCACAGCCTCACTTAAAACAACAAAGGTTTCCCCTGTGCTTGTTTCTATGTCCATTGCGGACCGACGAGGGGCTCTGCTCCGCGTAGCTCTTGTTCCAAGACCCTAACTGGCAGCCCAGCTGCTATCTGACTCATGACAGGTGCCCAGGATGAAGGGAAAGAGAGAGTGTTGTCAGTCAAACACTGGCCCCTAAGGTCGCCACTCACTCCTGTCATATTTTATTGGCCACAACAAGTCACAGGGCCACTTGACGCCAATGGGCCAGGACGCGTGGTCTTTCCACAAGACCACAAAGAGAACCAGAAATATTTGTTGAACAGCCCTAACCACCACCAGATTAGATGATGATGCTATTTGAACTTATGGACGTCTCTCTGGGGCCACATGACCTCTTCAGGCCCTTCTAGCACTGAATGATTATATAATCTAAAGAAAGAGCAGGCTCTGGAAATTTATGTAGACAGAAGCTCAACAAAATTCTGATTTTTCCGGTGATGATGACTTTAACGTTTGAAATATATATATCAGACTCTTTGAAAAACATTGTTTTGGTTCTGCTGCTTGCTGATGACCCAAACCTTGCATAATCTGTCCTTGAGGTCACCCCGACTCTCTCTCTTCTCTCCACCTTTTCTCTTCTCTGCTGGTAACCCGAGGCTTTTTTAACGGAACTGGAGTGGCGAGGTGAGGCTGGGAGAATGCCACCGTAACCCAGACGGGGAGAAAGATGAACGGGTATCAGGGTCTCACTGAAGACACGTTTTCATACCAAAGCAGAGTGACAAATGCAATTATGCCATGGCCATGACGGTTCTTTGTGGGAGGCAAGAGGGTAACGGAAGTGTTTTCTTGTTTGTCTAGGGGAGGACGAGGAAGAAACGAACGTGATCGTTCTCAGCTACCCTCAGTACTGCCGGTACCGATCGATGCTGAAGCGCATCCAGGATAAGCCATCTTCCATTCTAACGGACCAGTTTGCGCTAGCCCTGGGGGGCATCGCCGTGGTCAGCAAGAACCCCCAGATCCTGTACTGTAGGGACACCTTTGACCACCCAACGCTCATTGAAAATGAGAGTATATGCGATGAGTTTGGTGAGTCTTTTTTTTGTTTGCTTGTTTTCCCACATGAAACTTGTGCTTGTGTGTTTCCTTGCTTTGGGTTCTTGTGAAGAGCAGTGATGGGAGCAAGGCTTATTTTCACCAGCTCTATGTGCCAGCCCACCCCTCCCCCCCCAAAGTATCATGGCATAAAGCATCATCGCCTCCTGAGCAGCCTCTGTTGGCCAGGGTAAAGGGTAATTATTTAGAATTTGTTGTCCAATATAGGTTCTGAAGTTGCTTGGTCGACCTTGAAATTGGACATTAGGACAGGAAGCTTTCATGTTCGTTCTTTCTTAAAAGGCTTTGGCTATTCACAGATACTTTTTTTTTTTTAACTGATCACTCCCTTTTCAGTGTGATAAGGAACTATAAAAATGCACCAGTTGTAACCACTTCTGTACTATAAGATCAACAGATAGATTGATGATAGATCCCTACGCCCCTTAATTTTTTCATGTACATGTATGGATACACATATATATCCATCTTTGGGGGGGCACAGTGTATAAAAATATGTATAGATATTTATATATCTATCTATATTCAAATATATATATATGTGTCTCTATATATATATCTTTATACACTACGCCCCCCAAAGATGGATATATGCACACATAATTTTATCTGCATCTCTCCTAGCTGATCAGTCATGTGTCTCTCTAGATAGAAGCAAAGGAGAAGATATATCATAGGTTTGGGAGCCTTTGCATGATGCAGTGAATGGCTGGAGGCAAGCCAGGATCACATCTCTCACATCTTTCAGTTTCTCATCTGTTTGTTGAAGAGATTGGATCATATCGGTGGTTCTCAACAGGCTGGGCAGGGATATCAGAATACCCTGGGGGTGCTTTATCAGCCTAGACATGTTCCTTGGAAATTCCTGTATTTACAGAGGCATGAGACCTTCTCCCCGCCGCCACCTCGCGCCCTACCCCTTCTTTGGTTTTCCACCACGGCGCAACCAGTGTGATGGCTGACCCATGCTAAATGGGGACCTGGGCAGAGAAGAAGCTGAGACCCGTGGCCCAGAGAGAGCACTGCTGGCATCATTTTGAGTCAGAACATTCCTTGATTTTGTCGGCTAAGATCTTCCCAAGGCTCCCCAGTTTGTGGATTATTCAGATCAGATTATTCTGCTTAACTGTTACAGGCCTCAGCATGGTTTGGGAAATCCACTCTGGCCTCTCTAATCTGATTATTCCTGACCCCAGTAGCCCTCTACCTGCTATAGGGAGCTTGTAAGTAGTGGTGAGCATGAGGGGATGATCCAAGAAGGAAGGGAGGAAAGAGGAAGGGGACCTCGGTTCATCGGACATGGCATTTTTTTCCTTATAAACTTTTTTTTCGGATGCCTTTCACAACTCTGCCTTACCAAATGACTGTCGGTCTAGAAGAGAATAGTAGTGTTTATACAAGTTATTTATCCCTTCTTCCAAGAAGAATTTAGTGTCATATTTTTAATATTCCAATAACCGTTGTATGCAAGTAGATGAATGTATCCAATACATCTTTTCAAAAAATACCCTCTCTTTTCAGATCAGCATTTACAAATCGACCCTTTTTAATACTTCTGTTTTGAGGGCTTTTCTCCCCTTATCGCCTACTCCCAAACCCTCTGTCCTGCTTGCCGCTCAAGAGGTCTGTAAATTCCTGACACTAAATAAAACTGAAAGAATGCTTTCCCTCATTTAAGACTAGTCAGAGTTAGAGTATCATAATGTAACATAATGAAAAATGTTTTAACCTTTTTGGCTAATTTAAGAGTTATTAGTCATTGAGCTTCAAAGCTGTTGCGTCTGGAATTGGTAATAGAAAGAAGTTCCAATTTAACAGTGATCACAATGGTTGTTAAGAGTTACTAAATTAGTTTTAAATGTTCTCACAAACACAAGCATCTGACTATTGAATGTTTTCCTGAACTTTTCTTCTGGTAAAGCTAATTTTAATGCTGTTTTTCTTCTCCAGCCTCTTAAAGTGGAAACTTTCTTTTGGAATAAAGGTACCTTTAAAGAGCTTCTAGATGGCTAGTTTAATAATTAGAATATTAGGTTTTTCTCTTAGTTGAGTTTGTACTTCAAGTAGTTTGCACTTTGTGTAGTATTTCGATTTATTAAGTGAACCCCCCCCAAAAAACTTATTTTTGACCTGATTTGAACACCTTCACCCACATCCCTCCCCCACCTTCCACTCTTGGTCCTCCATCTAAATTTCCAGAGACCACCCTTTTAAACCTCCAACTGGTTGTATTTGAAATCAACACAGGCTAAAGCGTTTGTTAAAACGTGGGGTTGGGTTTCTCCAACCAACTAACAGTTGGTAGAAGAACATAAATTTAATTAGTGACTAGCATTAAACAAATGTTCCTAATATTAAACACTGCCAGATGACCAAAACACTTCTGTCAGATTACCGCGGGTGCCAGGGGGCCCACAGATGAATTTTCTACACAGTATATATTCTGTACCACACGTTTGGTGACTTCAGTAATTGGTCAAATGTAATTTAGGTAACAGTATGCCTAGGCTGTAAAAATCAAATTTTATTAGCCATATCACCAGGTGGATGAATGGCGGAGCTGATGGCAAAGAGTTTATAGCATTTAGCAGCTACACCTTTGACACATGAAATTCATAAATTGCCATAAAGTACCTGCAAGGCCCTTCTCAAAAGGACAGTGTCTGCTTTCCTATGATTAAATAATGTTTATTTTATTAACTAATATATTTTTTGCTTTCTTCTGTTAAATGGGATTATGGAGTGGGGGCAGGAGAAGGTGTTCAAAAGATAAATAAAACACAGTTCTTGCTTGTTTGGAGGATTTAAAAATCTAATTGGGGAAGACAGGATTAACGCACCTGAAAGGTTAACTAATGTTACAAGAAAGTCAATGATTAAGTATTTGGTGAGTGTTGCAGAAAGCAAGTGCAGGAGGAATTTAGCAGCGGGGCTGGTGGTGGGGGGTGGTGGTGCGTGGAGGTGATCATGGGAGGGGTCAGGGAACGCTTCATGAATAAGGCAGGACTGGGTCTGGTATTAAATGCTAGGGGAGAAAGGCTAATAGAAAAGTTTTGCAAATACCTAGATCACTTGTAATTCATGTCCTGACTCTCCACGTTGGGAATGGCTGCCTTCACCGTGGGTCAACTGTTGGCCTCCCCTAGGTTTGTTTACCCTTAATAAATGCTCTGGTGCTCTCTCTACCAGGGGGACGTGAATATGAGTCCGTGGACCAAGGCTGGGACAAACCCAGGCAGTGGCTCTGGAACTGGGCTTTCCTGGGCAGGGATGATCCACATTTTCTCTTGTATGACGACCTTTCCCAACTGCTCAGACACCTCCCCTCCTCCCCTCATTGTTTCAATGTTGTCCACTGAATAACAAGTTTAATTGAATAATAAAAGTAAGGCTTTTAAATCTACAGTGAATCCCTATAAATAAATTCTCCGTGGAATTTTATGAAGCTGTTTAATGAAAAGTTTGATTAGAAACTATTAAAGAAAAATAGAATAGATGAAATTTCATCATTTAGTCCCACATTACAGTGGTGTCATTTTGATTTTTATTTACATTGAGATATTCAGAATAGAGTAAATATATCCTGGTTTTAATTAACTATCCTCCTTACTTGGGAAAGGTTATTTTAGGCTTGAAGGGTTTTGATAGCGTACCATCTGCTTTCTTCCCTGTATTTTATTCAAGTCCCTTCCCTGCTTTACAGCACTGTGCAATGTCTAAGCCTATGACATAAGCATAAATTGAATCATATTAATGGCAGGTGATTGAAAAGCTTCAGCCTCGACATCCTGCCTGCACCCTTCCGTCTTGTCAGTTACAATGCTCTTAAAGGCGGTGTGCTCTTTTTTCAGCACAAGAGAATTGACTATTTTTGAAACTAAAGCATTGTGAATACTGGCTGTGTTGCACATGCAATTAGGAAATGAGATTATAATAGTAATGAGGGCAAAGTGACATCAGGAATGACTATTTTTCTCGTGAAAATCTTTACCCTACGCGTAATTCCTGCCCCCACTGTCCTGGTAGGATCTCTGAATGTGAGGCATTCTTCAACTGCCCCCCACCTTGCTTTTACCTCTTTTTATAATTTGATTCCTCTTTTGTAAAACAGATACCGTCATGTATATTGTATTATTGTCTGTGCTGTAGAGAAAACAGATACACGTGCAAACATTTTGTCTATTTTCCCTGTTAGAACAATAAAATGTCCGCCAGTTTGTAATGCGCAGTGTTTACCTTAATATCACACGGGTTGATTTCACATGTACGAAGCATTGACAGATGAATCCAAACAGGCGTGCACAGTACCGTAGATGAATGGAGAACTTTAAGTAACTAGCTTTTATCAGATAGATGTAAGGTGGACCCAATATATATAAATGAGATGAAATCAGTCCCTTAAATAAAATCTTAAAAAAAAAAAAAAAAAAAAGGCGGCTGGGTGGTTCAGTCTTTAAGCGTCTGCCTTCGGCTCAGGCCATGATCCCAGGGTCCTGGGATCGAGTCCCACATCGGGCTCCCTGCTCGGCGGGAAGCCTGCTTCTCCCTCTCCCACTCCACCTGCTTGTGTTCCCTCTCTCGCTGTGTCTCTCTCTGTCAAATAAATAAATAAAATCTTAAAAAAAAAAAGAAATCTGTCCTTAAAGGTGGGTCTAAGTGGATTAAGATATGGTTGATTAAAAAAGTAATAAAAGATACGACTAATTTTAGTTTGAGTTTTGAATTGTGAAGAGACATAAGTCATGCTTCTGAGTTCTTTGGAGTCAGGATGTGTGTGTGGTGGGGGGCGGGTGGTAGTTCCTTGACCAAGGAATGGGATGGGGTTAAAGGAAGGATGTGGTAATTCACCCGAAAGGGGCAGAGATGAGATGGGCTGCTGTCTTGACATTTGGTCCACATGCAGGAAACCATGGGCTCTCACCCTTGGGGAGTCGGGGCTATATCAGTATTGAAACATGTCCTTTGCTGAAGCCCAGGGAGGATAGCACAGTCTAGGGGGGAAAGTGCTGGGCTTACAAATCGGCTAGGTATGAATCAAGGCTCACGTGTCTGATTTGCTGTTCCTCCAGGCAAGTGACATAAGGCCCCCACTTAGCCCATCTTTCAAACTGGGTAGAAATAGCTCATCATCAGGCTTAGACTAAGTCTGTATTCGCTTGATTAAAAAAACAGTCCTTGTGATCAATGAAGATTCTCTCCTGTTTCTATTAGAATCTTGGGCTTTGGACAATTTAGAGCCATCCAAACCAATCTCGCTCCGTAAATAATAAAGGAACCATTTCTCTAAGGCTCTGGGACTCTTCCTAGAACCTTAATGGAAAAGAAAAGTTTTCTACTTTATACGTTATGTTTTTAAGAAGCTTTTCTGTCTCTGCACTGAACTTTTCCTTTCTGTTTTCCTGTTGGGTGAAATAATGACATTATAGACAAAAGAAGAAAAGGCCAAGGGAGGGAAGGAAACAGAAGAGGGACTGAAACCTTGACGTTTTATGGAGGAAAATTCAGGATGTGTAAAATTATTTTGAAGCACAGAGGATGAGCTGGACTCTGCCTCTTCCCCTCCAAACATCACATGTTTTGCTGGAAATGAAAGGAAAGGCAGTTGTTTTGTTAAGAATCATGGGAATTTGTAAGTGAGTAAACATTTTTTTTCCTTGCCAAAGTAGGTTTCATGGTCACAGTGGATTTCGATGATCAAATGGCCTTGTTCCTGGCCCCTGTCCACATTCAGGCTTTCGCTGCCTGCCTGCAGTGCCCACCGATCTCCCAGATGATAACAAGGCAGATGTTTCTCTTTAATTGAAGCTGAGTAGGAAAGGAGTCGGGCTTCTTGTATATTGCTATTTATGCAGATGTCCTTAACCTCTAGAGGTCTCTCTTGGAGGACTGCTTTGTCCTGGACATTTTCTAGAGCTTCTGTTTTTTGCTAGAGAATGGTCTAACCAAGACCATGGTTGTTACCTTCTCTTTGTTGCATGTGCTGCCCAAGGAGGGACGGAGGAATGTTTAAGTTCATCACACAGTGGAGTCCGCTGAACCCAAATAAATCTGCCGGTAGTGGTATATTGGATGTGCTCGATAGGACCTGTAATGATTAGCATATGGCCTTGGCTTCCAGGACCTGAGACACAAAGAGGGATGGGGAGCAGACCTCCTTGGGCAGAGGTGTTGGAAGCTAGGGTACCGTCTCTCTTGAAGGTTAATGACCAGAATTTTTTTGTTGTTACTATAAACTAATTTTTCAGAGTCATGATATATGGGAGTGGGTAGGATTTGTGAATTTCTATTTTTGGAATCTGGAAGGATATTTTAAAATAACTCCGGACTCTTTTTGTAGCTGAGGGGACTCAATGGGTTATTAAAAACTATTTGGACTCCTGGGTACAATAAACTCTTGTTCACTCCAGAAGAAAGGATTTGTGTCTATATTGGCTAATATTTCACCTAGCGTTTCATTTAGAAAAGCAAGAAAGTTATATCCCATTACATTAGCAAGATCAACATATTCCTCTCTAGGGTGAAACAAATATTTTTATCAATTCACACACACACACACACACACACACACACACACACACACACACACACTACAGGGAAGAACCAGGTCATTGAAAAATCACAGGCAAAAGTGCTAGTTAGGGGTAAAGATGGTAGAATGAAGTTCAGAATAAGTCTGCATTCGCTTGATTTTTAAAATCCTCTTGATGCCAAAGATACCCTCTAAAGCCCTTCATTCTATCCTGTCAAGGGAACTGGATTGATTAAAGTTCCTTGGACCAGGGGCGCCTGGGTGGCTCAGTCGTTAGGCGGCTGCCTTCAGCTCAGGTCATGACCCCAGGGTCCTGGGATCGAGCCCCACATCAGGCTCCCTGCTCAGCAGGAAGCCTGCTTCTCCCTCTCCCGCTCCCTCTGCTTGTGTTCCCTCTCTCGCTGTGTCTCTGTCAAATAAATAAATAAAATCTTTTAAATAAATAAATAAATAAATAAATAAATAAATAAGTAAAGTTCCCTGGACTGTAGGAGAGGCTGTCTGGGGATGCTGAGAGCCCACCGCAGTGCCTAACACACAGGACGTTCTTGTCCATTTACGCATTCCACCAATATCTATTACACACCTACTACATGCCAACTGTTGTTCTGGTCCCTGTGCACCCAGTTATGAACAAGACAGAAAAATTTACACCCCTAATGATCTTACAATGTTGTATGTGGGGAGAGGGTTGGGAAAATATGGGATGGCCATGGACCATATGTCGTGGGTATAGACCATACCTCATAGAGCTGTGAGGATTCAAGCCCTTAGACGGTACATGGCGAGTACTACTTAAGTACCCCTCGTTTACTAAATCTTCTTGTACCTCTTGCATCACCCAACACAACCTTAACCACACATCGAGTCCATAGTGTTCCTCAAAAAACAGCTACAGAATTATTTCATACCTATACAGACTCCTGGGGACATAAGGTATCATTTGCTACTAAAAATCATTCAGCATCAGCTCATTCCAGAAATACTTGTTTGTTTGTCCTTCTGCATGGAATGTGTTTCCCCAGATATCTTGGGTCTGGCTCCCTCTCATCATTCCAGCCTCAGCTCAAATGTCTGATCCCCAGAGAAGTCTTCTCTGACTTTCCCCTTTTCACAAGTCTGGCTCCACCCCATCACCCAACATATAATTATCTTCCCGTAACTCTTCACTATCTGAAATTAACTCTTATATTTGTTTCTTTATATGTTTATAGTCCGCCTCCCCCATCCCCACCTGTGCTATAATGTAAGCTCTTTCAGAGCATGTTCACAGTCGTGTACCCAGGGACCAGAACAAGACTGGGCATATGGAAGGTGTATAAATAATAAATACTGGTTACATGAGTGAATGGATACCTGCATACCGTTTGTCAATATCCTTGCTCTCCCCATTTTGCAGATAAGGACACTTCAGCACAGCAAAGTTACCTCGCTATCAAGTGGCAAAACCAGGGTTTGAACCTAGACAGTCTGGTTCAGTATCCATGCTCTTAACAGTTACACTAGATTGCCTTTCAGCTTAGACCCGACTCAGAGAGATCTTTCCAGCTTCCTGAGATCGAGCTGCCTAAAAACAGATAACTGATCACCAGCTCTCTAGATAATGAATGTACAAGGGGTTCTGAAGGATTTCGAAAGATCAGTGTGTGTAGGAGTGGTCAGGAAAGGAATGATCATGAAGATTCAAAATCTGAAAACCACTGGATGGGATCCGGAGACTTTGATGCCACCCACCGTCCTCGCTCATCTGTATTATACCAGCCTCCCTGATGGAGCCTCTACTGCCCTGGGGTCTCTTCCACACACTCCCAGAGTGATGCTGTCCGTCTCATCACAGAAACAGATAATCAATCTAGAGTCCCGTAAGAGCTGCAGGTTGAAAGGGGCAGACAGTAAACTGCCCAGTGTTTTCATGGGCTCTTTCTAAGGCATGGGGTCACGATGCTCACAGGACTTCGATTGTACACCTCTCTCTAATTGTCTGCTTAGAACACATTGGCTTTCCCAACTTGGCATCCCCCTTTAATGAAAAAATTATAGGTCTAATTCCAAAAAATGAAATGTATGCAAGCTTTCCTGCTTCTGTCACTTCTTTATTCCTGTAGCACATAAATCATTTCCCTTTTTAAAATTACATTTTGCTTGCCATGACTTGGTAATGGGTTTTCGAAGGAGGCAGAGCAGCCAGGCTCTTGGCACGGGAGCAGGCTGTGCTGCCTGCTCAGGAAATCTCACTGCAGCTGGCGTGGGCCTTGATTCCATCATCTGGGCTTTATGCTCCCTTTGGAAGTTGCCTAGAAATTCTCTCCCTTAGAATCTCCTTTCTGAATGGCCTTTTTGGCTCTCCAGTTGCCATCATGGACTGAAGAACAGATGGGATTTGGGCAGAAAAAGACTGGTATGTTCTAATGCTGCTGGGTGCTTACATTCATTCATTGAGCACCGACTCTGTTGAAGGCAAAACTCCAGGCATTGTTGGGATATTGGTCTCTGCTGTCAAGACACTTAAAAATCAAGTTGGCCGAGATAAGACGTAGAGTAATGGGCCACTACAAATATTATTGTGATCTTCTTAACAATTCTGGATCTTCCCATGAATAACCTGATAACATAGTTTCTGTAGGGTCGCAGGTCCAGCATGTTGCCAGAGTGGGAGTTAGCGTCCCCACCCCAGTCCCCTGACCCCAGGGGACATACTTTCCAGCCTGAAGTGAGAGGAGCACGGGCTAAGATTCCAGACTTATTTTGATATTTTGATGTTCAGAGGAGACGGTATCTGCCAAGCTTTATAAATGGGAAAGCTTTGCCACATACTGGAGACTGCAAGGCAGTCCACTGAGGTGAGGGCTAACTGGAGGAGGTCCAACTGGAGGTGCCCCTGGAGTTGAAAGATGTAAAAGAGGGCCGGGATGTCAGAGGAGGCCTCTGAGAGGACGTGGATCTTCAACCGGACCTTGAGAGATTCAAAAAGAAGGAAGTTATTTCAGGTGAGGAGGTGGAAAATACTCCAGACTTTGAAGCTCAGAGAAAGAGGTTGTTTCCTCTGCCATTTTTAGCTATCAGCATAGACATTTAAAACACACACACAAAAACGAAACAAAACAGCCTCCGCAAGCAAAACTTTTTTCTTCCTAGAAGATGTCTCCTTCCCCTGAGGGACCAGGTGCTCCTAAGTCCTTCTCCCAGAGGCCCCATTATGGTTAGGACCCAGGGGAAACCTCTTGGAGGAAAAATCAACTTGTGTCTTATTAAATTGGAAATTTCCCCTTGGGCCTATAAGAAGGAAAAGGAGGGATGCATCAACTTTGCAGCAGGCGGTGGGGGGGGGCGGGGGGAGAAGTGAGGGGAGGTGCCTGGTTGGTTTCCTGGGTATTTAAGGGGCTGCTTCTAGGTTGAAATTGTAGCTTCCAAAGAATCATCTAGAACACTTCACTCTGTGTCCTCCTGTGTTTCTCAGTACTTTTCCAAAGTTGCTTTTTTCTTCTGCTTGGTATTAAAGTTAATGGATTCTACTGCATTTCTCTTCCCTAGACTCTAAGCTCCTAGAGGGGGTAAGAATCATGCCTTACCTACCTCTGTATCAACATATGTTTGTGGAAATGATATAAAAATCCTGCTAAATTCCAGAAGGCTTCAAATCATCATTTTATCTCCTTTCTTAGAGTCAAGTATTTCTTGACCTCAATCTTTAAGGTTTAGCTCATTGCCAGTTGATTTAATTCTTAAAGGAAAGTATCTAGATCAAAGGAAATGGTTTTTCTCAACATTTATTCACGTCTTCGAACCAGAGGAATATTCTTCATAAGCTGGTCAAGGTCTTTGGTTGAAGATTGTTCATTTGTTATGATGTTTAATAGATCCGGAGTTCTGCACAACCTAGAAAGGTGTTCTCTGAGGAAGTCAAGCAGTACAGTAAGTTAAGGCAAGTGGTATCCAGAAGTCACTACACTGATCTTTCTAGTCTCTAACCTACAGATCTCAGAATTCAGTGTGAAAACCAAGGAACAGTGGCAGAGTCATTAACATATAGGACATTGACAAGTTCCAGTGAAATGTGGGCTATGTGGATCTGGAACATAATATAGATGACGATTCAGGCTGGACTCATCGGAAAATGTTGGGAAAGAAAAGTCTTCACCAGTTTAATGTTATTAGGAAGATTACTTGGTGGGTGGCACTTACACCCGGAGGATACTTTGTGGATCACTGACCTGCTCCATGGTATTTGTAGATGAGGATGAAGTCTTCTGTCTCTCAGGAGAGTTCCACTAAGGAGAACCCCATCTTTGGATGAAGCAAGTTCACAACATGCAGGGTTGAACATGTCACACTTTCTTCCTCCCACAGTCCCAGACATGAACATTAGGTCTTTAAAATAGGAGATATTTTAATAAAGATGTCACACATAGTGCCAGAAATTATACTGCCCCATCCCCGAGTACAGACATCTTCCAAAAGAGAAAGGATGTTGGTAAACGCGGGTTCTTTTGAGGTCTGTCTTTAGTCTAGTTCACAGGTCCCATGCTATTGAGAATGCATTCTATCCCATAGTTGTGGGAAGAAAGGAAGTTGAAATGTGTCAGGACTAGAACAAAAGGGGTATTGGGAGCCCCCATTAAATTGTCTTGTGGACCATTGGTACCAGTGTCATCTGCTGGAGCTGAGATGAGGAGGTAGCCTCAGAGAGCAGAGAGTGTGGCCTCGCCACTCCCAACTCAGCAACCACTCCACCCACCCTCAGTCCGGGCCATTCACAACTCGTGAGAGGAATGTACTTCACATGGATGAGTGTTCCTCCTACTTTTCAAATGGCCGTCACCCCATCTTCATTGTCTTGCCCCTGAACAACCTTGTACAACCTTGAGGACCAGTGTCCATGACCCCAGTGGGCAGTTGAAGAACTGATTGGGAAAGTCAGCAGCTAAACATGAGTGCAGTAGTGGTAAGACCATGATGGGATGTGGACATCAGCTTCTGGATCTGTGTTCCTGAGGCCGTCCCCACAAATGTGGCCTCGTCCTTAAGGGCATGGCCTCACAGCCGCGAGATCCTATGCAACAAATCCTAGGCAACCGGGATCTTCAGCCAACCAGATGCTCCCCATCCCTCATCCCCTTTGTACCACGTTTCAGGGAGCAGAAAAAAAAATAGTAAAAAACAGTTCATGTTTTTCAAAATATTTTTCTCATTATGCAATTAATTCCATTATGGAAAGGACAAGTATAATAATAATAATAATAATTGCCACTCTTCTGTGAGCATGTACCATATGTCAGGCCTTATGCTAAGTCCTGTCCATACATGATCTCACTTACTCCTTAGAGCACCCCCATAAGGAATCTATTAACCGTCACTTCGCAGGGGAGGAAGCAGAAGCTAAGAAAGACCACATCAGCCCAAAGTGACACAGCTAGTAAGTGGTCAGGCTGGATTCCAGATCAGGTCTGTAGAGCTTCAAAGCTGGTATGCTTATCCACTCTTTGATATTGCCTGCCTAAATATCACCGGTAATCTCATCAGGGTTTATAAATTCCTTCCAGACTTTTTCCAAAGCATTTTTATTTACTTGAGAACATTTTATATATGCAACTGTTACATCATAAAATTCTAGTCATTACAAAATAAACATTTCCCTATATTATTACAAACAGTCTTACAAGCACCATTTTAATAGTCACATAATACTGCATCAAATGACTTTATCAGAGTTTACATAATCCCTTTCTATTAGAAGTTTGTTTTCGTTTCTTCCAGGGTTTTTAGTTTTGTTGCTTTCATGTATAATTAACACTGTAATGAACATCTTTTTTTTGTGATGAACATCTTTATTTATAAAAACATCAGCATTTTGATGGTTTCTTTCGGATAAATTCCAAGAATCTCTTAGTGCCAACATTATTTTCCTTCTAAGCAATAGCAGAGCTGTGGGCTAATCAGAGCCAGCTCTGCGCTTACCCACAATCAGCCCTTCCTACTGGACCTTCTACAGCTAAGGTTGAGGATGCTGAGAACCCAGTGTTCAGAATGACGATCCAGAGTTTCTGCTCTAAAGCACAACAGGAAAAAATTTCCTCAATGAATACTGGGGGGGCTTAGGCAAGAAAGTGAGCTCATGCAAAGATTTCTGGTCTCCTGAAGAACTCACTAAAGTTTTCGTTTTTAGTCTCCAACCTCCTGAATTTGAATGGGCAACGTCCTGTCACCAATATTTTAATCGTACTTGATGCACACTGAAGATTGAGACTCGGTGCTGTAGGAACGCCTGCAGTTGTAGTTGGTGGCAGGGTTGATGGGGAATGGAAGTCGACGATGTAATCATTATGGCCAGCCACCTCCTTCTTCCTTAATTGCTTCCATCCAGGCGCGATTGTGCTACAGTGTGCTGACAAGTCGCAGCAGAAGGTAGGGAATGTTCCCTGGCCAGTCACCGGCTCAGGTAAAAGGCCTTTCCTTAAGTAAAAGTGCAGAGCCATAGGGCACCTGGGTGGCTCGGTCAGTTAATCGTCCGACTCTTGATCTCAGCTCAGGTCTTGATCTCAGGATTGTGAGTTCAAGCCCCATATTGGGGTCCATGCTGGGTGTGGAGCCTACTTAAGAAAAAAGAAGGTGCAGAGCTGTGATTTTGGAGGCATACATTCTAGTGCAGAAATTAAGAAAAAGCACAATGTACTAGAAAGGGCACTTGACTGGGAGTCTGGAGAACTGGGTTCAGAATCTGACCCTCTCCCCAAGAATCCAGCCTGTGCTCAAAATTTTTGACAAAAGGGACAAAAGAAAAAAAAGGTACTCATGGAAATAGCTGAGGACCTTCTTCACGTTCACCTGCCCAGTCTGTGTTTCCCCAGCCCTGGACAGTTGCCATGTGATGATGATTCCTGTGAGGTGTTTTGTTTTGTTTTGTTTTTTTAAGATTTTATTTTATTTGAGCACGAGAGAGCACAAGCAGGGCGAGGGGCAGAGGGAGAAGCAGGCTCTTCACTGAGCAGGGAGACTGATGCGGCACTTGATCTCAGGACCCTGGGATCATGACCTGAGCGGAAGGCAGACATTTAACCGACTGAGCCACCCAGGCGCCCCGATTCCTGTGAGTTTAAGCATGGTCAGTCACCTAGCCTTCCCTGACATAGACTGAGCACCTGCTGTAGGTGAGGTGTGACACTAGGAAAGAACGAGAGTGAGACAGATTGTGTGCCCTTCGGAGGCACCTTGTCAAGCTCAGTGTCCCTTCAGTGTGCACCGGGTCCACTCTCACCAAGTGCTAAATAAGGCAAAGTATGGCCCATGGGTCACATCTAGAGTTTTTTATTGGAACACAGCCAGGCCACTCTCACGTGCTTCTGTCTCATTCACGACTGCTGTTGTGCAAAGTTGAGTATGCCCTGCAAGGCTGAAAATATTTCCACTCTGACCCTTTACAGAAATGTCTGCTGACCCCTGAGGCAGACCAAACGACTAGGTACTAGATTTTATCAAATCTAAGACAACATCATTTGTAACACACATCATTTTCATATGTACCCACTAAGAAATAAAAAACATTATCATTGTCAGATGCCTTCAATGGGGAGACCACCGATCCTGGAGACATCGAAACGTGATAAGGATTGTGTACTTTACTTTTCCAGAGAGATATTTTACAGATATTTTTAAAAAATGTAAATAGGGATTGTCATGAAGACTACTTTCCCTTGCCCATAAATCAACCAGGCTGTTGACTCCCCATGAAACCTATAATAACAGACCATGTGATGGGACCCAGTGAATCAGAAAAGTGCTGGCTTTTTGGCATCTGTCTTGCCGAAGACTGTTGCTATTAATGAGTGGAAGAAATATCTTGGCTTTGTTCTCGGATACTATTTTCAACTCCCGTTAGTATAAATATTTAGGGTGTCTCAGCACAGTGGCAGTAAAATAGTTAGTTCTTTTATCTTAGGACTGGAATATTTGAACAGTACACCTGCTCTTAAAATGTGTTATAATGCTGCATACGAAAGGCTTTGTAGTAGTTTGGAATGGGAAGCTTCCCCAATGCTGCTTCTGGTCAGATTCTTACCAGTCTGAAAAATATGCTAATTACACACAAGGCTCTGAGCAAAGAGTGAACTCAATGTTATGATTTTAAACTTCCTCAAAACAAAAACAGGACACCACTTCGCGCGAGATAGCGATTAAACGGCATCAACGACGTGTGCATTGCATGGGTCCGCAAATCGATTGCTGTATGGACCCAGAGAGCATCCGCATTTGCGAATATAAGTCATGGTATGATGTTTTGTTTTTCCTTCAAAAATAGAAGTTTAGGAATTCTGAGTCAGGCCACTTATTATTTGTCTAATTCAGCTGCAGAGTAAGTTATTAATGACCCCCAGATGTTGTTTATAGTGATTGGATATTTTCAGTTGTGAAGGAATATTTTCTTTTTTTGTATGTGTGCAAGTGATATTTCTTAATATGCTCTATGGCATCTGAATAAAAGTTTGATGGCAGAACAGTTTGCATGTCCAATGTATTTGCTTCTAAGTGAGTTCTTCATTCTTCACATTTTTAGCTCTAATTGCTTTTTTTCCCATATGTCTAAAAATAAATATTTGCAAGTTTTGCGTCCTGCTCCTCATTGTAATACATAAAATATTTGTACACTGAGCAAAATTCACTGATAATGTTCGCAGTGGGCTATTTAGAGAAAGTAAAGTTTGTGTGGTAAGAGGAGATAAAATACGTTTTTATTAGTATAAATGCCAAAGAAAGCCATTTATCATATTTTGAAAGAATATTTTTAAAGGAGTGGCCAGATATTTGACCTCTGGGACTATTTAAATAGATTCAGTTGGAAAAAGCGATCCAGAGTCAAAAATAGTCTGTTTGCTATATAATGGATATTATAAATGATCTTTGGAAGGTGGCAATTAATTTTTGATCATCAGGGACAGGGGCCCCACTATGTGGATTATCAAAGTCCCTGACTTCCCCGGGCAGACCTCCTCTGCCTTCATTTGAGTTTATTCCAGCTCATTAGCACCTCCACCCGAAGGTTGGCAGAGAAAAGGAGAGGAAGAAAAAATGAAATCACTTCTGCTGCTCTTAATGGCCTTTGGAAAGAATGGATCATGAATGAAATAGAAACTAGTGGGAAAAATAAGCTATTGGATTTTCAGTGTTTTCTTTTATCCTTACTTTCCTCCGTTGACACGAATAATCAATAGTTGGCTTAAAGACTTTTAAATGAACTGTGCATTGGAAGGCTTTGCAGTTACAATAGCAGTATTATTCCCTTTATGCTCCCAAAGACTGGGTGAATTCCAGAGAGGTAAATATTGCCCAGTCTCCACGTTGGCATGTTTCTGAGCTTGCTGCCTTTTTGTTGTTGTTGTTGTTGTTAAAAAATAATAATAATAACCCTTTCGCAGTCAGTTTTTTGTTGCGCAGAATTCCCCTCCCCCGGCCCCATATTAAATTTAACAATTATTTGTGTGCGTTCAGATCTAAACATCTGCTTGGCCGCCATACCCGTGATCATGTCTGCGATACTGACCTGGTGATACTTTGCATTAATGAAAGGTGGCAGGTTTGGTCTTTCTCATCATATTTGCTTCTTAATGTGTTGCTGTATTTACAGCTCGCCCAGAACAATTTGTGACAAAGGTTTGCTTTTATCCTAACAGCTGCCGGCTTTATACCACCTCTCAAGGTTCTATTAGACGTGACAATAAAGCAATTCTTCAATGTGTGCATTACTTAGCCATCTTTTTGATATATATTCTTTAAGTTATCCTGGCTACATGCATCTCCAGTTTCAGTCCCCCTTTTGGACCACCATGCAGCCCAGAGCTTTTGAGCTTTGTCTTGGAAGCTCCTTCCATCAATCAGAATACCAAATTTACATTGTTAGGTTCCCTGGAGGTGTTAGAGCAATTATTGTGAATAAGAACCCTGCAGCCAGGGTGAGTGCCAACATTCCAAGTGCTAGCACAATGGAAAAGAGAAGTGGTTTATGTTAGAATATGGTCACATTCTTCTGATTAAACCCACTCAAAAAAGACAACATTGTAATATTTTCCAATGACTGTTTATCATGAATTACGTCAGCCTTCGTTTAAATTGCTATTATTTCTCCTTAATGCTTCTTGGTGCCTGCATAATTTACGGCACTGGCAGCCTCGGGACTATGAAATAACCTTTCACAACCAACCCACAATAGTAAAGAACATGGAGTTTTTGTTGTTAATTATTATAGGACTCCTTTAACTTTTACAAAGTGACATAAAATATTGTTGAGGTATTTATGGTTCAAGCTACTTTTACATGCATCTATTTTGCTTCTGGCTAGTTCTTAACTAAAGCAATCATTTGTGGTTATTAGGCCGCCGGAGATATTATGTCAGAACGGGTTTAAGAGTATTATTATGTATCACATGTCATAGGCTGCATGTCAGCACTTGAGGCTGTCTTTCAATAAAAACAAATGTAATTTTAGTGTGTGCTCTTTTAGGGATCGGTGATTTGTAAGCTAACCTGAGTTCATCTGAAGGTGCCCCAACCTTGTTCGGGAGGGAGCCAGTCTCGGCCTTCCATCATACCCCGTTAGTCCCTTTCCTGTGGATTTAAGGCCTTTTCCAAAACAAACTTTGGCAGAGGTTTTAATTCAGAGTGAAGAGTTGCTTCTGGGGAGCCACAGAATTAGCAAGGACTAGTTAATTGCCCATGGCTGAGCTTGTGATGAGCCCCCCATTTTGTGGTTCTTCTTATAGATTTCGTAAGCCCTGGGGCTTCCAGTTATGGCCTTCTGAAGAAGGGAGGAGAGTCCTGGCCCCTAGAAGACCTGACCTCACACATTCACAGGGGCTACCCCAACATTCTGGAGCTAAGTCCTGGGTGAAGGGTGGTAGAAACAAAAAAGGATGGGAACTCTTTTGAGTTTCCACAAGGCTCCACTTCCAAGCAAACTTTGAATTAATATGTCACTCCCCTGGGTTCCAAATACTGTGCATATTTTCCAGTCCTTGCTTATTTAAAGCAAGAAAGGAAGGGCGTGCCAGAAAGTTTTACAAAGAATGAAAACACATTAGTGACTCATGTGAACAATTACTGATTTTCTTAACATATAATTTCTTAATTACTGTCAACCGAAATAATTTGCATGATAATATTTCCCCCCCCCTCCCCACCCCCAATCCATGTTTAAAGAGCCATAAAATAGTGATCAAAGGACCTGTTTGATCAATAGTAGGGAAACTTAACTCCTTAATTCTGGGTGGATTGATGGGATTCTGACATTGGATAGTTTTTAGGATAATCACCTCCAACACAATGGGCAAAATGAGCTTTCCAGTAAAACAAACAGCTTTGCAAAGAGCTCGGGGGCATTTTCTTTAGCTTGAATTCAAGGAGGAAATTGTGACTTTTATGAAACTTGCATAAATTTACATGTATCCTGTCAGAGTTTTAAAATTAGACAACATGCCTGAATGCCCTGGAAATGAGTCTGCCATCCAGATTTAGAGTGCTTTTAGCTTTTTTAATTAAAGACATTTCACAAGCCAACCCCAGAGAAGAAGAGAATTAAGCATTACATAAGAATGTAGCAAAGTTGGAGATTTAATGAGTGAATATTACAAATTTATAAGGGAGATAAAAGGTGTGAAAGGAGCAGTTATTGGGAGTTTTCTGCATTTTTATACATATACGTGTGTGTGTGTGTGTGTGTGTGTGTGTGTGTGTGTGTGTATTTATATATATATAAAAACGGGAAGAAGTGAAAAGGCCAGGCTGCCATTTGCCGTAGCCCTCGTTCTGGAACTGGTTCAAAGCTCCCAGCACTGACTGTGGGCTGTGAGGCTTGTTAATGAGCACTTGTGGCAGTGAACTGGGATCATGGGCTTGTCACATGAATATAGATACACACATATATATAACTCAGAAGATAGAAGACAAGAACTGTTGCTGCCGTGTGGCTGCGAGAAACTCAAAACAATGAAAATCAGCCTAAAAACTGCATTTATAAGAACTCCTTGCTGAACCCAACAAATGCTCATTCTGAATTCTTTAATAACTGCTCAGAGTGAAATATCATTATTGAAAATTGTTTTTAGCTACATATGTTACACCGTTTAAAAAACTTAGACTAAATACTGTCAGCCCGTGTTTGCTTTCCTAGCATGTTATTCATTTATTGAGAAATTCAGAATGTAAAACATCTGGGAGTAAGCTGCTGTGTGCAAAGTCATCTTTAAAATGTGTATATTTCAGAACTTCTTTTGTGTATTTATTTAGAAATATGGGAAAATTCTGTAAACATGTTCTGGAATATATGTAGCATTTGAATATGAAAGAGAAAGTTGGCATAACTGAAAACCCAAATTTCATTTTCTATAAATATTACTCTGTTGGAGGAATGGGTTTCTGAAATTAGAAAATTCAGATTATGGTTAGCGATATTTACAGGGAAGTGTCTCTCTTTGCCCTGGACTGAATGTGCGAACCAGAAATGTCCATTCTGGCTCCTTCTGGGGTGTGATGTGATGTTTATGTCTAAATAAAGGAGTTAATTTATTTCAAGGCCTGCGACGGAGCTGTACAAACCCAGTGGTGTAGATATAATAAGAGTCCGACCAGAAGGGCTGCACCGCTGGCGTGTTAATAGCTCCCTGGTTTTGTTCGACAATTAGTCCATATATTTTATAGCTGGGCCTTCAAGGAACTGGCGCCATCAGCACAATCACAGTAAGTGGAAGATGACACAACATAGAGATTGGAGTCAGGAAGGGAAGTTATTAATGATTTGTAATTTTCTCCTTTTGGGAAAGTAGAAATAAGACCCAATATCACATAGCTCTTTTCCATTCTTGTAAATTTCACATTCTCTAACCATTCTGGTAGTTCTGAAGCCCCAGGGCAAATTCCCTCTGCCCCAGGCTCTTTAATCCTCTTTTTTTTTTTTTTTTTTTTCTGAAATGGAATTTGTTCTTTGTGATAGGAGCAGAGCTTTATGATTAAGTTTGCTGGTGTAGTCCAGTGGACTGGACTAGATGAGCTCCAACCTCCTCCGAACACCACTTTCTGGGGTTTCTCCAACCCATTCTGTGGATGAGATGCTCCAGACAGCTTATGGCTCTCCAGCTAAGGGGCACTCCAGCTTTTATTTTAACCTGCTAGCACCTGGGGTCCTTTGAAAACCTTCCTGCTTTCACTGTGCCTCTCAGCCACCACGATCCCTCATTTGTGGCTTTGGCTCTGGACTTGCTATAATTTGAGGGCCATCATCAAAGGAATATTAAAATCAATGTGTTTTCCCAGGACAACAGTTCCCTGGGTCTTATAAAGAGCTAAAATGACGGAAAGGAACAGGGAGCATACTTTCTGGCAAGGAAGTTGACTTAAAATTTAAACTAAAAACAAGCAAGCAAAACCCCTCAATGTGAACAATCCACAGAGATCTCCTGTCACAAGGTTAAATTTGTTCATTGACCAGAGCAGCAAAACCCATTGAGCCAGTGTCAAGAACCATCTATTCTCTTAAGAGTTTAGATGAGGTCTCTAGATCAAGGAAATACTGGGAATAAGCCAAAGAGACAGGCCTCTGTGTTTATCTCTTTCTTCTGCCTGGATTTCCAATAGACTGGGGCAAGCCTCCCACCCCTTCCCCAGCACCTAGTAAGTATGGTGGAAACGTGGTTGTGGATGAGTTAGAGAAGACTTGTTTTGAGGATTTCAGCCCGTTGCTATGGATAACGCTTATCTGTTCATTAAAGTAACAGTGCCCTTTGGACATGCTTTGCTAGTAGATAGTCGAATGTTTGCAAGTAACAAGATACTTATGAATATTCATCAGTTCAGACTGTCCAAGAGTTTGCTCCTTAAATTTCTGTGAGGGACCTCTTCCCACAGTGCCTCCTTCGGCCATCACAGTATACAATTGACAGCCTCGAATTAAGTATTGCTGCCTTCAGAGTTCCGTGTACACATAACATAGAGTCCTCTTCAGTCTACTCACACCCAACTTGACCACATGGCATATTTATACACATGTGGGCAGGTCATTGCCACATTTCGAGGCATGTTCTTATACCAGAAGAATGAAATACCGAAGTGCTGAGGGGATTGGTCAGTTTAAGGTTGCTTTAGAGGGGGGAAGAGGCTAGTGCATCACATCAGAAACAATGGACTCTTGTTCAGGAAAGGGGGGAAAAAGAAACAAAGAAGGATAAGATAGCTGTGACTCTAAAAATAGAGACAGATAGTGAGATATCACAGTAACCAAGTGAAGGGAAACCTTATTTACACAATTAATAAGAATGGTACTCTTGGACAAAGTCAAGAGGGATATTTCTGATCTGCCAGTCAAGCCACAAATATTTATTGAGTAATAGCTGTTCTGCCTTGAACTATGCCTTAGGCACACTGAGGAACCCAGCCTCTTTGGGAGAGTTAGTAAATGCACTTGAACCAATTCATAAAACAAATTGTGAATAGAAGAATATGGAGCTAGCTGTGTTATGAAGAGTATATGCAATTGAAAAAAAGTTAATAAATACATCCAGGGTGCTCAAGACAGCTTCCTGGATGGTCTTTAACTTGGAGGAGGATAGAGAAGGCTTAGATATGTCCACACTGTTTGGCCCACTGGTGTTGTTTGAACTTGATGAGACTTTATGTTCCACCATTAAGGGCTAACATTCAGAGCAGCTCATTTTACAGCCTACTGGATTTGATGGGTTTGCAGGTGAAATAGCCTACAGAACGCAAAGCCATTAATCCCTAGAGATGCAGCCTTTGGCTGGAGATTCTGAGGGTTTTGTGGGTAATCTTTCATAGCGGTGCCCCACCTCCCTCCCAAACCGTCACAGGAGCATTCTGCTGGTACATGCAATTCTTCATGTTCCTCCAAGAGTCCTTTGAGTGGATGCAGGGAAATAACACGAGCCCATTATCACAGATGTGGAAACAGTGTGATTGGGATTCATGCATAAACATGTTAGTGGAAGAGTCTGGAATAAACTTGGCTCAGTTACTGGCACTACTATCTGTCCTAGTGATGAGATGTTGAGCTAGAGGCTTCCTGTGGCCTGAGCAATGAAGCCACCATTTCACCATCACTGCCGTCTGCTCATCTCTGGGTAATAGGTATTGAGGAAATTTACACCCTGTTTGCATAATGCTTGGTCTCCTTTCTTGTTTGTTCTGTTGTTGCTGTTTGTTTAGTTAACTTGACTGAACTTTCTCATCTCGAATACAAGAATGACAATACCTGTTTCCCATGGTTCTCATGAGGATTGGCCAAGACAATATATGGGAAATGTTTTGCACTGTGCTCCTGCTATAGTAGTCTTAAAATAATAGCAATAGTAGTCATGATCAAGGTCACATAGAGAATGAGCTGGTGGTGTGCCCTTTTCTGTCCTGGATAAAGATAAGAGACAACATCCTCAGCAATATCCACACAGAGATATGGCAGATATTGATTTACATGCCTGCCCCCTCTGCATAAGCAGTGTCCCATTCAAACCTCAGTTTTCTTAGCTTTAAAATGAGCAAGACAGGGGTGTGTGGGTGGCTCAGTCAGTTAAGCGTCTGCCTTCAGCTCAGGTCATGATCCCGGGGTCCTGGGATTGAACCCCGCATCAGGCTCCCTGCTCAGTGGAGAGCCTGCTTCTCTCTCTCCCTTTGCCCCGCCCCCTGGCTCGTGCTGTCTCTCTCTCTCTCTCTCTCTCTTAAATAAATAAATAAAATTTAAAAATAAAATAACATAAAATGAGCAAGACAATCCCCTCAACACAGGGTCCCTGATTCATCCTTCTATCTATTTTTCTTTCTATTGAGGTCACCATTCATCAATTCAATAAATAAGTTTAGGGAGAACTTATTATGTATCAGACATTGCATTAGACCCCGAGTCAACCTTAGTGAATTAAACAGATATAAGTCCCTGGTCCTCATGAAGTCTAGAGTCTAGGGATGTGAATAGCAAGTAAGGAAATATATGTGTATTTTATATATAATCACACAAAGAGAATTACAGGCCATGATAAGAGCAACAAACCCAAAAAGATTGCTGTCTGGGTTAAATGAAATACTGTATGTGAAAATGCATCAAAGGCTATAAAATGTAGACCTTCAGAGACTCTTAATTTTGACTAACGTAACACCTGCTATCTTTGTAGCAGCCAGTGGCTACTGCACATGCCCAGTGCATGAGGCTTAATGGTGACACCACCACCATTGCTTTTTCTCTGGGGCTTATTTCAGAAAGGAGAGTGGAAGGGAACTTTCTGTTGAGTTTATAATAGCAATTATGGGCTGATAAGGGTAGACCATTCATCAAACGATCATACCTCGGACTTTATCTCTTTGGGTCAAATGCTTCCTGATTGATATTGACTACCATATCTTAAGCAGCTTTGAACAGATAAGAAAAGAAATTCCTTTGAAAGAGATTTGACAAAATTATGTTTTCAGATTTTTTTTTCTTTAAGAAGAGAGATTAACTTCTCATTGTTCTTCTAAAAGACTACAAAAGCTACCAAACCATTGAGTTGAAGAAAATCTAGAGTTTTCATGGGTAGATATTGACTGAGTTCCCACTGGATACAAATGATCATCTGTATCGATGTTCTTTTCTTGTTTGGAAATTGTTTGGAAAGAACTTTCAACATACTGAGAATGACCCTATACCACAGATACTTAGGAGTAGACAATTGTCCCAAGAAAAGATAACCCCTTGATGGCTGTATAGAAACAGCCCTGCTAGAAAGAGAGCTGTAAGCAAAAGTCTTATAGGTTAAATATAATTCATTTTCATAGAACATTATTTGTAGAAGCAATGTTTTAAAGGCAGGGAGGGTAGATTTCTGACCGTGGGCCTGATATCCAGCTTTTAATTGAAATGACCATAAACATTGTAATTAATCAACTATGTACTCAATTATAAAGTATATAATTATATTCTGAACAGTAAAAAGCCTCCTAAAGTGTATAGAAATCAATTAAACAGGGCAATACAGTAACCGATCACATAAAATTATATTTAATGAGATGTGTCATCTATCACAGTGTTTTCCACATAGTTCTTATCATACATCTTTGTGATTCATCTGTGCCTTCTTTCTTGCTGCCACGAAGCTCACAGTGAAGGAACCTCTTTATCTTGGCTATAGAATTTAGTGACATTATTTTGAGCAGACATATGTAGGTATCTTTAAAGAGAGTTTGGAGGGGGGGAAGATTTTGGATCATCTCTAATGGCTTTTGGGAAGGATGACCTGGATTTGTCCGTGTGCCTTTACTTGTTACACATTTCCCTATAGCAAGTGCGGGCATTTGCATTTCTGGTCTTGCTACCGAATCCAGTCTGCATCTGTTGCCTTGAAATTAGCTAGATGACCTACGTTTGTTTGCGTACATCTGCAATAGTTGCTAGATGTGACAACAGAGGTGTAATTAGAAAAACATGCTAAATACAAATCCTCCTGATCAAGTCACTGCGCGTTGAGAAGCTTATAAGGTGTGACTTGTGACCAAATCGTGGTGCCTATGTTAGCAGAAGTCCTTCTGTGTCTTCCATGTATAATCAAGCAGATCATTGCAAGCAGGCTGACCCAGGGCCAGTGGGACTGTGGCAGAGGAAAAGTGTATTTGCATCTTTAACTTTGGCAAATTGGAAAGACTTCTAAACATTTTTGATATACTCTATAATGGCTCTCATCAAGTGGATGCTCAAGAGGTGTTTGTATCTGGTGAGGATACACCAAAGACCCTGGTCATGCAAATTCTGACATGTACCTCAGAACGGATAACAAAGAAATAACTGAGTAACTGCTAATGGTCTGGCTTTCTAATAAGGTGGTGATGCCACCCCTTTCCCTCCTCCTCACTCCTTTCAGACCCCGAATGGCTTTTCCATAAGCGATGTCGACAAGTCTCTCATGCTGAGTAATTACACCCAATCCTTGCTGCAGGAAAGAGAACCATACAGAACCACTGGCCAGGGCAGGACTGCCAAATGGTGTGACCTAAAGGCCTTCTTCTCCACCTGTCTGGGAGCTCACATGGTTGTTTTGATCCCCACTTTCCAGCATCACTTGCTAGCAGATACTTGGGGTGTGAACAGTTTGTTCATTTATTTGTGTGTCCAACCAACATGCTCTGATAACCAACTATGTAATTGTGCGTTGCCCTATGTGAGGACACGGGGCTAATGCAATCAGGAACTCAACACAAAGCGAACCTCTGAGGCGCTCACTTGCTAGTGGGGGCACCCTTGAATTAAACAGACACTTAGTATCTAAGTACTGTCTTGAAGTATTTAAATAGCATTTAAGTGCTGTGACAGAGCTAAGTGAATCCTTCTCTGATTCAGTAGGCAAAGAGGAAGATACTTATTCTTTTTTTAAATTTTGATTATTCCCTTGAATATTTTACTGGAACTAATGTAATTGAGGGACTGGCAAGTTTTACAAGTGACTAATATATTAATCCCACTCTTCCCTGCTGCCTTGTGGGATTGTCAGTTTAGTCAGGGCTTAAAAATGGAACTTGATGAGATTTGCTCTAAAGATGTTGACTAATACCAATTAAACCCCTAAACATCACACACAGATTGATTACGCCTTTTTCACTTTTTTAAAGACCCAAAGATGCACCTAGTTAATAACCTGCTCCATGTCCTTAATAAAGAGCAGGCTAATTAAAAATTGTTTGCTAGCTGAAAATGAATAAATTAAGAATCACATATTAACACAGCCCTCATCAGCCCGCAGAAGGAGCTGAACATGGGCTGGTGGGGGATGAAGGGAGTAATTGTGAGTCCTTTATCACTGAGCATGACATGTATAAATGTAGCGCCCTGTCACAGAGATGTGGGTGCTGGGGTAAGAAGGCCCTGGGCAGGGCAGGCAGCCAGGTGAGACTTCCCCTGTGTTCCTGATACAGAAGCAAAGAGTGGGACACAGAACGGAATGTGTGCTTCCTCTCTTGCCCTCTCCATCTCTCCTAATCCTGCCTAACCATCAGGCCATCCTTCCACGAGTCCTGCACCCACCCCCTCAAATCCCTCTGTATGTCTCCCAAAAGCCTGCAGCATAGAGAGTCTCCACCACGGTGATGCATCGGTCCCATGGTGTCTGGTCAGAGGACAGCAGCTCCCCCAGCCCCGGTGCTCTGTACAGCCAGCCATCTGGGACTTTCTTAGTTCCTTGAACTTGCTTTCCTCTCCTTGGACTATGTCTCTGTCTTGGTATGTGTCTTTCCTGGAAGAGCAATCTTCTCCTTGTCATCTCCCCCCTCAAACTGGCGAACCTCTTCGGTCCTGCCGACCTCAGCTTACACATCACTTCCTCAAAGAGGTCTTCCGCGTGCTTCCAGGAGGTGAGCCCCCCTGCGAAGTTCCCAGAGCTTCTCTTCTTACTTGTTGACAGCACCTACCCATCCACTTTCCCAGAACTTCAGCTTCATGAGAGCAAGGCCAAGGGAAGTCTTGGAAACCCTTGTGTCCCTGGTATGTAGCCTACATATCCTAGGTGACCAGTGACTGTTGAAGGACTATGCCAGAACTCCCAACAAACAAGCTTGGTTCTGTTTCCCTAGAAAGCAAGAAGTGGGTCTCGTGTTTCTTTGGTGACCCTCATGAGACGAATTGGTGCTCAAGAAATATTTGTTGCAAACGATTCTTCGTTGTGGTATTATATTTACCTTAGCGAGGAACGAGAGGAGTTTCCTTTAATAATGTGTGGGACAGGGAAAGAAATGAATGAGCGCTGGCTTGTTTCTGTCTTAGTTCGAAGGAGTTATGGAAGCACCAAAGGGCCAGTTCACAGTATGGAGTGAGCAAGAGTGTGTTAAGTGCATGCCAGTGGTCCCTGCAATTGCTTAGCAGCTTCTCCCCCTGGACCTCCCATCTGAGGGAATGGAGGCCGCTCCCCGTCGGTCCTGGGGTGGGCTGCTGTGCAGAGGCAGGTAGCGGGGTGCCAGCAAGGTGAACTCGGACGACACACGGGTCTGGGTCTCAGTCCCCACTCACTACTACATACCAGCCTTGTGCTCCCCGGCAGTTGCTTTATGTCTCTAAGCTTCAGTCTTCCCATCCTTAAATGGGCATTAGTGAGGGGCGCCTGGGTGACTCAGTCAGTTAAGCGTCTGCCTTCGTCTCAGGTCATGATCCCAGGGTCCTGGGATGGAGCCCTGCATCGGGATCCCTGGCCAGCAGAGAACCTGCTTCTCCTTCTCCCTCGAACCCTCCCCCTGCTTGTGCTCCCTCTCTCTCTCTCACTCAAATAAATAAAATCTTTAAAATAAATTGGCGCTAGTGATATTACCCACCTCAAGGGGAGATCATATGAGGATTAAGTGCACATAAAGCTCTCAGCACAGTGCAGAGCATGGAACGCTTGTTAGAGATCGATAGCGTGTACCACAACTCACCTAAGTCGAGGGAGATCTGCGAGCCTCTATCTGCTCTCTGGAAGTGCTTGTGGGACAGTTTGAGGTGGCAATAGGGACACAGAGAGGCCTAGGATTGATCTGTCCAGAATATTCCAGAGCCATGATGTTCTTGCATCTGTTTTCATTCTCTTCCTCCCCTCCCAGCCCCCTAACCCTCGCACACACCGGCAGACGCTCTCCGTTCCAGGTGCACCATGCCCTCTCTTCTCTCTGTGGATTCCAAAAGTTAACTCAAAAGTTTAATATCATATTTTTTATCTAATGTAATTTTATCTCTGATCAGAATCTCTTTTTTTCTCCATGTTTAAGTCTATTATCCTCAAATATTTTTCAAAATTGATTTCATAGGGGCGCCTGGGTGGCTCAGTTGGTAAGCGACTGCCTTCGGCTCAGGTCATGATCCTGGAGTCCCTGGATCGAGTCCTACATCGGGCTCCCTGCTCAGCGAGGAGCCTGCTTCTCCCTCTAACCTTCCCCCCCTCTCATGTACTCTTTCTCTCTCTCATTCTTGCTCTCTCAAATAAATAAATAAATCTTAAAAAGAAATTGATTTCATAGCAGGGGGTGCCTGGGTGGCTCAGTTGGTTAAGTGTCCAACTCTTGCTTTCGGCTCCGGTCATGATCTCAGGGTCCTGGGATTAAGCTGCTCCTCGGGCTCTGTGCTCAGCTCAGAGTCTGCTTGTCCCTCTCCCTCCCCCTCTGCCCCTCCCCCCACTCTCTCAAGTGCATGAGCGCATGCATGCTCTCTCTCTCTCTCCCCCCAAATAAATAAATAAATCTTTAAAAAAATTGATTTCATAGGAAAGACACAATCCTTGATTGGAATTAACCAAGTGAGAATATATGGCCAAGGAATGGTGGGAAGATGAATCTAAGACCCAGGAATAATAATAATAGTAGCAGTAGTAGTAATAGTACTGCTGTTGATGCTGCTTATATGCCATTTACTATGTGCCAGGCATTATTCTAAACCCTGAATCATTTTCTCCATTTTACAGATGATGAAACTAAGTTACCCATGTGAACCATATAGTGGAAAGAGTATGTAATTAGCTTAGTTTGCCCTTAGGACTCTGATGGAAAATTATTTTTCTTCACTTAATATCAAACAAGAGAAGGAGATCACATTGCCACAGGTTCTACCTTTGTTTAGTTTAGACATTTGACTCAATTTATGGAAGTCTGTCTTTGTAGCTTGATCATAACATTGGAATGTCAAAAAAAAGTGCAGGGAAAACACACTATCAAATGAAGTCTGCATTTACTGGTAAGAAGCACAGAGCATTTGGCATCAGTGGAAAGCATAGTCTTTGATGTGGAAAATAGAAGAGTTCTTGCTGTTTCCATTTGGGTCAGAGAAAGAGACGATCGCTATATGATAAGTTTGGTGGGTTCTAAAGCTAGATGTAATAAATGACAAGCCACAAGTTGTCCTGCCCCAGAGGATATGCAAGGATGAAATACACATGTCAGGAAAAATGTGGTCAGTGAGGAACCACACAACAGGAAAGCAGAGAATATTTAACAAGACAAGTCCCTGTTATCCTGGGAGTGAGACTTGAAGAGGAGGCGATTTACCTCTTTGAGTGGGGGGCTGAAGAGGGATGATGGAAGAGACAGTGAGTAGGGGAGTAATTTATGGTGAATCATCTTACCCCCTGACATACAGAAGCCAGGACAGCTGCCTAAGGAGGAAACATTTTATTTTAGGTATGGCAGTGTCCTCGGTTTTAAACAATTTTCCCCTGTTTTTGAAAGTGTTCACACAATTAATGCCTCTTGCATGTATTCAACAATAGTTGCCTAGCAACCATCAAGAAGCATTTTTGGAGCGCAAAGGGTCTAAAAATGAATGAAGAGCAAATACAGTTTGAGTTGTGGCTGAGATGACTGGATTTCAAAGTAGATCCCCCAGGAATCAGGCCATGCATCTTTAAGAGAAATGAGATCTGGTCTGGCATCCTTGGAGGCCCACTGAAATGTCCTATTCATCTTGGACACATGCAAAGGGAGAATATGTAAAAAATAAGAGAGACCTCTAAGTGAAGCTTGATACACTTTTCTGCCTTCAGGCAGGACTGCTTTCTACCCAATCCCAAATGCATGTGGAGATAATGAAGTTGTGGAAAGCCCTTAAGAAGAAGGATGATAGCTGCTCCTCTGGTAACCCACTTTAGGATCTTGTAACCTTTGGACTGAGACGACTAGGTAAAGAACATGGGTTAATCAAGGAACTACCTCTTCTCTGCAGGTTACTGATATATACCCTTGGCTGGCTCTCATGATCATACCTCATTTGAAATGAAAATCTAAATGAGCTTCCAGATCAGAAGTCACAAACGCGGGTACTCTGAGGTGTCAACAGGAAGCTCAGGGGGAGAGGGGCAGGTGAAGCCCTATAAAAAATCAGGAAGCACTGGGTGCCCAGGCTCTGTCGAAAGGAGCTGCTGTTTTCAGCTCCAGTCTTTTGCTGTGTTGTAGGAGTATGAGCCCAGTGTTGTCAGATCTCTCAACTCTTTAAGAACAGACAGACATACTGATTTTTATGTGAAAATCTCATGATTTTAGATTGATGACAATTATTGACAAAAACTGCCCGAGCCAAACAAACTCTGGCACCAGGCAGATTTTGTCCATGTACTAGTCTTGTCTAATAAACCCCTAATGTTATAGATGAGGAAACAGGCCTGCTGTTCTTCAATTCCATGAAAATGTGAACTCGTTAAAGTCAGGAATTGCGTTACCTTCTCTGTTTTATCCCCAGCTGGACTAGCCCAGGGTCAGGCATGTGATGGCGAATGCAACAAATATTTATTGAGTCAACAAATAGTAGATGTGAGAAACAAAACCAGGACTTGATTTGGCCAGTAAGAAACCAGGATCTTAAATGCTTCTTAAAGGACTTTTTTCTCCTAAGAGACCTTCCCTTACTTTCACATGGATAGAATTTGATCTTCTCTTTTACCACATCACAGCCTTGTTTAAAGCGAGATTTGATTGATACAAATTGTTCTTATAAAAACCCAGAGGAAAAGCCTTGTGTACCCTGTGTGGGTTTCAACCTTCCCATAGATTTGTCTGTACTGGGACAGCTATGAACATGAGGTCGCTTTTCTTCTTGGCCCACCATATGCAATTCCATTCCATTGATTGTCTGTTTATTGAGCCCCGACCATGTGCAGAGTCCTCTGTATGGTGATTCTAAGGTACAGGGGATTCCGATGAGCCTGGGGGCCTCAGAAATGTTGAACAATTCATTTAGAGAATGAAGATACTTAGCATAGTCTCTTTTTTATTTTCATTTTAATGTTTTCTGATCCTATTTTGGCAACACTTTACTGTGTGGCAATTTTCTTTCTTCACTTTTTGTGTTAAGATTTAAAGTGGTCTAAAACATAGAATCAATTATTACCAAGACATGTTCTCCCCCTTTTAACAACCTACTTATTGCCTCTCTGATGAAAGGCTCTGCCAGAGTAGACGACAGTCAGCCTCCGAGGAGGTATACCAGGGGTTTGTGTCAAATGATCCTCTAGCTTTCATTGTACTTATTCTTTCTTGCTGGGTTCTACAAGGTGCTTATCTCTGTGCTGAAGGTTCAGATGTTTCCAGAGTGACAATAACTCTCCCACCAGAGAACCACTGGCCTCTTGAAATGCTTAAAGTAATGTACTCTTCCCTTGTGTCTATGCCTATAATAGTAATAATAATGGCATCCACCATTTATTAGTGTCTTCTGGGTACTAAATAATGTGCCAGACATATTGTCTCATTTTATCTCATTCATAGTCTTTCTCCACCATTCATAATCTTTCAAGAGAGAGATACAATCCCGTTTTGATAAATGGGCAAACTCAACCCCAGCGAGAGATGATGGCTTGCCTGAGGTCATATTGGTTGCCGGGTCCGTGAAGTCAATGAACAGCTACCTGTTTTTCGAAGTCTGTGCCCTCTTTACTTCCTTGTGAAACGTGGGGATCCAGAGCAATTTTACCACCTTCCCCAGTGTTTCGGAGACAAAAGGAAAGATGCTGGATCGCTTTTTCAGAAGCAAACTCTAGGGGACATTTTAAACAAAGTAGATGATTTTGCATGAGACTGTGTTTAATTTCAGAACAGTGTCCTTTGCTGGCGAAGATAATCAGATGTAATGTCATCTGCAACCTCTCTCCGTGCGTGATTTCATAAAACTGGTGTAGCAGTTTATTATTATAAAATTAGTATAGCATAGAACAAACCCGGGATGCAAGCCAGATGAAATAGACAATGAATAGTTATATAAGGTTTTGGAAGCACATGTAGTAGAACACAAGCTCACTGTATTTTCTTCTCAATTGTCTGCTGTTTGTTCATGTTTCCTTTTCAACATGATTGCATCTCAGTTTAATAGCACTTGCCATCTCAGGCTTTATGGTGCCAGGCCTGACATAGTTACATCCCCTCTGTGCTAAAAATATTGCATGTATATATTCAACCGCAGCCCGACATGTTTAGCTAATGGGTTACTCGGAGCTGTGCGCTTATATAATTAAGTGATGTATGTAATTTTGTGTTAACACATTTGCAATGTGTGTTTTCCTGGTGATTGCAATGCTTTATTCTGTGTAAAGTGTGACATTTTAATTCCCGCTGAACAATTTCCTACCTTGATTCGCCTTGTTTTTGTGGCAGGGGATTATTTTGCAATCAAGATAAAAGCATTATTTATGAAATTTCTGGGCTATCCCATTACTGGGAACTTTTAACTGAAGATCAATCTCCTATTTTATTGATCCCTTTGTTAAAAATCTTTACTGGAGTTTAAATTTAATCTCTACATTATAGATTTGCCCAGACTTTTGTCTGCAGGCACATTTTTTTAGGCAGCCCTGCAGGGATGGGGTTCCTTAAAAAATAATTCTCACCAGGCAGTCTGCCATCTTATCTTCCCCTGGGAACTTAATTTCTCTTTTCTCTTTGGTGTCACTGACTTTTTCCCTGTTGAAGGTTCTCCGGGAGAGAGAGCATCTCTGTGGGTTGGAGGGTCTTGGCAAACCAGGTCAGATCCATAGATTCACAGACAGGGCAGATTTCTGTTAAGCATTTAAGTGATTGACAGGAGCTGGGCCTCAGAGTTACAGAGTGGAAATTAAAATGTGGGGGGGATACACTATTTCTCTTTATTAATTGTAATCGTGACCAATGGGAGGTGCTAGAGACAGGAAGGTGAGCCGCCAAGGGCAACCCAGCCCCCTTGCCCGCTGCAGAGGTGTTTATGTTCTCCGGTGGGATCAGCAGTTTAATAAATATTTATTAGACTCTTACTAAGTACCAGGCAGTGCTTTCAAAATATGGTACAGAGAGACTCACTTGTTCAGTAAATGTTTATTGAACACCTACTCTAACCAGGACCAGAGTCTGGTGAGGGAGAGAGACCTACAATTTCAATATGGGATGACAGCAGCTAGGATAGAAGCCTGCATGATGGAGAAGCTGAGGACAAAGAGTTTCCTCCTCCAGCTGGAGGTGAGGGAAATAAGGAAGCTTTCGAAGGGGGTGGGATGCCCAGTGTCAGTCTAGGAGAAAAAGTGAGAGTAGGGGCAGGAGGGAGGGACAAAGGTGGAAAAGGAAGGGTATTGTCAGAGGGAAGCCTGTGAGCATGGGCACGCAGGAATAAAGCCATGAGAGGTCTTGCGGCCTCTAAGGCATCGCTCCTGTTGGAAGATAGCGAGGCCACTCCAAAGTAAGGTCTGCGGTGGTCTGTTGTCCTGGCCCCCAGAGGTCCTCAATGCCCCTCATCCAAGGAAGGCCCCTTCATTTTTCAACACAGCCCAACGACAGCAAGCAGGTGGCACGCACTGATGCCAGTGCTGGACGGTCGCCCCATGGCGTCCCACGTGCTCGCCTCCTGGTCCCTCCCGTTCGGGCCCGAGCACTCTTCTCTGTGGTACACAGAAGATTCGGCCAGGAGGACCCACAGGCCGTGCGCTCCAAGGGAGCTTTCTTGGTTGTATGTTTTGGCATTTGAACACAGCGGGAATGTCCTTGTCAGCTCCCATTTGACTTTATTAATTGCAGTTCCTTGGAAAGTGTGTTTTAGTAATGCGGTCTTGGGATGACGGAGCCCGCCCCGCGGAGACCCGAGAGGAGGTATTCAGGGCCCATTGAAAAGCCATCTGCTGTTGATGCCATGCAACCAACAGACAGCAGTGTCTCTGGCAGCCCCGACACTAGCTGTGTGACTTCAGGCAGAACTGCAGACTCTCTGGGCCTCCCTTCTTTGGTGTGTCAAATAAGAGTTTGGACTAGTGGTATCTAAGGTTCTTCTTAAACTCTGGAATTCCAACATTTTCTAAGTTACTCAAATGAAGAATCCTGCTGTCCTAACACCTGTGGATTCACCAGCACCTAGCAGCGATCTGTGGTTCCAAATTCCTTTGAAAAGCCAAGAACCGCTTTTTGTACTCCATGCCTTGTAATGATTCTCTGGCTCTGTATTTGAGGAGGGGGTCGTCTGCACGAGCCCTCGAATCTCGATTTTCATTTTTTAAGATACAAAGGGAATCATTAAGCCTCTGAACGTTCCTAGAATATATGGCAGTATGGATCAAGTAACCCATTTTATGAGTCCTGTTGCAAGACGCTGTCACCTAGAAGCTCCGTATTGTTTCCAGGCCCCACCCCCCACCCCCACTTCCCCAAGCCCTGAGGCTGTGGTTAATAATGTCAAAAGAATGTTTTAAAATTGCTCTTCTGTTGATTCCAAAGAGAGCCCTCACGTGGCTAGAGTCCTGGGCTAGGAGTCAAATTCTAAATTTAATTCCAGCCTCTGTGAATGTCTTCGGTTCTCGCCTCCTTACCATTGATCGACGATTCAGTTTCCTCATCTGCAAAATAGGCATAAGATGCCTTGCTCCACAGAAGTGTTTGCAAACAGCTTCGTTGTACCCCAGGATTTGCTTTATATCGGGGCAGAATATAATTTTCCATTCCATAATAGGAACAAAACAAAAGCCCTTTTTGAGTGTGCACCTTGTGTAAATGCCCTGTGCTTAAATTCTGATCAGTCTCAGAGGTCAGCAAATCCCCACCCTCTTCTTTATTTTTTTTTTTTTAAGCTAAACAAGGCTAACTAGGGAATTCATTTTGGAATAAAAAGACATGAAAGAAAGGGTATTTCAGTTTGCACAATAGTACAAAGAAGAACAAGAATCATGTTTGCTAAAGAACTCACAGCTGTTTAATTTTATATTAAAATTACTTTAAGAACTTTGCTAATTCAGAGACAAAACCAAACAACTATTGTTGCAAAACTGAACTTCCACGTGTGAATGGAAAAGCCAAGATGAATCTGCCCCTAAACTCATTAAACTCAAATTTAAAAATACAGAGCATTTTTGTGAATGCAGGTTAGAGGAGCGGCTTTTATCTAAAGAGAAGGCACATGAAGAAGGAAATGGTACATTTGCGGTAATATGATGAAAAATAATTTATGTTCTCATGTACTTTGCCCCCAGCTTTTTCTTAAGCCGCTCAGTCTGTTTTAATACCAGGTTTGTTTGCTTTTTGGGGATGGGCCTGTCAGGCAGGATATTGTCGAAAGACGTACAGCAGAAATTTTAAATGGTGTTTTTAAAAATTAAAATTAAATACCAAATGGAGTAACCAATTATTAAATTTGGAGTTCAGATTTTTATAAAATTTTATTTCTAGAGGCTCTGAATGAATGGTGTACCTACACTTAGCTCTACACATTCCAAGTTTCCATATGTTGCCTATTGTCAGAAACAAATAAGCTGTTCCTTATTTTTTTTAAGTGATTTTCTTCCATATTAGGGAATTATTCAGACTTCTTTCCTTGGTTCCTATAATTCCAAACCAGTTGGAACATCAGTCTATTTTTGGTTATGAAGGAACTTTTAAAATGTGGACATGATTTTTTTTGAAGTTCCTAAATCTCATAAAAATCAGTTTGCTGCATATATAACAGTTATGGGAGTAAACATAGTGAAGTTATCATATGCCCGACAAAGTTCTAATTTCCATATTCCAGCCTCCCCCCACCCCAGGTCCTTCCCCTCTAATCCCACTCCGCATGGGAGGGCTGCTAAATGTAAATTCTGAAACCCATACAACAACATAAGTTTGTGATTTGTGACTGTGTCTGTCAAGGATGAATGTGCTTACCTGTATTCGATTAAACCCTGTTAGTTTCTGGGTTTGTATGGTCTGCCCACCACATCACATAGATTCACCACGAGAGGGCAACCAAGAGTTGACTTTCAAGCTAACAAAGCTAGAAAGGGTTTTAATATCAGCTAAGTGTTTTCACTTGCTAAGGATTTATTTCCCCGCCTTCCGATTGCCACATGCAGCCTCCAAGTTTCAACTAACAGCGAATAATAATCCAAATAAAGTTCTTCTGAAGGGAAATATAGACAGACTGGTGCAGACAAGAGCTTTTGCCCAAATAAGGATCCCTTTTTGGAGACCCCATGTGTTAGATAACCATCAACTGACAGTTGGTCATGAGTTAATAATGTTGGATGCTGAAATATGCATACCATGTTGCTATAAAAAAGTTTGGAGGACAAAGACAAATACTGGTAAAGTTAGGTATCAGAAACATACCAGAGGTGTGCAGACTGCTTCCCTGGCTGTAGGTGGAACCTGCCAAGTAATTTCATTTAAAAAAATGTTATAAGTACTACACAGTAGAATGTGTAATATTCACTGCACAATTTGCTGGTGTTGTAGGGATTTGCTCTTAATCTCTCTGCGTGTTACTGCCTTCAGTGCTATAGCAACTCCTGCCTTCTAAGAAAAGAAAATATTTCCTAAGCTTATTTCCATTGCTACCATTGCTGTTCTTTTTTTTTTTTTTTTTTTACAATGGGGACCCTAACAGGAGGGGTTGGGGAGGGTTTCCATAAAAGAATCCAGGTGGATGTGTGGCCCTTTGATTGGCCTGTTGTATTTGGAGGGCTGTTAACGTCTAGTTCTGTTTCCGTGTTGTTGCTGCCACGGGAATCAAAAGGTGAGGGGTAGAGGGAATAGGCTTTGATTTCAGCCACCGTGACCAGTGGGAGGCTGGTACATTGGGCCAGGTGGCCACGGAGCAGCTAGTGTCTTCTTGGAGTGACACCCCAATGGCCATTCGTGCTAAGAATGAATGCGGAAAGAATGTGTCTCCTCCTCTGCCCCCTAGAGTTCAACCCTTTTTGTTCTATCGACTTTTCGGGGCTTATCGGAGTGCTTTGTCTTCACTGAATAATCTCACTTTTCGTTGTATAGAACCGTGGGACTTGAAGCACCTTGGCAAAGCCAAGAAGGCCATGCCCTTGGGTGCCTTTAGGACTGACTGTATCTGATCTCTCTACTTACTTGCAAATGAAATCTCCAAAAAGGAAAACACACCCAGACCATGAATTTATTCAACAATTTGTGGTTAAGAAGCTTCTACCTTCCAACCAGCCAAAAATCATTCAAGGTCTGTTTTCTCTTACTCAGTTTGCAAATGGCTTACATTATACCCAACCCCTGTTGGTAACTAGAGAGAACACTTAGTAAAAATAATAATTAGACAGCCAGCCTCTTTTTCTCTGTCTCTTCTCCTCCTTCCCTCCAAGTGCCCTGTCAAGGCTTAACATTTGCTTTGACATCTTAGTTAAGGAAGTTAATGAAATAATATCTTCATTGGGGCCATTGAGTAACCTGGAGTCAATGATTACCAGATCTGAATTTTGCAAAGGAAATACCTCAGCTTTGGCAAAATTCTCAGAGACTAACATCGATGCGTGACTATCCTTACATATAACAGTAAATAAAATCCTAAATTTCAGTGACACTTTGAATCACCACTTTGCTGATGATTCTGGCTTCAGATGTTAATCTTGTTCTGTCTACTCTTTAACACATTTTCAAGGACCTATCTGTAATCATAACATTGAATTGTTGACTAAACCAGCAGCCCCCAAGAGAAAGATAATGCAAGCCACATGTAACTTACCATTTTCTAGCAACCGCATTTTAAAAGGTAAAAAGAAACAGGTAGAATTAATTTTAATAAAGTGTTTTACTTAATCCAGTATATTCAAAATATCACTTCAATATGGAATCAATATAAAATGTTATTAATGAGCTATTTTACATTTTGTATCTTGTCCTGGAAATCCAGTGTGTACTTTATGCTTATGGCACATCTTAGTATGGTACCAAATTTCAAGTGCTCAGTAGCCCCACGTGGATAGTGGTGACCATGTGAGACAGAGCCCCTCTCAACGGTCATAGAAACGTTTTATCTTACACTGAAAAAAATGGGAGGGAGTTCTAACCTCTTCTGTGTATTCTCTTTGTTCATCTGATGACTGTCTGTCCACATTTCTCCACAATGTGACATACACTCAGTCCCACTACCCAAGCACTCTAGCTTGCCCTGCCTCCTCACACACAACCCATTCTGGACCCTCGCTCCACTCGGCTTCAACACATTTTCCAGTATAGTGGCTCCTATGTAGCCACAAGCAAATGAAGCTCAGACATGGTGCTGGTAGCTCACGGAAGAGAAAAGGGCTGGGCGGCCTTTACCTGAGCAAAGAAAAATGTCTGAGAGCTTCAGACAAACAAGAATAGCCATCTTTTTACTTTTAAGTAAGAGACTTGTCCAACTTCTTCAATTATTCTTTCTGAAAGGTAGAAAAGCATAAAGAGTGTGAAAAAATCCCTTTTAAGTATAAATTCCTTTTGGGATCTCTTAAAAAAGAGATTGGAAGCTTATTACTTGATGACCTTTTACTTTTTCTTGTATGTACGTGTTTGAAAAACTGAAATTTCTCTCATAACATATTAGTTCAAGTCTGTAAGAAGTTAAACACCTCTATGTTAATACACACACTCACACACACACACACACACACACACACACACACACACACAAATGTCTCTTTTACTTTTTCCAAGTAGGGAATGTTTTCTTTAGAGATGTAGCAAATCAATTATCCTCAATGTTGAAAATGGAATATCTCATTTCCAAACCTGGAGAAATGGCTGAACAAGAATGTTCTGTTTATATGAGTTTAAAAACTGTTCTGATATTTGCTGCTCCTTGCAAGGCTGTTCAGCACAAAAAATGTTAACTTTCACTTCTGTGCTGTCCTGTTCAATAGTAACACCACAGAACACATCAATCATGGACTAGATGAGCAGGATTTTTGATTGTAACAAAAAGAAAAAAAGAGAGGCAAAAATCTTCTGTGTTTAAGAGGTCCTATCTTTATAAACTTCATAAATTAGAGACATCAAAATGTCCTTAAAAAGCATTTTCAGACTGGATCCTTAAAATAGCCTAAATTTAAAAAAAAAAAACCAAGTATCTTAAATTAATATTCTGTTCTTATTCCAGACAATCATACCAAGAGAGACTAAATCTGTGTTTATTGAATAGTTTTCAAAAAATGGAAACACAAGTTATTTCAAAATCTTAAGAAGAACTACACAGTAAACATTGAAACAATGCACTTAATCTAATTGTTAATAGCTTTCACGCAGTTTTTTTCCTCAACGTCCAGCATGATCTTCTCCCCTAAGAGTGGAGCCTGAGCCCCAGGGCCTGAAAATGGACCCTGGGTACCTGGCATCCAGTGAGAAGAATAGCAGGAGAAATGAGTTGCCGGGTAGAAGGTTGAGCCCCTATGGCATTTTGAAAAAGACCATTTTTGGTTTTGCTGGGTTTGCAACTTCATGACAAGACCTTGCGGCTGGGGAAGGAAATCTGACCCTTTATTTGCAGCGGTAACACGTGGACCAAACGGCCACCCGTATGTAGTCTGTGCACCAAGCTAAGTCCTCAGGTATCCACTCCGCCCTGATGTTTCTTTACAGAATTGTAAAATTTGGACTTTTAAGGCAAAAGCGTCTTCCACCGGCTCCTGATGCCATGGTACGGACACCTCATCACCTCAAAGACAAGTAAGCATTTGTGAAAGAGCTGTGGGCCACCACTTCGGTCCCTTTCAGGGATCCTGAAGGGGACCTTTCCCTGAGAATGGGTCCCCTGATGGATATGTGAGTAACCAGGACAAACCAAAGGGAAGCTGAGGGTTTGAAAGTTCGGGCACGGATTTCAATCTCCTTCCCTATTTCCAGAATTCTCTCCTTAGAGAGTCAGTCTCCTGAAAACCCAGACTCTCCTCACTCTGCACCTAGATTTAGTGCCCAGATTTTCCCCTCATTCTCTAAATGGCAGTGAAAAGTGTCCCTAATCCCTTTCTTCTTTGCCAGCGCCCTTGTAGACAAGCCTGTTATACACTTCTAGAACATTTCTGCATTCCTTTGGAATTCACTACATTGTTTCGGAATAATATATAGATAACATTTGGTCATTTAAATTTCTCTCCCTCCTCAAGACACAGAGGGGAAATAAAGAGAAATCTGCCTGTCACTGCTGGTAAAACCTGATTAAAAAAAAGGTTTGCATGTGTTTTAATGGCAAGAACGCGTGGAGTCACATGCTTTCAAACCAATTAGCAATACAGATGAGCTAGCAAATCGAGTTCCATTTATAGGGTGGGGGAAGGGGAGAAGTCAAATTATCTGTGTTTTTAAGTGTTTCTGAGAAATGAAGACCTCTGGGGGCAGAGAGAAGGCGGGTCAGGAAATAGCTATGCAAATCACATGCCTATGAAATTACTAAAACTTTGATCAGGAGCATTAACAATTGCTCCAGCATTCACAAGTATGAAACAAAGAGTGAGTAAGACTGGACCTGTTTTGGAAGGGATTACAAGAGTGTTTACTTACATGGTTTGTTGAGCAGTCAATGAAGTCCACGGCTGTTTTGGACTTAAGCTGCCCGGGCAGTCCAGGTATGACAGACGCACTAAGACATTCCACTCTCATTAGTGACTCGTGGGGATCTCAGCGATGCTGACAAACAGCCAAAGTGGCTGGACCTCGTGTAAAGCCTGCTTCATTTTTTCCCCCCCCTGCCCTCTTTCTAACCACACAACTGCTCACCCTGCACAGGAGGTGGGAGGGAACCTGGGTTCTGGGAGAGTGTAGTTCATTGGAAATGCTAAATTGTGGTTATGGGCATGGTGGTCCACACAGCACCAGGGGAGAGCTGGGGGCTAAGGCCAACATGGACACTCATGGTGGCCACGACATCCAGGGTGGCGGGCAGTGTGATGGGTGCTCTGGGGCACACACGATGGTCAACGCTCAGGGCAGCCAAGAGTGAGGGCATTTTGCGGCTGGCTCAGGCCTCGGTTCATGCCTCTGAACTATTCTCCTTCATGCCTTGATTTGAGAAAAAAAAAATTACCCTGGAAAAGGGAACCGTCAGAACAATTGTGGAGAATGATAACACTCTTGCAGTGGCTTTTGTTTGTTGTTTGCCTTACCTCCTGCCTCTGGCTGTCAAGTCAGCATTTAACGTTGGAACGGCCCACAAGATGGAGTCGGGTGCGTTGATGGCCCCGGGGGCTCGTGTCTCAGACAACACAGTTGCCTCCCAAACATTCCTGTTGGGTGTAGAAGGTTGTTTATGGGAAAACAGAATAAAAGTAAACTTGAAAAGCGTTAAGTCTGTGTGTCCTGAATGCTTTGCGCATTCACAGAAAGATTCAACCAGTTAACAGACTTTGAGCACTGCCGGCGGCCGCTGCCGCTTCCTGACACCGCCCTCTTAGGTGTGGAGTAGTGAGTGTAGGGAAGATAGCTGCGGATTTGAAATACACATTTTAGGGAATCATTTTATGAATTTTTAAAATAAAAATGTTGACTTTAAGTTAAAGCCAAAATGAGGGCTGAGAGCTTCTGTTTTTCTTTTTTCCCAAGTATTTGAAAACTGAAATTCTGTAAGAGATTATCTGTGAAATGCCTTTCTTTTATTACACCCATAAATTTCAGGAGTGGCTTTGATCAAGCCTTCTTCCATGCTTGGTTACTAGATCTTTTACTCATACATTAATAACTTTAAAAACACTCATCCTATTTTTGTTCTAGTGAAAGAGGAAGTTTCTAAATAGTCAAAAGGGAAACATTGAAAATAGAACACAGTAAATGATAACTAAATTAGGGTATTTTTTTTCCAGCAAGAGCAATGCTCCATGCTGAAACTTGCCAGAGTATTTTAAGATTATTGTCTATAAAGAAAATAGATCAGAGAATTGAGATCCTCAGAGGAAAGGCCTTACAGAAATGCAAAGTATTATCAGAAATGCGTACTATACAAGGAACGATGTTTGTCAGTCCCTAATACATCAGTCAGGGGAGTTTAGTTTTCTGGCTTGTGTTTAGTGTTTAAAACACACACATACACACACACATGCATGCACGCACGCACAACTTGCAAATCAAGTGAGTTAACGCTCTGCCAACTTCCTCTAGATATTGACCCTGGGGGTCAAACTCTTAGGAAAATGAAGCCTGGTTTTCCATCCCCCTAATCGCAGTCCCCACCAACAAGCAAGTCCTATCTCTAAGTGGAAGCTCACAAAGAATTTCTCGAGAGAATATGGAGCTGCTTTGGCAACAAAATCCTCTCTGCAAAATGAGAAGAAAGAGTTGTTAACTGATGAGTCAATCCCGCTTTTATAGCAGTTTATCTTCGTGGTATTTCCAAGAGCATAAATGTTATAAAAAAAGAGAGACGGTCATGACAGGAAGAACACAGTAGAAAAAAACAGGAACGTTTAAGCCAAAAGCAATTTACTTTGCCAGTAACTGGTTACATTTCCTTTGTTTTATTATTATTATTTCAAGAGCTGGGGTTGAGCCGAAAGTTTCCCACACCTGCGCTGCCTTGACACATAACTTGTCAGAACCCATAGTGAAGGGAATATATAAATGAATGCCTGAAAACTCTGAGTTTCTAGACGCTTTAAGAAAAGAAACAAACCCAAAAACCTTGTTTTGCTTATGTTGCCTAAAAAAAAAAAAAAAAAAAAAAAAAAACCTCTATTTTATTAATGTTTGACAGAGTTAAGAAAAGGAAAAAACAAAACACACAGGTCAGATGTCAAAGTAGCCCGGAGCACTGGCGGTCACTGATGCTCCTGGGATTACCGCCGATGGAAATAGTAGTGACTTCACAGAGGTGCGTACTTGTTAATTTCATGACGCTGAGTAAGAGGAACAGATGGGCACTCAGAGAGGAAAGATTTTTTAAAAACCACAGAGATCTTTCACTGTTTAGGCAGAAGAATCAGTGGCCCACTGCAAAGGGGGAATGTGCACGGCGCTCTAAGTTTTATTAGACCTGTGTGGCTTTAGTGGAAGCCTTTTACCTGCTGCTGAGTCAGGTCGATGGGGACCCTGCTCCATGTCAGGTCTGTAGGATGCCGTTGGCTGCCTGAGATGGACTCTAGCACCCTTGTGCTATGTGGTGTTTGGGGGAAGCTCCCTGGTGCCCGCAAGCCCAAGTTAATCATATAAATATCTCATTATGAGACAGAATGAGGGCCAGTGTCTGTCTGTCAGAAGTTACTTAAAACAGGGACTCTGGATAAAGTCCAGCGGCCTGGGTTGGAATCCTTCTGCTACCTGTAACCAGTTGCATGACCTAAGGCAAGTAATTTCATCTCTGTCTCAGTTTCCTGGTCTGGAAAATGGGGATAATAATCTCAACTTCCTGTTGGTTTGCTGCGAGTTTTAAAATAGTTATTGTATGCAGAGTGCTGACTGGCACAGAGAAAGTGCTCAGTAAATAGCAGCTATTATTATTATTCGTGTGTAATATTGAAAACATTCATGTAAAGAGCGTTGACTGAACTCCGTGAATGAGCCAGGCCAGAGCTGGGCTGTGGATTATATACACATGTAAAAGTCACCGTGCATTTATTGCTTCACACATTTTTTTTTTTTGGTAGTGGAACTGACTCGAGCCAGTTGTGTTCTCAACAAGCATGCTGCCAGCTTCCCACACCCCTGACCACCACCACACCATAAAGCATTTGTTTTCACTCACCCGCCTGGCAAATGATTTGTTCTCTTGACTCTGTAAGAACAAAAAGTAGCCTGGGAACCAGAATTTTTACTCCCCCGCAAAAAGCCAGCCCCTCAATCCCAAAGCTTTGCCTGGGGTCTTACAGATCCCAGAGGTTTCAGATTGTATTATGGGGGCTACCCACGCCCCCTAGTCCTGCAGGCTCCATTCTCCCTGGGACTTTGAACATCTGCTCTTCAGGGCACTGGGACATTGGAGACAAGAAGATCACAGTCCTTCCGAGTGCCAGACACAAAGGCTTAATGGTCATCAGGAACCAAGGGCCTTAGGTTTTTTGTCTCAATTCTCAGAGCAAACTTGGAAGTCGCTGGGTTACGTTCCCAGAGCTCAAGTGTAAATAGAGAAGGTGAAGGCAGTTTTACAGGTGCCCGGTGTGACAGGTACACACAGGGGCAGGTTGGCGGGCTTGGCTCGTGAAGACTTGAAGGAGGTACATGTGGGCATCTTTAGTTTCATCCGTCACTTATTCATTCACCAGGCTGATATCATGTAATGCCATCTCCTGGGTGTGTGCTGGGCAGGTGACAGATGAATCCCACATGGTCCTGCCCTGAAGTACCCTCCAACTGAGGATAATAATAACCCATCAACCACAGCTAAAGTACCACGAAGACCGTGGTACCTTCCAGAAGAGAAAGCCAGGAAAGGAGGGCAGAGGAGAAATGAGAAGAGAGGTACCTGAGTCTGAGGCTTGAGCCATTGGTGGGATTTGCCTAGCCTACCTGAAATGTCAGCGACTTGCCTCATTAGGAACAAAAGGCTTTTTTCTCTTGATCAGGTCCCATTTAGAGTTTAAGTTTGCGTGACCAGAATATTAGGTGCTAGCCTGTTCTAAATTTAAAATTCTCAGAATCTGCTGGGGAAGGGCATGTCCTTCTCTGGGTTCTGAAAACAGCTCAAAGAATGGAGAAAATAGACCCGATTTGAGGATGACCTATTGTCGGTTCCCGGAACCTTTGCCTGTATTTAAAACAGCCTGTTCAGTACAAGTTCTATCTAAAAGGCCTTTGGGATTTGAAAGCTTTCTGGAAAGAAATGCTTTTAGGTTTAAGTGTTTTTTTGCCAAAATGTGAGGAAGGAGAGATCATAGTTAACAAGTCTGAGAACAGAGGCGATACTGTTTTGTTTCTTTTTCGTGAAATGTCTCAGACCTACCCCATGTCAGGCTCCCTTTCTGTCAGCTTTCTGCTCAGCTATTATTTTGATAAGGGACATGAAAGTACATCCTTCCCTCACGCTCATTAAAGTCTTAGCACTTGGGTCCGTGGTGGAAACACTTCTGTGCTACCCCGAGTCTTCAAACCAAAATAGTCCACGCCCTGGCTCCAGGCTGAAGCCCGGGTCAGTTCATGGAAGGTGGTGGCATGAGACTGTGACAGAGGAGAAGGAGGTCTGGATCCACAAAACAGGCCCGATGAAATCACCAACCCCGCGCAGGGGGGGGGCCGGGGGGAGGGGAGCAGAGCCCTCCCTGCCAGTCTGGCAACTCCGGCAAAGTCCTCAGAGCTCATCCCACACACTCCGTGCTAGTCACTGCTGTGTGTTTACGTGAGTAATGGAGCTGCCGGGGGAGGGGAGTTGTAAGCAGAGCGCGGAGCCTGGCAGCTCGCATTCACATTCGCGTTCGCGTTCGCGTTGGGAGGGAAGCTGACATCCACACCAAGTCAAGACTTCCAGGGACGGGGCCGGGAAGGAGTCACATGCTGTAGCTTTCATGAGCACAGACATCCTCAGGCAGATGTTTGTCGACTGGAATGGGTAATCGCTACTTTCTCTTTGCTTGATGTTTGTCTGTGAGTTTGTTTACCTGTGGTAATTCCAGGCTGGCTTTGGGGGATGGACTTCTGGACGCTCCTCTGGGGAGGGGGGGGGAAGGAGAGGAGAACGGGTTTAGGAGGGGGAGCCTGAGCCCCCCAAGCCACTTTTTAAACTTTTGCCGGACTGTAAAGGAGCTAGCTCTGCTTTCCTGAGCTTTCCCAACAGCAGAGCTGTTATCCACAGTAGAAAAATCAAATGAGTGGGACTCGTTATGTGGATGAGATGAGTACAATATCAAATGTCCTAAAACCCCTGGTTAACTGTGTGATGTCAGGAAGTTGAACAACAATTAACAGCGTTCTAGTTGTTCAGAATTGGTGCTGTCATCATCCTACCTTAAAGCAATAAAAAAAAAGTGTGGGTGCCTCGAAAGGGCTGGAAGAAAACTGCTTGGGGGATAATTCATTTGTTTGGAATTGTTCAAGGGCTGCTCGGTTAGTGGTTTGTTTTAATTTTGCTCGGCTTGGGTGACTGATGGAGCTTAATGTGAAAGCTGATGCTGGACAGTTGGAGCACGAGATAAATAGCAGCCCTCTTTTTGCTGCTTTCTCTGTGGATCTTAAAGGGATTCGAGCTCAACATCAAGGATGAAATGGAACTTTGATTTGCATCTTGTCTGTGGCTTTAAAAAAGTATAATCTTCACGGAATCAGGCCAACCTCAGTGTGATCTTTGCAAGTTATTTTAAATAACCCTCGAGATCTTCATAAAAACTCTCTTGAAAAGGAAAAGAGAGCATGCTGATTTGAATGTAGCTGCCAGATTTGCTGCGATTTAAAACATGCTGGTCGCAATATTATTAGTAAATACCTGTAAGAATATCTTTCCGATTGTTATGATGAATGTTCTTTCTGTTCTCTCTCTCTACTTATTTGTATCCAATCAGCTTATTTGGATCATGATTTCAGAAAACACTCATGTCTCCACTTTTGAGGCGAGAGGCTTTCAAATGCTACATTACTATGATACTGTAATGGGCTGGCATATCACCTAGGTTTCTGAAAACCAGATACAAAACAAAAGGAATCATCTCAGAGCCTGGCTTAGAGTTGTCCTTCAGCTCAACATGTTTCTTTTCTAACAGTAGGGAAGTGCATTTTCCTGATCATTGTCCTTGAGAGCCGAGAGCTTCATTTTATTTATACTAATTAGACACGTTAGCTTTGGGAAGAACTGTAGAGTCTACCAAGACGCAGCCCTTCAGAGAAGGGGGCATAACGTGAGGGTTGGCTTCCACACATGGGTGCGCTCCTCCGAACAGGTTAGAGGGCACCACTCTGTTAACATTCTTGGTCTTTAATAAGGAAACCCATGCAAATGAAAGTGTACATCAGTTTGTTCTTCGTTTGTTTTCAGCGCCAAATCTTAAAGGCAGACCACGCAAAAAGAAACCATGCCCACAGAGAAGAGATTCGTTCAGTGGTGTTAAAGATTCCAACAACAACTCCGATGGCAAGGCTGTGGCCAAGGTACGGTCATTCGCTCCCTGCTCTCTATTTGGTTGCCTCTTTTTATTTTTCCTTTTTCTCTTTATCTCTCTGCTCTTGTGTCTTGGTGGCAGTTTTCAATTCAGAATCTGGCTTCGGTATTCAGAGCTCTCTGTATCAGTTCCCTCCCCTGGGTGGTTGGGGGAGGGGGAGCGCAGGCATTTTGATTAGTCAACAGAAAGGCTTCCCACCTCCCAGTCTGGCCTGTTGGGTAAAGGACAGATGATTAAGTGCCCACGTCATTGAAGCTGAGGATTTCATAGAAGGTGACACAATGACATAGTTTACTCTGCTTGTATCAAAAATAGACCAAGCTGAACCATCCTGTTTCTGAACGTGTTCATCTAAATATGTTGCAGAGATTAACAGAGGATGAAATTAGAAATAGCTAGAATTACGTTTTTTAGTTATATTTTTTCAAAGTCACCTCTCATTTACCTTAGAGTAAAACTGAGGCTATTTACCTGTACGGAAAAATAGTTACAGGGATACAGGTGCCCATATAGGCATTTGTATCTTCTTGAAGATCTCTATTAACACAGAATGAAAATCCAAATTCTAAACTATTTTTCGGGCCCGGGCCAATTTTGCCCAAGCATTCCTTGGAGTCTTGAAAGTGCATGCCTGAGGTATTTAGCACCACGAAGGGTGAAGTGTCACTTTATATTTTTAGACTTACCTTTTTGACTTTTGTGAGGTTGGTCAGATTTGCACGGTTCTGTTTATTGGGTCTTTGCGCTTAGGTGTTGATTCTGTGCCAAAGACAGCAATAACCCCCTTAGGACTGGAATTGAAGACCAGATTTCAACTGATACTATGTTTCCAGATCCAGGAAGTAAGCTTATGAAAATGGGAGCATTTTCACTAGTGGTGAATTTGGAAGATTCTGATGTAGGAAAATATGAATTTGGTTCTGTGTTGACAGTCTACTGTTACTCTGCTCTGTATACCACTCCTCTTCCCAGTTTAATGAAGCCAACCCTAGACAGTCACAGTTTACAAGTCTTACTTTCAGCCGATGATTGTTTAATCAGGAAGTTCTGAGGACTTTTTGGTTAGGACTTCTTCATGCTTCCAAGAATGCAAAGGGTTAAAACACAGAGATCAACCAGTAGAAATGTGTATTTTCTGGCTATACACAGATCTGCTTTCCTAAAGTTACTTTTGTCCTGCTCTTTTCACCTTCTGCAAATGAGTGCACATGGGTACCAAGAATGACATTTTCTAGTAATTTGAACATCTCAGCCCTAGAACTACCTCTCAGCTTCCGTGGTCTCAAAGAATGTCAGCAGGAACAGTTTATTCCCTGTGATGTGGTTTGCAATACTGTAGAACGGACCGAGAAGGTTTTAGGATCTTAGCCTTCAGCGGAGCTTGCACTGCTGGTGTCTTATGTTGGCACCCTGCCCCATACCTCCAAGGTGACATCATGTGTTTACCCCAGTATGTTCCGTACCTGAGCCCAGCAGGATGAAGCTCCTTCCCATGTCATTTGGAGTTACTAATGAAGTATGCCTCTGGGAATTTTACAAAACATCAATTCGTATGAGCGAATTGATCTGAAAGACCAGCACCTCCAATATTTCTCACCAGGGAAGGCTGCTCAAGACTCACAGTAGGACCCACAAAACTGAAGAGAACAGGAGCCTGTTCTGTATTTGATGTTCACTGACTTCTTAGGAGGGATCGTAGTCAAACCTGGGTTTTCTGAGGGACCGTTTCCACACCCCTCCCACCAACGCTGCTGTTCAGAATCTTTACAAGGAGGTGGATCACCCTTCCATTGTTGGTTTCAGTGGTGAGTGGATGAGGCACCGGCCGCAGTCAGCCCCCAGGCACTGGTCTAAAGACCTAGCTCTTCTCAGAGTCTTGGATTACAGTTCTGCCTTGGCTGCTTCCAACAGGTCTGGCAAGACCACTTCAACTAAAAGAAAGAGACTAGTAGATAAAAAAAGTATGGCGGGCTGGTGTGTTGACACCAGCAGACTGATGGAAGGTCTCTACGGAATGAACAGGCCACCTCTGGGACCAGGATAACCACTAGAAAGGCATTTATGTCTTAAAGGGGTCTTTTCTCATGAAACACTGTGGTAGAGATTACAAGCTTGTGACCATCTGATCACTTGCTGACCTGGAAGCAATATTTCAAGTAACAGTTTGGCTTTATGACCAAGACCTGTGTGACTGTGTCTTGCAAAAGTGTCTCAAACAGACTATTTCTAACCATGGATATATACCAGCTCCACACAGCAAAGCTCTCTAGCATGAGAACCTCCTGGATTTGTGGTCTGCATGGCTGGAAGAGCAGTTCGAGTAATTTGTCTGTTGCCATCAAAAGGTTGCACTCTCTCAATGTGAACGTAAAAGCCAGCTTTGTAAGACTCTGTTTGTTAGGGACAGAGGATCCCGTGACAGCAAAAGTCACCCGGGGAAGAGGCTATCAGTTCTCCGAAGATGTCTTGAAAGTGTCCAACCAAATCCTGCTATTTCCCTGGGATCATCTTATGCAGCAGATGTGGGTCCAAGCCCATTCATATGGTGATCTGTACGAGAAAAATCTTCTCGGTCCAGGCCTCTAATGGAAGGCCTCCACAGATAGAAGGCAAATGACTTTTCACATTCTGTAAGCACTTTCGAAAGGCCAGAAGTATATTACAGGTGGTTTATATTCTAAAAGGAACAAAAAAAGGGAAACCATGGTGTGGTATGCCATATGTTCTTTCACTTAAATCACAAACATCCCTTTGATATTTCACAAATGTGATACTTTCGTTATTTTCACTATGTTTCATCCAGTTTGGTTCTCAGAACCACCCCCAGGAATTATCCTTCCTGCTTCACTGGGAAGAAGATGAGGGTCTCCCAGCAAGTTAGTGAGCACATCAAAATTAGACTATAGCTTCTTCTTTCTTGCTGGTTCATCACATCTTGCTGCCAGTCCAGTGAAAGGATGTGGTTAATATCAAATAGGTGGTGGTTCATTGAAAACATTAAATGTGGATTCTTTAATTAGCACTTCCTCAATCACTTTAGAAACCCCAAAGCTCTTAGTGAACTCAACAAGTAGAAGGTGTTCAGGTTGGGAAAAACAGATCTCGTAATTAACTGTCACCATCAAAAGGTTGGTCTTTCTCAAGGTCAACATGAAGACCAGCTCCTGTTTCAAATTGCAGGGGATTAAAATGAGAATATTTGGGGTAAATGTGAGAATATGTAGAAAGGAACTTGGCTAGGTCCTACCCAGAAACAGAGTAATAGCCTGAAGGGCTTCTTTATGTTAACTGAAGAAATGGTATGGAGCTAGCCCGAGAAACGAAACCGCTGCTCACTTCTTACAAAGCCTTTGCGTGTCCCCACCCCCCGCCCCCGAGAGGAGAAACCTGCTGGCTCACCCACTGGGGTTCAGGATGGAGTTCAGTGGGCGGCAGCCTGGCTTTCCCAGGAGCCTTCTCTACAAAGCAGGGAGTCTGAATGATTTTGGACCTGGTCTGTGCACCTGGCCCATGCTTTCCTTCTGTTTCTGGGTATTTCTGCACAGTTTGAGGCAGAAGGTTAGGCAGCCATCTAGACACTGAGGGAATGCTCATACTCCCTTAACAGTGGTACTTCTGACCTCATAATATAAAGAATGGCCCATGATCGCTGCAAATTTAAGACTCAGCCTGTTTTATATGCAAATCTTATATCTACTCCTGTTTGTGCAAAACCAGGGTTTGGAGTGAGGCAGACCTGAGTCTAAACCCAGAGTTCTGCCCCCATGAGCCGACTAACAAAATATATAACCTCACCAAGCTTCATTTTCCTCAACTGTAAAATGGAGCTAGAGGCCTCCCTTTGATGGTTGTTATGAACATTTGGTGGACTATGAGAAGCCCACAGCACTGTATCCAGCTCATTGTGGGGGCTCAATTGATACTGGTTTCCTTCCCTTTGCTCAATATACAATAGAAGGAATGGAGCCCTTTTATACTTTGGAAACCACCTAGTTTTATCTTGTATTCCTCATTTGATAGATCATGTTTCTAAGCCGTAGGTTTTGTGATGCCTAGTAATAAGATATGCTTTTAATTGGAAGTATGTTTTGACTATTGATTCTATTTTTTTATGAGTGTCGGTAAATTATAGTGTTTAATACCGCACAAGCCCTAGAATGAGACTACCTGGGTTCAGATTCCAAGCTCACCACTTACTAACTTGGACATGATCCTGTGGCCATCACTCATCTTCTCTGTGCCTCAGTTTCCTCATCTCTAACGCAAGAATAATCACGAGCCTCACTAGGGTTGTGGACATAAAATGAGATAATACCTTAAAAAGTGCTTAGAACGGAGTCTGGCTACATCGTAAGCACTCATGAAAGGCCAGGGGCAATACAGATTAAAACTGGAATGATTTTCTGGTTTCAAAAAGCCATTAAATTAGAGATTTCATCAGAACTTGAGACTCAGTCTAAAATTTGACAGTGAGAAATGATGACGACATAAAGTTTCACAGGATGTTCTCCTTAATGCAATGTGACAAAGTGCTAAAGTTCGAAAATATTGTAAGTAAAAATTCTACATGGAAAAATGTTTTAGTCCCATTTCCACAGCCCCTTAAAAATTAAAATCTTATCTAGAGGCCCAGTTGAATGATTGTACAGGAAGTTTTATTTTTTCCAGAACCAGTCTAAAGATATTAACCTCACATGTTCACTTGAGAGAATAAGTTAAAGAAAGCCCTGGCAGTAGGATACAGTTCCCTTTTATAAATAAGCATAGCCTTTTATATTCTTAAGGCCTGAGAAGGAGACACTGAAGGGAAAGAAAAAGAGGGGTCAAAAATCTGAAATGGAAAACAATGTCGAATATGTGGGACATTTTTATTCATAACATTTCCCCAGCACTTGCCCTCTTCTCTTCGATGTTAGATATAGAGATGTAAAGAATATCGGAATGTACACATTCCCCATGGGCGCACTTGAACTCAAAGTCTGACCCTTTGTACTTCCCCCTTTTATAATTAAAATAGCTCAGCAACTTAGCGTTATATTTAACAACCATCAAAGGCTTCTTGTAGAACATGGCAGTGAGCAGGGAACATTAGGTTAGCCACTCAGTTTGCTGAGTTCCATATTCACCTAGACTGTGGAAGGAACAACATCTGGCACGTTGGCTGCCATTAATTTTTAAATATGGCGCTTTCCATTTACTCTTCTTCGGTTTTTAACTGACCTCTACTCTTTCCTTTGTGGCAAGTTAATATCTCCTATTACATGCTCAGAGCTGACCAAAAAGCCATTAGAGTGGTTTCTTTTGTTTCCTGCTGAGGTGTATCTGGGCATCCCCCTCAAGTGAGAGACAGAACACATCTTGCTGGTGTTCCTGATGCCAACATCTGCCGGCATTGACATGTTTTTTTCAGGTGGCTGGAAATAGTAGCAACAAGAGAAGTTTACTATGAAGAAGTAAACTTTCTTTCATGTTGATTCAAAGTGTGAAATACGGGACTATTTACTAAGAAGACAGGGCTTTGTTCAATGACATTAACAGATGGTGCCCCTTGGGAAAATAAAAGTGTGTAAAGAGGCAAAAGAATGGTCCCACTCCCACCAGATGCGGACACTGTTTCTGGTTTCCTATCAACGTACTTGTAAGGACTCTAAGGCTGGCAGAGTTTGGCAAACCATGGTCCCCTCACCACCTGTTTCTATAAATAAAGTTTTATTGGAACACAGCCGTACCCATTCGCTTATATGTCTGTGACCACTTCTGTGCTAGTTGAGTAGTTGCAACCGAGCCGATCTGGCCCCAAAGCCTGCAATATTTACTACCCGGCCCTTTACGGAAAGTTACCACCCACTGGTCTGAGACAATTCATATTCAGTGTTGCCTCCAAAAAGCTCCTTTTGAGGGCAAGGTTAATTTACTGGCTAACCCCTCCCACACTGTGAGAAGTGTCACGGCTGTATCTTTGTTGAGCGTTCCAAGGCGGTACCTGATTTGATGTGGCATATTTTCCCCCCTTTTCCAGGTGAAATGTGAGGCCAGGTCAGCCTTGTCCAAGCCGAAGAATAACCATAATAACTGTAAAAAAGTCTCCAATGAAGAGAAACCAAAGGTTGCCATCGGTGAAGAGTGCAGGGCAGATGAGCAGGCTTTCCTGGTGGCACTTTATAAATACATGAAAGAGAGGAAGACGCCGATAGAACGAATACCCTATTTAGGTTTTAAACAGAGTAAGTATGCTTGTTTTCATTTCTGAAAGATCAAAACTGCTCCTATTCTTTAAATTGGGAAAAAATTTTAACTCAGGGTTATGTTGCAATCCTAATCTGGGGATGATGCTCTCTCTGTTTATACTAAATCTACAAATCATCCAGCCCAGGAATTTTTCTCCCTGCCCCTTTCCGCTACGCTGTTCCCTTCTGGGGCAGTTGCAGTGAGATATTTATAGGCTTGAATCCACTGATTATGACTGGAAATAGACATGTTGAAAGTTTCTCATTTTCTGTTTTGTCAATTTTGAGTGTCTGTAACGCCTTTCTTCTGAGATAATAATATGACGTCGCTTTATCAGGCCCAGATGTTGCCTGCAAAAAAGCAGCTTTAAAGAGGACATTGAAAGGTGGACAAAACAACCAGAAAGAGAAAACGTATTTCCTAAGCCCCAAATTTGTTAAGAGATAACAAAAACCTGACTTCAGAGGAAACATGAAATACCCAGATTTGAACCGAAAGCCCAATTTTGGATTACATTTAAGCATCATAATACATTTTTAAGTAGAAAAGGAAACTCGCAGCTGAGCAGAATTCCATAGAAAAAAGAGAAGAAACCCAGATCCAGTCCTGATTTCACAACTGAATATATATATATTTTGCCTCTGTCTGGATTTTGTAGCACGCAGAGCAATGAGCCCCTGGCTTGAAATTGTATTTTCTCCAAACGTATCTTCCTAGATTAAAACCATGTGTCATTTTGATGAAGAATGTCAAACCTGTATGTTTTACATAACAATTTACATACCTAATAGCAATTGGCACTGATTGCAAGAGAACACTCGCAGCCATTATAAACTTATATAACTACGAATGATTACAATGTTTGTCTGAAAACTGGTTGCTTGAAATAGAAGTAAAATTAATGTACTATGAACAGCTTTGTTGCATTATGCATTGGTTCAGATTAAATCAGGGCCGAGGCAGGGTTCTTGATAGCTTTGAAATAGTGCAAGGTTCAATGAGGCTTTTCCAACGTGTTGTGTCAAAGAGCCTTTTTTTTTTTAATTTTAATTTTATTCTTCATTTCCCTTACCAAGGAATTACTTGAAATTCAATTTTCCCCCTCTTGTAAAAGAGTCAAATCCATAGCAGTCCCATTCCATGGTGTTTGGGACAAATGAACAGGGTTGCTAGCAATTTGGCATAGTTGTTTAACAGAATAAACGTATGTAAGCCCTGCAGAGAGAAATCTGTTCTAGAAGAGTATATACTCGAAACATCACACAGGCAACTTAGGGGACTAAGTGGACTCAGGACTCGATTCTTCTGTGAATGAGTTCTTCCTTCCCTTTGATCTGTTATGTCACCGAGACTTCAAGGGTAAAATATGTGTCTTCCTACTCATTGCAAGGCACCATGTGTTAGTGAAATACGGTATGAGTTCTTAATATAGTGCTGCCATCAGACATTCTATTAAAAAGGTGTTCATGGATTACAGTGGCTGGTATTTATTGATTATGATAAGTTCTTATCTGAAGGAAGCATGATATAGTACCCTTTAATCAATGGCTTCTTTCTAAGGGTTGAACAAGACCAACCCTAATTTTGAAATCTCACTCTTTTCCCCAAGGACGCTGTAATTGGGCTTCCCTGGGTCTGCTGATGGCAACAGGATTAAAACTGTGTTGTCCTTTATCCCCAAAGTAGAACCATTTCCGTATTTGTGACTGTTTCTTAAGAAATATTTTAAGTGGTAATAATATATCCTGTTGTTGAATGCCCTTTGGCAAATTGTTTCCTAAGAACTTAGCTCTCTGGGATACTAGTGTTTTGGTTTTTGGTTGTTTTTTTTTTTTTTTTCTCTCTTTCTCATTGAAAACAAAACAAAATGTTTTAATTGACATTTCTTGGAAGTATGTTAATGCAATGCTTATCTAAATACTTATTGTCCCTCTAACAGTTAACCTTTGGACTATGTTTCAAGCTGCTCAAAAACTGGGAGGATATGAAACAGTAAGTGTTTAAGCAACTTAAATGAAATAATTTTGCAATCTAACTCCCCCACCCCTTCTCTGACCAAAATGGAGAAAATACAAAAGCTAACCGTCCCTGACTGCCTTCTCAAATGGCTCCACACTTTTGGGGGTTTATTGGGCCGCTTTTGGAAATGATCCCAATTAGTTCCAGGTTTGGCAAAATTGTAAACTTGTCGTAAAAACTACAAGTGGAAAACATATGTAACTCTCCCCTGTCAGGGAAATTAGTTGGGTCTGTAATTTTTTCCCATGTTGAGAAAGGGCTATTATTGTACAACAAGCCAAGATTGCATAAAAGAAATTTCCCTTGGCAACATACCTGACATCTGTTCATGTCTAATATGGGAAATGTATTAAAGGCTTTCAAAAGTAATCAGTATTGGCCATTAAGGAATAGAATGCAGCAGAATCTTCTCTTATTCTAGGGCAAAGAAGCTTTATTAGACAAGGGTCAGTGCCGCATAAACAGGAAGTTATCAAACTTATTCAGAACAGGCTCTGACACTCTTTATCAGCTAATTCTAACTGACAGGAATGGGTTATTTTTAGCCCACAGGAAAATTTGATGGCCACGGATTTTACAGCATGTATTTTGAACCAATAAAACGTTAGAGCAACAAACTAAGATTAAAATCTTGAAAGAAGAAGAAAGAGCTGTATTAATATAGCACACAGAGATGAAATCTGTAATAAAATCAATTGACATAGGAAGATGTCGTCATTGGAAATATTTTCTCCTCCACACAATGATCAGATTAAGTTGTGCAGTTTCTTCTGCAATTGAATAAGATTTTTTTTTCTTTCCTTATGAAGTAACCTGGGATATCTCTGTATCATAGTAAAATGACAGTAAGAGACACAGAGTCAAGAAAATGAAATTCATTTTTAGTCCCACCATAATAACCAGGGTTTCTTGCCAGATATAGCATATTGTTCCACAAACTAATATAATGGTTTGATGTCAGGGTTTTGGAATGGGAAAGATGGCAAGCATGATGTGATTCGGATTATCTGGTATTTACTGTAGAGATACCTGCCATGAATTCTGACTCAGGATTCTAAGATGGGAGTAAATGTGTGTGTAAAATGTTTAAGACCTGGGATATATGTACCTGTTTATAAAGCAATATAATGCTCATATGAAGTATTATAAAATGTGTGTTTCATAGACATGAATTTACTTAAATATTTGTTTTACCAAACACCCTCTGTAAATATAAATAATAAAATTTTTCACTTGGTTGGATCTGTTGATAGGACAAAGAGATTGACTCCTTGCCATGGTGGCTCATAGTTTTGCAAAATCTTAAGCTAATTATAGCTTTTGTCCATGTGAAAAAGTTAACTTATTCAGAGCTAGCCTCATGGATTTAGGAGTCAGCCCCATAGCCTAGATTTTTAAGGCTAACGCTCGATGTTAAGAACAGGAATACACATTTGTATGAACAGCGGATAAGTTCCGTGATACTGCACAATATTATGAAATGTCTTTTTGAACCCAGAAACATACCCTCATTTTACAAGTTTACTGATAGAGAGTGCCAACAAATTTCAGAGTCTGTTTTTCCTGCTTTTGTATCTTCTCCATCTTCACTGTTTTCCCCATGGAACAGCAAGTGGGTGTAGAATATACAAAAGAAACTTCTGATAAGTTTCAGGGCATTCTTCTTTTGTTGAAAGAGCGAAATAACAAATGACTGCGCAATCAGCCAATCAGCGGAACACATAGGCCAGTGGTTCTAGTTGCTTGCCATCCAGGAGAGGCAGTGGTTATGATTAAGAGACAAAGTGGAAAAAGATCCATTCCCTGTTCAGGTATAGTACTGTTCCATTTTAGAAATGAGGGAAGGAAGACTTGTGGCTCTCATGCCATCTGAGCAGAATTTTGGAGAATCAATGGGATTTAGATATGAATTATCACAGCCTTCCAGGAAGAGAAAGCCAGGTGGAGAAATAAAATGTGGAGGTAGAATGATGTTGGACATGGAGAGTTTGAGTAATGTAAAGTCCGGTGACCAGGTGGCTGGGATGAGTGACCTTGAAGGCGAGTCCAGAGAGGATGGAGCCCTGTGAGAAAGGCTTTCGGATGGTAGCCCCTGGACTTATCCTGTAGGCTGGCTGGGGGCGGGGGAGGGGGAGCGACGCAGAGAAGATTGATAACAAGCTAAGTGTTATGTTCTGCCCCTCATTCTGCATTCACCGTGTGTGTAGGTGGAGTCACGTAGAGAGGGGCTGGGGTGGGGGGCGGGGCATCTGGGAGACCGGATCAGCATCTGCTTCCCATCTGGATGTGTATGAGCTGCAAGTCTTCAGCCAAGCCACAAAGAGGACTGGCAACCTCTGGAATCGCTCCTTCCCTCCTTCTCTCTCTATTTACCCATCAACTCCCTCATTGTTCTTTGGGCCCCTGCCATTCTTCACCCCCAAGTTTTTCATCTCCTCTGAGACAGCAAATCTACTTAGCCCTGTGAACTATAAAATCTGCATCCGGGGTCAAAAACTAGATGAAGCCGGTTGGTAGGATTTTTCCTTCCCTCCTCCCGTGCTCCCTCTCTTCTCTCCTTCCTTTCCTTTTTATTTTTTTAATGCTTCATACTACCTTGCTGTCCCTGCAGGCACAGCAATTGGCTACTCGCATGCTATGTTGAAGCTTTTGAATCCCCCAAGTACAGAATACATTTTTCTATTGGTATATGTTGACCAATAAACGGAATGAGATGTTCAGTGAGGATTCAGTTTTGAAGTCAGTCCAGAATAAGATCCCGTCTGAAGACTTAAGTTGTCATCGCTGTGTTATTGAAAGACATTCATCTGTGAGATTATCTGGTGGCAGAAGCAAGTGTAGACTTGTCATTAGAGCTCAGAGGGCGATCTTAGAATCTTCTAGATCCGTGGCTCCCAAAGGCCACTCGAGAACTAGGGCTCAGATTTGCAGAGGGGAACTTGAAAGTATAGGGAGCTGTCTAGACCTCCACACTGAGCCGTTAACTGCCGTGGGCCTGGGCCTAGGAACCCAAGAATCCTTTTTGACAAGCGCTCTGGGTGATGTTAATTCAAAGCTAATGGTAACAGTGACTATTCCCACTTCACCTACTGGCCCTTGTGGGCTCCTCGCTTCACGATGTGGCCACATCTAAGTCAAGCATCAAAGAATAGAAAGTTGTCTTCATGCTATTACTAAAGAAGCCTGCCAGAATATTACCATTTCTTTGGCTCCAAAGCAGCACCAAGTTTCCAACGAAGGTTTTTCCATTTGATAAAGCGGTAATCCAGCTAAGTCGGGACCTGATAAGCCATTTTCATTTTGAATGAGGGAAAGAGTACCGTCTGAACCTTTTTATGTTTTGCAAATTGGCCTTGGTGCAGAGAAAGATACTTGCCCTGCTCCAGTCCATACCCTCATTTTACAAGTGAGGAAAGTGAGGCACAGTGAGGTGAAATGAGTTGCGAGGGGTCATCGTGGACTTCTTCAGATTCTGACTTGCTGAGATTTTTGCACACAGCTGTCATGACCTCCATAGCAACATTGGAAGGAAAGAGATGCATAAATGACCATTCTTTGTGCCTTCCACCCCCAGCGGTGTCTTTTGTATCTACAGTGCTTTCTCCCTATTTTGGGTGATATTTTGGGAAAAGCCTCTAATAGCCTACCTTCGTTAGTAACATCTTTCAGTCAATTCTTTGTACCTACCCTGAGCCTTACCCGACACACTAACTACTAGCTGAGATTTTATCTGATTCTTGAGAAAAATGCGTGAACTTAGGAGATGGGTCAAGAAGTCTGCGTGATGTAAACATTCAGTAATAGTAAAAAATTACAAGTTTCAAATTTGTAGACGTATCTCTTTGCTGTTAACTTGTGATTGGATAAAGACATCTCTCTGGAATTCCTTCTGGTTATAAAAAGAGGCCATCTTAATTGGCTTGTTTTTGTTTGTGGTTATAAACTATTCCAAACCTTCTGGTTTGAATTGCGGATTATGGATTATTTCATTGCAGTCCTTCACAACCCTCAAATTGAATTAAAAAAAAAAGAGGAGCAGAAGTTTTATTTTAAGCCTTTATAAGCATTTGACTAATGGCTGTATTCAGTTCTCTTGGCCTCCTCTGCCTTTGCTGGAAATGAATTTTGTGTCTCTGCATCCTTAGGTTTAGAGATCGCAAATGTACTGAATGGATTTGATTCCCTAAAAAACAATATCCTGGCATTTTAATTGGTTGGCAGTGAGGATCCTTCCTTTACAATCGTATATCCAACTTCTCCTCCCAAACATTTTAGAGTGGTAAAGCTGTGCTGATGAGCAAAAGAGGTCTTCACTTCAGTGTCTGGTGAAGCAATTAAAGCTTGAAGAGTAGCTTGGGGTATTACCAGGATGCAGCGTGTGGAGGGTGGTTTGCTAAAGTGATTTCCATTTGGCTAACCATGTGATGGTGAGCCAGAGGCAATATTTGGAGAGAAGGTAGAGTAGGGAAATGGGTCTTGAAAAAAATCTTATTCTAGAGGCAGAGGACCATGCAAGCGGTGCCTTCTAAGAATGCCAGTTAGCAGGTCCGTCTCTCCCCACGGGTGAGACAGGGCCATTATTTCTCATCTGGAGGAAGAAGTCACATGTCTTCTTGCTTGGAAGGCTTTGACACGAGATTCTGGCTTTGACATCATTTCAAGACATCCTCTGAATCTAACCCTAGTACTCTGGATGGACAAAGCCTCTTGCTTAATTCAGAATTCTCGAGGCCAAAGATGATGTCATGTAGTTTTGAAAGGCTCCAGTTCCTGGAGTACTACCAGGAAAAAAAAGTCATCTTCCTTGAATTCAGTCCGCCCTCAAGGTGTCCCGAGAAAGAGGCTGTTTCTCGGAGCAGCCTGGGCAACGCTGCATGCAAGCAAATGTTCCTTTTGACTTCACATCTGCTACATTCTTAAGCCAGGGACACACTCGAATCCTGCAAGATTTCTGATCGCTGTTTCCTAACCAGGCCACAAAAATTCCAACATTATTTCATCCCTGCAACCACGAAGGTAAAGAAACCAAGCTCCAAGGCCATGTCTTGGGTTAAAATCGTTTCCCAGTTGTTGTTGCTGTTTTTTTAAATAACAGGATATTTGCATCAAGTAAGCTATAGATGGGACAGATTCCTTTCCTACCCACTGGACCCGTTTTCTTGGCAGAGGTGTGAAGGGTTAGTTTCAGGCCACCTTGGGTTCTAAAGAGCGGTTTGAAAACCACTATGTTTAGAAACAGTGAACATACATAAACATAATAGGTGTACAGTGCTTTTCAGTTTCTTGGTCTTACCCACACCAGGGAAAGAAGTAACTGTCAAGTGTCTTCAAAGTGAGGTGAAGTCTCCACACACCTAGATTGGTTTGCTTTACTTGGGTGCGGTCTGCTCGGTTTTTCATCTTGCTTTATGGTTAATGGTATGGGGTTATGCTTCCTGCTAAATTATGAACCCTTGAAAGTAGTAACTTCTCTTTCTTTTCATGATATCTCCCCACCCTCAGCCCTCCATCTTCCACCTTCCCCCTCCACACCTCTGTACCTGGCCCAGTGCCCTCCAATGGCAGCCAGTAAATGCTGGGTTGATGTCAAGAATCCCTATCATTTAAACGAGGCTTTTGCAGGAAATGACAGGGGAAGCACAATCCAAGAGAAAACATTGCTTGAATGAATTTGGCCATTCTCTTTAGGAAACAGAGCCAGAAGTTCTTTGTATCCTTATAAACCTAAAATAATAGAAGGTCAGGTGGAAACGTGACCATGACCGGGAGGCTCCAGCTTAACCAAAGAGCTGGTCAAACTCACCCCATGGCTAGATCAGACTTTCCAGCTGAATGGCACGGGGGGCTAGATACTACGAGGCAGACATTGGTTTTTCCCCAGTGGGGTTTTAGAGATAACACACATTCCGGGCTACAGAATAAAAACCCGAAGCAAATGCATACTTTGGCATGAGGAAAGCATATTAGTGCAGGAGGCACATTGGTACAGGTGGGAGCACGATGCCCGGGAGCTGGGCCAGGAGGAGTTCTTGCATCCTTTCCTTTCTCCTTAGAGGGCCCTGGGACCCACCGTGGGTTGGACAATGGGAAGATTTAGACATCTCTCGCTTTAAGGCCCATGGACGGCGTTTAAATTAAGAGCACATCTGGACACAAAAAAATGGAGATGTGTACCCAGGAGAACTGTGTACTTAAAAGCATAAAAGCAGTTAGCAGTTGGAAAGAGCACATTTTATGACTTTCCTGTGGAAAGAAAATATCTCAAAATGGCCTGATTCATCCAGGCCGGCCGGTGGAAGCTTGGTAAACAGGGACCACTTCCCGGAAGGCCCAGCCCTTGTCTTTGCTCCAGATGAACTCTTACTGGTGAAAACTGTATTTAAACACCAGAATTGCCAGCAGGGGCTAACGCAGACTGCTAGCCAACTGCACGTGGCTTACTAATGCCAAGTGGCACTTGAGGCTGGCCCCCTGCTTGCCACAGTTTCAGTCCTAGTATGAGGAAGATTGTTTTCCTCCTTTTGATAATTCATTATTTATTCTTTTTTTAAGCATTTTTTAAAAAGAATTTATTTATTCATTTGAGACACAGAGATACAGAGAGAGAGAGAGGGAGCATGAGGAGGGGGAGAGGCAGAGGGAGAGGGAGAAGCAGGCTTCCCGCTGAGCAGGGAGCCCAGATGTGGGGCTTGATCTCAGGACCCTGGGATCATGACCTGAGCCGAAGGCAGACGCTTAACCATCTGGGCCACCCAGGCGCCCCTCATTACTTATTCTTAAAGAAGTTTGTTATTTCTGTGATAGGCAAGTGCTGAACAGGGTACTACCCCCTAGTCTAGATGATAGGTATTGGAGGGGTACATGGTCATTTTCCACACATTAAATATCCCCTCATCAGTGGTCTCTCATTCATGACATTTTTTAAACCTGTATTATTTTATCTGTGTGGTCCCTTGTTTATGTTTGGTATCCCCCAACACACACACACACACACACGCACACACGCACACACGCACACACTGATGTGTTCATGTTGGGTGTTGGGTCTGGTTTCCATTGTTGCATCCCAGATGCTAGCATAGCACCCAACCAATGGGAGATGTTCAAGAAATGTTTGGTGAATGAATAGTTGAGTGAATGGATGGATCCCAATATAATTGAGAGTTATCTATGATTCACTGGTGAACATAACAGAGAACCTCTGTTCTAACTAGATACGCACATGGTCAGGGTAGAAGGAGCCATAGTTTTACGAGGTGAGAGTAAAATCTCAAAGCACTATTAACCTAACCCATCCCCTTAGATTCTTGCTGACCTTGTTGCTGTGCTATTTCTCCACTAGTAAGAGACCCACAGCTCAAAGTCAGACCTTGTAGCAGAAGCTGTGATTTCCACAGTTCTCTGCCTCACGTGAAGCAAAAGGTCCCTAGGTTCTGTATTATCACCCTGCTGTACACGTGGACTGTTCACCAGCACATTCTGATGGGGAGGCTGTTTTGATGTAGTGAAAAGGAGGTCTGCTCTTGGCATCATAAGATACTGGTGTGAGTCCTGGCACGGCCGTTCTGCTGTGTGTCCCTGGGCAAGTTGTGCAACCTCTCTGTGTCTTACTTCCTTCATCTGTGATGAGATTCCTATAACCTACCTCACAGGCTAATGGGAGGATGAAATGATATCACGCTTGTGAAAATATTTCATAAAATATGAAATGGAGTGCACGGGAGCGATACAAGGATGCCAAGAGTGATGGTTTCCTCTGAGGTGCGTGCAGGGACAGAGATAGGCTGTTTTGTGGCCCTGCTGGGCTCCCCGGGGTCCACGCACCTCATCTGAGGGAGGGCAGTATGGAGGTGTGTTTCAAGGGGCCTCGGTGTGCTAAGGGCTTTGAGGAATAACAGAGATATGTGGAAGAGGATCCGGTTTCGCTTCTTCCTTCACGCAGATCTTGAATAGACCAGCCTGAAAGTGTATTATTTAAAAAATTGGAGGGAGATCATAATTAAATATAAAGTAATTACTAAAATGTGTATTTTGAGTGTTTTGAAAGGGGCTTGAAACCATTTATTATCATCTAAACCAAGCTATAAATAAAGGAAGATTTTATTTTTAGTCATACCTGCCAGGAGATGCAAGAGGTGGTTCGGTCTAGAGAGAGCTGTTGAAACACATCGGTTCAAGAATGCTTCATGGGAAATTGAACAATGCAAACTTCCCATTGTCTCGGGGTCAAGAACAGTTTATAGAAATAAAAGCATTTTTATTTGAAATAGAAAAGGTGCCATTTACCCTGTAATATTTAACCACCCCTCCCCTCCTCCTTAGATTACAGTGACAGAGCCCCTGTTTGCAAGTTGAGATCCACGCCCCCCCCCCCCCCCCCCCCGCCACCCCGGCTTGCTGCCTTTAGCCCCTAAGTGAACTCGGCTGGCAGCTCTGCGGGTATATTTCAAAAGAAGCCCCGGGGCTCGGATTGTAGCCACTGCCACGCACACCTCTGCCACACCCTGCCCCCTGCACATTCCAATAACAGAGTTTTCCTGGAACTCTGTTCAGAAACGTTTACAAGGACCTCAGAATGGGCTCTGTCTCCTTGTTTCAAGGAAATACTAGACTTGCTGGGATGTAGTAAATGACGTGGTTTCCCCAGATTAATCATTTGCCAGATGATGCATCTGTTATTTTGTAAAATCTTAATTTACGTACAAAAATAAAATTCAAGAGAGGAATTAAACAGGACCATGGTATGCCGTTGGGTGGATTGCAAGCTGCCGGGTTCTGTTCACCCAGCTCCCCAGTAGACATAGCTCACATTTTCACTTTGGAAGTTGTTCGTTTTCCTAGCATTGGACTGATAGCCCGTTTTCCTGACCTAAGGGAATAAAAATAAACAGGTTGCAACATACACAGTTTCAGATTTGGGTTTTGTTTTGGTAGTTAGAGGACCTGGATTAAAAATATAGCCAGAGATGACTGCAAATTCCATAAGCAATTTGATCAATTGAATTAATTTATGTAGTAATTTTATTTAGTGTTTGAAGTGGCCAACACAGCACACAGGTCAAAAATCGGAAGATACAAAAGCAAGTTTGGTGAAAAGCCTCTCTCTTTTCCTCTATCCTTGGCCACCCATTTCCCCGCCCCTTAAGCAACCAGTGTTCATTCTGATTCATTTAAACTGATACTTTAGCTGAAATCTTATTTTATTTGGATGCTTTATCAACATGACCTAAAGGATCAGAGTATGAGTTTGGGTCCTCGGGGGTGGGGTGGGGTGGGGTGGGGGGAATAGCTACATAAAATATCCAGGGAGATGCCTTAGAGGAAATGCTCTAAGAGTGACACAATATAGAACCCAAAGCAGAATTCCATGTTTATTGTCAAGAAAACTACCACGAGCGAGACCCCCCTGGGAAACCCCGAGTCTCCCGCATACTCATTTGGACTTCTCTGTCTCTGGGTTTCCAGAACAGCCTGTCCTCTCCTGCGTGTTGCATGTGTACTGAATCCTGGCACTGTGAATCTCCTATGATGCAAGATTGAATTTCCCGTTGCCATTTTTTCAGATAACAGCCCGCCGACAATGGAAACACATTTATGATGAATTAGGCGGTAATCCTGGGAGCACCAGCGCCGCTACTTGCACCCGCAGGCATTATGAAAGGTAAGAAGCCCTTTCTTGGAAAGTCCTTGCTTAATTAAAAGTGTGTTCATTGGAAGACGGTTTTGGTGAAGGATAAGATAAGGGGAAGTCTAAAGGACCTTTCTGGAAATAGAAAATATCCTCTGGCATTTTACCTTGCATACCACCTTGTGATTTTTTAGCGGACATGGCTTTCTCTGGTTACAGGGGCTAAAATTAGATGTTCTTTTAGTTTGGTTTTATCCTGTGACCACCTATTTGACAATACCTTTTTATTTTTCCCCCACAAGCCTAGATTACTCAGTACATTCTTCATAGGTTCATGAACTGTGAGAACCTTCAGCTTCTGGAAATCCTAAGTCCGCAGTGTTACTATGGGGTTGCCATGTAACCGTATGGACATTGAAATGTTTTAATGTTGAATGTATTAATATTGAAAAGTATGCATTTCTTTAATAAGAAAATTGGCCCCAGATGAGATCCACTGGGTTTTTTCCCCATCTTGGTATTTTTTTTCTTCTACGGCTATGCTGTTGACCAAGAAAATCCTTTTTTGCCGAGCTTTGCATGGTTCAGTTTTCTAACACTTTCAGCCTCTCTCAGAAGGAGACGATCATGCAAACAAGAGGTAATGCTGCCTTAGCTGCTATGAAGCTTGTCTCCACAGGACCGTTTCCCCTTTGCATTAGGACTATCATTGCCCACAGCAGTGCAGGTCTGTTAGCAAATTCATGCGTTACCCTTGCTCTGTGCTTCCAGTCCATCTTTAATTTGTTAGGGTCATGCCAACTTCTTTATCCCTGGCATTTCATTTCCCTGCTGACATGTTGACTGACTCAGCAACCTGGTTTCAAAATTCAGAGCTTGTAAGATTCAAGCAGAGGGGTGTGTGTGTGTGTGTGTGTGTGTGTGTGTGTGTGTGTGTATGTGTCTGTATGTTTTAATAACTGTCATGGATGGAATGAAGTCAAGACACAGCTGAACAAACAGGCCAGTTAGCTTGCTAGTTTGAAAGGTAAAACAGAACTGCTAAGTGTGACGGCTGCTCTTTACAAGTCCATTACCATTCCAGCTTCAACCCAGATGCTCAACACCTGCCTTTGGATCCTACAAATGCATCTCCAGATAACGTTATCTAGCGGATCACCTCTCAGTCATATTTTGTTAAGTTTTAGTTAATTTTTATCTGTGTTGCACTTAGTGTAGAGCCTCTGTTAGGATAGCCATTCAGTGAAACTTAGAAAGTTTTTGTAGATGTCATCATGGTAAACTAGGTTGGGTTTAGTAATCCATGAAAAATCCCCACAGAGTAGTAGCAAGAGATTGCCTTACTTGTCGGAGTAACGATCCACAAGGATTTTTTTTTTAAATGGTAAAAGGAATTCGAATTATTACTCTTCCTAGCATTGTTTTCAGTATACTACATCAGTTTTTCAAATGTGAGTGTTATTTCTCTCAGTATTTAATATAAAACCTACATTCTCACTGGACATAACAGGGGCACCACTGAAATCCTAGTACAAAATAGCATCGGTATCTCAGGTGAGTGTTGTGTAAAGAGCACGGAAGGGAACACATTCAGCTTGATGTTGACTTCTGAGTCAAGGCTTTAATCAGAGCATTTTCATTAGAAACTCTATCTGTATTTTCTACTCTGTCTGTATGTTCGCTGATAGTGAACCTCCCGTACCTCCATCTGCAAATGTTCCCGACACCTGAGTCATCAAACTTCAAAGATCAGATAGTTAAAATTTGCAAAAAAGAGCATATCTCAACGGTTAGCTAGTTCACCCAGTTAAAGAATGAAAATTAATCAAACATATTACAGAGCATCACATGGTCAAAAAACAGATTAGGTTTGGGATGGAAAAAGGATTGGATCTAATAGTAGAGAGAGTGTGTGTGTGTGTGTATAATTAACTCAAGCAGTTATGTGGATAAAAATAGCCTCAATCTTAAATGAAATACCAGGATATATTCTTTTGAAGACTGTATCCTTTGTTTCATGATTTACCTCATCTGGAGTAGTAGAATCCCAAATGCCTTCAATCAGTCAAATTGGAAAATTCTAGTCGAGGTACCTCAAACTTTAGCTACTAGGAAACATTATTTAAGATTCTTTATAATGTCTCTTCTGTCCTCATTCTTGGGAGTAAAGGAGTATTTCATATAGGTTTGGTCTCCCACTGGATTAAATTTTTTGAAAAGCTATGTCACCCACTCTGCTAAATCTAGAATTTGTTGGGTCAGTGTGTATCAGTCAGGATGCAGTAAGGAAAATAAAAACCACACCAGGAGGGGCACCTGGGTGGCTCAGGCATTAAGCGTCTGCCTTCGGCTCAGGTCATGATCCCAGGGTCCTGGGATCGAGCCCCACATCGGGCTCCCTGCTCGGCGGGAAGCCTGCTTCTCCCTCTCCCACTCCTCCTGCTTGTGTTCCCTCTCTCGCTGTGTCTCTCTCTGTCAAACAAATAAATAAAATCTTAAAAAAAAAAAACACACCAAGTATTCAACAAAGGGAATCTGCTATAGGGAATTATTGAAACAAATGTTGTAAAGCACAACGTTAATATGGAGGAAATAACCACAGGTTCCCTGGAGTCAAGAGAATAGGAGAAAGGGTTAGGGTGTTGCCACCCAGAAGTTTAGAGAGTGTGCCTCACAGAGCTGGGATTCAAATCCCTCTCCGGGAGAGGCTCCCAACCAGTGCTGGTCATTATTGAGCTCAGAGGTGGAACCCCGCGGAGCTAGGCTCAGACCTGAAGAGGCAGTGCTCCCTGTCTGGTGCTGGACCTCAGAGCAAATGCCATAAAACTTCTGGGATTGTTGACAGAAGCTAGAGGCTGGAACCAACTGCTGCTGCTAAATTACTGTTGGGTTGTCCCTGAAATGAACAGCAAGCAAAATAGAAAGAAGGAGTCCTTCCTCCCCTCCCCTGGGCTCTTCGGGCCCCATTTGCAGGACCCCAAAAGGAAGAGAGCTGACAAAAGAGACATGTAATCTGCAGAATCCCAGTCCCAGCATCACCAAGCAGAGCACAGAAGAGTAGATTTGGGGCTGAGACAATAGTCAACCGCCAAGTGGGACCCCCAATGTGGAAATCCCTACACAGAGCCAGAAACCAGGTTAGAACACAGCTGTCCCGGGTGAATTAGCAAGGTCCTTCATCCTTCCTTGTATATCCTTTCGCCATCTAGGCCTCTTTCACATTGCTGTGATCAGATACAAGGGGTGTCTTGAGTGGTTAGTAGTTAATAATAGTGAAGTACTAAAATTTGCAGACAATTGACTTAAAAAAAAAAATGAGACTCCAGGGGGCGCCTGCGTGGCTTAGTTGGTTAAGCCGCTATCTTCATTCAGCTCAGGTCATGATCCCAGGGTCCTGGGATCTAGCCCCCCACATCAGGGTCCCTGCTCAGTGGAGCGTCTGCTTCTCCCTCACCCTCTCCCTCCCCCCGCTCGTGCTCTCTCTCTCTCTCTCAAGTAAATAAATAAAATCTTTAAAAAAAAATGAGACTCCACTTAGAATTATACCAGTCTCACTCATTTTGAGTGAATCATGATCTGAAAGGAATCACCTATGCTCCTATGTGTTGTGATCAGGAGAAAAGTCTGGGGGCAACTTCTCTGGCTGTCTTACGTCTTACTTCTCTTTACTGGTTCAGAGAAAGGCAGAGGACACTCAGATCTGACCCAGGGATGAGAAAGTGTTCTGCTTTGGTCAAAGAGGCTGAAGCTCTTGGCTAAAACTATGCTTAGGGACTTAGCAGATTTCATTCCTTCTTGCTAGTTACAAGCTACACTAACACAAAACAGACAGGACTAGATTGGTGAAGGGCCACCGTTTTCAAGAAGGTTCAAGAAGTTGAAAAAGATCAGGATGTTGTGGGCAAACATCTCGTCGGGAGATGCCCGTGGACATGTTTCAAACCTTTCCCATCAAATCAGAGTGACCGAGTTCATCCTGTGCAACCAGTCATCTCATGTTCTTCTTTTCACCCCAATATACAGACATGGTCCTTTTCCTATTTCCATACCACCAGCTTTGCTTCCCTCGAAGATGAAGAAGGAATGAGTGCTCTACTATGCATTATCACTGATTTATTTTTCATGTGGTGCGGTTCATGTTTCCAGTAAATGTTTTCATTTTCCAACAAGAAAAAAGTAGCTGGTTCCTCAGTAAATATTACTTGTATATTAGTTGGGCACTTTTGGTTTATTAATGAGTGAAATAATGAAAGTGTGGGTTGTTGAAAAGAATCAATGGGTGTTTTTATTTAAGGCACAGCAGAAATGGTACAATGCCTGTGAATGCATCATTGTCGCTGAAGGCCTGACTCGTCCAAACTTGCCTGTGATTGGTTTAAATCAAATAGGTCCAAGCACTTCATAAAAATGTCTTTGTCAGCCTGGCTTTGCTTCCAAACCTATTCATCTCTGTCAGTTTTTAATATTAGTACCAGGCTCCTGGCCATAGTCCATTAGTACTGTACTTAATTGCTCATGTTACAGCTGATCACCAATATAAAAAGCATTAATGTTTCCCCATCGCGAGACTGTTGCTATGCGGATGTCTCAAACTCAGCAAAGCTCATGAAGTGTGGTTATTCTGGACACTTCTTGCTTGGGATTTATAGTAAAGTTACTATAGGTTGTAACTCAGAGAAAAATGCCCACCTCTGGCTGGGCGGGACCCTTCTATGTAGAACATTTTCTTTCTTGTCTGACTCTCCATTTAAGGTGTCCCAAATCACCTTTCTGAGGAAAGGAATAAAAAAAAGGAAAATCGTTATTTTTATGGAATTCTCTTAGCTTGATTTTCTGGAATAGCGATTCACTTTAAAGACTTTGTTTTCACGTGCAGATGTGTTTTCCTTTTTAGAAAAATGTTTTTTAAGCACATGCAAGAGGCAAAAAAAATCTTCACACAGAATACCAGATTACTGGTGTGAATTTTCCTGAACGAATTGTATGGTGTGTGTCTGAGGAGTACATGAAGTTGTCATTAAGGATGGAAAAAGGAGCATTAAGGCAAAAAGACTTCATGATGTGCTTTTCTGAGTATTTAGAAAATCAAGATCAGAGACAAACGTATTTGTTTACAGGGGAAATGAGTAACGACGCTGTATCTTCTTACATACGTAATGCCCAATTTAGAATTCTCTTCTTCTGCTTTTCCCATGAGCACTCCCCAGGCAAGACTGTCCTGCCACAGGGCTGGGGTGCCTTCCTTCGCCATGACTCGGGGTGAGCCGGACCCAAGTCAGACGCATCTGGGCACAACCCGAGTGACAGTCAGCTAAACCTCTTGCCTTCCTTCTCTGAAGGTAGAAGGCAGAGTGTGGGAGGGTCACGTTTTGAGTAAGATAAATACGTGCATTAAGGTAAATGCCAAAAAGATATCAAGTTCTAAGGAATTCAGCTAATCACGTTGCAAGTAAACAAGGGGGAAAGTAAGGTGAGTTACAGCTGTCTTTATGTCCAGCACACGATGTGATGAAGTCTTGCTCATTTTGACACCCCTAAAGTTAATCAAGACCCAGTTCAGAAAGACACGGGCAAGATCTCAGTGTCTGAGATCTGAGAGGTCCCTTAGTCATCCTCTAGACTCATGTTCCTCAAGTGAGGCTCTCTGGCCTGTGTGTGTCCGTGTGAACAGAACAGTTACAAATGAGTGTTATACTTACATAGCAGTCTGCCGGGATAATTTTATGTCCATTGAAACTAATAAAACATCGGGGCTTATATTTTATGTGCCTTGCTTTAAATTTCATTTTTCTACTAATTCATTTTCATGAATTCTGAATTTTACAAAAGTGTCTGTCGGCAACAGACAGGAAATTTAAAAAATCTAGTCCTCCCTGTCAGGTCGCTGAGGGAGCCTGGCTCCACACCACTGGTCACAACCTCAGATGTTTATGGGGGAGGTGGTGCAGGTGGCCGGGTAGGACAGTAGGAAGCTGGCACACATAGCCCAGGCCAGAGAGGCCCAGTGGGATCAGCCAACACCATTGCCTTGGGCAGATGGAGGCTCAGTACTGTCAGACCTTCCATGTTTTCTTGATAACTTTTATGTGAAGTCACCTGGCTTACAAATACTAGATCCAGGGTTTCTGAAAATATTTTACACAAGTTAAACTAAACACACCCCAGGGCAAAGGTTGCCTATAGGCTGCCAAGTTCTGTGAGGACTGAACCATCTTTGGCACTGGGCTAATCCAGTCTCTGCACAAATGCCCTGCGGTTGGGGGGCAAGAAAGAAGAGCCACCATTGAAGGTGCTTTTCATCTAAACACTCTGCCACATGCTGAGCAAGACACCTTCTGTGGCTGCCCATTGACCCGACCTTGCCTTCTGAGGCTGACTTTCAGTGCATGCCACTTCCTTGGTGATGGGCCTCCATAAGCTTGACTCCTCTTTCACTTCAAGTCCTCCTAGTCCATTCAGCCATGCCTCAGAGCACAACTTACGGATTTTCACCAGCTTGGCCTGCTGTCATATAGATGCCTCCGATCTGTGTTACTCAGACTACCCAAAGCAATTCCAGATATGGCATATAGTACCTCTTGGGATGTAGCGGGATCATTCTATCGACATAGCCTAAGATTACATTTGAAATTGGTAAGAAGCCCTCTCCTAGCGGGTGGTTTCTTTTTCTGGGGTGGGATAGATTTGCCATTTGAGTGACTGCCTTTTTCCTTTGCTGCTGCCCTCAAGAGCCAATGGGTGTTTTTTGAACATCTACCACGTGCACAGCACCCTCTGGGATAATGAAAACGTATGAGGCAGAGAGTCTGGAATAGGGCTGGCAGACAATGAGGAGATGCTCATGCTACCACATTCATAGCAGAGATTGTGAAGGGAACACGAAACAGCTTTCCATGAGCCCAAGCTCAGCTTCAGAACCCCTCTCAGTATGGCACCCCCAGGCCATTACTACCGACTCATTAGAACCGGAAGGTGCTGTGATCCTTGGCTTACCTAACTTACCATACGATCCGACTCATAGTCCATACATACCTGAAAGAGAGTTAGATACTTAAGGCTATAAAAAACCTCAGGTAAGTAAGTAATTGGTACAAACAGCAAGTTCAACAGGGATCAAAAAGGAAGAGCGAATTTTCGGTTGGAATGAGCAAAGTCTTCCAGGAGGATCTAGACTTTGAACTCGATCTTAAAGAGTTAGGTTATAACTTGAGGATCATCATATATTGCCTAAAATATTCAGCTGTTGAATTCAAGACCAGTGAAGATACTAATTTTGAGGGCATGGATCATGGGCTCTTGCTTTCCTGGAGTCTCCCCAGTGCACCCAGGACAGCATCATGAACATATCAGGGACTCAGGGATTAGGGGTTGAATGAATTAAATTAAATCCAAACAAAAAGGATAGTTTCCTCTAGGAAATGTGTGTCAGGAGGTAGGGAATAAGATGGTAGAAGAAGCTGTCAGGTGAATACTAAGGCTGAATTTCCAAACTGCATACACCCAAGGCAGGTATTACAGTTTATCTTCTCAGTGTCTATTGACTGTCTTGCCCCGAAGTCCAATGGGTAGACCATGCCCCATCCTCACCCATGGGCACCCGTGGTGGGGTTGACCAGTCTATGGACTTGCAGCTCCTTTCTAAACACTGGCTCGGTGATGGGGGCTCTGGCCAGTGGGCACAACGAGTAGCCATCTGCAGCACTGCCACACACGCCCTCTCATCAACCTTTCCCCAAACCCGCAGAAGGCTTCCTGGCTCTTATCCACTGCCAGCAGCCCCGGGAAAATCGAACAAGGTGCCGAGATTCAGGCAGGCTGGGGCACGGCCGCTGCTCTTCCATCTACACCCCATCAAGCTTGTTCTTGGAGACCTCCAGAATTTCTCCCAAAAGGACAGTCAGATAACTTCATAAGCAAAAGCCTCCCTCTGTATCACTCAGCATGCTTAAAATGCTCTGATACCTTTCCAATGCCTGGATATTTCAAGAAACTTTTACAAAGGAAAACAAAGCCCTTGCCAGGCCCTGGAGTAGAAAAACTGGTTTCTGTTTGAAAAAAAAATAAACAGCCTTTGAAAAAGTCTCTATTTAAAAATTCTTAAATTTGCCTCTAAATGCAAGTTGTAATTAATAGAAGTCGGAGTTTACACTCTAGAGTGTAAAAACACCCTCGGGCACAAACTAATCAAGTGTGTGTGTCGTGCTGTAAACTACAGCAAGCTCTTTGTGTGACCCAAAAAAAACCTTGCCAAACAGCAGTTTTTGTCAGGCTCCTTTATTGTCTCATTTTTGCTTTCTCCCTACCTCCCCCCTACTCACCCCTTTGAACCTGGCTATAGTATTTAAGAAACTTTGCAGGTCCGATGTTTTATTGATAGTTTTCATCAAGCATGAATTTAAATTTGAGAATAGATTAGGTGTCTGAGCCCCTTTTCTTTTTGATAAATAACAAGAGGTTTCTACTTATGATTTTCTGTCCTCGGGGCTTTATCATCAAGATTAAATAACTGTACTCTCAAGCATGCCACTGCACAAACATCTTTTCAATTACGTGAGTAACAGATGCCTTCACAAAGGAACTATTGAAAATTCAGAGAGCCTGTTTCCAAAAAAGAGAGAAAAAAAGTATCAGATGATAGAAGAATGTAATTGTTTACCATTAAAATATATCCTTAACTCTTCCACTGAAAACCTCTTGGAACATTTTGGTTTTGTACAAGTTATTACAAAGTTTGATCAAAATACTAAATGTTTGGGGGAATTGTTGACCATTTCAGAAGCTCTGTAACCTGTGGTATCTCACATACGTGGGACCCAAATGCCATAGTTGTTTGCTTGTTTTTACATAATGGACACTGCCTGCCTTCGTTGGTGGGGTGCTCATTATGTTGAAAACACTGTAGTTACATTTGTCTATTAATCTTGAAATAATGTTCATCGCCCTTGAAATGGATCCACGCAACTTGATTCTGAGTTAGTCATTGTTTTGCTGCTGGCACTGTGGAGGGCTGGGTGCTGTGTATGGTCTGTGTCCTCTGTTGTGAGCATGTATTTTAATCCCTGGGGCATAAAGCCGGCCTTTCTGAAATCCATCCCAAGGTCTTCAATTGAAAGGCATGGGGCTAACATTGGTCTAGGCTCTTTTAGAAGTGGCAAGGAGGCATCATAGAAGCAAAGCCCCTGAGGAGCTTTCGTTCTAGCTGAGGAGGCCATGACCTCAAGTGTGTGTGTAAAATTAAGTGCTACAGGCTGGAATTCATCGAGGATATGGTTCTTGAGTTTCTCCTGATCCAACCAGAGTTGCCCCCCTTTTAGAAAATCTTGGCCTAGTTATCCTGGCGTTTTGTAAGAGGAGCACTGTGCCCAGTGCCCGAGCCATAGGGCTGCTTCTGTTGTAATGGGTTGACTCTTTGTGGAATGGCTTCTGAGAAAAGGAGAATGCTCACCCTGATTTTTTTCGTGCCTTAAGAGCTTAGGGTTCTCTTAAGCCACGGATGATCAGTTCAATACCTCCTCGTTGGTGGTGCTTTTTAGACAAGATATGAAAATGCACCGCTGCCCTGCTGATATGAAGGCAGCTCAGAGAGGCAGGCCGATCTGTGTTTGAACTCGAATTTTGGCACTTGATAGCTGCATGCCTTTGACTAGTCATTTAGTTATTTCACTCTGAACCTCAATTTCCTCATCCATGAAATGAGGATAAAATAATGTATCTGTATATACTTCTTTTTGTAATGGTTGGACGTAAAGTATACAAAATGCCTGGTATTAATAGGCACTTAATACATGGTGGACACTATTAATATCTTAATGCCTAATCAATATATAAGAACAACCAGAAGTTGTCCTCCCCACCCTCCCACCTCACCTTTTCACCAAGATCCTCGTAGACGAAAGCAACTCCGGTTCAGGGGTCCTTCCATCCTCAAGCTACCTCTCTCATGTTGACAGTCCTTTATAGGAATCGAGTTGCCATCTAGCTGGGGCCAGGCTCCTTTTTTTCTTTCTTTGCTTAGGGTTACAGCCACTCCAGGACCATAGAGGAAGGTGTCAGAGTCATTAATGGGTCTAAGAAACAACTCTCCCACCACTTCCAGGGGCAAAGAGACAGAATTAGTGCCTTCAAAAAAGTTTCTCATTCACCTTCTACTGCCTCTTGAGTAGGTAGTGGTCGGCAGGTAATTTTCCCAAGAAAGAGCTTTTCCGAAGACAAGTGGCCATATATTGTTGTTGATAATAATGGGCCACATGCCCTTTGGGTATCTTACACAGAATACAAATGATGTGATTTATACCCACTTCCTCATTGAAGAGCTCGGTACAGTTTACCCTTGGTGAGCTCATCTAAGCTAAGTCTTTTATACAGAATCCATGCGGCATTCTCCCGTTGCTTTCTTGGCTCACATGAGTCCTGCCTTGGGCTCAATTCTCTGTGACTTACATGTCAGCATGGACTGTCCCTCCATGGTTTGATGCTCAAAGCCTTCAATTCACCTCTTCATCTGTTGGAGGGGGATACTGGAGACCTCTTTCTCAGCTCTCTTGGTTACTGATATTTTGCTTCTCACACTCTGCACACTATTTTTTCTGCTTTACAGGAACTCACGCCACAAAACCAAGGAGATCTTTTACCCAGGGCCCACATCTTTCTCAGATGGAGCCTGGCTTTTAAAAGGACAGGGACAAAGTTTCTTTTGTACTCAGTGAGTGTTGTGCCCACTGAGGAAACATCCCACTTTTGTGCACACTGGCATAGCACATTTGTGTGCTTGACTTTGGTCTTGGTGCCTATCTCCCAAAGGCTCTTCTGCCATTTTGGTCGTGGTCTGGAACCCTGAGAGGTGAACCGTATGTGAGATCAGACACTTTCTATGCTTTTTGGAACCTTAACCAGTATGCATACATCACCTTCAAACAAGAAAAATATACCTTCTATTGGCTCCATATTTGGTGAAAGATTGCTTCCCACACTTCACAGTGAAGTTATATTTTCAATTTCTGGCTGAGAAGGGAAATGTC